>NC_092804.1:113750583-114480583 GCF_040954645.1 Diabrotica undecimpunctata | reverse complement strand
TTTGTTCTACGTACGTGAACAATCAAAATTAATGGTACAAACAATATTAATTGAAATCTCAAAATCCCAAACTATTCTAACTCTCCTAATCAAAATATTTATATCCTTTTTAAATTAAGTGTAACAATTGTGTTATCAATAAAAGAAAAAACTGCAGAAAACAAAAATATCTCTCTCTGATGATGAGTGGTCCAAATCCTTGTTCCTTGTAGACTATATTATCTCCTCTCAACCGCTCCCTATGTAATCAGCAATCGTACAACAGATTGTTGCAAGTATATCGTCCTTAATGATCTCCTTCAAAAGCACAAATCATTCAAATTATGATAGCCTTTCTCCTCTCGATAAACTGAATCTCTCGTTGGCCCGAGTGAAAAATGACTCTTGGAATATCTTCTCTTTACGATAAACTGAATCTCTCGTTGGCCTGAACAGTGACTCTTCAGGACATCAGGAATATAAGTAGAAAAATATGACTTACAATATTTTGCTGCTTCAGCTTCTGTCAGATACACTAACTCCACAAAAACTCACTAACATTCAACACTACTGCTTGCTACATCTCGGGAACCGCCAGAGAACAATCACTGTTCGTCTTACAGACTTGGAAAACCAACTGATTATCTTTTCTCTCTCCTAAATCTAGCTAAACTTTCATTCCTACATACCTATCCCACCTTTTTCAATCTCCGCCAATCAAAACTCGTCACAATTCTCCCATTTTTTTCATTTCGATAACAAACAAATTTTTACCTATAATTATAAAATTTCCTAAAACTTATTTACAAATAATATTTTTCTATAATTCTTAAAAACTAACAAAAACCTCTTTCTAAAATCTCTTCTATTGTCTCTAATCACTGCATTAATGTATTTGGAAAACCCGGTTCAATTGTTTTTGGATTTCACTTAAAATTATGCGGGTCACTCAAGTATAACAAAGAAATAATTTATGTATAGCTTACATTTTGTTTAGTACAGGTAATCCAAGAATTTAATAACTTTCCTTCTTCGAAATGTTTGTTGGTTATACTTTCTGAATTATTTTAATGTTTTTTTGAACTTTGAAATATTTTAAACAAACCAATATTTTCTTGATTTTACATATCATAACAATATATATATATATATATACATATATATATATATATATATATATATATATATATATATATATATATATATATATATATATATATGTATATATATATGCAGTATCATTCCTATAATAGCAAATAAGTCATTGTACACGTATATTAACTGTAAAATGTACAAAAATTATTATATTAGATATTACCGTTCTAAAGAGAAAAAATTTATATTATTTTTATTAAAATAAATAAATTAATTAACTATTAATTATGGTATTTTATTAATGAAGCAGCTATATTTATTTGGTGTCGAATATACCTGTAAGGTAAAAACGGGCCTTTGGTATAATATGGTTTTACTGGTGTCGAAAATTACTATTAAATTTTAGTCGCTACTTGCTTGGTGTCGAAATTTCCTACGTCCTTTCAAACTACGACATAATATACTAATTTATAAAGGGGGTTTCAGATGTCTATGTCACTTAGTAAACTTATATGGAACACAGTTTATTATTAATGCGCCAAAATCATTTCCCTATTTCGTTTGTTTTCTCTATAGATTAGTATTACATTTAAACTAGTATTAGAAGGGTTAGTAAATTTTATTAAGGTAAATTTTCTTAGGTATGCAAATTCGCAAAGGGAAAACTTTAAACCATAAATGTATATTATTATTCAAAAGTCGAAAGTAAACCATTAAAACATTCTCATACTATATTACACTGCATTGAAAAGATACAGGACTTTAAATCAAAAAATAATAGTCATATAAAAACCAAGATTACACCAAGTTGTGTGATAATTTACAATATAACCGTAATTAGGAATGGGGTAATGATACCAATTAAAATCTCAAAGAGACATTTGTAATACTAAGGATATGGTGACATTATTTTATATATTTGCAGAATTGATCGCATTGATTGATTGATTGCATGTCTTTGTTACTTGCATAATGTTAAATATTTTGCGGCTCTAGGTATATTTTAGCTAAGTAGACAATATCCAAAGTGTGTTAGTGATATTGCTCGTAATGCGTATTAGTAGACTTCGCTTTCTTTAAGAGATATTAATTGTGTTGGTCAAAGTAGTTGCCTTCACAAATAATTAGAGCTGAGATTAATGTGGATAGAAACTAGTTAGAACACTCATATTAATAATACTACACAATTTTTTTGGAAAAGCAGAAAAGTTGTTAAAACCTGGGGATTCGTCTCGTATCGTAAATTAAAGGTGATCTGTTGGTTTTACATAATACAACCAACGGTAACAAAAGCTCCAATAAGCCCGAGTTATACAAAATCTTGAAATTTAACAAAATACGGTCCTTGAAACCTGAACAGTACAAAGATAAATCTAGTAATACGTGAAGTAAAGTACATTGAGGTAAGACTAGAATCTATATATGGAATTTGCAGATACAAACATTAACAAAGAGAGCGGTAACTAATTAATACTAGCCAGGCGAACTCAAGGAAAAATGTGGGATTTAAATCAAGAGAGAATATATTGGATTTATAACGGTATGGTTAAAAGCTATTAAAGTCAGATGGTCAGAATCTTACAATATTATTTTAGCAAGACATCGAAAAATCTTTATTTCCAGCTTTACCCACAGCTTCCAAATAGAATACCGGTCATAACTTTTGATTGTATAAAAAGATATACTTCAACAGTAACACGTTTAAAATTGAATCATGGCCTTTTTCCGGCGCACCTTCATAAATTAGGGATACTAAAGTCCCCGTTATGTGACTGTGACAACAAGTCCATAGGTGATATTAACCACATATTGCTGAAGTGTAAAAAAAATGATACGGCTATCTCTAGACTATATAATTCTCTAATAGAATACAACACTCCTCTCCCTCTCAACATTGGTTCCCTGTTATCAAGCAATAATAAACGCGTTTTAGATGCAATAATAAATTACGTTAAAGAAGCTAAAATCGATATTTAACCTTATAAGCACCTAATATGTACCTATATGTGTATGAATAAAAATGTATCCTGTGGCTAATGTATGGTAATACCGGTATGGTTGTAAATAGCATATGCATCAATGGTATGTTGGTCAATGGTGCAGCAAAAAATGATATCTCTAAATTAAGATTGGAATTACAGGGCTCCAAGAGGCACAAAAACAGGAGATATACTCTCACCTGCACATCGTGATAAGGGAGAAAATCCTAATTAACGTAATGTTTAGATCATAAATGAAATTAGAAACACCGTATGGATGCTAAATTTTGACCATATCGTACCCAGACATAGGCTTAAGTACGTTTTCAGGAGGACATCCGTTCTCGAGAGGTATGGGGCAGAAAAAAAATGCAACACACCAAGGCTGCAGGGTTACACCTAGTACACAGGACTAGGTCTAGGCCTAGTCCATACGGACCTCTAAAACTGCAGAATGGTCGGATGCAGAAATTTTCAGTAGTGGTGGCAATGTAAACATTTCTATTCCAGTAGTAGAATGTACTTATTATTTGAAAATGTAATTACTTCAAAATATAATGCAAGGAAAAATAGAAGGAAAACGGAATCCAGGCCGTAGAAGAATGTCATGGTTGCGTAATTTGAGAGAGTGGTTGGGCTGTACCACTAATAAACTCCTTAGGTCAGCTGTAAACAAGGTCAGGATAGCCTTGACCATTTCCAATCTCCGATAGGAGTGGCACAAGAAGAAGAAGAAGAAGAAGAAGTGGAATGTACCTCTGCATTTCAGGCAGAGATTTATGCAATCTTTTATTCTGCGAGAGAAATCAACATAAGGGTTTTTAAATTTAAATTAATCAATATATACAAATATAGTCAAGGGGATATGGGGACTTATAGGTTAGTGTGGTAATGCTGAGAAATACTTGATAGACTGGCCGAAAATAATAGTATTAAACTGGAATGTGTGCTAGGTCTTGGAGGAATGAACAGTAACAAAAGAACTGATGAACTTACTAAAAGTGTATTAACTACAAAATACTTTGGTCCAAAGCCAGAATACAACACAACTTCCACTGGGAAAGTATACCTGGTCAAACACATGACAAAATGAATAGTAGATGGATATGAACTAACGGAGCTGAATAACTGCAGAAAACAATTAGGATTAAGTTCAGAACCATAACAGGCTTCCTTACCATGCATCAATCTAGGGACACTGACTCCAAAAACATATGGTACCCATCCACTAGACCTGTACGAGATGGTACAGGGTTCCAAAATTCTGGAATAGACTTGTCTTCTTCTTCTTGACTGGCTTTACAATTCGGGGTGAATTTTCGCCTCATCCACTATAGTCGTCCATCATCTATGATCTTGCGCTTCCATTTCCCATTGTTGTACCCCAATCCTAGACAAATCAACTTCAACATCATCCTTCCACCTTTTTCTGTGACGGCCTACTCATCTTCTACCGTCTGGTCTGTCAAAAAACACTGTCTTTAGCACTCTGTCTCCCTTAGATCTTACCAAGTGACCTGCTTATCTTATTAGATTAGCTTATATATGTCTGACGATGTTTTTAGTACCATCCATAGTCACCAATTTAGCACTGCGCCGCCTTCTCCACTATCCTGTCAATTCATCTCTTTGAGGGCCAAATATCATTCTGAGAACCTTCCTTTCAACTACTAGCAGCTTATTTATTTCTCGCTAATGTAGAGTCCATGCTTTACTTCCATATGTAACAACTGGGCGAATAATTGACATGTACAGTCTTAATTTAGGTTTCAGTTGAGCAGCTTAGATCTTAATATTGATGATAGGGAGTATAATGCTCTATTCCCAGCAGATATTCTTGCTGAAACCTCTTTTTCTATGTGGTTGTCATTTGTGAATTGTAACAATGTGTATCGCCAGGTATCGCTAGAGATTGCAGACAGGCGGCAGTATATAACAGCGTACGCCACAAGAGAGAATCGAGTTCCGCCAGAGTGTTGATCCAGTCGTAGCTCCGAACCAATCTTAGAGTGTTGATCTGAGACGTAACCGTTTCGTGACCTAGTGTTAATTAGTCACTTCCCGCTCCTTGTCGGATCGAGTGTTGATGCATCCGTTTACCTCTAACCCAGATTATTCCTTCTGTTTAGCGTGTGTGGTGTGTGTGGTGTGTGTATGTGTGTGTGTGTGTGTGTGTGTGTGTGTGTGTGTGTGTGTGTGTGTGTGTGTGTGTGTGTGTGTGTGTGTGTGTGTGTGTGTGTGTGTGTGTGTGTGTGTGTGTGTGTGTGTGTGTGTGTGTGTGTGTGTGTGTGTGTGTGTGTGTGTGTGTGTGTGTGTGTGTGTGTGTGTGTGTGTGTGTGTGTGTGTGTGTGTGTGTGTGTGTGTGTGTGTGTGTGTGTGTGTGTGTGTGTGTGTGTGTGTGTGTGTGTGTGTGTGTGTGTGTGTGTGTGTGTGTGTGTGTGTGTGTGTGTGTGTGTGTGTGTGTGTGTGTGTGTGTGTGTGTGTGTGTGTGTGTG
Source organism: Diabrotica undecimpunctata (assembly GCF_040954645.1). Lineage (NCBI taxonomy): Eukaryota > Metazoa > Arthropoda > Insecta > Coleoptera > Chrysomelidae > Diabrotica > Diabrotica undecimpunctata. The sequence goes on along the minus strand of NC_092804.1, from coordinate 114,475,035 downwards.
TGTGTGTGTGTGTGTGTGTGTGTGTGTGTGTGTGTGTGTGTGTGTGTGTGTGTGTGTGTGTGTGTGTGTGTGTGTGTGTGTGTGTGTGTGTGTGTGTGTGTGTGTGTGTGTGTGTGTGTGTGTGTGTGTGTGTGTGTGTGTGTGTGTGTGTGTGTGTGTGTGTGTGTGTGTGTGTGTGTGTGTGTGTGTGTGTGTGTGTGTGTGTGTGTGTGTGTGTGTGTGTGTGTGTGTGTGTGTGTGTGTGTGTGTGTGTGTGTGTGTGTGTGTGTGTGTGTGTGTGTGTGTGTGTGTGTGTGTGTGTGTGTGTGTGTGTGTGTGTGTGTGTGTGTGTGTGTGTGTGTGTGTGTGTGTGTGTGTGTGTGTGTGTGTGTGTGTGTGTGTGTGTGTGTGTGTGTGTGTGTGTGTGTGTGTGTGTGTGTGTGTGTGTGTGTGTGTGTGTGTGTGTGTGTGTGTGTGTGTGTGTGTGTGTGTGTGTGTGTGTGTGTGTGTGTGTGTGTGTGTGTGTGTGTGTGTGTGTGTGTGTGTGTGTGTGTGTGTGTGTGTGTGTGTGTGTGTGTGTGTGTGTGTGTGTGTGTGTGTGTGTGTGTGTGTGTGTGTGTGTGTGTGTGTGTGTGTGTGTGTGTGTGTGTGTGTGTGTGTGTGTGTGTGTGTGTGTGTGTGTGTGTGTGTGTGTGTGTGTGTGTGTGTGTGTGTGTGTGTGTGTGTGTGTGTGTGTGTGTGTGTGTGTGTGTGTGTGTGTGTGTGTGTGTGTGTGTGTGTGTGTGTGTGTGTGTGTGTGTGTGTGTGTGTGTGTGTGTGTGTGTGTGTGTGTGTGTGTGTGTGTGTGTGTGTGTGTGTGTGTGTGTGTGTGTGTGTGTGTGTGTGTGTGTGTGTGTGTGTGTGTGTGTGTGTGTGTGTGTGTGTGTGTGTGTGTGTGTGTGTGTGTGTGTGTGTGTGTGTGTGTGTGTGTGTGTGTGTGTGTGTGTGTGTGTGTGTATTAACACATCGTATTTTCGTTACCACTCTTATTTAATGTCTAGAAAGAAGTCATATTTCAAGAAGTTCTATCAGAAGCTGCAGAAGGTATTGTCGGATATCAATAATGTTAGATATGCAGATAATACGGTTATTTTTGCAAAGGACATGTAATACTACTTAAGGAAGACAAAATTCATCACAAAACATCTAAAGTAGTATGCAATAAAAATCTAAAGATGGACCTAAGGATAAGACTATTGCGCTGATATGTTTTTACAATGCTACTCTTCGATTCTGAGGCCTGGACGCTGAAACAATCAGAGATAAAAACATAAGAGGTATTTGAGCGTTGGTGCTATCGTAGAATGCTGCGTATATCGTGAATAGACGAGTTACCAATATTGAAGTCCTACGCAGACTTAATAAAAATGAGGACGTGGCTCAAATTATGTATAACAAAAAACGAAAACTTGAATATTTTGGACATGTCATGAAAGGATCAAGATACAGGCTGCTGCAGTTGATTATAGAGGGTAAAATTGAAGGTAAAAGATATAGAGAAAGAACCTTCTATAGAAGACGGAACTTTAAAAAGAAGAACGATATCTGGGTTTCACTGCGAAAGGAGAAACATAATGTATTACTTAAACGAATTACAAAGTGAAAGATACAAGAAAAGAACTGAATAAACCTGAAAAAGCTGAATCAGATTAATATAACTCATCGGTATCATCATTATTTAATAAATACCAAAATACTGAATTATTTGTTATCCACATTATGTGATTAATGCTTTAATTAACAAACATATGCTTTATTCGTTGAATTTATGCTATATTAATATCCATTATATATATATATAAAAAAAACTTACCACCAAAGTGGTATACACTCGTCTTGAAAATTCCAAATCCTTATATTTTCTCTCCAATTTATAGGTATAGTTGTTAAGCCAATCCAACAGAGGCATGTCGTATCCGAGACCGCAATTTGGATATTGTGGAGCATGAATATGTGTGTCTACCAAACCGGGTATAAGGATTTGTGACTTCTTTAATAGCCGGGTACTAAAATTCTTTAATTTCAGTCTCGTTACCGTTTCAGATAGATCTGATTCGGTACCTATACCTAAAATCTGTAACAAGAAATAAATAAAACATGTAATACTATAAAACATTCAAAAATTTTGGTTAAATTACATTTAAACTTCATGCAGAAGTTCAGCCTTCTGTTTATAATAATTCTAAAGTATTCCTAATTGCAAACTCTTCCCCTTAATTACAAATGCGTCAGTCTTATCTATCTATCCAAAAACAATTAAAATATAAACTTTTATATATTTAGCATTATTTCCGTTTTGCAGTCAGATGCAAAACATCACTTCTATTCGTTGAGAGCGATCCCTTTTTTGGGTAAGTTATATTATAATTCTCGTCTTTATTTTTCTTTCTTCGCCTATCTTATTTTTGCATTTTCTCATTTCATTAGGGTCTTATTACGAATCAGGTACCTTATCCCAATCCTGGGCCGAGTTTGTCCATTCCAATTTTGATTGAGATTCCAAAGTTTGCAACCAAATATTCTTAATTACGACAATCCTTACCCTACAGTGTTAAAGTAGCTACTGAGGAAGTTGTAATACAATAAACTGTTTATCCAACCAGTTGTGAGTACGACAATTCACCATCCAGTCTAAACCGTGTCAAAGTGGATGTTTCAATCATTTTAAGAAAATCTAATTACCTATCTAAGTGACTGGATTTTGACTTGACGTTAAGAATGCCTTTAATACAGCATCATGGGAAAAAATCATGTCCAGCTGAGAGAATTGGAAGTTAGTGAGTACCTGGTCAATGTAATTGATAGATACTTTACTGACAGGTCCATAAGAGAAAAAGATACCAGCATCAGTTTGTCACAGGGTGTTCCGCAGGGTTCAGTACTAGGTCCCATTCTGTGGAATGTCCTGTACGACGGGGTGTTGAGGCTACAGATGTCAAGAGGATGCACTCTTGTAGCTTATGCTGATGATCTCGCACTGGTTGCGAAGGCAAGTCAGAAAACAGACATGACTAATGCGGCTAACACAGCCATGCGTCGAATTAGTAGGTGGATCAAAGAGAACGATCTACAGCTAGCGCCTTAGAAAACTAAGGTGTTAGTTCTCAAAGGGAGCCGGGAAAAATCCTCTCTTCGCTTTATAGTGGAAGGTGTGGAGGTTGCACCTGTTAAATCGATTAAGTATCTGAGATTCTGGTTGTCGGAAGGACTAAGGTTCGGACTACACATCCAAAAGACGGTAGAGAAGGCGAACCGAATTCTGGAGGCGTTGATACGGCTGATGCCAAACATTGGAGGCCCAGGTAGCACCAAAAGAAAGGTGTTAAGTAAATGGAGTTTTCCAGTCTGTGGTAACCTACGCTGCTCCCGTGTGGTGTAGCGTCTAAACACTGCAAAATACGATAAGTTGATGGAGACTTCGCAAAGGCGAATGCTCTTCAGGGTATCTAGCCCATATAGGACAGTTTCAAATGAGGCTCTATATCTCATTGGAGCAGTGATAACGATCGTTTTGTTGTGCAAAGAGCGAGCGAGGGTGTATGCGAGGAGAAATGGATCTGAGGCCATGGTGGGAAGGTAAGTTCAGGAAACTAGACTACTTCATGACCCCTGACGCAGTTTCTGACCGAACATGGTAGTTTTGGCACCTTCACAAATAGAATAGGCAAATCTGCTTCGGCAGACTGTACTGTTTGTGGGATAACGGACGCTCCCGCCCACATTTTTAACTGCCAGAGATGGGCAAATGAGAGGGAAGATTTCGAGAGGCGAATGGGTTTCGGGCTGGATGAAAGAAACGTTGTAAACATAATGTTGAGAGGAGAGAAGTACACTGTCTGATTTCTGGAGTGATGAAGAAAAAGGAAAATGAGGACAGAGGAGGAAATTGAGCCAGGGATCTGAAATTTATGGTTAATATTATCTATTAATTTATGGCCTAACATCTGAAACATTTTCTGATTTACGGTAAAAGGTATGGTTATTTATAAATTTTTAGTTTTTTTATTTTAGTTGTTCATTGAGTGGCAAGACCACCTATCTGGAACGGAGTTCAATTCTATATTTGTCTATGCGCGAAACATGAAAACTCTAAGTTAATTCCGCAAACTTCCAACGGTTGACTTTGTAACTTGTTTATTGTAATTACAAAAGCCAAAAGCGCTGGAAATTGTAAATATTCATTAGCCTTTTCAGTCAGTCTAGTTGCATTACATAGTTGAGGTTGATTAATGTTACGTAGCATAATGACAATTAATTTTTAATTTTTGACAATAATTAATTAATTTTTTAATTTTTTTTAATTGACACTTTTTAATTGTAAATTGTTAGGAGGGACTCTAGGAAATTAAAATGAATTCAAAAACTGTGTAGGATAGTTGACTACGTTATCCTGATTTATAACTGTGTCAACTGATTTAAAAGACAACAACTTTACTGGAACAAAATTCAGGGTAGTATATTCAACCGAATATAGATATAAAATTTCATAAAAATCGGTCACTCCGTTTCGGAGGAGTATGGCAACTAACTTTGTAACACTAATATGGCTGCTTAAAAATATGGGTTGGTGAAAAATATATTACGAGCCATTCCCAGACCTGCCGAATATGCTGATAAAATTTCCTAAAAATCCGTCCGACCGTTTTAGAGAAGTATGGCAACTAGCTCTGTGATATTAATATGGCTATAAAAAAAATAGGAATAGTTGTACAGTTGGAACCTTCTTTTTGGTAGTACAAAAATCAAATATAAATCGACGTAGCACTCCTTTGTCGCCCTCATCTAACTTAGATTTTAAAGCTGAACTATTTCTTTTTTTATTTGGAGTACTAAATGATGAGGTACATTCCTCGATAGACTTCACTTTCCCCGAAATTATTTTTATGGTGCCTAAACCCACACCTGTTGCTGCTGCAAGACGTTTCTGCACTTTTTTTAAGTCTATTAAAGGTCCCTTGCTCCTTGTTGCATAAAATTCACCTTCATTTCTCGGCTTTGCCTGGACTTTTCTGGTTTGATTGGCTTTTCGATTCAATTTTGATTTAAATTTCATTTCATGTCACTGTCACTACACGTCGAGTTTATTTCTCCTACCAGTATATTTCCGGTAATTTTGGTGTGCATCCAGTGAGTGTGACGATTGTAGGAATTTCAAATTCATTCCTAGTTTTGACAAATTGTATTTGTATTTGTATTTGTGTTCGTATGTATATTATGTATGTGTACATGTATGTGTATAGATGGAAGACATTTTCACACGCATCCTTTTACAAAATCAATTTTTTTTTGCCTAGACCTTTAATTAGGAATGTTGAGAATTTGGCCCCTTGTGTGACGTTAAAACTCAATTGTACAAAAAAACTGATATACGTAAATGTATGATTTGTTTGTCCACAAAATGAACCCAATTTACTCTACTTCATAGATACTCTAAATAAATGAAATACAAAATGACAGGCAACCTGTTTATTATTAATCGTACTATAAAAAGAGTAAGAGAAAAGAACAGTAATATATGCTACAAAATTACAAAAGAACAAAAAATAATTTTAAGTGACATATTCATTATTAGAGAAAGTGGAAAACGCAATCAAATCCAATCAAATTGATTATATATTGTGCTTCTTTATGATTGTCGCAAAGGTATCAGAGGTCGTAAAGATAACCTCCGTATTTTAGTAACTGTCTTATGCCCTGGATTTTCTGCATTCTAGAATTTTATTATTATCCCGATGTTCTGTCGATTTATTGCCATGCCATCTATGTGATAATATCTAAATATCTGTTAAGTTTTGGCTTTTTATCTTTGTTCTTCCAATCCCCAAGGCCAATTTCACTATATGGTTATTACATATTTTATCTTTATAATTTACGATAAAAGTTCCATAAATATTGTAATTTATCTTTGTTTATTTATTTTTGTTTTATTAGACAAAACATTTATTGTATATATCTGTCACGTTTATAAATTATATAACTTAATCTTATATTGATAATGAAGGAGGTCAGTGCCTCATTCAATTATTATTCTTAGTTATATTTATATAAATGCATATTAATGTATATATTTTATTAAGGTATAGTTACGGTAAGAAATATAAGAGAATGCTCAGATTTGTAGATTGTAAAAGTTCTACTTTAAAGGCCTGTTTTCACGCTACGTTTTCTTGTACGTTTTGTGAGTCATATAAAACGTACGGCAAAATGTACGTTTTGTCCAGTGTATACACACTACGTTTTCCCTTTCGTTTTCATTTTCATTTCTAATTCAGAGTCTTGAGTTGTGTGAAGCTTGTTTAGTGATTTTTTTTATTATGGAGGAAACACGGCTGCTTTCTTTTATTTTTTCAACTATTACGAGACTACGACTGAGGAAAAAGGAGATGAAGAGGGAAAAGACAAGATGATCAGGAGAGAGGCTTCTAAAAAGAAGCCAGTATTCCCACGTCTCGTTACTAAAAGCTACTCTCGCTACACTATTGTCAATTGCTAGATTTGGTAACATCATACATATTGAAACAAGACACCTGCATGAGAAAAGCAATTACACCCCACTCACAGAGACTCACAGCAACTCTCAGATATCCTGTAACAGGACGCAGTCTCAAGGACTTGGAGGTCAGAACCATAATATCCAAACCAGCGTTAAGCCAAATAATTCCTGAAACCTGTAATGCAATCTATTTGGTTTTAAAACAGAACTACTTAAAAACTTTTATACAATTTAATAAATTCCCCGAGAAAATCGTGGATGCATTGCCGCAAATCTGACATAATTAGGATTTTTTTGGGAAAAATGAAGGGAACTGCAGTGGAGCTAGTCCTTAACTGAGTCAAGATCGGACGACTTGTCTGAACATGTATTTTCACGTCGTAACGTTTTATCCTGTCAGTTCTCTCAAAACTATGCTTCTCCCATCATTTCTGCGATCTGACCTTGGATTTCATTTCGATTCGACAAGATGTACGTTTTGCTGTTTACATGCCACGTTTTAATGTATAGGGTTTGTCCTATCCAACAAAACGTACAATAAGATGTAGCGTGAAAACCGGCCTTTAGATATACTGCGGCGGCTGGTATTTAAAAATGTATTTAAAAATGTTTATTTTTTACTTAGGTATATACCGTCAAAGCGGGACATGTCATATGTGCTGAAATTAATTTTGACCATTTTTTTATTTACGTTTCATCCCTTAAGTCCTTACAAGAGTTAAATCTGAAATTAACATAAGTAGATATACAGTTCAAAGTTTTAAAATTCAGCAAAATCCCTGCTCTTTTGTTTTATTTATTTCAAAAACACAAAACCTAAAAATATAAAAACTTTTTTAAAGCAAGACTCTTGTCATTATATTGTGGCGTTTCATAATTTATAAGTTTACAGTACGATAATATATTTAACTGCTTAGCTCATAACAGCGCTGCATATATATATATATATATATATATATATATATATATATATATATATATATAGAATATACAATCAATGGCGTGCTTAATAGCGCCTGCCTTCGAGGCGCTTCCGACGATGAGTCAGATAGATGATAGAATAGAAATAGACTACTCCAGATGATTCTCGAATAATACTTTTGGTATATATATATATATATATATATATATATACCAAAAGTATTATTCGAGAATCATCTGGAGTAGTCTATTTCTATTCTATCATCTATCTGACTCATCGTCGGAAGCGCCTCGAAGGCAGGCGCTATTAAGCACGCCATTGATTGTATATTCTAGATCCATCCTTCAAAGAATTGTGACACGTATCACACGTCGGAGTTGGACTATTTCGTTACACTGCTTCCCTATTAGATCTGAGTGTCCCGATCAGCAACTCTATATGTAGGCCGAGGATGGCGGGATCTACAGGACTGTCCAGCTCTGCATGAACCCCTCAATTAGAAAATAACAGTCTACTGATTTTAAAGGATACCCTCTCTTCGAGTTAATGCAACACACAATAATTCGTACGCCGGTTTCTCGGAAGATCACTTCATGCACGCTTCTGACAATCTTCCAATCCAGATTTTTTAGTGCATAGCCTATCTTGGGTAAGGCCAAATTATTGATTTCATAATTGGATACGATTCTCTTCAAATTAGTTAGAGCACGCCATATATCCTCGTAGCTTGACTTGTGTTTATACGACTTCTTGGTCACGATACACAGCAAAGATCGAGGACTATCTTCTAATCTCAGTACTCTTCCAACTTTAGGCTGCTGATTTTTTAACTCGTCCAAACGACCAAACTTCTTATAGAATACGGACGAGATTCCTTTAGTCATCTTAAGATCTTTGGCAACACATCGGGCTAGAGAGACGTTATTCGGAACACTAAAAAGATCCTGCTGAACTTCTGTGGTCACGCCGAATCTAGCACTCTTTCTCTCTGCGTAATTTGACATAAATTCATTAAGCTTGGTCGCCGGTCATCTTTGATCTCATGTTGAAGGTGGTGGAAGGTGGTCTCATGGTGTTTCTTCTGTTTCATTTCAGCCAGCATAAGGTGTAAGACGATTTATGTGAATTACTTTTGGGAGACCTTTCGGCAACTTCTTAATTCGGTATATTACGTCATTTATTCTCTTTTTAATTTCATACGGACCTTCCCATTGTCTTTGAAGTTTAGGAGACAAGCCTTGACGACGTTGTGAATTATAAAGCCAAACAAGATCACCTACTTCAAAGCTTTCATTCTTGCTTCGAGAATCATACTGATCTTTCATTCTGTCACTGGCTAACTGGATGTGTTGTCGGGCAAGTTCATGAATGTTGTTCATTCTTAACTTTAGGCAGTCTACATATTCTTCGCTTGCAACATGTTCTTCGGAAGGTCTGCAGTCAAACTCTAGGTCGCAAGGCAAACGAACTTCACGACAACATCAGGCAGGTTGGAGTCTGGCCTGTAGTTTCAATCACAGCCGAGCGGTAGGCCATTAGGAATAAATGAATGTGCTCATCCCAATCTCTTTGATGTTCTGATAGAACTTTGGACAGGTGTTTACCTATCGTTCGGTTCATCCTCTCGATCATTCCATCTGATTGAGGATGTAGCGGTGTTGTTCTGGTCTTATTCACACCAATCAATTGGCAAACGTTTTGGAAGAGTTAATCAATTTGACTTAAATTTTCGCACTTGGTCGGAGTGGATCTCCAAGAAAACACCAAATCGGCTAATGATTCTTTAACAAGTACCTCTGCAACTTCTTGATTTAGTATCACAGGCATCAGACCATTTCGTAAAATAATCCATGGCTACCAGGATATATTTATTTCCATCATCCGTTTCTGGAAATGGACTGCAATGCCATTGCTACTCTTTCCATAGGACTACCAACATTGTACTGTTTCATAGGTACCCTCTTTTTACCAAATGGACCATAACTGGTTGCACACAGTTCCCATTTCTGGCACCATCTTCTCACATCATCTTTAGAGTTCACCCAATAGAACCGTTCTCGAACCTTTTGCAGAGTCTTCGTAATACCAAAGTGTCCACCTGATGTACGGTCATGCAACTGCCGCAATACTTCTGACACTTTACTTTTAGATACAAGTTTTGTACACATTGAAATATACTTGTTGTGTTTAAGCATTTAAATGCATTCAAATCTTTTTTCAGGAATTACGCACTGGCACTTTCTTAAAATCACTGTTGTTATCCTACGCAAAATTTTCAACCACATTGTTTGTAAAACGCTTCACACATACATCTGGCAGTGCTGGAAAGACTGAATATTGGAACTGAAATTATGTTCACTATAAAGAAGAGACAACTTGAGTTCCTTGGCCACGTCTCTAGAGGCACCCGATATGAGTTCGTACAGCTTATAATGCAAGGAAATAAAGTAGGACGAAGAAGCGTGAAATGTAGAAGAATTTCTTGGTTGCGAAACCGTCGTGAATGATTCGGAATGCCATTGGTCTAATTATTCCGTACAGCAGGTTCGAAAGCAAATAGTAATGTTGATCAGCAACCTCCACAAGAGACAAGAATGCAATAAGAAGAAAAAGAAGTACATTTCGTCAGATATTAGATCTTAGGACCTCTTCATTTGCAACGATGTCCGCTCATAGAATTCTGAGTAACTTTCTAAGAAAGAGGACTTATAAATGAACAAAGAGAGATACCTATAAGCGAGAAAAACAATAGAGATAGAAACATTAATATTGCATCATACATACAGTATGATGCAAAGGTATGGAATAAATTCATTATTTCAGAAACAGACGACTTTTAAAAAAAATCTTAAAATACGTCAATTTTAATTTTTGAATGGCCATCAATTGCTACATATATGCTGGACATTACGTCATCAGTAGAGCGCGGATTATATGCAAATTGCATATACGTGCATATTTTGCATATTTTGTCGGGTTTTTGAAAAAAATGCATGTTTTGAGAACATTTTAATTTACCTGCATATTGGTCATCTTTACACCCAAAAATTATATTGAACAGTTCCCTCTTTAAAAACTACATCGTTGAGGATGAAAGTACCGATGCTTGTGGCAGATATATCGCACATCTGATGATTGGAGCACTTCAAGAAAATAATTCTACAAACGCATACTTAATAGCTTCGAAGCAGTTGGACAAAACCAATAATGTGACGGAATCCAGATTCATACTGCAGTCTCTGTCAAGCTTCTTTCTTCCAAACCCAGTGCCAGAAAAAAATTTGTTGGTGTTTCTATCTGATGCCGCACCCTATATGGTAAAAGTAGGACAGAACCTAAAAGTATTTTACCCCAATTTGGTGCATGTTACATGTCTTCTGCACAGAATAAACCGAGTAGCAGAAACCATCACAACAGAATTTCCGTTAGTCTTCTTCTTTCTTCTTCTTTTTTATATAGACATGACTCTGTCTGTTTTTCAATGGGCCTCCAGTAAGTTGTTCTTCAATCGTTTTCGTGGCCTTCCTACCGATCGTCTTCCTCTTGGGGAATCGTCTCTTGCCATCTTTACTACTCTATTTGTTGTCATTCGGCTTATATGATCGTTCCATTTTACTCTTCTATTTCTTACCCAGTTCTTGATGTTCTCCACCTTGCACCTACGTCGTATATCTGTACTTCTAGCTCTGTCCCATAGTGTCGTACCATCAATTTTTCTAAGTGTTTTCATCTCTGCTGTTTCTAACATTGTTTTTGTCCTCTCTATGTCAGGTAGTCTATATTGTAATACTTTTTTGTACCATTTTAAAATAGTAAATAATAATTGTATCTCACTGTTTTTCTTACTTACTATGTGTATTTTTCCAAATAAAAACCAATTTTTGAACATAGTACTGTTGTACCCTATTTTGTTCGATTAATGTAATCGAAAGGCACTTAACCCACTTGGTAGAAGTAAAAAGTTATAAAAGAAGTTATACCTAATAATCGAAAGAGCGACTAATTAAATTTATGGTCACTCTGTTGAGACAGATAGTGACAAAACAAAATAGTCGACCAAAAATGTTAAAAATTATCTGTTTCACACCAGACAAAACACATGTAAGAAATACTATATTTAATAAATATGTAGATATTAATAAACATTAGGGGCAAAGAACGGCGTATTTGTAATAAGATTAAATGTACACGAATTCAAAATTCCTTGCATCTGTTTTTAATTACTAAAATCATGTAGATAACAAAAATGTTAGCGATAACGTAAATCACCTAAAGATTAAAAAAAAACAAAGTTATGGGAAAACATTTGAATATTAACACTGGTATCAGACAATAAAAATATTATGAAGTCATTTTCGTAAATAATGATACCTAGACGTGGATTTACCAGTTTTTTGTTCAGTAAACACTACCTACTTAAAAACATTCAAGGACACGGATGCAATTATTGGCTAACAAAATAATATGAACCTACATTATATATATCAAATGAAAAGTAGTATTTCTTCTATTTACTTTTTAACACGACTAGGAAGGAAATGGAGCAATGCTCATTTAGAAATATTTAAATTTTATTCTTCTTCTTTTTCTTCCTGTTTATAAGTAATTCTACTTGTTTATTGCCGGATTAATACCTCTATGGAAGGTTGTCACTCTATCCCCGCGCGGTCGTCCGATACTTCTTCTGCTGATTGGCGACTTATCTCTTGCTATTTTTGACGACCCGGGTCTCCTCCATTCTGCTTATGTGGTTATTCCATTCTTTTTTCTATTTACCTACTGTACATTCGTTTATACACTGTACGTTATATTTTCTTCTAGTGTCTTCACTTCTCTTTCGATCTCTCAGCATATTTCCTGTAATTCTTCTCAGTACTCTCATCTCTGCCGTTTCCAGTAGCCTTTGTGTTGTGGTTGTGTCGGGTCTTGTTTCTGAGGCATAAGTCATTATTGGTCTTACACTGACTTTATAAATTCTTGACTTCATCTCAGTGTTAATGTGTCTGTTTCGCCATATAGTGTGATTAAGGCATCATGCCAGTCTATTTGCTTTTTGTACTTGATGTCTCACTTCTTCGCCCAGGTCTCCATAGCTGGACAGTATAGTTCCAAGGTATTTTACTTTTTATTTTAATTTTACATCTGGTTGGCCCTTTGCTGATTACTATTGTTTTAGAAAGAAGACAAGAAGACAAAGAAAAACATCGACACGAAGTTGAAGAGAGACGTATTCAGAAAGAAAAAGAAACTGAAGAGATACGTCGTCGGGAAGAGAAAGAAGCTAAAGAGAAACGTCGTCAGGAAGACACAAAGTTGCTCATGTGCCTTTTATCAAAAATAGAGACATCAAAAGTAAATAAAGAACATAAAAAAAAGAAATCGACAAGACAAAAGATGATATCAAAATAGAAATCGTTGAGACAAAAGAATGTATGAAAAGAGAAATCGAAGAGACAATGATTACAGAAGTTGAAGTAACAAGAGGTCTAGTAGAGAAAAGACATGATGAGATAACGAGAACCCTTGAAAATATCCGCCTAGAAATTGGAGATAGCTCCTGGCCACGGTATAGAAGACAATAATTCGAAGCCGCTGCACAAAATAATGGATTGACATTTGAATAGAAGGCAACAGCTTTCATACTAGCACTTTGACGTAAGGCTGTAGAAATCCTCCAAAACATCCCAAAGGACGCACAAAAGACCTATGAGACCATCATATTATAGGCTCTAGAACTAAGATATGGCAGACAATATTTGAAGCAAGTATACCAGAGTCAACCAATAGTGCCTATCCAAGGCTCCAACGAATGTGTGGAAGAATACGTAGCGGAAGTAGAAAAGATGGCACGACTCGCTTAGCCCGTAGCTCCTGAAGAGTTCCTACAGCAATTCACCATCCGATGTTTTCTTGATGGCTTGCGCGATGTAGATCTCCAGCAGACATTACGACTAGGAAGAGGACGCTACCAAATATTGAAGGGCGCTATTGTCGTAGCATTGGAGTATGAAGCCGTGAAGAACGTGTCCCACCATCAACGCAAAGTCCAGTAAGTAAAAGGTGTTGTCAAAGTGGAAGAAGTCGTTTTAAATGTTGAAGAAGTGCCCCAGATGTTGGCCGCCCAACTCGAGAAATATCTCGGCCCAACAGCTGATTCTTTGAAACAAAATTGTCGCCCAAAGTGTTACAATTGTGGATTGGTAGGTATCCATACCTACCAATCAGAAAAATCGACCAGCAGACTAATCTCACTACAGCAAGGCCGTCTCACGTTCTCAATATTCACAATAAGACGAAGCAGCGATAGCTTAGATACCGAATGGACTTTTCAATAGTCACCGAGCAAGAAGAAGTCAGAGGAATGCCTCCGATCTGTCGAGAAGATCATGCGAGGAGTGCAACTACCAATTCTACGAGCGCCAAGAAGAACGAGGGTGCCAGATTCGACAGTTGAAAATCTTAGAGGGCGGAAATAACCAAGAAGTTTTAACCAAGGAAAATCTCCAGGTTCAGCAAAAGAAAGATCCCGATCCAATTCTAGTCCGTGAGCAAAAGAAATATCCAGATCTAAAGTTAGTTCGTGAGCAGAAGAAAGATCCAGATATAAAGCTACTCCTTGAGCCGAAGAAAGATCCAGATCTAAAGCTAGACCGTGAGCAGAAAGAAGATCCAGATCTAAATATAGTCTGTGTGTTACTGGACAGCGGAGGAAGGCGACAGCAGCAAGAGTTTGCCAAATAAGGGTAAGCAGTTAAGGACTACTACTTTATTAGGACTCCTTGTGTATGCGAGATGACGTCAACACTCGTAAATAGGAGAGTCTAGATCAATAACAGTGTTTAAGTTGTTCTTCCTCTTCCAAGATCCTGTGTTAAGTCATAAATAAAACATACAGAATTTTTCAAATGATTGCGGTAAGGGCAACGATAAACGCAGAATCAGAACGATGATTTTCAACTTATATAGCATAAAAACATTTTTAAGAAATATTTCAAATGTCTGAGTACTTTTTAACTATGTTTTTAACTAAGACAAATGATTTCGACGAAAAGGTTATGGAAAAGTTTGTCTAAAAGATCCTAGAACCCATTTTGTTTTTAAAAATAATTATTTAGATCAACGCAGGAATTACAACGCTACAATGTCTTTAAATTCTGGTAGAAGATCTCGAAGGATCGTGATTCGAATAGTATTAAAGTCTAAACTTTAAAAGATTAAAATCTGCATGTAAAAATCTTAAACAATCTACATAACTACAAAAATCTAAAAATATCTGAAAGGAAAACAGTATTCTGCTTGTTTACGAGAAGAAAACAACCGAAGTAAACGTTACATCCGTTAAAAGAAAGGCTATCGTGAAAAAGTCACATAAAATATCAGGTAAAAAAATGGAAAAGGTAGTTTTATCTTAAGGTCTGTATGTTGAAATAAATGTGATTCTACCGGCAATATAACGATACTTTTATATAAACTCTATATTAATTCAATTCAGTTCAATTATGATTTTTTTATATGTATAACCAAGTAGCTAAAATACAATTGGAAATATAATTGTTAAAATATGTTTAGAACTAAGTTTAGGCGCATTAAGAAATATGCCAATTGATTTTCTAGTTGCAGAAATAGTAAAAAGTACATTATGGCGATATTACACATATTGCGGAAAACAATAGCTTCCAATTTTATGGCTAAATCAATTTATAAAAATAGTAAATAGTCTGCACATCAGTGTTAAGGATATAACCATGGATGTAAAAAGAAAAAGAGGTAAGGAAAAATATATGGGAATGGACCCAAATACATACTTAGAAAATATCAAGAACAAGAATAAATACTAAAATAAAAGTAATAAAATAAATTTGTTGTTTTACATTGTACCTTTATACCCATATTTCTACATATGATAAAAAATTGTTAAGCAACATATGGTAACTTTTTATAGGTATTTATTGACTCTAAAATTGAGTCCCATGTACACAGCTTTGGCGCCGACAATGGGAGATCCTCCCTCTTGGCACTTTGGCATATTGATTTCAGGAGGTCAATGACAAAATTCACATCATACAAAAATGATATAAAATTAATTACTTACCTTAGAGCCGGCGATGATAATGAATCCATTATTAATCAATTGCACATTAAATCGATCACTACAATGGATAATATTCCCAACTATAACTTGAACATTGTCAGTTCTCATTTTGTTTGTTTATCTACTAAACTTTTCCGGTTAGCTATTTTTGTCAGCAGTTAATGCCGCCTTTTCAATCACTCGCTGGCTTGGCTTACTGGCTAGGTGGCTGGCCCTGAATCGTCAATTCACTGCGATGTCACGTTGTCTGCTTCTGTTTTAGTTTATAAGCTAAAAGCTGAAAAAGGTTATATTTTTATTTAATTGTATGTTATATCAGGAAATATACACGCTTATAGTTATATATGCATGAGTAATTATTTATCTTGAATGTTCAGTGGCGATACTGAAAAATTTTTTAGGGTTCATGATTGCATAATATCTGTCTTAATATTTTGTAAGGTATAATGTGATAATTATTCAATGAATTAAGTTAAGTTAATTTGTAAACTGTATTCAGTTCAATTAATTGTCTATACAACATAATATTTAATGTCCATTATCATAAGCGTCTTTACACATTTTATATCTTTGACTGATCCATATCTTTTTAAGGTAACCTACTTATATTAACTTTTCCATGGATGTTTGGTTTTTCATATTGTTCTTTTTAGATGAACTGATGATGCTTCTTGATTAAGAAGCGAAACGTCTTCAATAAATAGATGAAGTAGCCACCTTCTTTGTCTTTTATTTCTCCACTTTGACCGAAAAACCCACCACTCTTCGAGTGTTCCTTGTTATATTCCATTACAAATGTATATATATATATATATATATATATATATATATATATATATATATATATATATTTGTATGTATATTTAAAACAGTCTATGTAAATAATAAAAGTTCTACTGCCATTTCAACCTCGTATAGTATTATTAGGCATTGCGTAGATGCTATTACAGTTGCATCATACATATTGCTACATACTACATATTGCTTACAGTTATTAAGCAGCAAATGTCAGGATGTCTACAAGTATGTATTTTAAGAACAACTGTTACATGAGATCAGGCAGTAAAGTTATAATAAACAAGACATGACACCAATAAAACCAAAAATGTGCTTATTGTAGCGGAGGCGAATACCTATATTACAAGATAGCCAGCAAAATTAAAATATACCACATAAGGAATGAAAACATAAGAGCAAAATATAGAAGAATACTATAAGACACACTACTGAGAATTGCGCTAGTACCTAAACAAATCAGTTGGAGAGCACATGCAAGGAGGGTTGCTGAAGATATAATAGTTTGCAGTCCACCTTTCAAGATAATAGTTTGCAGTTCACCTTACAAGAAATATTATAACGATGAGTAGGTACTACTCGGTCAAAAAGTATTAAACAGGCAGAAGAAGAGAAACAGGAAGAAGACATGAATGAATGCCAAAATTAGTTCAATGTAATGACCTACTACAAAAGAGAAGAAAAGAAGGAACGTGACATTTATGGAATAATAATGTTAAAGAATATTTAAAAATTATAAACATAAAACACTGAAAGAACAATGCATAGAATGGAAGAAAATACAAATAAATAATAAAGAAATGTATAAATGCAGACTGAAATATTATGAAAGATTAGTTTTTTAATTTTGTATGACATTTTGTATTTATAATGTTAGAACAATAATTGTAATTATATGATACAGAATTGTAATTTTAACCACCACATTTTTAAAATTCAAAACAAAACATTAAAACAACTACTTATGGTATAAGAAATACCAATGATCCAGAGAAAAAAAACTTAAATCACGGATATAGACAGCCATGCTTTACTTGATGTAAAAAGATCTCAGGAGCTCAAAATATATAATTGACGTGATTATATACACTTCGAGCAACAACCAAATTAGGATGAAAATCAGAGAAACAAAACAATACGAGGTCAACGACAAATGCTTAGTTAGAGATTGAAAGATCACAAACAAAACACGACGGTGCATACAAGCAGGTGAAGGAAATAACAAGAAAATTAATAAAGATATTAACATCTTTCGATACTGAGCAAATAAAATTAACAATAAAAAATATCTAAAGACCCAAGAGCAGAAGAACAAATCACGAATTATACATGAGATGCCCTATTTAGTATATACGTGCTTTTCCGTATAATATATGAATTATTGTAGATTGTAGTGTTTGTTTGTTTTATTGATTATCAAAAGTCTCTTAAAAAAGTTCAATGAAAAATATGAAGTTCTGTAAGATGTGAAGGTAACAGCAAAAACCGACCATAGTCAAAAACTTATAATCGAATCAGTAAACTTCCGTTGAAGTTGACCTTGAGAAAAGAGAGGAGGTGAAAATTAAGTGAACGTTAAGATAAAAACCAAACATGTTAAAAGTTATGTGAATGTACTAATACGAAAAGCAAGGGGAAGGCGGGAAACTATAATTAAAGTAAGACATATTTTTCCTTACCAGTTCCACTCCCCTGGACGCACCGTCTAACCCACCAACAAATACTTAGCAAATCGGCACACTGAACTTTAAAAATATTAGTGCTTATCTGAAATAATTAAATGTTTTATCAAATAAATAAAACGAGGATTTTTAACAAGTGATAAGAGATAGATTATGTTCGATATTATAGTATTCGCCAAAATAAACAGTACCGAAAACGGATATTGTATTTATTGGTTATTTTTTTTACAAATGACATGTATAAAATGCCTATTATGTCATTGCTGTGCAACTGAGCTTCATAACAGTTTTGCAGATTATTGAACATATTTACAAAGAATGGTTGCTGTAGTTACTGAAAATAGGTTTATTATCTTGGTCGTAGTTTTCCACTATTTGCTTGAAGATATACATGGTTAAATGTACAGCGGCTACTTTGTAGACAACTGAGCAGTGTATTTTAAAGGATAAATACTTATTATATACATACTGTCACTGTCACTGCTAAATCTTAAAATTTGTCAGATAACTTATTCTGTTCAACCTCAAAAAATGGCTCCACATGCTAGCAAAAAAACAAAAACAAGAATTGTAACGAAATTAGAAGATGGTTGGTCACTATCTGCCGTAGCGAACCATTTTAACGTAAGCAAAACAATAGTTTTTAATATTAATAAAAGACGGAGTGAACAAGAATTTCTCGAAAGAAAGCTAGGTTCTGGAAGACCAAAAATATCTACCGCTCATGAAGATCGTACGCTTTTGGAAAGATTAGAAGAGAATCCTTTTGAAGATGCGAAAACTTCAAGAATTATGTCACAGTTTCTGGGAAGAAAAAACAAGCTCTTACATCACAACAGAAGCAATCAAGACTTATATTTGCTTTAAACCATCAGCTAGAAAAGATTTTTGGGACAGGGTAATATTTACAGATGAGAAAATTTTTGAATCTTCTAAAAAGGGCAAAATTGGGGTGTATGGACCAGATAATAATAGATTTAATCCTCTATTTGTTGATGATATCGAGCAGCTGGTCATTTTAGTGCCAATGTATGGGGATAGATTTCATCCAGAGGAATGGGAATGGTATGGCGTGTTGATGGCAGATTTGTTGGGTAGACTTATCTGAATATTCTAGAAAACATCATGTTTCCCAGTGTAGAACACTTGTATTCAGGAAATAATTTTATCCTCCAACAAGATAATTGTCCTGTTCACAATGCAAATATTATAAACCAGTGGCTCCAGAATACCAACATAGAGATCTTACCATGGCCCAGCTACAATTCAGATTTAAACCCAATCGAGAATGTGGGGGGGGGGGGTATTATAAAACGGTTGCATCGGCGTAATTTTATACCTCAAAATGCTGAAGAGCTATGGCACACTATACAACAGGTTTGGGAAGAGCTCTCTGAAGAAGACAATTTCATAGTTCCTTTCACGCAGATGGACCGAATACTACAAGCTGTTAACAATGCTGATCGAGATATTACAACATATTAATTTTATTTTTCATATGTAAAGACTTGTTTACACGAGTAGAGTTGTGAGGAGAGTAGAGTAGCAAGTAGAGTCGACTCTACTCGCTACTGTACCAAAAATGGCTTGATACCGTTCACACGAGGAGAGTTACAAGTATAGCACTTATGCTAGTATACTGTGGAGTAGGTGTTTGTTTAGTACAAAATGAATTCAAGAAAAAGAAAATTGATTCAAAATTGTTTAGCTACTGTTGCAAATGCATTTGTAACTGAGGTCGCTTTGTAACAAAGAAAAGAGTGGATGAGGGAGTGGCTTAAAAGAAGGAATACACACGGGGCCTCAGCTGTTTTATCTTGATAAGAATACATTTTTTATTTCTTATTGTATTTTTTATTAACAAGTAATAAAAACCTGTAACTTGCCCGTGAGCCTTCAGTTTTCTTGTTTCTTTTTGCACCTTTCATGATTGCTTCCATAGGAGTGAACCATTTCACGTTCGGAACGTATACATCGGCTGAACCTGAACCCCATTTTTTTGATTTTTGTATTTTTAAACACTCTTGATTATAAGAGCACCTTATATTCTTAATTTTTTGCTTGAGCTCGTTTACTCCAAAGCCCCCTTTTGCCATTCTTTCGACGATTTCATCCTCCGCAGCTTGTCTCATACTTTTATTTCTGTAGTGTAGACTACCTTAATTTCATAAACACTACTATTCGCCATACATCTCTACAAGTTTTAAAGTGAAAGTGAAATGAAGTTCATCTTCGGTGAACTTTATTTTCACTATTTACACAAAACACAACTCCAGACGGAATGACAGCGTCCCTATGCACTCTCCTACCTACTCTACTCTACCAGAATTGACCGCATTCCATGGGTAGAGTGCGCAGGCGAGTGGATATTTTGGCGGTGGTGGTGGTAGTAGAGTAGAGTTACTTTGCCACATGTTGCTAGTCACTCTAGTCTACCACGTACTATGCACTCTACTTGCTACTCTACTGCGCGGAGCGTTTTTACGGGTAGAGTGACTCTACTCTACCAAGTACTTGCATCATTACTCTACCCGTGTAAATGGGTCTTAAATTTACTATAGTTTTGGTCTTCCAGACCATATACTGTCTTTTGGATTAACAAAAGAGTACTCAGGATTTACCCTATTAGCTCCACTTCTTCTACGATAGGGTAGTATTTGGTATTAGAGCCTTTTCATCAAGACATTCCCTCGTTCTGCTAGCCATGACGATATTGTATACCATTTGGAGATCGACCTGTGTGCGCAAGCATTCTTTCATGCTGCGTAGAGTTGGTTGCGGTACATAACAATGAAAGAATCATAGAATAAAATAGAAATATGTTTTATTGTCACTGAAAATTGTACAATTTTATGGATAAAGCTTATATAAGTTTAAAAAATGTAATAATATCAATTATTAAAATTTACTAAAATTACATAAATCGTCAATATCACAGAATAAAACATAATAAAATAAAATATACAATTCATTGCAAAATTTCACTAAATTGCAAATCGCGTAATAAAACCTTACGAACTAGTTTACGAATAAGTTTGCAGCACAACTGGTAGATATTATTTCCAAGTCTCAACATATATATGAGATAATAATATAAAAAGTAACTTCTTAACTTAATTAAACACCCACAAGGAATCTACGTTCCTGTATTTGGATGTATACCATATATTAAAAAAATTTATTAAAATCCTTTGTAAAAGGTATACTTATAATTAAAAAACCCAAACGGCCCGTCTTAAACAGCCCGTTTGGGTTTTTAAATATATATACCTTTTACAAAGGATTTTAATAATTTTTTTTTAATTAAACAATTTATCACTGTAACTTTCACGAGGTCACGAATGAAATGATAGTATTTGGACTGGCGATGTAAAATGACATTTCTGTGATAATGTTGGTTGCAGAATTAAATAGCAGTAAATTTTAAAAATGATTAGATTGTCTTATTGTGCACCATATCTCATTGTGTTACTCTCCCCTACTGTGTTTAGCAAATCGTTTTCTCACATAATCAACACATTTAAGTAAAATATTTTTATCGAGTCATTTACTTGCCATGATATTTGGTGTAATCAAAATCCACCATCTATCACGTGTAAAACAGGTGTTTGTATGGGACAATCATAAAGAACATAAAAATTTTGACAAAAAGAGATTTGGTTTCAGAAACAACCTCGGGACCAGAGAAGCACTCTTCAGTTTGCAGGTCATGGTTCAAAGATGTAGGGATATAGAACAATCAGTATATATGTGTTTTATCGACTTGAAAAAAGGCCTTTGACCGAGTAAACCATGACAAACTTATAGGTGTCTGGCAACAGGTTGGAATTGATGACCGAGACCTTCGTATTATCAAAAATTTGTATTGACATCAATGTGCAAACATACGAGCTGGACACAACACGACGGAAGCAGTGGAAATACGACGTGGAGTGAGGCAAGAATGTATTCTATCGCCTGTACTTTTTAATATCTACTCCGAATTATTTATTTTCAAAGAAGCCTTAGTTGAAGATACAGGCATTAAAATCAACGGAATTAATGTAAACAATCTCAGATATGCAGACGACACGGTACTTATTGCCTCGAATGAAGAAGACCTGCAACGACTTCTAAACAGGGTAACCGAAGCATGTGATGAATATGGGCTAAAACTTAATACTTATAAGACAAAACTTATGGTTGTCAGCAAAACGAAGTTACAACCAACGAACATCAGAGCATATGGAATAGAGTTAGAAAGAGTCCACAATATTACCTGCAAACGTTAACGATAACTGGGATATAAATAAAGAAATAAGAATACGCATTAAAAAAGCTAGAGCCGCCTTCTATAAATTAAAGAAAATTCTAATTAATAGAGATATTACGTTAAACCTTAAAGTCAGATTAATACACTGCTACATATTCTCCACATTGCTGTATGGTATGGAGAACTGGACCCTTACAGAGACATTAATGAAAACATGAGAGGCCTTTGAGATGAGAATTTATCGACGAGTATTGCGGATAGGTTGGGTTGATCGAATAATAAATGAAATAGTTTTACATCGAATGAAAAAGAGCACAGAAATAATAAAAACGAGAAAAATTGAAAAGTTACAATATATCGGTCATGTAATGAGACATCCATAGAGTTATAACCTTCTACATCTCATAATATAGGGTTAGATCGCCGGAAGGAGAGCCCAGGCCGACCAAGAACATCCTGGCTCCGAAATCTCCGAGAATGGTATCAAGAGACCACCGCTAATTTATTTAGAGCCGCCGTAAACAAAGTTATTATTGCCAATATGATCGCCAACGTTCAACAATCGGACAGGGTACTGAAAGAAGAAGAAGAAGAGAAACATTAAATTTTGCTTACAATGATTAAATTTCAAGAAATTCTTACACTAACAGTTTCAAAAATAAATATTTTTAAAAATCATATGAGACTGTTGGGAATTTGTAAAATGAATATAGTTTACAACAATTAAACGTATCTCGAAAAGGAATTAAACGATCGGATCTTAGGAAGTCTTATTCGATTTGTGATTAAAAGAGCTACAATATAATGCTCTTTGTATAAAAAAAGATTTTTAACAAAAGTTATTTCAAAAATTAAAAATGGCGAAAAATGCACATTTTTGCACTTTTAATCGTTAATTTTGCACAAACTACTGGGTCAAATTTACTGTAGCAGAGCTCAAATTGAAGCTTTTTTATGTAGTACCATTCAATATTGTCCTCATTTTACCATAAGATGGTGATTTGATAAGCTACTCCAGGCATTGCACTTCATCACGATGTACCTACTGGTTTCAAAAATTAACTAATTAATGCTCAATATAATTCATTTTTGTCTCTACAGCTTGGACTAAAGCATTGAATCTATCATACGTTAAATTGTTTTTCGGTGTTAATGATTGCAATGATTTTCATATAATCATGTGAGCAAGTATATACTTACTGCCACTACGCCTATCTTCTATTATTCTGTATTGCAGAGATATATGCAAAACGTCGATGTTTTTACGTTCAATGGGTAAACGGGAGGCGGTTTAGGTCAACTAAATACTTCAAAGCAGGTAAAAAGTATGTGCTTTCTCTGGCTATCTCTTTGGTGTGTTCAAAATATTCACCTTTTCAAAACGGACGGCAATTTTATTTTCATCCTCTCAAAGCCTTTCCTTTAAGTTTTTCGAGGGGTAGGGAGCCGCAACTCCCGACCTAGGTGTCTGCGGCAGTGTAAGCTAGAAAAGGCCTGACAATGACAAGTCAAAGTTGTTATGTATTTTCCTTAGATTAATGAAACGGTTTTATTAATCTATGATATTTCCCATAATGTTGACTTTGTTGAATTGAATCTAGACATTAAATATTACTTTAAAACTTAAATAAAGATTCAGTTGATTAGTTTTTAAAAAATAGTGACTGACAGTTATCATAATTTCAAAACTTTATTGAATAATGAAATAACTTGACTTATAAGTATTATAATTACAAGACATACTAAGAACTATTACTATTATAACAACAAAAATTCTTGAATGAAAAGATATAAGTAAATATTACACAACATTAGTAATATTAAAACGTTTTATCGCATATTTTCTAATCCAAATACAAATTCCGTCTGGAGTAAAAGTTTTAAGGTATCTATTTGTAGTTCTGATCACGTGCACAAATTCTTGGGAAATAAAATCATATTTGGTGTGGCAAATGTAAACATACGGATTAGATTATACATAACATCGGACTAAATAAATCGGATAATAATATTTCGGCGGGCGTAATTTCGGCCGGTAATCCCTTGGCCTACCTGCATAAATCAAGGGGTACCATTTATGACAGGGGTAATTTCGGCCGAGGGGTTGATGTTTACGATGAGATTAAAATATTGGTAATTACGCTTCATAGTTTCTGTAAAATATTAATTGTGTATTTATTTGGAAATACCTAATCCTGTGTACCTGTCGGAAATACCTTTAATTTACTTATCTCTTTATTCTAATAACTATGTTGTACCTACTTAAGATTATTCCTTTAAATGTATAAAATTCACAAATAACAGGTATAAAATTATTATAGCTAGTCAGTATTATAACTTATCTTGAAGCTACTAGTCGATAGAAAACATAAAATATATTATTTGTATACGATGGCATCTGTTTCAGTAATTAAGAGTTCACGCGGTTGTGACTTACTAGTTGTAGAAAAGTTTCAGTTTTGTAAACAGGACGTATTAAAAAGTGGTGAAGTACGTTGGAGGTGTATAAAGAAAAATTTAAGATGTTTAGCCAAACTGTACACTGTTGGTGCGGAATACACAGTTACTAGAAGTGAATTAATCCACAACCACGAGTCCGATGAAACTACGTTGGAGAGAAAAATAGTGACGACTTCATGCAAGCGCAAATCTGAGGAAGACATATCGGAGAAACCTTCAAAAATTATTAAAAGCGTTCTTTCAAATCATTTGCCAGAGAATTTGTCATCGATAGATGTCAGTCTAATAAGAAGAAATTTGTACAACAGCCGCCGTAAGCTCTTACCAGCCCTGCCTAAGGATATTCACGATGTACATTCTGTACTCGATAGTTATGGACCGAAAACCACAACAGGTAAAAATTTTTTGTTTATTAACAGCACAGCTGATAATATCATTGTTTTTTCTTGCCATACAAATATAATAAGTTTATGTAAAATGAAAGATTTTTACATGGATGGCACATTTTCTTATTGTACAAAATATTTTTATCAGTTATTTACCATCCATGGACTGGAAAATGGGCATTATGTTCCTCTTTTGTATTGTCTGTTGCCCAATAAGACCAGTGACACATATATGAGACTTTTTCTGTTGGTAAAATCTAAAATTTTTGAACTTTATAATATTGTTTTTGAACCGAAGGAGGTATTTGTGGATTTTGAAATCGCAATTCATAACGCATTAAAAGTTGTCTTTCCCAAAACCAAACTAAATGGTTGTAGATTCCACTTGCACCAGGCGTGGTATAGGAAAATACAATCATTAGGGTTAACCCAAATGTATAAAGATAAAAACTGCGAGGAAAGCAAATGGCTTACTCATACTTTTGGGCTAACTTATTTAGACCCCTCTGAAGTTGAAGATTGTTTCATATTTGATCTCATGTCATACAAACCGGACCATAAACTTATAGATAAATACGCAGACTATTTATTAGAAAACTACATAGCGCCAGAATCTCATTTTCCACCAAATATATGGGCATATGAAAACCCATCAATTAAAAGAACCACAAATGCCTGCGAATCATTCCATTCGCACTTTAATTCTAGTTTTTATTCAAGTCACCCTTCTATATTTATTTTTATAGAAAAATTAAAAGATTGTCAGATCGATGCATATTTAAAAATAAAAAATTTAAATATTCCAGCAAAAATTAAAGACAAACAAGTAAAAAACAAACTAAAATTTATCGAAAACATGGTAAATATGCTTCGATCTGACAATATTTCTAGAATTAATTTCGTTAAATCTGCATCACATCAAAACGTTTTTTAAAAATTTATAGTTTACTTAATTTATAGAAATAAGTTGATGTAATAATTTTATTGAAATAAAGAAATATTTTAATATAAAGCATTCTGTTATTTTATTTGATTTGCGGCCGAAAATACCTATGAGATAAGGAAGCAACTTAAAACCTCCGGCCGAATTTACCTACCGGCTTTTAGTACCTGCTCTTTTTCCGGCCGAAATTACGTCCGCCCATAATATTTGTGTTATTTTTTTTTGGAATGTTACTATATCAGAAGGCAAAAATAGTGATAATGTGTTTATATGGAATTGAACCACAATTGATTGTAATGAAAATTACATTTACAATTAATAGATAATTGTGTGAGAAGAGTATAATCGCCAAAGTTTTTGAGAGGGTTATATATTCAAAACCAAAACGCGTAATTAACATATAAATAGTGCAGAACCCCACAAAATAATAAATAATAATTTGATGTCCTGAGGGGACAAAATCTACACTCAGGTTTTTTCAGTCAAAAGCATGGCTTTTGCCTGCAACAAAGTGGCCATCTAAGTCAACCCTCAATTTTGAAAAGACATAACCCCCTTAAAAACTTTGGCGGTTATACTCTTTTCAAACAATTCAATAATCTTTTTTGAAAACAATTTCCAGAGTGGAAATTGAAACGTCAAATTTGAGTTAAAATCTAATTTTTGTTACCGACAATAATTGTGGTTCAATTCCATATACTTACACACAATATTTAACTTAGGCATACCACAAGCATAGACATATAATAGAAATAGACTGACTGTTGCAATATAGTAGCGTAAAAAAAAGAAATTGTATATGGAACGAATGAGAACTCCACTAAATAAAACATACCTTAACAGGATGACATAAACTAAATAGAGCATTACATGAAGAAAAAAACGACTCTTTCGAGTTTTATGTTTCGAACCTGTCTCATGAAGACCACTCTATATGGAAAGCTACAAAAAAATTTAAACGTCCGACCATAACAAATTCACCTTTAAGCAAAAAAAGATATGACCTGGGCCCGCACAAACGCAGAAAAAAACATAGTATTCATAGAGCATCTTACAACTGTATTCTCAGTACCAGATACTAATAATAACGATTAAGATAATGATATAAGAATATACCTCGAAACTCCATGTCAACTATCTTTTCCTCTGACAACATTTACTCCGACAGAGGTTCGACAACAAATAAAAATGCTAAATCCTAAGAAAGCTTCTGGCTATGACTATAGGAGAATTACTTCAGAAGCTACTGAGAATAGTAGTGGTGTTATTAACAATAATATACAACAGCATACTACCTCTTCGCTACTTATACAATACAATACAATGGAAATTTGCTCAAGTTACTATGATTCCGAAACCTGGTAAGCCCGTAACACAAGCAAATTCATATCGACCTATAAGCCTATCCCAATAATGTCGAAAGCATTAGAAAGGCTACTATTCCATAAAATCGAGCAAGTTGTTCCCATAAACGAAATTATACCACAACACCAATTCGGATTTAGACGTGAACACTTAACCATCCACCAATGCCACAAAATAGTTAATATAATTAAAACATCTCTCGAAGAGAAAAAGTTTTACGCTGGAATGTTTCTCGATATACAACAGGCATTTGAGATCTCTACAAACTGAAATTACACCTAACAGACTAACTATACTTTATACTAAAATCATGTCTTACTGACCGTTATTTCCAAGTAAAAAATGTAGATAGCTACTCAAATTACCACATCATACAATCTGGCGTACACCAGGGTAGTGTTCTGGGCTCATTTCTGTATCTAATATTTACAGCAGACGTTCCAACCAGCAATGATATCTTCTTAGCTACTTTTACTGATGACACGGGAATCTTGGCAGTAGATATCGACCCTAATATAGCATCACAAAAAGTTCAAAATTATTTAGATCAATTACAAAACTGGCTTAAGCATTGCAAGATCAATGTTAATGTTCGCAAATCAGTACAATTACTTTTACAACACGAAAATCTACATGTCCACAAGTTTCTATTAATAATACTTCCATTTCCATAAAATCAGTTGTCAAATACTTGGGATTGCATCTGGATTAAAAACTTACATGAAAAATGCAAATTTAAACTAAACGGAAACAACTAGATCTTAAACTAAAAAAATCGGTTGCCTGTAAAGTCGGTTTTACGGGCGAAGATTTTACGTGACAACGTCTTTTTCTCGGTAGAATATTTATTGATATGAATATTATTAAATTGCACAATAGGAACAAGGAATTGAATGACATTAATAATTTACTTAACACTATCAACATTTGTCAATAGTATGACATAACCTATAAACTCAGTTTCTCAACTTTTGTGTCAATCTAACAATTAATCAATCAATCATAGTTTACGATAATGAAATATTAGTGTACAATTATTTACCTTTATTGTTGTAGTTGTTGTAAATGACGAATCTAAGCACTTCACATTTTCACTACAGACACAGCTGACGATACTTTAACCACACGTGTGAACTTGTATTATGACGCTTTCTCGGTTTTCCAACGCCAAGAACGCTCGAGAAAGACAGAGACACAAGCACGCACCGATTCAACGCGCCTAATTCTCTAGTGCTGCGCGCGCAGCGGACCGATCATGTTTGAGTGGGAGAGAGACGCAAGGCATTCGCCGGTCCGGCGGGCCTCTCTCTCGTTCGGTGACTCATCGTAACAGACGTGAGCGGGCGTTACACTTTTTCATGAGTGACTCCGAGCCACAACCTAATTTAAGACGTTGTCACGTCAAAATAAGTATAACCTGGTTATTTAACGAAAGGTCTCAGTTATCTTTTGAAAATAAACTTCTTCTGTACAAAGCTATACTCATACCAGTTTGGGCATATGGAATAGAACTATGGGGCTGCAGTAAACCTTCAAATACGAAGATACTTCAAACATTTTAATCCAAAATATTCCGTATGATAAGTAAAGCTCCATGGTATGAATTTAAACAAACACTTTACAATGATCTGGACATCCCACTACTTTTTTTTAATTGCCGATTGCCAGATTCCAGTAAGAGCTTAAGAAGGTATCCATTGAATTCTGGCAGGCAACTGTAGGGGAAATCTTTTTTGGACATCTACGTCACGGAGCAAGACACCCTGGCATTTTTCGGCCGAGTAAGATACTAGGTCAGAAGACCCCAGGGTAGTGCCGGATTAACCGTGTTCCGGCTAAAACCTTAACCACCGTTCCAGAGAGGTGGTCGTGCCACTCAATAAAACTAAAATGAAAAACTAAATACTTATAAATAACCATACCTATTACCGTAAATCGGTAAATATTTCAGACGTTAGGCCACAAACTAATAAATAATATTAACCATACATTTCATATCCCTGGTTTAATTTCCTTCTCTGCCCTCCTGCTCCTTTTTCTTGATCACCCCAGAAATCAGACAGTGTACTTCTCTCCATTCTTTCTCTCCTCTCAACATTATGTTTACCATGTTTCTTTCATCCAGCCCGAAACCCATTTGCCTCTCGAAATCTCCCCTCTCATTTGTAGCGAGTAGCTTGTAAACAAGCAATGTAACAATCAAAAAAATATATTTCTGATCTAGTTTTGAGTTCTGTGGGTAGAAACGAGACGTAATCCCGTATACAAAATATGCAATATTACAATACATTATTATTTTAGAGTAGACTTTCATAAATAAAATTCAAATCTACAGAATAGGCAACCTATATTTCAAGTAATATTCCCATGATACATTCTAATCCGACATCCCCGAGTTGCGCCAAATATAGGCAACTTTCAGTTTTTATTTTACAGTAAGGTCCGAATTTCTATACGCATAAAGTTCAAAGTAAGGAAATCAAATAATAATCTAAAATTTCAAACTTAGCGAAATCTCACCTAGGTACCCATTTATCATACACTCAAAAATTGAAATTCTACACAGACATGGCAAAAACGCAAAATAAATAAAATCGAAATACTGCAAATGTATGAAGAATACCCGAAACAGCAGAATAAAATGTGCAAATCTGTAAACCGGAGGTGGCGATGCTATTTTTCGAAAATCCAAAAGTTTAAAAGTGTATTTGCCAAATCTCTTTATAAACTTAACCGTAGCAAATATTTAATGCAACTGATACACAAAACAAAAATATAGTTAACATTTCTTACAATTTAAAACGGCACGCGGCACTTATGGAGTGCCGATAGAAGTAAATAATACTTCTTATAGGGTGTTATTATTTATTGCTATAATTGTGTGTTATATTTATTTATATTTATATTATTCACAAGGAATTGCATTTATAAAATACCTTGTGAATGCGATCAGTTTTATTTAGGTGAAACATCAAGGCCATTAAATGTTAGAATAAGTGAACATCAATCCTATATTAAAAATAGAGAATTTTATAGATCTCAAATATGTAAACACGCATGAGATAATGAACATAGGGTTCAATGGAATGATTCAAATATAGTCCTAAAAGAAACGGATGGTAAAAAGAGAAAAATCAAAGAAGCGGCTCTAATTATGCTAAATGAGACCAATTGTGTCGCGAATTCCTCGGCAGAATGTAGTAGGATCGGGTTACCCATATTGAAAGAGGAAGTTATTAAAAGGAAAATACCAGTATTGGTAAGTCAGTAACATATAGAGAATACATCATTTATGTTTTTTAAATAACAAACATATAAAATCGGAATTTGGTGTTTATTGAAGGTAAACTAAATGCACGATCAAATACTTACCATGTCGGGATAGTATTGTGAGGTTTTTTCCTGGTTTTTCCCTCATAATTTACTATGGAATCACTAACAGGAGAATTTTACTGTCATCATGGCATGTATTTGTGTTTTTAAAGACGAATTACATGTTATGATCTTTTCTGACGGATATTCTCAAGTTAAAGTTGATTTCATGTAATCGAATGATTATAAGTAAAGTCGTACCAGGAACGCAACTCAACAATATTGGCAATATCATTTTAAAGTCGTCTACTTTAAAATGTATAATGTATGTCTGAATTGTCAATATAGATGAGTCAGATAACATTAAATTATTAGAAGAATTTTTCACTAAGTAACAAAAAACAAAATTTGTTTAATTTACTAATGTTTGTATTTTGATAACGATTTCCGAAGTGGAAATTGAAACGTCAATAAACGTATTTTAATTGTGGCTTATTCCCATTTAAATAGTAAATAATTGTGTGGGTTAATGAATTTTTATGTCTACTTGTTTTTTTATAATAACACCAGACATTTAAGTTATTAAAAATTTAAAGCTACAAAATACTTTGGTTCAGAGCCGGCCGTGGAAGTGCCACAAAGCATCGTCCGCGACCGGAAAAACTACCCGTTCAATAACATGACAAAATATATATTGGACGGGATGTGCTAATAAGGCTGAAGTACTGCGGAAAACAAGGACTGGGGTAAGGCTTCTTTACTGGACATGCGCTAATCAAGGGACACCACCATATAATAGAATTGTTTCATGGAGACGAGCTGGAGACTCTGTAGTAGAGAACCTGAAATAATAATCCGTATCTTGCATGACTGCTAGGTTTTAAATCGCAGGCAGCAAATACTTTTTGG
This sequence comes from Diabrotica undecimpunctata, assembly GCF_040954645.1. NCBI lineage: Eukaryota > Metazoa > Arthropoda > Insecta > Coleoptera > Chrysomelidae > Diabrotica > Diabrotica undecimpunctata. The sequence continues at coordinate 114,443,406 of NC_092804.1, read as the reverse complement.
AGACTCCAAAAATATATGGTACCGATCTACTGGACCTGTATAAGCTGGTACTTAGCTTGGTAGCTACACTGGAGTCTTCTGGACTTTATTTCTTTTATTATCTTAGCGCCTGGATAAAGTTTTTCGAGCTGTTTGTTAGTTCTTATCCTATATTATCCTGCTGCTCCCTCAAGCACTGGCCCAAAGATCTTCCTTAGGATTTTTTTTTCTCTAACACGTAGTCGATCTTCGTTTGCTTTTTTAACGTCCGTGTCACTACTATACATCACTACGGGTAGTATGACTGTTTTTTTCTTCTTCTTTTAGCACTCTGACCGATTATCGAACGTTGGCTATCATATTGGCAATAATATCTTTGTTTACGGCAACTTGAAACAAATTGGCGGTTGTTTTTTTATACCCCTCTCGAAAGCCCCCCTTTCGGAGTTTCGGAACCAGGATGTTCTTTTCCGGCCTGTATGTCAAAGTAGGCTTTTTGGACAATTACATATTGACACAATCTAGGTCAAATAAAAATTTATGATCGAAATTAAAGTTACCCTTTTTGACTATGAGTTTGACTATGATTTCCTATTAGGTGTGCGTTGTTAGCTTCTTTGTTTCATTCGCCTATTCAATTCTCATCTATTGTGAAATGAAATTGTTTGGAAGATGTGTGGCAAAAACAGATCGAGGTATGAGTATGAGTATGAGTATTTTAGTCTAGATAGATATCCAGATCTTTAAATAGACTACTTTGATGCAATAAAATCAAGCTAAGGCATACGCCTATATTGCTACTGTTGAAGTGGACGAAAACCACAAAAAAAATCCCCTCAAGCTAGTTGTAGAACAGCGTGGGCCGAATGCTTAGCGCAGCTTAGAAATAATGTTGCGGGGCTGAGTGGTTTAGTCGTCACAATATTAAATGAGTTGCCACAATACAGCCATCCGTAAACTACGAAACTGGTTTCGTTACAAATCATATTTGCGAAGATAAAGAATAACTTGATCTAAAAGTAGAGATAAAACTCGCGATAAAGCTTGTTTTAAAGTAAGGCCTGTTTTAAATGATCTACAATCTACAAATATTTGGCTTTATTTGACTAACCATTACTCAACCAGCTACGAAGATTCATCCAGAATGAACAGAGGAAGACACATTCATTGTAATTACTAGACGCACCGCTACTTTGAAGAACAACTGAAAAAAGTCAAGACTTTACTAATTACTAATAGAATAGGTAACTTTTTATAGATATAAAAACGCCTGTTTCTTCTTATATACGGCTTTGGGACTGTTTTTGTTCGACTTTACGTCTATAGTCATATTTGTGATGTTGACTACCAGTTATCTCATCATTTTTTAGAGGGCCCTCTTGGTGATCTGGTGGTTTTAAACCCCATACTATTCTATCTAGTCTCTTGTTCAACATATTGGTTTTCATTCGCATATTCTCTTTCTTTCTCATTCTCATAGTATCATATCTTGCACCAGAGTTATTTAGTGATTTGGTATCCTGTCTTCTAGTGTTTTCTCAGCTATTGATCTCAAGGTATCCATATTTGACATTCTAAGTGGTATTCTTTTTTTGTTTCTGTTGTATCGAATCTCGTTTTCTACCAAGTATTGGTCTTATATTTGATGATATATACATGCGTAGAGGAGAACGGGGGAATTCCACGCGGGTAAGAACAAATTAACACAACTTTCATAGTCTCAACATTCAAGTGTCTATATATATATATATATATATATATATATATATATATATATATATATATATATATATATATATATAAAGGATAATGCGAGTGAATAATAAAAGTAAAATGTAATGGCATGTCTCACAAAACAGAAAACCAAAAAAGGTATATCGATGTTAGGCAACCGTATATACGTATATACGGTTGCCTTCCAATGATATACCTTTTTTGGTTTTCTGTTTTGCGAGACATGCCATTACATTTTACTTTTATATATATATATATATATATATATATATATATATATATATATATATATATATATATATATATATATGTATATATGTATATATATGTATATATATATATATATATATATATATATATATATATATATATATATATATATATATATATGTATATATATATATATATATACATTCCTCTCTCTCTATGACGATATGTCAGGGTCCGGGAATTTTTATCGTTGTAAGGAGAGATCGTTATACAGAGAGAGACAAAAATAGTTACTGTAATAATAATAATACTGTACTAAATAACCTATTGTAATTAAAAAAAAATGATCAAAATGATTATTAATAAATTAACACTGTATATACTGTACTCAACATAGATTTATTAAAGAATGATATTAGCCTACAATAATGAAAAAGACTGTCACCTTGGTCTGTTTCCTTTTCCTTTTCTACAAAACTGACCTGACTTTGTCCTGAAGACGCAAAGAATCTTGCGAATCTCTAAAAAACCGATGAAGTACTTTTGCCGCATCCAAGGCCTGTTGAAGGTTCGGGGAGCTAGTTCTGACTCTGCTTCCACTTCCGGGTCACTGTTTTCTTCTTCTTCTTTTAAACACTGTTTGTTCAACTGTTTGTACGATGTCCTCATCAGAAAGTCCAGATGTTGTAGCTACATTTTCATCAACTTCTGCGAAATCTGTTAGTTCTTTCGGTCCGTAGTTGATAGGAAGTTCAAACTGTCTGGCCCAAACAGCTAACGGCAGTTCATTTTCATTCACAGTCAATCCTTGATCTTTTAGCCATCCTGCGTGTTTAAAGGAATGTTTTATCTTATTTCTCGTTACCTCGACCCAGGATTTACTAATCGATAGGATGGCATCAAGAACGTTTAGTTTGAGATCGCCATTGTTCTCAACCAATTCCATCAAAATCTTCTCCTGTAATGGCTTTTCAAACTCTTGATGACACTTTGGTCCATGGGCTGAAAGACACTCGTTGTCTTTGCTGGCAGAAAACAAAGTTCAATGTTTTAAAGGTCACACAGTACAAGATGAGCAGGACAATTGTCAACAAGCAAGTCATCCACGCACTCTTGTTTGCTTTGTAGGTTACGTTTAGATCTTTAATGTTTTTAAAACAACGTGGGGTTTTCGACTTCCCTATCACTAACAATTTTATCTTCACTGAACATGTAATGCATTCTTAGAAGAGCTTTTCACCAACGCACTTCTCCGATTTAAATTTTAAAGTTCTGTTTGGTGTCAATTTAACAAACAATCCAGTCTCATCAGTATTGAAAATGTCGTCTGCCGAATATCGTGCCTTCAGTCCAGGCCACACGTTTTCTAGCCAATCATCCGTTACGTTTTTAACATCGCGAGCCTCTCCGCTGATCTGCCTGTAATTTATCTTGTGCCGCAGCTTCCACTTGTTTAGCCAACCATCAGATGCCTTGAAATTGTCAATTACAAGCTTAGTTGCAAAAACTCAGCTTTTATCCTGACCACACACCCAGAAAGTGACATATGGTTTATACGCAGCGGTGATTGCTTTTCACCTTTCTCTATTTCCCGAGTTATCGATAACTTTTCTTCCACCGAGAGCACTTTATGCTTTTTCGAAAAACATGTTGACTGTTCACACATTGAGACACAACTGAAACTGGAAGTGAGAAGTCGTGAATAGATGACAACATATATAATGAATAACAATAAGTATTAGGGGTGGCCGCATTCCTTAAGGGCGAAACAAAGCAACTGCTGGATAATGACCTTGCTACTCGTGACTCAGGTTTTCTGGGCTTTAAACACAATAACACATTTGCCATTGACTATTGAACGGTAAAAAGTCATTGCTAAAAAGAGAGAACGCTATCAGAGAAATAATTAATAGATTGTCCTAATAATGTACCAAACAACGTTTACTATTTTCATCGTTAATGGGGAATTATCTTTATATAGAGAATCGTTATGAAGAGAAACTACTGTATATTTATTTATAAGCTTACAGTTCCATAATATCTTATCAACTAGCTAAACTAATATCAGCGCGGCTTATATATAGAAGTCATTATTTACTAGAATAATCTGGAATAGTCCACCTCTATTCTCGCTTGTATGAACGCCTCGATCTGTCAGCCGGTCGATACATGTTGAAGATTCTCAAACACACATCGTTTCGAGAGATGCAGCGTTATATGGGGTACGCCGAAATTAGCTTGTTCATTACAATATATATATATATATATATATATATATATATATATATATATATATATATATATATATATATATATATAATATTAATTTGTTAATATGAAACACAATTCATGTAATGTCATGATTTTAAATCACGCCATTTCTCGGAATTACCCCATGCAGTGGGTAAATCCGCAATTCCGTGCATCATTGGGGGTCACACCGCCCATAATTAAAAACGCTACAAAAGTTTTTTCTATTAAAACTTGTTAAACAAAGAAGAAATTAGTTTTTACAATTGTCACAAAATATATAATCTTCAGGTTCATCTACATAGCAGTCGGCATGTGCCATCCAGAACACAACGTGCATCGGTACCATAGTTCATTGTCTTTCTCAAGTTTCTCGCATATTACACAAATGTTTTCCGTAGAATTGACATCTACATAATCAAGTTCATCATCGTCGCAAATTTGTTTTTCATCCTTTTACGTAGTTGAACCGACATCAAATTTTACTTATCGTACCTGTGATTTTTTTTTAAATTTTTGGTTTCTGCGGTTCCTTTACTTTTTACATTTTTTTTATCTTTTTTATCTTTGCATTGAAGCTGCACTTTTTATTTTGTTTAGTTATCATTCTCTTCTGCTTTTTTTTCTCTCCAATTCTCCAATTGTTTTTTTTTATTGTATTGCATCTCAAAATGTAGGAATTTTCTTTTTATTTGATTTTGTGGTTATTTTTAAGTTGGTAATTTTTTAAAGAGGAGTTATTTCTTCAATTGAGATATCAAAAAGTAGAGACGAACGTTTAGACTGAACAACATGTTTACCAGGAGTTAGAGAGGTATCTGCTGAGATGACTCAGCGTTATTGAGAACTGATGCTGAACAATATGGATTTTTGGGAAATAATTGATAAAAACCATTAGATAATGATTGAGAATGAACGTGAGATGGACCAGGATCCATTGGAAACCCACTGATGTCTTCATCTTCTTTATCGATTGTATTTGGTTAAACATGTTCCTGATAAAACTGGAGCACATTCTTCATCTAATTTATCTAATTCATCATAGGATTTATCTGAATCCAACGGAAAAATGCCTGCAGTTTTAATACCAGATATGGCTTTATCTATTGCCGCCACGATTAAATAAGCCAAGTTAAATATTTCTAATTTATAGTGAGCTATTTTTTTAAACAGATGTCCTCTCGTATATATGTCGCACTTTTTATTATAGGCTTTTTTGAGGGAAGCATAAAATGACAAATCTAAGGGCTGTAGCCTATGGGAGGTATGGGAAGGTATAGACACCAACACAATGCCATTATTTTTGCACAAATCATACGATATCAATGATATTTGGCTGGAATGATTGTCTAGAATCAAGAGTACCGGTTCTTCTTTGGATGGCTTTGCATGATGTTAAAAATGTTTTAACCACTTAGTAAATAATGCTTCGTTTATCCAGCCATTAGCTGAACATCTACAGAGAGCACCTGCTGGGCCATTTCTTAAGTCATTCTTTTCCATGGGAAAATAAACATTAATGGTACATAAAACCGCGAAGCACTGAATGCGAAAAGAATAGTGAACGTTTTACATCATTCCCAAGAAGTTGCTGAACCTACTCGTTTTTGGCCTTTTACTCTCAAAATATTTACAGGCTTTTGTACAGTGGTAATACCGGTCTCATCGCTATTTTAAATACGATCTTAAGTAAATTTATATTTATTCATCAGCGTTTCAACATTATTAAACAATAATTTTACTTTTTCCAAGTTAAACACGGTAATTCTATTCAGACTTCAGGCTGAGGTAACCTGATCTGTGAATTTCGCTTCATGAATTAATCAATCTGTTTCTGTAATTTTTTTCTGAATAAAACATGTTTTATATTATTTTTCTCGAAAGTTCATCTGGAGATAAACCAAAAAATATTTTGAATCATTTTAAAATGTACTCTGTCAATTCTGCTTCCTGTTTTTTAGAAAATACAGGCTTTCAGCCTTCAACTTTCCTTTTTTTGCGTATGCTATGTTCGTTCTTCGACTCTGGTATACCAAAACTTCGGCTAACTTCCCTTTTTTCGTTCAGATCGTACAGTTTATACTGCAGCTATTAATTGACATTCTTCATAGATAGATTTATTGCTTCTTCTATGATAGGTTCTTGACATCTGAAATTTAAAATATCACTATATATATCATATGGGGTAAATCCTCGCTGCGTGAAATTACCCCACTCCGATTGTGCGGAATTACCCAAAACGTATTTGTGTCGTTTAAGGAAAAAGATATGTATATTTATTTATGAAAGTACACCTCACCCTTTGCACTTGCAAGTTTATAATATACTAAATTTTGTGGGCAGAGTTTCGAGCCGAGCCACACGAAGCTTAGTAGAGATGGGCCTGCACAGGTTATCATAATAAGTAACAATTTACTAGTTACTTTATTGTGCGAATTTGCCAACTGCGCGGAATTCCCCCGGTTCTCCTCTACTTTCCCATCTAATCTCATATCCTTATTCTTCTAAAAGGACATCCTTCAGATAACCTGATAAAGCCGTTTTATTTGGGTGTGTCCTTACACTATATTTAAGGCTTCTGTTGCTGAATATTTCTACTCTCAGATCTCGTTCAATTATTTCGTCGTTAATTACTAATTTGGTATCTTTTGCCATCATTAGAGATTTGGTCTTAGATGTTAGCTGAGATCAGTATTGCGTCGTCTGTACAAAAAAAGAGTTTTTATGTGTTTTCTGTCTAGTTCATATTCTTATCAAGCATTTTTTACTTACTTCTACAATTTTGTCCATTACTAAATTAAAAAGAAGCGGGCTTAAGCTATGTCCTTGTCGGATGTCGGATGTCTCCGAATTTATATGTAATTTTGATGTTAGTTTATTTTCGACTTTAATTTTTGTTTTTTTTTTTATTTTGCTTTATTGTCTTTTACCATTCTGCTGGGCTGGTTTTTTTTATTAATATTATCACATCTAGCCTAATGCAATCAGTTTAAATAAGATATTATTCATTTTCTGTTCATTAATTTTAATGAAATTTATTATATTTCGCTAAATCCAATTTGAGTTTAGCCAAATCTACAAATGACATATACATAGGCAGATTTGTTATGTTACAATGCTTTCTCAGAAATTTGGCTGGAGATTAAAATAGAGTTAATAAATAGATAAATAATAAATAAGGATAATGAACTCATTTTGAATACATGCACTGTTATAAATTTATCTATATAATATAATAAATAACAACTGAGCAAAGGGTAATAAAATACACCTATTACATCAATAAACTAATCGAGGGGTAATTCTAAATAGTCTTTTTTTCGTGCCAACAAAAGTTCGAAAGGTAATTGGTATGAACGATGGTCGAGTTCTTTGTTTGAAGCAGACAGAGCATTTCACTGCAAGGGGGATGATACTTGTTATAAAAAGTAACGCTTGAAAAATCTCAGAACTCAACAGGGTTGCCAAACAAAAAAATCATTGTTAGATTTATATTTTAGAGAAATGTTATTTAAAAATGATGATTTAAATTAATTGATAATACTTATATTTAATAACAAAAAGGGAATAGGGATAACCCACGTAAAACAAAGAATCGAAAAACTGTTAAGTATAGATTGTTAGGATAAAATCAGAATCAATCTTTAAGAAATATATGCAGTACTAATTCTGGTACACCTACAAATTCTAATACAGAAATTAAACTAATACGGATAAATAAGGGTATATTATTTTCTTATAATGATAACTCATAATCAATATCATATAAAAAGTAAAGACAATGTAAGAAACTGAAAGGCAAAATCTTAATTTAAGACTAGCAAAAATTTAAGAAAGACAAGAGGATGTGTAACTACTGGCACACCAGTATAAAGTACAATTTGAAAAGCTTTAGACACCACAGTACTAAACAGCTGTACCTCGGCGACTAGCTGAAAAACTACGAGAACTAGAGGGGCAAGCATTTTCATAAATTTATGAAAATATGGCGAGTTCACACTAGGCCTCTGTGGAAACACTCGGGATACAACAAAACAGTAATAGCAATAAAATATGATGGTGCGAAGAAATTGAAAATATGGTAAAACAAAAAAAGTATAATAGCTAAAATGGCTAAATACAAAAAAGAATGAAAACCACCAAGTTTACAAGAAAACCAATAGAAAATTACAAAAAATCATAAAATAAGAGAAGAATAAAACATGGATCAGTAATGTCAGGAAATCAATACATGCACAGAATGAAGGAAAAATACAGAAATATTTACAATATACAAACAAACACAGTACATATACAAGGAGAGGAAGTTGGGGTAAACGTCGAAACAACGTCAAGAAGGCTAGTATGGCCCTAAAGAATGACAAATCTGCTGGACCTGAGAGAATTTATGCTGAAATGCTCAAAAAGTACATTTCCTAATCTGAAACAAGAGAGAAACACATATAGACATAAAAACGAAAGAAAAGTTAAACGAACGAAGATAACACATCAAAAGCCTAGAACCGCAAAAATGTTGCACCACCAAAAATTAAGCCCATTTTGATAAATCATTTTCTCGTGAACAGATTAACAGATTTATCTAATTTTTTTATTACTTTAGACTTTTTCTTTGGTATTTTTACCGTTGGCAAAGGTTTATTTAAACTTCTCTTTTGGACTTATAACGGCTAAAAGAAAGAAAATGTTTTTCTTATGTTAATTTGAGATACCCTGTAGGGAAGACAGGGTACAAGGGTGGGTTTACATTGTAATCGTGTTGTAGTCTCAAATTTTGTGAACATTTTGTTTTTAATTTTCCTTATATCTTTAAAAACACAGAAAATGGACGATTGTATTCTTTTTCATGTGTTTTAACTGAAACAATGCTACAATAACAATAAAAAAATAAGTTAACAAAACTTTAAAAACAGAAAAAATAACATAAACTAAAATCACGTGTTTACCCCTCTACTTCTAATAACGGCTTCGCTTAGGTATGCTGGATATTGAGCGGTCTATTTGAGTTTGTTCTATGGAGTTTCAGATATCAATAACCATAGTTTTTATATCTTGCAGTGAAACAGGAAGGGGCTGAGGAAGTTTTATTTGTCTACCACAATATTCCGTAAGTGTTCAGTAGGATTCATGTCAAGACTGTGAGGAGGTTAAGTCAATGTCTGAATATTTACCGGTACGTGATGCCTTGCCTTATCATGCGTTACAATGAAATTATTTTCTATATAAGGTGCGAAAGGAACAATGTGTTCAAATAATTATATATACCACAACCTTTTACGGCTAATTTTGTCATCAGAATTCCGGTGAAAACAATCCTTATAGGCGCATTCGATACACTGAATGCTTGCTGGTAGGTATGAATACCAAAAACATGTATGCGGCATGACTACCACGTGCTTTACACAAAACTGGTATGATAAGCTACCAGCGTGCCTTTCTGCAACAGTCTATTTGTGTCATTTGGAATAAAACACTTGGACAAAAACTTTTAACTAGCAGATCATTTTTTACGGGTAGCGGGTAGGAACTCCTCTGGATAGTACCATCAAGGAAAATGAATCAATCCCTGCCCTCCGCAGATTTCAGGTGTTTCCTGACCCGGCAGGAAGTCCACAACGGCAGCCACGGCGAGAAACAATTTCTTCCAGAAAATAATCCTGGATCGGCTTGAAACTGGATCAAAAGCATGACCGGAGTAGTTTAAATGGTTGTGATACTGCGATGGGGAAGACAACGGGAAATCACCCCATTATTATTCCCTAGTTCAATCATAATGGCACTATCATATGATAAGAAAAGGTATACTGATCATGGTCCTCGGACACCAAGATCCGGCAGGAGAAAACAAGCGCACTTGTCCAGGCCGTTATCCAGCGATATTTCTGCTATAATGAAAAAAAAAAATACAATCAGGTATTAGAATAGGCACATGAAATGTGAGAAGTCTCTACGAGCCCGGTAAGATACAAAACACCATACGTGAGATGATAAGGCTCAATATGCCAGTTCTTGGAATAAGCTAAATGCGGTGGCCGGGGACTGGTAAATGTAGCGTAGACGACCACGATGTTCCGGAGAAGAAGGCATTAACCACTGGAATGGCGTCGCATACATTGTACATAAAGAAGTATCTTGCTGTATTAAATCTGTAAGTTACATTTCGGACAGAGTCATCGTGATGCAATTAAACTCAAAACAAGTAGATATAAATCTGGTCCAAGTTTATGCGCCCACAGCCAGCAGTAGGGAAGATGAGATAGAGAATTTTTATGATGATATAAAGAAGGTAATGAGTCAGCTGAAAAAGAAAGATATTACAATAATAATGGGCTATTTTAATGCCAAAGTAGGAAAAGGTAGACAGGGGAGACCGTTTTGTAGAATTCTGCGTAGCGAACAATCTATATGTGACAAATAATACATAATACTAAAGACACAGATACTAAAGAGAAAAGAAATCAGATCGATTATATAATATAACACTTACCGAAAGGTACCGAAATTCAATCAAAATAACTTAAAAACTACCTGGTGCTGATGTCCCCTCAGATCATAATTTATTAATCAGTGACATAAAACTCAAACTTAAAAAAGTAAAATGCCAACAACCGACTAACCGAACAAACACTGACTGTACTCGAAATAATAGTCATAAAATTACATACGAGATAGAAAAGAAGTTCGAAAAATCGGAAGAAACACATAACGTCGAAGACCACTAAAACCATTAAGCAAGAAACAACTAAAAAATATAAAATTATTAATAAGCGCAAACAACAATGGATGACTGATGAAATATTGGGACTAATGGAAAGCAGACAAAAACAGAAAAATAAAAACACTGAAGAAAACAATAAAATCCATAAAGAAATCAGAAGGAAAGTCCGGTATGCAAAAGAAAAATGGTACAGCAACAAATGTCTTGAAATAGAAGAACTGCAGAAAAATAATGACACGTTTAATATGTACAAAATGTGAAGGAAATATCTGGAACATATAGATCAACTGCAAGTAGTTTACTTGATAGACAAGGAAATATTATAGTCAATGAACAAGACAGATTAGAGAGGTGGAAAGAATATATTGAGGAGCTGTTTGATGACGATAGAACAGAAATTCAAATCGAAAATATATTGGCTGGTCCAAACATAACACTCGATGAAAAGGAAAGAGCTATAAAGCTATCAAAGAATAACAAAGCAACCGGTCCAGATGAAATTCCAAGCGAAATAATCAAACTACTCGACGATAAGGGTAAACATTCTCTTCTAAGCCTCTTTAATAAAATATACGAAACAGGACATATACCAACAGACTGGCTACTGTCCACATTTGTAATGATACCGAAAAAAATAAATGCCAAACAGTGTAGCGATCATCACACTATCAGTCTGATGAGTTATGTACTGAAAATTTTCCTAAGAATACTGCACTCAAGAATTTACAAAAAAAAATAGAAGCACAATTAAGTGAAACACAATTTGGTTTCAGAAACAACCTTGGAACCAGAGAAGCACTCTTCAGTCTGCAGGTTATGGTTCAAAGATGTAGGGATATCGAACACTAGGTATATACGTGTTTTATCGACTTCGAAAAGGCCTTTGACTGAGTAAATCATGACAAACTTATAGGTGTCTTGCAACAGGTGGGAATTGATGACCAAGACCTCCGTATTATCAAAAATTTGTATTGGAATCAATGTGCAAACATAGGAATTGGATACAACACGACGGAAGCAGTGGAAATACGACGTGGAGTGAGGCAAGGATGTATTCTATCGCCTCTGTTTTTTAATATCTACTCTTAATTTATTTTCAAAGAAGCCTCAGTTGAAGATAAAGGCATTAAAATCAACGGAATTAATATCAACAATCTCAGATGTGCAAACGACACGGTACTTATTGCCTCCAATGAAGAAAACCTGCATTGATTTATAAACAGGGTAAGCAAAGCATGTGATGAATATGGGCTAAAACTTAATACTTCTAAGACAAAACTTATGGTTGTCAGAAAAACGGAATTACAACCAACGAACATCAGAGCGTATGGAATAGAGTTAGAAAGAGTCCACAATACTACCTATTTGGGTGCAAACTTTAACGATAACTGGGATATAAATAAAGAAATAAGAATACGCATTAAAAAAAGCCAGAGCCGCCTTCTAAACATTAAAGAAAATTTTAATTAATAGCGATATTATGTTAAGCCTTAAAATCAGATTAATACACTGCTACATATTATCCACATTGCTGCATGGTATGAAAAGCTGGACCCTTACAGAGACATTAATTTAATAATTGGAGGCCTTTGAGATGTAGATTTATCGACGAGTATTGCGGATAAGTTGGGTTGATCGAATAAGAAATGAAATAGTTTTACATCGAATAAAAAAGAGCATAGAAATATCAAAAACCATGAAAATTCGAAAGTTACGGCTCCGAAATCTCCGGGAATGGTATCAAGAGACCACTGCTAATTTATTTAGAGCCGTCGTAAACAAAGTTATTATTGCGAATATATATGATCGCCAACGTTCGATAATCGGACAGGGTACTGAAAGATGAAGAAGAGCAGATAATTCTTTAAAAGCACTGGAATAGTTATTACAGGAATAAATATGTTTTATAAGAATTCTAACACCAAACTTCATTGTTTTTATTTATCCCGGCATACAAAACATTTTTATTTTTTAGTTTTGAAACTTATGCCAGTTATTAGACAAATGTCTTGTTATTTGATATTAGCGTTAGGAAAATATTTTTAATCATTTTGAGGATTGTACCAAATAAAAGGTTATTTTTTCACACCCTAAACCAAGAAAATATCGAGATCGTAGTTTACGCATAATACTAAAATTTTTACGGATACATTAAATCAAAGTTTAGTATTTATTTGCTAGACAAGGTTCTACAAGACTTTATAAATTATTTATTAGGCCTATTTGCCATTACAATTTTTGCAGTAGCTTACAGAAGCTGAACTCCACTATATAGTGGACCATCTAAGTTATGAAGAACACTGTCTTTCCGAATTTGATGGCGATGATAATGCGGACGACAATTTCCCTGAGACAAACTCAATTTTCAGAACTCCGTCACAATCATCGACTACTAGTATCGACAGCCAGCCGACATGCTCCAGTACTTCAGAACAGTACTTGAAAAGGGTACGCCAATGTACTCTTACAAGAAAGACAAATAATTCTAGCGGAAACAAAGATTTTGATGATTCGGATCAAGATCCTGACTTTAATCTAGATGATAGATTTGGTTTCAAACACAACAAGTTGGCTAGGTTATTTCCTAAAAACATTTTTTCTGATGAAGAAGACGAGGATGAAAAACTGTTTACATTACTTTAAACAGCGGATTCCTTCTCCTACCGATAGAGACGAGAAAGAGGAACAAGCTTCTGCTCCTTCAAATCAATCTTTTGTGTGGTCCAAGAAAAATGTCCCCATTGTCCTTTTCGAATTATTTGATTTTATTGAGTCTTTAATCGTCAATGTTGACATTAATTCGAGTAAGCCAATCTACTTCTTTAGAGTTTTCTTTAGCGAGAGTATCTATCAAACAATTTTCAAAGAAGAGAATCTCTATGACACCCAGAAGAATTCTCAACTTTTTAAGAATATAGAAGAACTCGACGCTTTCTTAGGAATACTTATAATAGTCATGGGGTTCCACAGCCTTCCAACAATAAGATCATACTGGTCCAGCAATGAAAACTTCCATATTGAACGTGTGTCTAAAGTATTTACATTAAAAAGGTTTCTGAAAATCTTGAGATTTTGGCATCTAAACAATAATGAAAATATGCCCCAACCGAAAACTAAAGAGTTTCATAAGCTCTACAAACTTAAACAACTCATAAACCATCTTTCAGAGACCTGTCAAAATGCTTTTACGTCATATAGACACCTATCTATTGACGAAAACGTGTGTTCTTTCAAAGGGCGTACATATCACTAAAACAGTACATGCCAATGAAACCAATAAAAGGAGGCTTTAAAATTTGGGCATTGGCATTTGCTAAAACGGGATACCTTCTAAATTTTGAAATATATCAAGAAAAAACTACCGAATCAACGTTCGATATGTTAAGAGAACGTGTTGTTTTAGAACTTACGTCGAGATCGTGGTTATTGCGTATACTTTGATAATTGTTTTACCAGAATACCACTGATGCAGTAACTACTGGAAAAGAACACTTTTACTAGTGGCACTGTAAGGCAAACAAGAGAATATTTTGCAAAACAAATATGTGTTGATACAGAGCTTTCCCAAAATCAGTCAGATTCGGTTAGTTTGGTAGTTTGTTTAAGTTAAAACACATGGTCAAAAGTAAACCGTCTATTTTGTTTGTTTTTAAAGATATCGGGAAAATTAAAAAAAATAATTAAGAGAAGTTTGAGTAAGCCTGTGTTGAATAGTTTAAATAACAAAAAAAAGTCCAAGAAGCTACAAATTTCAGCCCCTAAAAATATTGATCAATTATATGAACATCTAAAAAACTGTTTATACGATGCAGCATTTGAAGCACTGGGATACCAGGTAAAATCAAAAAGATACCAATCATACTGGTGGGATCGCAAAATAGAGAAAGATGTCAAATGTGAAAGACAATTATACCAATAATATTTAAGTTCTGAATTAATACAAGACAAAATAACATACAGAGGAAAACAAGCAGACGTACAATGAAAAATGTCTAAGAAGAAGAACGAGTCTTGGGAAAGAAACTGCCAACGAATAAATACTTATCTAGGAGAAACCAGAAGTACAGAGCTGGAAATTGTTAAAAAAATTAATTGAGAAAATGTGAAGAATTTAGAGAAATTTTAAGAAGACCTACGTCTTCTTAAAATTTTTACCAGCTTGACCGATGTAAGTTTTTGGGCAACTTGAGACAATCAGTTATCTCCTCCCTAACTTATCCAGTTAAGGACTATAAAGTGTATACATAAAAAGGGGGACAAGAACAATTGTGAAAATTACCGAGGAAGAGCTGTAACCGGATATATGACTAGAATATATGGGAAGGTTGTGAAGAATTGAATCAGATCACTTGTACAACAACTGTGTTGTATGTCTAAAGAAAATGTTGGTGATTTTTTAATTCTTTTTGGAAACCACAAATACTAAAAAAATATAGTAGTTTCTACATCATATATGTGAATAGAAGTACTTTTTCAATATTTATGCCAGCAATCACAATTTTTCGTCTTAAAAGATCTTTATAGGAAGGAATAATTTTGTTCTCCATTATTTGTTTAACAAAAATATACCGTTAATAGATAAACGTATTAAAGAATATCTATTGTTTGATAGGATATGTGGACAAAAGACCCTTATTCAAAAATTATTCAGAAACGCTAAGAGTATGTAAGGAAATATTCGAAAACATCGCGAATAGAAAGACATAAAGAAATAAAACAGACCAACAGTAAGTCGGTGCACATTTCTAATATAAAAATATTTGCAAAAGGCTAATATGCCAATATTACATATATGACTAACTTGGCACTAATTACCATATATAATAATATATACCAATCTATTCAAAAATATCACGGTGTGTTTGGCCTGGCGTGAAATAAAAGGATATCAAATTATGTTTTAAGGAGACCAGAACAAAAACTTAATTCCTGTGAACGGGAGTTATATTGGCTTATATAGGAAAACTAATTATTTATTCATTCCCATAATCACTGCTCTTTATGGATAATATTCTCAATGGATATATTATTTCTATTTTATTATTAATAAAAAATATACCTTTTATATCATAGTAGAAAACATAGTTACATATTTGGTACTGAACAATAGTTTTATGGTCTTTTTATCTTTTAGTAAAAACGACACGACTTTCTCATCACCGCAGCCTCACCCGGAGTCAGTGACTTCTTATAAAAAGCCGACAACCCTGTGACTATTTCAGTGGTAACGTGGTGGTACTGACTGTATTGAGTACCTTCCACGGGGTTGCCCGGTTATCGACCCGTACCAGCGGTGCGTATCACCCCCCTCGTGCCCTTGAGTACCCTATTTATGTAAGATGCTTTAATACTGTTGTTGGACCCCTAACTATCGTTCTGATGGGTGTTCTGGCTCTTACTGCGGACGATGACCATTTTGTGATGTCACCGCACTCGGTAGTACCAGTACCGGATTATTTGTATTTTTAACAAATTAACAATGAATATAATTTCTAGATTACCACTTATAAAAGTAATACGTGACCATGCTCCATTACTCATTAGAATAAAGTGCGAGAGTTATAATTTAAAAATTTGTATATTATTTTTTTCTTTGCAATAAAATTTGTATACCTGTTATATGTTAATATAAAGTTTTTTAATTTAATATTCTTTTCCACAAGAGTATGCCTATAATATCTTCCATACAAATATGGGGTAGGCGCAATATTTTAGCTTTTGAGGTATAATTGAGGTTTACTAATCATTAAAAATGCTCTACTACATAGTATAATATATTTAACTCTCCATTGCATGACTTTATTTTATTTTTTGACAAAATAAAATAAAATAATATTAAATTACTCTTAATAGATGTACCTATGTAGAATTCACTGTTTTAATTTTTTTAATAGTTAAGGTAATCCGGCTCTTGAAAAAAAAAGTGTGCCCAATTGGAAACATTATGTATAAAAACTTTTATTAGAACCAACTGTCATATACATTGGATGGATGGATTGTCAGTAACAATCTATTCCAAATTGTGAAACTTCTTAAAATTGTTACTACTTATAGAATGAAAGCATAAATGCACCTTGCATTGTTCGCACTGAACCCTTGATTTTCCTTTACAATTTATCATTTTATATATTTCCTTGTTTACAGTCCAGTTTGGCCAGTGCGAAAACTACTGATCTGTTTGTACATATATATTGGATCTAAGTTCAATTCATCTTCTTTTGATGGTTGTTCGGGTATGGAACTTCTAGACCGACCTACATTTCTGTTTTGTAAAACACCACTGTTAGTTAATTGTTCAGCTAGAATTGTTTTAAAATTCAGCATATTTCAGAATAATTCCTTCAGTTTTTATCTAATAGCTAAGCATTGCCTACTGCTACATCCAGCATATGATAGAAAATACGGTGGTACCATTTTTGATTTTGATTGGATATAATCCCAATAAGAAATCATGCAGATCCACACCGCCCATGTGCCTGTTATATTGTTGTACAATGTCTGGGCAATCAATTTATTTCCGTTCTTTCATGGCGAGCGAATCTTTCCACTTTGGCTGTTGGTTGAGTTCCACAATAATGTGATAGTAAAGCCACAATTTTTTTGGTACACCACTGGACTGTATGTATGGTAGTATTCTCATAAGTGCTAGAGTGTTCTTGAATGCTTCCTATCTGTAATTTTTTATTTTCATTCTTTTGCCAACCTTTATAATAAACACGATCTGTTAAGACGCGTATTTTCTAAATTCTTACTAAAACGAAGAAACCTTTTGATCAATATAAAATGGTAGATAGGCATTACGTCTGCAACTTGTGAAAGTCTTGTTGTCGGAGCCTTATAGCGTCTTGTAGTAGGTTGTCTTATTAGAGACGTCTACAGCAATATCCCCATAAATTTTTTATTTTCTACAGGACATGGGGTAATTGGCTATGGTGGATTGTTTGAGCGCTGTATATATAAGTTTGTCGAACTAACTCAATTATAAAATCAAATCAAATCAATTAATATGGTGTCAAAAAAAAGTGAATATGTTGGTTGGAAGTAATTCACTACCTTCAAAACGTAATTCATCTACATTTCGTATAGTTTTTGAAGGACGCACTGTCATATGACTTTTTTGATAGATTTTTGTTTCGTAGGTAGTTCAGTATCCGATTCATCGCTTGATGAATCTTCATTATCAGTCTTCTTGACTGTCAATAATTACTATGGCCCGGGTGGTTTCTGCAGTTAACGGCTCAAAGTAATCTTCATCAGATAGTTCCGAGTCTTCACTTTTAAAAGGAATCTGTCGTAACTTATAGGACTGAGTAGTTTTTGTTGTAAAACGATGTTGTTAGAATACTCTCAAATTCATCCATTTTTTTTTCTGAAAAAAAAAAGTTTACTCAAAGTAAAACTTTGGTTAATTGAATGAATGAATGAAAAAGAAAAGTTTTTTAAAACTGTGTAAAATATTTAATTTCTAGATGAGCGCTTTCGGCTTACAAAGCCATCCTCAGAGCTATACTATGTTACAATTGTGTATAGCTCTGATGATGGCTTTGTGAGCCGTAAGCGCTCAGCTAGGAATTAAATATTTTACACACTTTTAAAATAATTTTCTTTTTCATTAATTTATTTATAGTTAGTTGTTTTACCTGATAGTTCATAAGTAGTAAAGTCAAACGAGTTTATTAAACAACGCAGCCCGGATATTCTTCTTCGATATATTCTGGACTCTCCTTGATTTTTTTTTAAATTACCAGTGGTACCAGTTGAACTACTTAAACTAATAGACATCGAATCAATAGCAATAATCACAAAGATACTCAAACATATACAACTTTGGAAAAATACTAACAGAATGGCTGAAGTCTGAGTCTATTGCAAAAAATCAGGACCCAATAAATGTAAAGAATAACGTACTTTCCCCAGCCAGTTAGGGTTCATAAATGCTGTTGGTACGAGAAGCTCTATTATCGGAAGTCTTATTCCAAAGATGCAGAGGCGTCAATTGCGACGTATACGCATGTCTGGTTGATAACGAGAAAACGTTTGATCGAGTAAAGCACGTCAAGATGATATAAAATACGAAAAGTAGAAGAAATTAACAACAAAGATCTAAGAATAATTGGAAACCTCTTCTGGAATCAAACTGCAAATCTCAGAATTAAAGATAAACACACCGAATATGTAAAAAGTATTCGCGTAGTGAGGAAAGGCTGCATTTTTTCTTTTCTAATCGTCAATGTACACTCTAAAAAAATATTTAAAGAAGCTTTGCACGAAATTGAAAAAAGAATTATAGTAAACGGGTACCGGTTGAACAACATCCGATATGGAGATAATACCATTCTATGTGCGGAAAATACTTTGTACTAATACCTTTATTTTTGATGAATCTATATTTAAAAGCAATAATTTGCCAAAAAAGAATTGAGAAGCATATAATACATCAATTTAATGTTTTGTAAAAGAGAACTTACGTTTTTGCGACGGCTCCTGAGATCTTGTGTTGCAATGTAAGGTGATGATACACATTTAGAAGCAGTTTTTCCATAATTCGCTAAAAAAAGAAGCTGATTTGTTAATATGGCAGAGATCAAGTAGATAAGACGTATTCGAAAAGGTACAAGACTTTAACTATCTTGGGGTTTCACTGCAGTTTTCACGCAAATCGTCAATTGTAGACCAGTGATACGTTGACTAAGGGCAGATTCAAAATAGGATTTGAAGACCAGATAATTGAGGACATTAGAAAACTTGGATTCAGAGACTGGTGAGCCCTATGCAGGAACAGGAAAGAGGGGAGAAATATTGTAAAAGTCCCGCAATCAACTATAGAATCAAAAAATATTAATGCGAACTGATTTCCCGCGATTATTTAATAGAAAAAATTAATTAATTTCATAACCTGAATTAAAATTTTCCATAATATTTATACACGTTTTTCACGTAGATAATGAATCCAATATTAAAATTTCTCTAGCAATCAGTATATTTTTAATCTTAATTTTTGACAAAAATAAAAAAGATTACGCTATGGACAAGATTCCTACCTGTGCGTTTAGAGCCCAATTTATTGTCCATCTCCTTAACACGTTAAATACCACAATGCATAGTAAAAAAAATAAGTAGGCCAAAATATTAAACACGTTTAAAGTCATTAGTTTATGCATTTAAAATAGTTATCCTTCAGTTTGAGTACAAAATCTTACATTTTTATTGTTTTTTAGAAATATTTTAATTGAGAAGCATGTGTGTATCTCGGGACCACAAATTGCTTTTGGATTCATGGAGTTAAAATTACCTGAAAAACCGGAAAATTAACTGAGTTATTGAACGAAAACCTATGGTATTTCTGGGAGATATTTTTGGAGCGTGAAAAATCCACGTATTTTGGAGATCTCACACATCTAAAGTACGCATAATAGTTTTGTAGATGAATATATCGGCACCAACAAATAATATTAAGAGCTTTGTACTGTTATTAGTTTAGGGGTTGTTTCTAACGATTAAAAAAGTTGCAACCAAAGAAATAATGTTTCATAAGCAAGAAAAAATTTTTATTGAGATTTTATTAAGATTTTTATGTATAAAACTATTTTTTTGGTGTTTTCAAAAAAAGAACGATGTACGAGTTATAAGTTTTAACCTTGAGATGAAGGGGGTGGTCGATTTTTAGACCAGCCCATGTTAGGGACAACATACTTTATGCTTGAATCGTAGACAAATTATCGACCACTTCTGTTTTTCAAAATAAGATCAAAAAGTAATGAACAAAAGTATTTATTTTTAAAAAAATCAGTATAATATCAAACATTTTTGTATGTTTCATGAAACAATGCAAAGCACTCTAAACAGAGAGCCACGTCATACTTACGGCAAACAATTTGACTTCTTTTTGGTTTCTTTGTGGTGCTACAATATGCGCAACGTCGACTTGTTCCTTTTACTGGCAGTATTCTTCCAAATTTGTTTTTCTGATGTTAGTTTCTATGGAGACAGCCCTTAATTTTTTAATTGCTGTCGCAGCTGGACCACTTCCTTTTCGACGGTTATAGTCTACAATTAGCTCGTTAGCGAGAATTGTTCGAAATTTTTTTGAGTGTGAGATAGGTTTTCCTTCTGCAGGAACTGACTATTTAAAATATAGGAATTCACAATACAACAATCAACTAAATAATCGAATAGTTTTACCTATAATTTTTGTGATTTTCAAGAAATTAAATATGTAGAGTGATGTTGGTCAAATTTATCAATTCCTCCCATATATAAATTGTATTCAGCAATAGCCTTTGAACAGTTGACTTTCTCGATCTCCTATTTTGTTTGTTATTTTCACTTTTATTATGAACTTCTGAAATATGAATATAACTTATTATATTTACTGATTTTTTTCCTCTTTTTTCACTTTACTACGTTTTCAGTATTGTTTTTGGGTAATAGTTTCTACATACCCTGAAAGTCTGCAATTAAAAGTCTTCCTCTCTAACAAACCTTTCAATAAATCAAATGAGGAAAAAAAGTTGTCAAAATAAACACAGTATCCCTTATACCAGTAAGGCTCACTTAGTTGTAAAATAACCCTCTCTCCCAGGTGAGGTTCTGGCATTGTACCTTGTTTTCCTTGATAAATCTGAAATGAAAGCATATATCCACTCTCGGAACCAGCAAGGGCCCATACTTTTATTTTCCGTTTAATTGTTTTTTCGTCATATATTGCTGTAGTGTTCTTCGGCCCTTGAAATCAACCTTGCTTTCATCGACAGCTATACATCGATAAGGCGTAAATACCTTTTTAAAATTTTTGTCTATGTTATCGTTTAGAGGCCCAATTTTGAAAAGTTTAACAAGTTTATTTTTTATATGCAAGAATCTTGTAAAAATCGCTTTTGGGATATAAGTTTATCGATTCTATCAACTTTAAAGTTTTGATCACATGACCAGTACATGCGTAAGCTCGGTAATGTATGAATACCCATTATTACAAATACTCCCAAAAAGCTTTTAGTTTTTCCAACGTTAGATGTAAAGTCTTTCCAGTCTGGTTTGAATATAAATTGGACTGCCCCACAATGAACTCCAAAGTATCCAAACCAATGGTTTTTTGGAAAATCTAAGACGGTGATCATTCAGAAATATTCGTTTTGGTTCCAGATTTCTCAGCGAAATTATATTTCTAAAATATTTTGGGATTATTCGTTTTCTTAGAAAAACTTTTTTTTTCAGCGTTCCTATCCGCATCAAGGGGTTCATCAAATTCTTGGTCTGAGTCGCTTTCTAGTTCTTCTAGTTTTGCATTCAAGAGAACTATTTCTTAATGGAGGGCATAATCTGGATCTTGAATGGAACTATCAGAATCATCAAAATCATGAAACGATTATTTTTCTTCGTTCTGATTTTCTGAACTTGTTGATGGCAACAAAGTGTGATCATCTACTTGACCTATAGAAAAATTAAAAATTGTGTAATAAAAAACCTCTTTTATGGTTGACTATAGTACCTAAAGAGTTACGGATAGACAATGTTCTCATATGAAATTCTACTTGTTCTTCCCCGTCACTGTCGCCACCCACATCCGAATTTTCTGCTTGCTCATGATCAAATCCTTCAAGCTAATCGAAAATCTCATTGGAATCAAGTTTTGAAAGTTCCTCCAAATTTATTTTAAACATTTGCACTGTAAAATTGCAATATATATTATTATCATTTTTCTATAGCATTATATAAGTTACTTTATACACTAGTTTTAGTTTTCAAACTAGTGTGTAAAGTAATTTCTATATTGCTAATTTTAGTGGGTAATATCTACGGTAGTAGAAAAATCTACCATAAACGGTAATTTAAAAGAAAACGTTTTATTTTGTTCCAGTGTACAATTTTTTACATGTTTTACTTTACGTACTTATAGTGTATTTTACGCTCCTAAGCATAACGTACGTACTTTGCGCACAGCAATGTTTCAAAACAGTCGAAAATTCACCAATTCATCTGAACAAATTTACCTAAACGTTCTCAGCGCCAAGAGTAATAGATAAAGGAAATTAAAAAATGACGTCAGGCAACCTTTAGGAACTGTGTCACATTAATAATTATATAAAAATCATGTGAAATTTAGAAAAAAATTTAAATATATAAAACACTGTTATGAAATAAAGTGATGTTATTTTTATTAGTTTGTAGTATTTCATCAATTTTTATAAGAAATTGTATAAAAAATGTAATAAAATACTCTAATTATATATTTATTTAGGTATACTTGCCTTTTTTACTTAGCAATAATCACAGAACCACCAAAACAACAAATAATTTTAGATATTCGACCACTTGAAATAGGCGAGACAGGATATACACTATAAAACGCGCCAAATTTAACCACTGGTTAATATTTCGCTTGAAAACGTTGCTGGCAAGCGCCTCGACGAGATCTGGTTTAAATTTAGGCTACGAAAAAATAAGTGATTAAAAAATCAACCAGTGGCTGCTAAATGATTAAATACGTGTTTTTCTATTTTTTCCACTTAGGGGCAGTTTTTATCCCTTAAAAATAAAAAGAACACACTTTGCCCATATACAACTTTTGCAAAGAAGGGTAAGAAGAACTTAAATCCAAATTTTCACTTAAATCTATGCAATCCGACACAATTGGGAGGTGACTCCCCAAACACCAGGTAGAGCTGCCCGAAGAGCAAAGCGAAAGGTCTAGCCCTCAAAAATCCGTCAAAGATTTCCTTCACAAGGAAAAGACAGTTAAGATTTTATTTCACGTATAGGGAGCTTGCGCATCCGTTTATACGTATTTCAGCCCAATAGGCATCATCAGAACGGCTTTCGCAAGCGCTCTGAACGTGAAATAATTCTTCTCTGTCTTAGGAAGCAACTATAACATGGCTTCGTATAGACGCAATGTAGCGACATCTGATAATAAAATCGTAGACTAATTTTCGAAACCAAATTCAAGAATTCCGCTTTAATCTGTGCCTTCTAAGAATTGCAAGGCAAAAACAGACGTTGATAAAGGTGTTAAGAGAGACATGGGGAATCTAAAACTTGCATTCCACAACATATCTTTTCAACTAAGCAAAATTCTTAGCGAATTGGTTTCTAGTACTCGTACAGAGTATATCGAAATAACAAGGAAAAGACAGTTAAGATTTTATTTCACGTATAGGGAGCTTGCGCATCCGTTTATACGTATTTCAGCCCAATAGGCATCATCAGAACGGCTTTCGCAAGCGCTCTGAACGTGAAATAATTCTTCTCTGTCTTAGGAAGCAACTATAACATGGCTTCGTATAGACGCAATGTAGCGACATCTGATAATAAAATCGTAGACTAATTTTCGAAACCAAATTCAAGAATTCCGCTTTAATCTGTGCCTTCTAAGAATTGCAAGGCAAAAACAGACGTTGATAAAGGTGTTAAGAGAGACATGGGGAATCTAAAACTTGCATTCCACAACATATCTTTTCAACTAAGCAAAATTCTTAGCGAATTGGTTTCTAGTACTCGTACAGAGTATATCGAAATAACAAGGAAAAGACAGTTAAGATTTTATTTCACGTATAGGGAGCTTGCGTATCCGTTTATACGTATTTCAGCCCAATAGGCATCATCAGAACGGCTTTCGCAAGCGCTCTGAACGTGAAATAATTCTTCTCTGTCTTAGGAAGCAACTATAACATGGCTTCGTATAGACGCAATGTAGCGACATCTGATAATAAAATCGTAGACTAATTTTCGAAACCAAATTCAAGAATTCCGCTTTAATCTGTGCCTTCTAAGAATTGCAAGGCAAAAACAGACGTTGATAAAGGTGTTAAGAGAGACATGGGGAATCTAAAACTTGCATTCCACAACATATCTTTTCAACTAAGCAAAATTCTTAGCGAATTGGTTTCTAGTACTCGTACAGAGTATATCGAAATAACAAGGAAAAGACAGTTAAGATTTTATTTCACGTATAGGGAGCTTGCGCATCCGTTTATACGTATTTCCTTCACATATATGTATAATATAGTACTCTCCGATCTGCCAAGGATTTGTCCCGCTTTTAGCTTAAGAGGAATAAGTTTTTAGTACCCACAAAAAATCCTTTGGTGTAAACCAGCAAGTTTGTGTAAGTTTTGTATAATTTCTGGGTACCGTTAGATCACCAGGGTTGAAAGATCTTCACATCTCTACTATCAGGATCTACGTGATAGTGACTTGGAAAATAGAGCACACAGACATTCCAGTCATTAGACCCAGAGACTTTACTAGTACGTAGTATTTTAGTTCTACGATTTTGTTTATGTTATTTGTATTTCTCCTTTATTTAATAAATTTTTCTTACTTTTGGATAGCTTTTTGAACCATTAGTGTTTGAGACATTTATAAATTACAGGTAAGAGCTTTCATATTTGTATCCAACATCCTATATTTATACGCTCTCTTATTTAACACTGTTATCGTTTATATATTTACACGTTTCGCAACGTTGGTAAATTATTGTCAACTGTGGAGTAAGCTTTAATACTATTACTTACTTCGAATGGATTTATTCGAACACACATGTTATTATTTCTTTTATACCAGGTATTATATTTCTTGTTTAATTTAAGTGGTGCATGTTTATATGCAAGCGAGTTAAAATCAGAAGTTATATCTATCCAAAAACGGAACATAGAGCTCATAGAATTCTAGAAAGTCTTCTTCTTGTCAGTATATTTCTGTTTTGAGCCTGTATATCTTAATTTTTATTGTTAGCCTGCAAATTATATGGATGTAACTGCTCTGTGAATTCAGAGGGAATGAAGCTTTCCCCACTTTTTCGAATTTTGTCAATGAGCACCCATAACTCGCGTTTTTTTTACTAATTTGAGTTAGTGTAAGTGGAAAGGTTGGGAAGCCACCTCGGTATTTTTTAATCTGCCTGGTGTTCTGTAGCAGTTTTACATCTTTTAGTCAATATGTTTAGTAATTTTATAGTCACTGGGAAGTCACTTTTCATCATCTGTCATCAGTTCCATAACGCACATCCATTGTACGCGATACATCTAGTGGTTACGCGTCACTGAGCTTTCGTTAGCTGAGCTGGATTCTATTTCTAGAAACTCTGATTAATTCGACATGATTAGTGTACACTGCTCAGTGTTTTGTTTCAAAGTGAACATCGACAATTCGTGCTGTCTCCAAGGTCCATTACCAACATTTACCCACTTTTTTTTAGTTTTATTATCCTACATATTTTTGTGAATATGGTATAATATATTACATACTATTATCTTTTTACTATTCAATCAATAATTCGTTGTAACAAATAATTGTTATTCATTAAAATCAAACAAACACATCTGTACGCCCTCGTACAGCATATCAAATGCGTTAGCCTTGATTTTCGACCTCATGGCGACTACCACATCATTGCATAATTCGCCCCTTTGTAGCGGTCTTCCCACTGTTGCGGCCATGCATAAAACCAACATTAATGATTTCCGGCAAAATCTATCAGATAGATTCTACTGGGTTCAACAAGTGGTAAAACTGGTATCCTGTTTTTACTGAATTGATGCCTAATAGATTCACATTTTTATCGACTAGTTATTAAATACGAGGTGGATGCCAAATAACCATTTCATTATAATAATATAATGGATCTATAGGTGGTAAGAAATATGACAGATTTAGGCAGATTTAATGTCTATTTAGAATTTTAAGGATTGTAGCTGCTAGCCCGTATGTTAATTTGTTTATTGTATCTGTTTTGTTGACTATTTTCAGTGGATTTCATATTTCATACAGGCCAAATACTTTTGAATTATCGATATATCAGAGAAAACTATTTTTGATGAAAAGATGTTTTGCTTCACTACTGATAGATTAAAAGATGTGTTTTGGATCCCATTCACCAGTTAACCAAACATTACAGTTTAATTGCTAATTAGGAAAGACTCAATTGTGACCTACAATACCAGAAAATGTTTTTAAAACATTCAGTTGACTGTTTCAAAACACCCTAAGTGACATTGCTCTGAAGCTATTTTCTTGTGGCATTTTAAAGTAATTACTATTTTAATAGGAATAAGCCACAATTGAAGGTTAAAGTAAGGTTATTGATGTTTCAATTTCCACTTCGGAAATCGTTCTCAAAATACAAAGAATAATAAATTAAACAAATTTTGTTTTTTGTTACTTGGTGAAAAATTCTTCTAATAATTTAATTTTATCTAACTTATTTATATTGATAATTCAGGTATATATTATTATATATTTCAGAGTAGACGACTTTAAAATGATATTGCCAATATTGCTGAGTTGAGTTCATGGAACGACTTTATTGTAAGATATTTCATTCGATTACATGAAATAAACTTATATATACACCGGTATTTAGGAGCCACGGCCTTCCGGTAGGGATCTATGGAGGAGTATCACCGAGACGCAAGCCCTTATCTCTTGCCGTACTGCTCCACCATAGGCCGATCAGACACCAGCATATTCTAGTCTAAGCCGCAGATTCATCTAGAATTTTAAACTGCTGCGTTAGCCTTTTTTATTTTTCTGTACACCAAGCTGGGGCTCGAACCCACATCCACTAAACCATTCGACAGTGAAGCGAATGAGAATCGGCCGCCTAGCCCGCTTGGCTATCTGACCGACTGGAATCAACTTTAAACCTCATAATACTATCCTGATATTGTAAGTATTTGGTCTTACAATTAGCTTACTCTCAATAAACACCAAAGTCTGATTTTATAAAATATCTTTGTTATTTAAAAAACATAAATGATGTATCCTCGATATGTTACTGACTTACGAATACTGATATTTTCCTTTTATTAACTTCCTCTTTTAATATGGGTAACCAGATCCTACTGCATTCTGTCGAGGAATTTGCGACACAATTGGTCTCATTTAGGATAATTAGAGCCGCTTCGTTGATTTTTCTCTTTTCACCATCCGTTTCTTTTAGGATTATACTTAAATCATTTCATTGAACCCTGTATTCATTATCCCATGCTTGTTTACATATTTGAGATCTGTCAAATTCTCTATTTTTAATATAAGATTAATGTTTACTTATTCTAACATTTAATGGCCTTGATGTTTCACCTAAATAAAACTGATCGCATTCACAAGGTATCTTACATTCTAATATAATTATTAGAATGTATTATTAGAATTAATTATAAATACAATTCTTTGTCCTTTCTTGTTCATTGTTAGGTTTAGTTTTAGACAAAATAGACCTCAATGTGTTTGTTGTTTTTTATATTGTTGAAACGTTGAATTTATTTCCTAACTTTTAAGTTTTTCTGGTAATCCTTTTACGTATGGTATTGTTATTTTCTTTGTATTATTCCTTGTATTCTTAATTTATTAATGTTTGTATTTTGAGAACGATTTCCGAAGTGGAAATTGAAACGTCAATAAACTTACTTTAACCTTTAATTGTGGCTTATTCCCAATAAAATAGTAATTGCCCTAAGTAACAGTTTCTACAGCCATAATTCTGGGAAAAACTTCTATTAAGTGGGTACATATTTTTTCTCTAGAAGAAAAATATCGTGGCTTCGTAATCTACGTGAATGGTTCGGGTGTAGTTCGATTGAACTTTTTAGGCGCGCTGCTAACAAAGTCGCAGTGGCCATGATGATTTCCAATCTCCGCTAGGAGTGGCACGAGAAGAAGAAGAAGAAGATATTTTTTCTCCTAGTCTTTGGCATTTAATCTTCAGAACTTTGTCCTTTGCGTTTCTTTTGAAACTCTGTCCTTTTATTAAACTTCCTCAAGAAGCTCTGTGCTCTTGGTAAAAGCCAACAACTTACCTACAGAGGATGATTTTCGTTTCTGCCAATACTTCGTGTGCGAAAGTATAGCCGCCTCATGACACTAAGCATTCAACATTCACAAATAACATAATATAGCAGTTTTTTCCTCTATTTACATTTCCTGCACAATTTATCTATCTTTTTTGAGATTACCTCGAGATTTCTTTTCTTAGATGGCAATTACAATATCTGTAATAGCAGGTCGGTGGACAAAGATGTGATTGGAATGGAGACCAAGAGAAAACAAGAGAATGGAGACCAAGGGAAAAACTCCAGCAAGATCCAGCATTGCGTAAGTTAGACGGCGTTGGAAACATGACAAAGTCAGCAGTAGACTTTTGACGCTAGATGATGATAATGATGATGAACAATATTTAGCTCTCGCCTGCTCAGATGAATTAAACCAGATAAAAGTCTCGTATCAATGTAACTATAGTGTTTTACATATGGGTTAGCTCTTGAACAAATCTTTAATCGTTGTTATAACTCTTTTACAGTCACTTCTAAATTTGATTTCTAACGGCATCTTTAACGGTAGAATCGTTCAGGGCTTAAAAAATTCCTCTTCTTGCTTAACCAGCAAGTCGATAATTGTTTTCCATAAACTTATTCATATTTTCGTACCGATATATTTTTTGTTTTTTATTTTACAGGGAAGCTTAGTAACACAGAGCAAACATATAATGCAGAAGAATCACTCCAGAATATATGTAAAACATGTAACAAGATTAGAGGGGATCGTCTAATGGAAAAGAAGGAGACGAGTGACAAAATACTGCAACTCATGGAAGAAAAAAGAAAATCAAATAACAACAAAAGAATGTACAACAATATTCAATTCAGAGACAAATAAGAACCGAAAGGCCAAAAAAAATTGGTTAAAATCACAGCGTGAAGAGATAGAGTTCATCAAGATCAAGTGGGGAATATCATTACAGAAAAAAAATTAAGAAATTTGCATATGGACCAAATACAAACAAGAAATTTTTTGATGATAATAGGTCCGGACAACCTCCCTCCTATATACGTCATGACCATTTAACAATTACGTCGGATTAAAGTGAAAAAAACAATATCACAACAACAAGTGGCAATAAAACACATCCCTGTCTAACTTCTCTACAGATCTTCATTTCTTCTGAGTGTTGCCCATCAATTTGAACTATGGCACTTTGGTTCCAATATAATGTTTGCACTATATTTATGATTTTACTGTCAATGCGCTGGTTCATAAATATTGATATTAGTTTTTCATATCTTACGTTATCGAAAGCTTTTTCGTAGTCAATAAAGCACAAGTGTAGATAAACGTTTACATCCCGACATCGCTGAATCAATATGTTGATGGCAAATAATCCTTCTCGAGTACCCATTCCATTTCGGAACTGCGTCTCGCTAATATCCTCCTCTAGCCTTTTGTATATTCTCTTATGTATTACTTTCAGCAGTACTTTTAAAGTATGACTCATGAGGCTCAGTGTTCGATAATCAGAGCACTCTTTTGCTGCTTGTTTTTTAGGAATGGTTATAAATGCTGACTTCGACCACTCTTATGGTGTTATTCCCGTATCGTACACCGTGTTGAATAAATCTGCCAATACTTCCAAGTTATTCTCTTCCACTAGTTTTAACAGTTCTACTGGTATTTTATCTAATCCAGCTGCCTTATTGTCTTAAGAGTTTTTGATAGCATATTTGATTTCATCTATCGTGATCTTCTGTCTCTTTAAATGATTTAATTCTTGTATTTTCTGCATTTCACCTCTTTCATCTTGGAAAAGTTCTCTAACTTACTTCTCCCACCCTCTTAATTTCTCTGGTAAATCTATTAGTAGTACTCCTTTTTTCTCTTTTATGTGCCCTTGCTGTCTATTTCGACCCACTCCAGTCACTTCTCTTATTTTTTTGTGCATATTTCTCATATCATATTTTTTTTCTAGTTCTTCTATTTCTTTACATTGTTTCATCAAATAGATTTCTTTAGCTGTTTCGATCTTTCCTTTAATTATTCGTTATATTTCTTTATACTTCTGTATACTTCTATCTTTTCCTTCTTTCTTCCATCTGTAATAGTATTTGTTCTGTCGTCCACTGTTTTTTAGCCTCTGACCTATGTTCTATCAAACTTTCTTTTGATAGAACAAAAATTTTATTTACATCCATAATTTGTTTGTTGTCAGTTAGTATTTTTTGCATATTAACATTCACATTATTTTTTAATTCGTTTTTTATTTCTTTGTTTTTTAGCATTCTTACATTAATTTTTGGTTATTGTTTTCTGAGTTCTTTTTAATTTTATTTTTACCTCAGAAACTATCGGATTGTGGTCTGAGTTAACATCTGCTCCAGGATAAGTTTTAACTGAAGTTATAGAGTTTTTATATCTGCTATTTACGAGTATAAAGTCTATCTGGTTTCTGACAATGTGGTTTTCTGTATGTAAAGGAGACGTCCATGTATAATATAGTCTTCTCTTGGGAAGCTGAAACCAAGTATTGGCAATTACCATATTCTTTTCTTGGCAGAATTCAATTAGCCTTTCTCCTCTCTCGTTTCTAGTTCCTAATCCGAACTGTCCAACTTTATTTTCAACTGTACCTACTCCAATTTTTGCATTAAAGTCTCCTAAAATGTAAGTAATATCTCTAGATTTTGTTAACTTGATTGTATTGTGCAATTCTGAATAAAACTTTTTGATCTCATCTTCGGTCTTATCAGCTATGGGGGCATAGACTTGGATCATATTAATACTACAGTTCCGTGATTTTTAAGCATTATTATTCTTACTGAGATTTGAATCACACATAACTGATTTTCTTATAGTATTGCTTATGATGAAAGCTACTTCATATCGATGATTAGTTTTGTCTCCTCCAGTGTAATAAATATTGTGGTTATTTATTGATTCATTCATTGATTCATTCATATTGATTCATTCTGTCATAATGAATAGATTTCTAATTAGTTAATTAAGTTGAGGACTATTTTCAATATAAACAGAAACAGCACATGTTCATAAATATTTTTATTCGTCACCGTATTTGTCAACTGAATTTTCAGATCTCAAAACCGCTTAGATTGGCAGATATGTTGAATAGGCCACACCGTAAAAAAATCAATATTAATATCTATTTTAAGGCAATTTGCTTAAAATAATTTCTGAATTTAATAAATGACCACAAAACGAGAAGTGTAACAGGTAACTGGCAATCTTCCGCATTAGAAACCAGCGCCTTGGATCAAAAATACTGGTGATGAGTTTACCTATCTGCGGTGATGAGTCTACCTATCTCCAAAGGATGCCGGGATCAGTTTACTATATCTCGGAGGATCTAATAATTTTATGGGGGGCTATATAGTGATGAGTTGTGAGAGAGACTGATAAATTTCATATGAAAGTAGGATTGCACCAAGGCTCAGTGCTTTGCACTTATTAATTCTCATTAGCTTTAGATCAAATAACAAAAATACTACAGGGTAACATTTCGTGGTGCTTAATGTATGCCGATGATGTAGTGTTAGTAGGAAATAGTGAAAGTAACTTAGAACAAGCTCTTGAGAAAAAAAGTTAAATCTTTGAAGGATGAAATGATTGTGAAAAGTAATAGTTTTAAGTACTTAGGATCGGTATTAGAGAGTAATGGGAAAATACATGGAGATACATCCAGTAGAATTAAAGTTGGATGGATAAACTGAAAGAAAGCGAGTATGTTTTATGTGACAGAAAAATTTCAATAAAGCTGAAGGAAAAATTCAATAAAACAGCCATAAGAGCAGCTAAGATGTACGGAATTGAGCAGTTAAAAAGAAAGATACACAAAGAATGCAGGTGGCGAAAATGAGAATGTTTAGATGGATGAGTGGAGTGACAAAAAGGATAAAATTAAGAATAAGTATATTAGGGGAAGTCTTCTCAAAATGAGAGTGCATTGGTTAAGAAGGTTTGGTCATGTTCAAGATCGAGACATTAATTACCCAATACGAAGAATTGCTGATCTGTGGGTTCCTAAAATAAGTAGGAGAGGAAGACCAAAGAAAACGTGGGAAGATATGCTTAGGCAGGATACAATGTTAAAGGGGATTAATATTTATTACCCAAGATAGAAACTTATGGAGAAATGTAATTTTCATGGATAAGATCTTTAACATGAAAAAATGATGTAATTAATGCATATCTGTTATAGAAATACTCATGGTAAGATAAAAAAAAATTATATATAAAACAATAAACATTGATTGCTGCTTTTATTTTATTAATTAAAACACCCTGTAGATAGTTTAAATTTTTATTTACACCTGTCTTAGTTTATTTTTAATTGTTTGTTTTCACTGTACACGAAAGTATTTTGACAAGCTTGCAATTTTCTTGAAAATAACGTGACATTCAAATACCTCATGAGTAATTGACCTAATTTCTAAAACAGTTACCTTGTAATTGATTTTTTAAGTTATCAGTGAAGTGGTTTCCCTTAACAATGAAGAAGGTTAGTTAAACAGCACATAATATAATTATTTAGTGTGTAATTAGTAGATTTAAACAATGTCAAACATCTTAGGAATATTGGCTATTATAATCTCTCTAACATACAGTTTTTTTATATTTGTATATCCAATTAGAAGAATTTATTTTCTTTTTTATAAGTTATAGTTTTTAACACACTTTTAGTAATCCATAATTATTTATCGGTAACTTCTTAAACGTTGGGCACGGGTACCCAGTAATATTTTTCGTTCTAGTGACTAAGTTGTCAGTTGCGTGCTATTTGTATAATTTTTTTTATGACGCCCACTTGCCTCCTTGCAATTTTTGGATATAGATTATACCGATTTATTCCAACGTTAATATATTTTTTTAATTAAGTCACAAATTTTTTTTAATATGCTCAATTTTTAACTTTTTTAAATATAATTACTTAAATCTTTCAAACCTTTTCAATTTTATGATCGTTGGGTAGTCGTTTTTGCAAAGTTCTAATTTTTTAAGGACTTTTTGAAAAATTTTCAAATGACTATCCTGAGTCGTTGGTAAGGACTAGAATATCCATTTTAATTTGTTTTTCTTCTTATTGTCTCCAACAAAGAAGTTGAAAAAGTAGTTTTTTTTATTTATATATAAGTTAATTATCTCTATTATTGCAAAACTGTACTTTATGAAGCCCTTTTGTTAACACATCTGCCAACTGCAATTTTGTATTTATATAACAAAGTTACATGATATTTGCATTATCACTAACAAAATTATATTTAAGTTCTATATGTTTAATTCCTTTTTTCGTTTTTGGGTTTTTAATAAGAGATATACACCCTTGATTGTCTTCATCCACAGTGAAATTTTGAAATTTTATCTTCATATCAATAAGCAATTTTTTAATCCATAAATACTCTTGTATTGCTACACATAAAGCTACTAATTCTGCTTCTGAACTTAAAAGACTGACACAATTTTGTTTTCGAGCGACGCAAGCAACCGTATTTCCAAAAAGTTTAATTAAGTAACAGCAGTAAGATAAGCTAACAGCAGTTAGATAGTAGCAACAGAGATGGAATGCCTGCGAAGATGCTGCAGAGTAACAAGAATGGATAGGAGAAGTAATGACGAAATAAAGCAAAGAACATCAATAGAAACAGACATACTAACATATATAGAAGAAAAAAGACTAAAGTGGTATGGACATGTAAGAAGAACTAGCGACAGCAGATGGATAAAGAGAATAACCGAATGGAGCCCCATAGGAAGGAGGAAAAGATGACGACCCCGAAACGATGGAGAATGGAACAACAGAGAGAGATGGAAACGGTTGAGCGAGGGAAGGCAGTGAATACTGTAGAATCCCTAAATATATATTAATTAAGTAACCTATAACCGATTTTCTATCTGTTACATCTTCAGCCCAATCAGAACCTATATAACAAACAAAAAGTTTTTCTTGTATATTTCTTTTAAAAGTCAAATTTATATTTATAGTCCCCTTTAAATATCTTAGAATTCTTTTAAGACTTATCCATAACTCACTTCTGGGTTAATCTTGAAATCTGCTTAAATAATTTATTGCATAGCTAATATCAGGTCTAGACCCTAAAATTAGATACATGAAGCATCCTATAAACTGTCGTACTGGATAATTATTACTATCATTGTCTTGATTTGTCAAAATCTTTTGTTTTGGATCTATCGGAATAGGTGATGAATTACAATTTTCAAAATTGAATTTCTTAAGTATTCCTGTTAAGTATCTCCTTTGGTTTTTATTTAAAATACCGTTATCTCTAGCATAATCTATTTATAATCCAAGAAAGTTTTTTAATTCCCCTTTATATTTAATTTCAAATTTTTTAATTAAAATTTCCTTGGGGACCTCAATTCTGTTCAAATCTGGTCCTGTTATTACAATACCATCTACATATATATTAACAAATACATAATCTGTCCATCTTCAAAAACTTTTGTGTACAAACAGTAATCAGCCTCTGATCTTTTGTAGCTTATTTTAAGTAAATATGCATTTATTCTAATATTCCAACATTTTGATCCTTCTTTTAGCCCATAAAGTGATTTATTTAATTTCAGTAGGTACTTTATTTGGTTTACAATTTGTTCTGTCTGGTGGATAAATATATACATTTTCTTTTAGTTCTCCATTAAGGAATACCGTTTTTACATCTAATTGTTTAAAGTAGTATTTATACTAATTTTCAACTGTCAGAATTGTTCTAATTGTAATCATTTTTACCACTGGGGAGTACAAATCTTCATAATCAAAACTCTCTTTGGATTAGTTACACAATGCCAAAAACACAAAATGACCTTCCTCCAAGCCATCAACTATATCTCTCACAATTTTCTGTATAGCTAGTATAGTGCTACACTTTTTTCTAAAGCCATATGGATAACAGTGAAGTATCTTATGTTTTTCTAGATATTCTATCATACGAACATTTAGAATACTCTCAAAAATTTTGCCGAAAATGGGAATGATTGAGATGGAACGATAATTTCCAATTTCATCTAAAGTTCCCTTTTTAAAAACTGGTAGCACTTTTGTTACTAATACATCTGAGAAAATCCCTTCAGTACGACAATTATTATTATAAAGTATAATTAATTTTTCAATAATTATATCGATAGTTTCCACAATTAGTTTTTTGTTTAAGAAATAAAAATCCGTACAGTGTGAATTTTTCAAGCTATGCAAAACATTCATGATTTCAGTCATCTGTGGTGTCACTAACAGGTAATAAAAATAAATACATTTTCATTTGTGGAATTAAAAGAACTTCTAATATGTTTAGCTACTGAAGTTAAGTAATTTTTTAAATCGTTTGATGTAATCGCCCTTGGACAGACTTTTTGAAATTTATTTCTGTAATAATTTATAACTTTCTAACTGCCACGAGATATATTTTCTGAATTGGAAAATAAATGCTCAAAAGCTAGTTTCTTTTTTAATGATATTGTTGATTTGTAGTGCTTCTTAAACTTTTTATGCTCATTATAATCTTTTGTAACATCAGCAATTATCTAGACTGTGGAAAGATTTTCTCGCATTATCTCGGTAATAAATTGAGCTAATTCTGTTGCTGTTGTGAGAGAAAAAACTGACAGCCAGTCAACGTTATTTAACGACTGTTTTAACATCAGGATGCCATTAATTGTTATATGTCTTCTGTATGTATTAGCACTATGACTTTTTTTAGATTTTGTTTTTAAGTAGAAAATCTGAGCAAGATGATCAGAAATACATGGATCCACAATTCCACAACCAACTATCTCACTGCTTATGTTTGTTAAGATGTTATCTAAACAAGTTACTGATCTAGTAGTAAATGCATTAATATTTATGGTTAAGCCAAAAGTAGAAATTAGATCACGGAAATTGTTTAGTTCATTAGAAGCTTTTTGAAATCAATGTTGAAATCTTCAATTAAAATTATTTCTAAAAAATTAGCAGAGTAAAACACTAATAACTTTTAAAATAGGTCTAGAAAACTTAAATTCCCATTTCCGGTCCTATACACTTTTGCTAAAATAGTTTCAATATCTATAATTTCTAATGCACAAAAATTCACCCTCATATTCACATGATATATCAATTAAGCAAACTGGTCGTTTAAAGATTTTATTATCGCTAAAACTTGCATCACCTCCATGTTTCTTTACCTCCCTACAATACAAAGTTGACAAAAAATACCCATCAAGCTTTAATATTGTTAATTCGTTTTCTCTGGGCCAGTGTTCAGGGAAACATAATATTATATTGTATCTTTTATATTTCAAATATTGCAGCGACCTACAACAGGCAGTTTAAAAATATTTTACAGAAGCTAAAAAAAGACCGAATTAGAGTTTTTTCATCAATTGCTGTTGTTATGGTTTTTTTTAACCTATTCTCTATCCTTCCATTGTTGGATGTAGGTCTCCCCCAGTTCTCTCCATCTTTCCCTATCTTGAGCTGTTCTCTGCCATGTGGGACCTCCTTGTTTCCTGATGTCATCTTTCCACCTCATCTGTGGACTGCCTCTTGATCTCTTTGCATTGTATGGACGCCACTTTCCGATGGCATTGTTCCATCGTTCGTTTTGGAGACATTCATTGTGTCCAGCCCATTTCCATTTCAGTTTTGCTGCTTGTTCTATCGCGTCTACTGTCTTTGTTCTGGTTCTGATCCACTGGTTACGTTTTCTATCTTTAAGTGATATACCCAACATTTGTCTCTCCATCGCTCTTTGTGCCTTCCTTATCCTATCCAAATTGGCCTGTGTAAATGTCCATGTCTGTGCTCCGTAGGTGAGCACCGGTATTATACAGGAGTTATATACCTTGCTTCGTAAGTATAGAGGGATTGTTTGATTTCTTAGAACGTAAGAAAGTTTGCCGAACGCTGCCCATCCCATTCTTACTCGGCTCGGTATTTCGGCTGTTTGATTTTCTCTGTTAGCTCTGATTGCTTGTCCTAGATAGATATACGCATTTACCTGTTCTATTTTTTCTGTTTGTATTTTTATTGAGTCTTGGTCTTCCGTGTTTGTCATTTTTGTTGTTATGTATTGATCGTAAATTAAAATAAAATTGAAAATAATTAATTTTTAATATTTTACCTATAAATTAAAACAATAAAAGTTAAAACATTTCTTTCCAGTTACGGCTAGTAATTATTATTTGCATTTTTTGCAATATGAAATTGGATGCAAGCTTACTTAAGCCCAGTATAGTGTTTAACCATAATGATTTAGAGAGAAAGGCTAATGAGAAAGATGCCATAAATGAAGCCCTAGAGAAAATCATTCCTGTACATAATTCGACAGTACCAATGCAGTCAACAACGGAAACAACTCAGTGTGAACCTAAAGAACAAGTGGAACCCAAGCCTAGAATAGCTGATGAGGTAAAGTAGTATTTATTCATGAATGTTATATACATCTGATGATTTTAATTTTTACGTCACGCTTCACTATTATAAATATATGACTTCTGTAGTTAATTGGTGAATTTATCTTTTCTTCTATTAGCACTTCCTTTATGTTTTTCTGATACATTTCTCGCGAAGAATCTATTTCCAATAATGTTTCTTGCTTCTTTAGATATGATTTGTTTTTATATGCAATCTTCTCTCATCTTTCCTCTCTTTACATGTTTCTTTAGCTTCTGATTCAAAGTCATCCACCATCAAGTTCCATCCATTTAATGCTTTGTGCCTTAATAAGTTTAAAAATATTTTCTCTTTTTGTGATGCCTCTTCATGATTGTTACTTTGCTGAAATTTAACATTTCCTAGCTTGATGGTAATTAATTTTTTCTTCATATTTGTGTTAAACACATCGTTTCGTACCATAAGTAATTATTGTTCCGATTGCAACTAAGATTTTGAGTTTTATGTTTTTGTTAAACAGAAAGTTTCGGCAATTTTACATCTTTACGTCTTCTGCCAGTATCTTCATTGACTATCATCCCTTGGTACTTTATGACTAAAGTGTAGGACTTTTTCAAATATTTTATATGTATATGTATTCTTTAGTTCTTATTTATTTTATATTTATTATTATTATATATCATATATACCTCTCAGTGGAGATCCTTACGGTATTTTATTTGCAAAAAATATTGATTTCAATACTGCTAATCTCATGCATCACCAATGAGTTCCTTTCGATTTTGTTTACCAACTTCTTCCATTTTTTTTATTTCTTTCTATCATGTTTTCTTTGTTTTATCTCGCCCACATATTTTCTTTTAATGATTTAATAAAACTTCTCCCAAAATGACGATTTTAATGAAAAATTTTAAAAATTAACATTGTAAATTTTTTCTGTTTTCTTTATAAAAATTACAATAAAGTCATGATTTTTAATATTCTTTATTAACACATCTTTTTAAATTACACTCCTTGTTTAAATTGGCATTGAATTGATCAAATTCTGGATGTTGTCTTGAGGAAAAACTTCTCATTCTTCCATGAACGCCAATTGAAGCTGCTCACGATTTATTGCTTGATTAATCCCAAACATGCTTAATCGGGTTCAAATCTAGGCTTTGAGTTAGCCAATTCATTTTTAGCACGCCGACGGTTTCCAGGTATTGCGTTACCATCCTGGCTACGTGTTGCCGCGCATTGTCTTGCGTGAAAATAAAGTTTTCGCCCACAAACCCAGCAGAAGGCATTGCATGCTCGTATACAATTTTGTTAACGTATCGGTGAGCATTTAACGCTCCTTTATTAACAAACACGAGGTCATTACGGTCTTCGAATAAAATGTCCGCCAAAACATTACAGAGCCTCCTTCAAAAGCAACACGTACTCGACGAGCACAACCAGCATATCGTTCCCCACGTCTTCTGTACGTTTTGATGCGACCGTCTGAGCCACAAAAAAACTTTCTGGGGTCATCACTAAACAAAACATTTTTCTAATCTTTTATCGTCCAGTGCTCGTGGTCTGGAGCAAACTCAAGTCGGCGTTGTCGATGTGCTGTTGTTAACAAAGGTCCTATTGCTGGCAACGAGCCCTTAGACCAAATTCCTTCAACTTTCTTCTCACTGTCAACATTCTTGTCGCGCCTGATCCTGGTCATCGTTTGTAAGATCCAGTCTCTACGAATCGTTGGTATGTTTTTTTTGGACCACACAACTGTCTGGCCACTTCTCTTTGACTCATGCCATTATCAGCAAAGTAACAATTTGAAAAGATAACTCAGCCATATTTTTAAATTTAAAAATTGCACAAGTTCACTCTTTGAACAATTGTACATTAATGAAAGATTTTTTAAAAACACAACAGTCATATTCCAAGAACAACAACGTACAAACAACACGTGTATTCTCCGAAGTCGTAAAACTGATATAGATTTTGCGAACTTATTACCCTTAATTGATCTGTCGGCATTCGGTATCCAGTAGGGGTGCCTAAAAGTGTTTCTGCATTGTGGGAGTTTATTTACAATAGGATAAATTGCATAAACGTAAAATTATTGAAAAATGTGGCCTTTTTTAATGACGCGCAGAATATATATATATATATATATATATATATATATATATATATATATATATATATATATATATATACAAACTAGAAATTCTCACCTTTGTTGTATCATCACTCAAGTACCGCGGTCGTTTAAATATAATAATCAACGCTTTTTAACGACAATGAAGCCGGTTTTACTTAGTAACAAGTTATTTGCTCAACACACACTACACAAAAATGATTATTCCGCTAATAATCTTAATAGTCAATGCAGTGAATTGAAATAAAAAAAGATTATTAGATAAATTCCAGCGTTTAATTAAAAACATATAGCTACTAAAGATGAACTTTATGTTACATCTTTGAAAATGGAACATGGTATAAAAATCAATTATAACTAATGGATTCTTATATTGGTATATGATTAGTATATTGCATTTTGTCCATTGTTTCTCTTTTTTATT
The DNA here is from genome assembly GCF_040954645.1 of Diabrotica undecimpunctata. NCBI lineage: Eukaryota > Metazoa > Arthropoda > Insecta > Coleoptera > Chrysomelidae > Diabrotica > Diabrotica undecimpunctata. Next base: position 114,402,794 of record NC_092804.1, on the reverse strand, counting down.
TTGCCACGGTATATATGTGTTTTTAACATATACCAGTTGGTAGTAGATGTATTTATTTATAAATAAATTTTTTGTTTAAAATAGTACTACTATTCTGTTCTAGAAATCTAGCCAACAAGATGACGAAAGTAACGAGATATATTCTAAGGAACGCAGACCGTCCCTCGTCGAAAGGTTAATTCACCACAAAGAGATCAAGGACGATAAGGACAATGGCCACGGAGGGAGAGATCCTATTCCATGTACTTGTGGAGTTTTCTTGAGCGGCCAGTTCAAGAAAGGGTCAAAGAAGCAACCAAAGGGGTTGCCGGTCTTGACACAGGAAATGGACACCCCTTTTATGAATAATGCAGTAGGCAACAGACAGTGTACGAACAAGTGCTTAGAATTGGTGAGAACATTATTTTGTTTTTATTGGTTTTATCTTTATAATTGTAAACATAGGCGTAGAAAAATATTATAATATGATCTTAAAAGAACTTATAATTATTAATATAAAACAGTTACATCGCTTAGTTTTCAAAAGTAGATACGCTTTTATATACCTATAGCGTTAACATAACTACATTTTTAAATATTCCGTTATACTTCACAGTTTTGCCAATTGTTCTGCTTCTTTCAGTTATACCAACGAATAGATTATAATACAATATTAAATTTATAACCTAAATATTCAAGATTTTTTTTATGCTGGTTGAAAGTACATTTTCCCTTTATTAATGACATCTACATATCGTGTGATTGTCTATCCGTCTTCCTCACTATGTGCCTACCTATCTGGCTGTACCATAACTCTTGAAGTTAAAGTCCTAGGCATGAAAGTTGGCACATGTAAAGAATCCAGATGATATGCAGTATTGAAACTTAAATATATAGTTATATAGTGCCAAAAGGTAAAAGAATGCATATTATCATCCATATGCATTTTATGCTATAGCATAAAATTGCATTAGATCGACAGACGGTAAATTGCTAGTATGCTGCAGGTTAAAATTAGTCGATTCACACATAATTCACAGTTGGATTTTTTGATACTCTATTGTATCGTGAAATTCGATGTTATTGATTATTTGTAATACATGGCCATATTTCCAAAGAAGCCATTTTTCTTGTTGAAGCGAAGCTTCTATACTGGCGTTGTATTACTTCTTTCTCTATAGTAGAATGCCGAGGCCAGTGTCACGGAACTAGCGCAACGACATGTCATCACGGAACTAGCGCCACGCCAAGGCGTCACAGAACTAGCGCCACGAAAAGGCGTCACGGAACTAGTGTCACGAGAAGACGTCACGGAACTAGCGCCACGAGAAGGTATTACGGGGTAGCGTCACGAAATAGCGGTTCTTCACCTCAAATCACTACTCTCGATTAATTCGTTTCTAATTATCACATATTTATTCGAAGCAGGTTTAAATTAAAAACTGCATAAAAAATAACTGAGAAAATATAGACATTAAATATAGAAAATATGACAAAAGTCATAAAATTAAATGCCATCCAATTAATAACAATATTGAATCATCTATTAAAATGCTTATGACACTTCTCGTTTTAAAATAATTTCATATAAATACAATTATATTTTTGTACTTCGCGCTAGTCTACTGTACCGCTTACTGTACCTATCACTTTTTTTCTAAAAAGGAAATTGTCGTATTCTGTTTTTTACATTTTAAATTTATATCTTAATATTCGTGTGGGTACCCGTTTTAAAAACTAAAACTAAAGAAAGCGGTAACTATTGAAATATCTCAATAAGCCATGAAATACTATTTTATATCAAGAAACAGGAAATACTTCAAGATTTTTTTTTAAATTACACCTTTTTATGAAGCATGACTGACCGAGTTACAAATGAGGAGGTCCTCAGAAGAATGAATAAGAACCGAGAGGTAACTGACCACCATCAAATCTCGAAAGTTATAGTTCTTCGGACATATTAAGCGAAATGAAATAAAAATTATAATAATAAAAATATTTGGAGAACGAGGTCTAGGAAGAAGAAGAACATCTTGGTTAAAGAACCTCAGAATCTGGTTCAATACAACATATGTGCAGCTTTTCCGCGCTGCTGTAGATAAAATAAAGATTGCCATGATGATCGCCAGCATTCGTAACGGATAGGCACATCAAGAAGAAGAAGAGTGAAGCATGAAGCAGTATATTAACAGTTAATATAATAATTTGATCCAAAAGTGTTTATTAATATCTTTAAAAATCATTTGATTGGCAATTGAATTACTTTCTGAGTATATTGGCCAAAACTCCCTAAATTACTGTAACAAAAATCTTTCCGGTGATAAATTTTTGAAGTATTTGGTATTTAATTTTACAGAAAAAAATATTCCTGCTATAAATAAAAATTGGAATACCGTTCTAACATGTCGAAAACCTCTACCTCGTTTGTTAATGCTTTTTAGTAAGTATTTATGACTGTTCTCTATGACTATGACTTAACAATAGTCCTCTTCTTTTTCTTCTTCTTTTTCTTTTTATGTAGACATGACTTTATGTGTTTTTTAATGTGCCTTCAGTAAGTTGTCGTTTAATTCTTTTTAGTGGTCTTCCTACTGATCGTCTTATCCGGTCCTTGATGTTCTCCACCTTGCATATACGTCATATATCTGTACCCCTAGCTCTGTCCCATAGTGTCTTACCAATCAAACAAAGAGTTTTCATTTCTGCTGTTTCTAACATTCTTTTTATCCTCTCTGTGCCAGGTCATGTTTTGTAAATTCTGCCTTTCATTTCTTTCCCGATATTTTTATTTCTCCATATTGTTTCATTAAGGCAACCTGTGGCTCTATTTGCTATATTCATTTGATCTTTAACTTCTTCTTTCGAGCTTTCCGTAGCTAGATAGTCTGATGCCTAGATATTTAAACTCCATCACTTGTTCTATTATCTGACCTTTCAGCTCCAATTTACATCTTAGTATTGTTCTGAAGCTATTTTCTTGTGGCATTTTAAAGTAATTACAGATTATGTTAAGTTATTTTTCTTCCATTTGGCATCCGTTTTAGTTCTTCTTTAGTATTTCTTTTATTATTTCATCCATCAGCACTTTGAATAATAGAGAAATTAAGGAATCTCCCTGTCTTATCCCGTTGCCAGATTCAATTCAATTCTTCAATTAGGTCAGTTAGTTCTTCTTCTACTTTTACTTATTGTGTTGTTTTGCTAGATATTTTCAATCGTTTTGAATATTACTAGAGGTATCTTTCTTGCGTACAATAAGTGGATAACGTCCTTTAATTTGACTCTTAATTTTAATTTCTTAAGATCCAAACACAGATATAGCGTATGTGCATGATCTTCCCGACCTAAAACCTTGTTCTTCTTCTGCTAGTGTTATAATTTTATTCACTGTATTTTTTATGCTGCTAGTGTTATAATTGTATTCAGTTTATTTGTTACGACTTTGGTTGTTAATTTTAGTGTTGTGTTTAGAGTCCCATTTGTCTCCCTTTTTGAAAAGAGGTGATTGGGGGGAAGAGGAGAGATGCTTGCTCTCCATTCTTGTGGTATTATGTTTTGTTCTATTATATTTTGAGCTTCCTTTACCTCTTCCTCTTCAATATTTATTTCTTCATTCGTCGTCACTTCTTTTGTTAGTGGTTCATTATCGTCACCTTCAGCAACTAGGGATCGAAAGTAGTCTATCCAGGTTTTCATTGAATGTGTTTCGTTTTTATTAGTTCGTTCATTTCTTTCTTTTGCTCTCTGATTATTCAACAATATTCCTCAAATATATGAATAAAATTTCCAGAACATTTTTCTGCAGCTCAAATATTGTAAGACAGTCTATGCCTCAGAAACACAATGCTTTCACAGTATTTGTACTTGAATTTGTAAGCGACATCACCTTTCAAGCGATTTCAAGGTTATAGCCTATCGTAAGACATGTCCATATAAAGGCTTTCCTGAAAAAATTATTTTTCATATGAAAATGCACCATTTATAAATTATTGAATTGTTTTCGTTTATGATCGTCACAGTAGACGGCACTTTTATTATATTAGCTGCTACGTGCTACGTTTTGTCGACTTCTGTGTTTACTGTTAATGGTTTTGGCTTTGACAACCTTCTCTAATATTTAAGTCACTGGGAATCCCAAATAATGTATTATCTTAATATTTCATACTTTTTCGATATATTGTATTATTCAAAATGTAAAACAGTGCCAATAAAGCTTACCTAACTTAATCAAACCTATCATAACTCTTGTAACAAAACAGTAATTTTTTAGTAAAAGTAGGCAACAATCAAATGGTAAAATGTTCAATAAAAATTTGTTAATTTGTATAGGTATTTCATAAGAAAACATATTTTCTATAACTATGGCAACTCTGGCTAGAAAAATCTTTATTACTCATACGATACGACAAAGTTGTCATCACTGTTATTTCTTGTCGTATCATGGCAGTGGCTTTTAAAAACAAGACATATTTTAAATGGATAGGTAATACATTGAAATGCATTGTAAATTAACTACTGATATAAATTTCAGGTTCGTCCATTACCTATTTTGCGTTCGTTCGCGTATCCTTCCTAGTTTAATGCAACGATCTGATTCTATTTAATGATGTCAAACTCGAGCACCATATTTTTATTTTGTTTGAATGTTTCGCTATCAAATCACCTACCTTCCATTTTTATATCTACTTCATTTATTATAATTTTAATAAATGTACTGCTAATATATCTGCCATACACAATAATTGCAATGCAATTATTCAAACCCTTTTAACTTTTATTTTGTTTACCGTCATCGTCCTCATTTTCTTTGTTTTTCGCTCTATGTGATTTGATGTCTTAATTGTCCGTACCTACTTATTAGTATGTTTGTATCTGTACCATATTTTTTTCTGTCTGATTGTACTATTAATTTTACAAATATACACAACAGACAACAATTTCTTTGTGCTTACATTTGCTCGTCTTTGATATTTAGTACCTACTACTTTTTATCTGTTAAGTGGGGCGGCCGTAGCTCAGCGGCCAACATACTGATTCGATTCTCAGCGCCAACAACGGCATTTTCATGTCTAAAAATATTGACGAGCCATTCCCGTTTTTCGGAGAATACGTAAAGCCGTCGGTCCACCTAGACTAGTGTGCATCAACACTAATTACCTGGGGTTAAAGATGCAATTGGAACCGGACCAATCCGAAAGGATCTCCCCGTAAAAATGCCATACGATATTATTATTATTTACCTGGTAAATGTCAAATTGTGTCAATTTTGGTTTCCATTTTATAACGAAAGATTTGTCCTTTGGATCTCTTTAAGGAATTGTAATCAGAAGAAATCCAAAAAATTAATAAAAACATTTTCAGTATCTTGAAGCTATTGTTCAACTTAACCGGTAAAGATTCATAATTGCTAGATATTTTATTAGACTTTCCAACAGGCAACCTCTTTTTGGATACATGTCACCTATTGGGCGATTTTAGAAACATAAATTAATACCCATTTACGAACCACTTGAGGCCTTTAAGAACATAGAGTCGATTTCCCATATTATCATAGTATCCACAAAAAGTAAACATTGGAAATGCCAGCCACTGAAACCCATAGTGTTTATCTAAACATCTATTTTTGCATTTGTAAGCCAATAATCAATTTTATATAATTATATTTAATCAAAATTTTCTACTAATGAAACGGCAGTTCGCATAGATACTGTAGCAGTTAGAAATAGTTTCAAAACAGATTTTAAATTTAAATTTTCAATTATTGTAAGAAAGAATCAAGAATAAATATTTACTGCACCTGTTATATTTGTATTTTCACCTAGAGCACGCCATTGGCCTGCTCCCCCAATTCAGAACTAACCACCAAATCTGAGCGAAGCGATTTCTCATACTTAACCGGTTAAGCATGATTGCCGGGGTGGAAAATGTATGTACCCACCTTCAATTTGAGTTAAGGGAAGTTACACCCCGATGTAATTAGGTATTTAAATTGTCTGGTGGAATGGACGAACAGGTTTCTATGCTGTTGGTCGGTTGTGATTTAAATTTTTTGTCATAAGTACCTTGTGTAGGTGGGTTGGTATTGTCTGTAATTTTATTTTGATTAGGGTCCATTCCTTCATTGTACTTGATACCAAACCGTGATGACCGTGTGAATCTGTATGGTTAAAATAAGGGTGAGTAGCCACAATAGAAGCGGTATTTTTAATATAATAAAAATTAATCACACAAAATATCACACAAACTTTTTATTGTCGTTTAAATTGTACTCGTTTTAAAGTTTTACTTTAAATTAAAAGATATTTTGACATTTATAAAGATTTTTCCTTACTTAAACCTATATTCTCCAGGTATTCAGCGGTTTAAATAATACTTAAATACCTTTTACAATATGTCTCAGAAAGTTGGCACCATATGAAAAAATAAGCAAAAATTTATCGTATAAAAAGTTCTGCATGGTCTAAAGCCTAAAATGACATTATTTTAATTATATACAATATTTAAAAAAAATTAATCTTGCGCAAAACTTTATTTTGGCCAATATCGAAAATATTAGTTATTAAGCAAAGTTGATTACACCTCAAAACATGTTGCATTGAATTTTTTCTTTGCGATATATATCTCTAAAACATCAATTTGTAGCTGTAAAAAAACTTTTAAAGAATACCATTTTGTCCCAAAATGATCAATAACATGATTTTCCACATGGTTTTAAGTTAAAAGATATATACTACATACATCATCATCAACCTGTATGCGTCTACTGGTCAACATAGGTCTCCCTATGTCACGAGAAAGTCACGAGAAACTAACTCACTACCTTTTTTCTGAATATTAATGTTTTCGCTCCATAAGTGAGTACAATGATGTTCCTTTTGCTGATGTTCCAGGGAAAATGAATCAATCACTGACCTCCGCAGATTTCAGGGGTTTCCTGACCCGGGAAACTAGTACCTGCTTAGGGTCTCTTATCCAGGGTCACGGATGAAGTCCATATTGGCAGCTACGGAGGAGAAGAATACCTTCGGTACGGCGTGGATGGCGGAAGTGGCAATCTCCTGATTTTAGGGATTGTATAGAATCACACCCGCTCGGCAAGCTTGGCGTTTTAAATATGCTAAAACCTCCCAAGTTGAAGATGTCGAGTATCAATACGAAATTACCCCAGGTGAGTAGAGTTATACACTCAGAATCTCACACTGAGCAATCAGTCAGCCTCATGGATTCTGGGGGAGGCAAATATTCGACTGAATCTTTGCCTCCCCAGACCGGTCTTTGCCGGCCATTTACAATATAAGAAATATGAGTACCCAAGAACACCTTGCCGAACTAGAACAAGAGCTCTCAAATATCAAATGAGATATAATTGGACTGTGCGAAACTCGCTTACCAGGAGAAGCATGTACCATCTTAAAATCTGGTCAACAGCTATACCAGAAAAACTCCGTAGAAAATCATCACATAGGCGGTGTAGCGTTCCTGATAAAAAACGAGCTTCCTATAAAGTAAGGAACTTAACAGCAAGGAACCAAGAAAAATCGCACTTCGTAATAATCACAGGAGATTTTAATGCAAAAAAATTGGAACAAAAGAAGAGGGTGACACACAATATATCGGTCGTTTTGGGCTGGACAACAGGAACGGAAGGGGTGAGATGTTGTACAACTACTTAAACAACGAAAATTTATTTTATCTCAACACTTTCTTTAAAAAATCTAAACAACGTAAATGGACGTGGATCAGCTCAGACAAGAAAACTAAGTACGAAATAGACTGCATACTCTCCAATAACAAAAACATGCACCGACGTGACAGTACTAAACAAATTCTATACCGGGAGTGACCATAGATTGGTTAGAGCGAATATTAAAATACAGAGGAGAGTAGAACGAAACAAACTTATTAAACGAGAACGATACCCAACCACCGATGTCTTGTTTCAAAAACAAACGGAATACCAAAAAGAGCTAAGCACAAGACTAAAATCAATAAAGACACTGAAACAAATGGATATAAACGGACTAGCCAATAAAATAAAAGTAACTGTAACAACATCGGTTAAGAAAATATGATCAAATACGAAAACAGCCAAAACATCTAAACTCCAACCTAATACAATTAAACTACTCCAAGAAAGACGAAACAGAACAGATCGAACTTCGGACAGCTTCAAAAGTTTAAACAAAAACGTGAAGAAAGAAATTAGGAACGATCAAAGAAACTATATAGAAAGAAAAACGAATAAATGTCCGGGAGAGGATAAAATTACATTTGAAATGTTGAAAATTGGTGGCAGAAAAATGGAACAGGTATTAAATATTTTATTTAATAAAGTAATTGATGAAGAAAAGATTCCTCAAGAATGGCACAACTCAGAATTCATTCTACTATTCAAGAAAGGAGACAAAGCAAACATCGAGAATTACCGACCAATATCCTTGCTATCACATCTGTATAAATTACTAACTAAAATCATAACCAACCGCCTAATACATAAGCTCGATTTCTATCAACCTATCGAGCAGGCTGGATTCAGAAAACATTTTAATACCATAGACCACTTGCAACCGTAAGAACACTGATAGAAAAATGCACCGAGTATAATGTTCCCATTCATATGGTGTTCGTCGATTTCCATAAAGCATTTGATTCGATCGAATTATGGGGCAGTGATTGAATTTTTGAAAAAAACTTTATATACTTGGGATCCCTAGTCACGTCTGATAATAACGTTACGGAGGAAGTGAAGAGGCGAATATTTATTGCAAATAAATGTTACCATGGCTTAATTAGACACCTAAGATCAGATAACGTCGCAAGAAAGACAAAATGCCAAATATATAAAACCCTAATAAGACCGGTACTCACATATGGCTCAGAAACCTGGACACTTACTAAAAGAGAGGAAACGTTGTTAGCCACCTTCGAAAGAAAAATCTTGCGACACATATACAAGGGCACAAAAGAAAACGGAATATGGCGAAGACGATACAACTCTGAACTATACAAAATATACCAGGATCCGGATATTATAACATTCATCAAAATAGGACGGCTGCGTTGGATAGGACATGTAGAAAGAATGGAAGAAGGCGAAATACCAAACAAACTATTCAAACAGATGCCAGTAGGAAAAAGAACAAGAGGAAGACCGAAACTGAGATACTTAGAACAAATAGAAAATGATATAACAACCTTAAAAATAAAAAACTGGAGAAAAAAAGCACGAAACAGATCGGAATGGAGAAGAATCCTAGAAAAGGCCAAGACCCAAAAAGGGTTGTCGAGCCAGTGATGATGATGATTGAATTTTTAGAAAATGCACTTATAGATTCAAGATACACTAACATAATTAAAAACATATATGAAAATACAACCATGCAGATAAAGCTGGACGAAAACATAAAAAATAATCCCATAAGACTACAACAAGGAGTAAGACAAGGAGACACCATCACTCCCAAACTATTTACCCTTGCTCTAGAAGACATTTTTAAGAAACTGGAATGGAACAGCAAGGGTATCAACGTCGACGGATCATACTTAAACCATTTGAGATTCGCAGATGACATAGTTTTAATAGCCGATAATATCCAAGAACTAAATGATATGTTACAACAATTAAATGCAGTTTCAGGAGCGGTAGGCTTAAAAATGAACTACAGTAAAACAAAAATACTGAGTCGAGACAAATATTCTTCTTCTTCAGTGCCTTATCCGGTCCGGATGTTGGCGATCATCAAGGCTATCATGGTTTTGTTGACTGCTCTGCGAAACAGCTCCGCTGAGGCCATCCCAAACCATTGTCGGAGATTTTTCAACCACGAGATACGACGGCGTCCCGGTCCTCTTCTGCCAAATACTTTACCCTGCATAACAAGTTGAAGAATTCGATATTTTTCTTCGTTCCGCATCACGTGGCCGAGACAAATATAACAATACAAAATCATACCATAGAAAATGTTGAACATTATGTATATCTAGATCATGTTATCAAACTAGGAAAACCAAACCAAGATGCTGAAATTAAAAGAAGAACACAACTGGCATGGGGCGCTTTCGGCAAACTAGCATATATGTTGAAAAACACCTCCATTCCTGTAAACTTAAAGAAAAAGGTGTATATCACATGCAGGTGTATAACAGTTTGTACCTACGGCTTGGAGACAGTATCCCTTACCAAAAAATCTGCTAAAAAATTAGAAACAATGCAAAGAGCAATGGAACGAATCATGCTTGGAATATCACTAAGAGAAGATTCGAAACACCGAGATAAGACGTAAAACGAAGATTAGAGATATTGTGGAAGAACTTACAAAATTGAAATGGCGCTGGGCAGGTCACGTAGCCCGATATAATGACAACAGGTGGACACGGAAAATTCTAGAATGGAGACCAAGGACGACAACAAGAAGCATGGGAAGACCTCAAAAAAGATGAGTAGATGACATAAGAGCAGTGGCAGGCAAACAGTGGATTAGATTGCCGCAAGATAGAGAAAGATGGAAGCAATTGGGAGAGACCTACATTCAAGAGTGGATGGAAAATGGTTGACAAAGAGAGTTGCTTTTGCGACATCTGGGTAGGTCCGATTTAAATACATAGTTTAATTTACCAAACGTTGCCCAGGCCAATCCTATGCGACTTGGGAGCTCTCATGTCTGCTTATCTCTTCCCACCGAATTTTATGTCCTAAGTAGTTATACGATGTAATCTGCACAATATCCATTCCATCAACAGCAATATTTCGATTTAGCACCAGATTAGTCATTATTTACGTGTTGTTTATATTAATCTTTAGTCCGACTTCCAAGGAAGCGTGATATAAGTTTTCAAATAATACTACTGCATCATCATAGATTTGTAGAAACGGTGTCTCCTTGCCATACTCCTCGCTGTATACAGAATTTATTTGTTTCTTGTTCAGATAGTCTTACGCTAGCTGTGGAATTTTGGTAGATATATTTGATTATGTTAGTGTAGCGATGGTCTATTCGGCATTCTGTCAATGCTTTTAACATTTTCTGATGGCTTATGGTATCGAATCATTTCTCGTAGTCTACAAAGATCAGTGCCAATGGTTTGATGTATTCTGCAGACTTCTCTATCAGGTTCTCTATCACAAGTAAATGGTTGTTAGTGCTGTATCTCGATGTAAATCCAGCTTGTTCTCTAGGCTGATAGAAGTCTAACTTAGCGTCCAGTCTTTTTTTGATAATTTTTGTGAAATATGTGTTAAAGCAAACTAATAGGACGGTAGTTTTTTAGATCTGTTTTGTCTCATTACTTGTGTAATAAACTAATAACTGCATTATTCCATTAAGAAAGAGTTTTTCCTTGGTAGATACATTCAGTGAAAAGGTTGGCCAAAGCCTGGATAAATTTATCACCACCTAGTTTGATCGCTTCGATCACTACTCCGCCATCGACAGGGGGTTTGTAATTTTTCATTTCTAAAAGTGCCGTTTTGATTTCGTATGGCATTAATTCTGATCCCTGGTTTGTGATTTTGGGCAAGGGCTGATCTTGCCTTTCGTCGGTGCTCTCATACATTTCGCGATAAAAGGATTCGACAACCTCAAGGATTTTGGTTTTATCCGTAGTAATGTTTCCGTCTTTGTTTTTTATTTTGTACATATTTTTGTTACCTATGATTTTTGTATTTCACCTTAAAACTTTTAAACTTTTGTTTTCTTGAATTAATTAAGTTATTTCTCTTGTGTTGCTTTCTCTTACGTCTTTTCAGGTTGACCGGTGGATATATACTGGGTTGGGATAAAGAATCTCTTTGAAACAAAAAAGAAGAAATACAAGAAACTTTGCATGCAAATACAACGATACATAACGCATCTACTACTCTAACTGTTAAAAGCTCTTTTAACGAATCTAACGAGTTTTAACGAATCATGAAAATTGAATGTATGTTGTATCTCTTAGTTCTTATATCCTTTCTAGCAATGAAATATATAGAGAATCTGAACCTAACTGTTGCTGTTTAAAAAAATTTAGTATCGCCGTTATTATATTTTAATGTAAACTAATCAACAGAAATATTTTAAATTAACTAATAATAAATATTGTTTCAGATCATCAAACACCTGCCGAAGAGTAGTGAAATTATATGCGCCACGGTTGACAGAGAACACGTCTTCAAGGAGAGAGCATACTTGTTCATCAAAAACCACAGTGACAAATGGCACGGAACAAATCTTTCAGCCGGCAGAGAATTCTGTTGCAAAGATAATATCCCCTACAAATGTCCTGTTAGTTAATTTATTTGTAAATTTGACCACTTTTTATAATTTTCACTTTTGTAAAGATTTTTACTTTTAAATATAAAATTGAATTACTAAGAGATGAAAGATATTTATTGTTTTCAATTTTTTTAACGAGTATCTATTTTTTTCAGTTTTAAATCATTATATTAAAACGTGGATAAAAAATGTAAAATATTTAAAACCATAATTTAACGAAATATATGACAAAATAATACGATTTGTAAAAACGACATTAAATTGGTCTGCAGAGTACAAATCCAAGGTGTCTTTTGCTTTGAAATGCCTGTTGTTTTATTAAAAAGGAAGAAAATTGGATTTCTGAATTGAATTCGAGCTTCCCTAGTAGTGTCGCTTCATGGTCAGGCAACAACTGTCTTACAATCTGTTCTCCAGGATGCACCTAGTTATACCTTTCTCGTTTAAGCTTTAGAGATAAGATATGACCAGCAGTGTCTAAAGAAGGTTTTCCAAAGTCAGCTAAAAGTTCGATATCAAAAACATAAAAAACCCTGCAAAAATTTGAAGCCGATAATAAAAAATGATTGCAGCTGGCGTACCCTCAGGCACCTAAAAATTTTCTAGAACAAATTTGTATGCAGTCATTCATAGATGGACTACAGGATGTTGAAATTAAACCAGCTCTTCGGTTACAGCATTACAAAACGCTAGATGGAGTTTTTGGGCCTATTAATGTTTCTTTTGTCCCTTTCCTGGCAAGTAAGTCCGCTTTTTCGTTTCCTTCAATACCAGTATATGCAGGCATCCAGAGTAAACTTACATTTATTTACTTTTTCCGATCCGAATCAGATTCGGAGGATATTTTCAAACTAACTTGGAGTTAATCAGTTCCTCGTGATAAGGTCCTGGAGGCACATGTCTAAGATACAAAGATACACTTGAAAGATAGCAGAGTGATTACCTAGGCTTTCACTAAGGCTTAGCCTTAGTTTCCTCCGTATACTCTAGCTCCAAGTCCTTTATCGATTTTAGAGCAATCTATATTGATCTGACATTATGAGATTCGTTTTATTCCGATTTCCCCTTATCCGCCTTCTATATATGCCCCTACCTTCGCCTCCTTCTCCATCTATATAAGCAGTTGGATAGTCGACGTAGCTCCTGTTATGATTAAGCATGTTTGTCGTTGAAGCTTATTCAGCTTTGGTGAATAAGCTTACGTAATCACAGGTCTGACTAATCATAGGTCTGACTACCGTCATATATAGTCAGTACATCTGTTTAAGTTTCAAATTACATGTTTCCTAACATATCCTTCGACATGTCTAAAAGAAAAGCTTTGCTTTGTTGGTTATTCTTACCAAATGGGCGTTCTATGTAAGCCGGTTTTCTAGAATTGCTTCTAGATATTGGCCTCATTCTCCTCTTTGGCAGTTTCTCCATACAGAGCAGGCATCTATGATGCCTAAATGTTATCTAGGTAGTGTTTCCTTGTAAATTGACTACTACTGTTTTACTAGGATTGACAAAGAGTTCTTCCTTGTCGCACCACCTAGTAAGGATATTAAATGTTCTTTGGAGCGTACTGGATACAACATTACCATATTTGCCTCCCTTTGCAAGTTGGCTAGAATCTGCTTATTTTCCAGTACTGTTTGATCCAGTTGAATACGGTAGAGGATATCCCTTTTGATAATGTTGCATCATAAAGAGAATCTGGTAGTGTATTATTAAATGCGTCTTGTATATCTAGGAAGGCGGATAATGCAATCTCTCAATTATTAATAGAGTGACTGATGTTTTCTGTACTACTTCATCCAGTACTGTTTCTGTCGTTTTCCCTGCTTTATATTCATGCTGGTTGCCATTGAGTGGATGATTCCTCAATGGTGTTTCCTTAATGTCCATCAAGAATTGTTTCTATGGTCTTCAACAGAAATTATGTAAAACTGATCGGCCTGTAGGATTTAGGCCTATTTTGTGTATAGACACTACCCTTAGAGTTGCTCTAAAGATTTTTGTTAGAATTGGCAATAGGATGTCCAGTCCTTTTTGTAGTAGGATAGGAAATATTCTATCCTCCCCTGGAGCAAAGTGGTTTATGACCCACTTTACGTTTTCCATTTTCATGTTCTCTCTAGAAAACTACCAGTCTTCTTTCCTAGGACTTTAGGTTGTTCTAGCTTTTCAGCCTGAGTCTGTTCATCAATAATTTTTAAACCTGGGAAGTGATTATGTAGTAAGAGTTCTAGCGTTTCCTTTTTAGATTCGGCAAGATGCTATCAGGTCTTATAAGTATGCCTGGTCCCTGTGCCGGATGTCGAAAGGTACATCTAAAATATTCTATTCTCTTTATTGTATTTAGTACGAGTTTTCTGTATATTTCCCAACTCTTTAGCTTTATTCGATAGCCTCCTTACTTCTTTTCTTAGTTTTTCCAGTTTTCTGCTCTACCAAGACGTTTGTCTATTAATCGTCTTAGTTTTGATTGGGCAGTTCTCCTACTATGATGTGAGAGTTGCTTCCCTGATTTGATCATTCGCCTCTTCAATATCTAAACATATACTAAAGAAACAATAAAAAAGTTAATTTTCTAAACTTATTTTCTTGTGGGATCTTAATGCAATAAATTTTTTGTTACTGTGGCTTACAATAATAAAAATAGTAATTGAATAAAAACGTTTCAAGATTGTACGTCCTCCATATCAGGAGATATTTGTAATTTTGCTTACTCTTGACAAATTGAGTCAAGAAGAAATAGCATTCTTCTTTGGACTAAGTAATGTACCAAGTTTTAATACTCTAATACTTCTTCAACAGTTCAAAAATGTGACCAAAAGCAGTAGTGAAGGAGATTAAAGAAACAAAAGTAGTGAAGTAGACAATTGAAACAATAATACAAAAGATATAGATATTTAGAAAAATATAAAAAAAATGAAATGAAAGTTCTGTAAAAACCTCGATGGTGCACACATCGTTAGACAGAACCTAAATATTTTAAAGTATATATACGTTTTTCAATAAAATTCTAATACAGTTTTTGTGTCTTTAATAAATGGTCGATTTACCCCTAATATATTTGCCAGTGCTTTAGGTATGCTCCTATTAAAAATTACTTAAAAAATACAGTCTGCAGCGAATCTATCCCGAAACAAGGTTTTAAATAAACCATTATTTAATGAATGAAAATAAAAAAAAATTATTCGTGTATACATTCTCGAAATGTTACATATAAATATTCTGTAAGCCGGTTCTGCTTATTTACTGATTCCTTTAGACTCAATTTCAGCAAATTAGTATCCTACAGATAAAAAATTAGTCGCTACTCGCTACTCTTTAACTCTTTAGGAGCACTTAAAAATGTGTTTTAAATGGAAGGTTGTGCTATCGTATGACCCAGCGTAAGAATATAATTATGAAATATTCATCTGTGTGGGTGGTGGGGGCCGCTCCCTATTTGTGGTTAGTGATGTAATACTACACAGTCACAAGACAAGTCCTTATAATACTGACAATACCGTAGTGGTACGAATATAATATATACATGATAATTACTAATAATTTTTACCATTAAAATTCAATAAATTTAGTATTTATCTCAAAAACCTTGTACATGTTTCCAAAAACAATGAAATATTATATAAGGTCACTTTGGAGTTCAAAGTACCGTCCTGTCAAAGAAAAACATATCCATTCCTAATATTATTGTAAAGCTTTTTCTTGTGACATCATTACATCAACTGCTACATTTTTTGGGAATAAACTATAACTATAATAAGTTATTTTTATTTTGACGCTTCGATTTCCTACTCGAAAATCATTTTCAAAATAGAACGATTTCTAAGTTGAAAATCGAACCGCCAAAAGTAAAATAATTTTAGTTATAATCGTCCTTGGTAAGATCGCTGCTAATCAAATTTTTTTCAATTAATAAATGCCTGGTATTTAAGGCAGTGCTATATAGGTGCTATAAAAAGGGATAAACTGAAATGCGAAAATTATTGCAATATAACCCTCTTGTGCACAATGTTTTTACTTACCGACAATTCTCTACAAACTCCAAGAATTAACTGAAATTATTGTCGGGAAATTTAAAGTCGTTTTTTGACAAGGAAGGTCTACTACTGACCAGCTATTCACAGTGAAAAAAATTCTAAACAGATTGTGGGAATACGATTTTAATATATTTCAAACAGGTCTAAAATTCAATTAATAGAAATAAGATATAAAATATTCCATAGCTTTAATATCCCCCAAAAATACATCTGACTAGTAAAAGCAAAAATAGACTCGTCGACAGCATCTATCTGAATGCAAAATGATCTCACTGAGAACTTTTCAATAGTCACAGGATTAAAGCAAGGAGACGAACTGGCACAGACACTATTCATCCTGTAGAAAGTTTCAAATGCCTGTGTGTTGCATTAAGGGCGTATGGAACAGAAGAAGTATGTTATGGATACGAGACGTGGGTGATAACAGACCACACAAAAGGAAAGCTGGCAGTATTTGAAAGAAAAGTACTAAGGAAGATATTTAGACCTATTAACAAAAACGGTGTACGGAGATCCAGATATAACCATGAACTCTACCAATTGTTGAAAGAGGCACCGATTTTGGAATTCGCTAAATTTCAGAGACTTCGATAAGCTTGTCATGTTGTGAGAATAGAGGCCGAAAGATTGCTGAAAAGTGCCATAGATGTAAAAATGTTGGGAGCAAGACGAAAAGGATGACCACGGAAAAGGTGGGAGAATGAAGTGTTAGAGGACCACAAAATTTGCTAGAAGTGAAAACCTGAAGAAGAGGTTTGGAGGCCTAGTTTGGAGGAGGACAAAGCTAGATTTGGGCTGTAGTGTCATTAGACAGAGGCTATATAGTTTATACCACGGATATTTTATTAAAAGTACTATTTGAAAATCGGTACGAATGTTTTAGTTTGGTGTGTCCTAGACGTAGTCGTATTTTTTATATTTTTTCACATTGGTACTGTAACGATTTAATTTGCCTACCACCTTGGGTATCACTTATAGGAGGTTGAAACTGGGGACTAAGCAATTACTGGGCTGGATATAGGGTAAGCAAACAAACCGAAACGTTTGCGAATGGCTACTCTTGTTTTGGTTGCAGAGCTGGGTCGTAAGTAAGTAAATAAAGGGGGGAGTGGATGGGGTAACTACAAAGAAAGAAATCAAAAAAATAATTACAGTGATTTCCTGGGCAACATACACAAGAACGTTCCTAAACTATTTGAATTGTACGCCGTTTAAAATAATCCTCTTGCTGGATAGAAAGAAAGGCTTTTCTTTCTTAAAAATTTTGAAAGGTGAAAATCTTTTTAAAGATAATAATTTTACAACTCCTGGTTTAGAGTGAAAGGAACGTTACATATTTATTATTATTTTACATCAACAGTTAGTACAAATAATATTAACAAAATTTATCGACAAACCTTACAGTGGCGCTAGTGGCCACGCACGTTGGGCGACAGTTGTAACTTTCTACAACTAGTTGTGACTATTTGAATAATTATTAGGAATGAAAAATATTTAAATTTTTCAACGGAGCTTACATAGGGTTTACATTTGAACAAAACGGATATCAAAATTATGGTTATGTACCAAATAACAGAAAAGAATAATACTGACTGTCATATTATGTCAAAATGAAATATCAAACCTTTTTGAAATATTAATTAAATATTAAAGTTAACTTTATTTAAAAAAAGACTAATATGACAATCAGCTAATCCGTAAAACTTATAACTTTATCTATTTATAATTTTTTACTTTGTCATCAATGCAAATTTTTTTTTATTAATGAAAAAATGTTTATTTTTACTTAGAAAAATTTTAACAAAAAGTACCGCATATTACCTTGGCTGGTATTTCCTGTAAGAAAGTTTTTGGGATTGGAATTAAATCACTGTTCCACACAAACTGTAAATGGTCTGGGGTGACCATGGAAACAATAAAATGGATAAGTCCTGGGGAGGTAGAACACTGATTCGGGCTTCGGATTATCCTGGATGACAACAAACTGCACTCTTCAAAACTCGGCCGCTCAATTCTTGTTTAAAACCATGGGGACCTCTCAAATGGTTGAAAACGCCGTTTTGCAAATCCCTCACATAGGACACAGAACAACAAATCGGTAATTAACTCAACAAAAACTGCCAAATAGTATCTTGGCAGAATTTGGAGCCCAAATTCACCTCTCAACTTAAAAAAATTACCGGCTTTGAAGAACTACACGCCCTAAGCTATTTCTTCCGAATATAAATCTCAACTCCAACTAACTGCTACTACACTTCACTATTTTTCCACGAAAAAAAAAACTAACAACGAACAACAATAACGAATTTGAAGAAAATCCGGACTAAACAAAGAAACCGACTCCTATCGTGGTTCATTGAAGAGTGCTGTCATTCTCTTCCCCGCGCAACTTTCTCACCAATATAAGTGGATATTTATTTGACGCGCAATATTAAGCGGAATCAATATCAAAAGAAATACCCTTCTGTGATATATAAACACACTAAAAATGTTTATATGTATTATCAATATCAGCGACGCAAAAGATTGAGAATATTTTTCGGTGTTTTAACCTATACCAGAGGAAATAGAAATGCTACAGTACCAGTAATAAAACCATCGACATAATAAAACAGCTATACAGACAAAACTTTCTGAACAAAGAGCTTTCAAATTATATACAAAGTGATTATGCCACTAAAATACCATAAAAACAATATACAAGTGTCTTAGTTCAGTAACAACAAATTTATTAATTTAAGTAGGTTTATGGTTCAGAAAATATTGTCAATAATTGTCCTGTACAGGTACTACAGTCACTCGGTCATACTTTCCAATTTTGTCGGGTTGAACCGATTCCCTTGAAATTTAATTGGAAAGATTTGAGTTGATGGGAAAATGCTCAAATAACAAAAATTATATAACGCGGATGTGTGCTTCCGCCTCAGGGTTGGTTGCCACCCTTTCTCGGGGGGTGGAAATTCTTTTGCTTAACATAATTACGGGGATTGATAGACAATTAAATTCTAAGCAACTTTTGTTCTATAGAGTTTTTTCAGAAAGGCAATACTGTTTGAGCTATTTATGGTTGAATAAAGCGAATTTTCATTCATAAGTCACATTTTTAACGGTTTTTTATGAACAACTCAACAAATATGGCTTTTTATCGAAAAATAATAAAAAAATGAAGCTTATAAAAGAAGAATGAAATTAAGATTTTACAAGATATTCAAGATGCAATACAAAGTGAGATATGATCGGTGAAAGGAGGCATTTGTTTTGCAAATATTTGGATCAATGTATTTAACGTTAAATTGTAAGAATAGGGTTGTTTTTTCGGGGGTAATGATATTAAGTTTTTTATAGTACAATACATGAAAAGACCTCTAAAATGGGTCTAGGGCACTACACAAGGTAATTTATATGTAAACTAAGTAAGTTACAGCTTGTTAAAGATGGACTCTTCGAATCTTTCAAGGAAAAAAGGGCAGTTTAATTAACCTAAAAATTAATCGTTTTTCTTCTAAAATACATTTTATTTTAGTGGTCCTTCATTAGATCCAGGAGTTTGACTGGTTTAAAATGCATTTTTTTTTTTAAAATAGTTATATAAAATTCAATCGTCTATTTTAAAAATTTCTAAAAAATTGTTTTTTTTTCAATATAACTTGAAAACTATAATATATACTTAAAAAATGATGGAGTACAAAAATGTGGTTATTTTTTCAATTATTATTCTTCTTTTTTATAAACTTTTGTACCGTACAAAACAATGGAGATATCACCGATTAAAATGTATGTCTTGGTGTGAACACCCCCTGTTTTGAGTGCTTCAAACTTTCGTTTTTCAAAACGGAAGAACAGTTTGGCTTTCTAATGGATCTAGCCTTATAGCCCTTGAAATTACCTTTCAAATGTCTATACATAGATATATCAAAGTTTGAAAATTAACTAACTTACTGAAGAAAAGACAATGACTTTTTGGGAAATAATTTTAGAGCGCGAAAAATATAGTAGGTATTTTAGAACTCTCACATATTATCTAAACAGCTTATAATAGTTTTGTATATGAATATCTCGGCACAAACAAAGAATATTGAGTGCTTTGTACTGTTATTAGCATAAGAGGTAGTTTCTAAGGGTTAAAACAGTTCATCATCATCATCAATAAGCCTATGTTTGTCTACTGCTGAACGTAAGCCTCCGTAAAATTTTCCACCTATTTCTATCTTGAGCTTCTTGCATCCAGTTTGTGGTGATGCGCTTGATATCCTCCGTCCATCTAGTCGGTGGTCGTCCTCTGCTTCGATATGCCTCTTGTCTTGGTCGCCATTCCAGAATCTTTCTGGTCCATTTATCATCCGTTAATCTGGAACATGTCCGGCCCAAGCCCATTTAGCCATGGATATTTTTTCAACTGCATCTGTGACTCCTGTTTCTGTTTCTTCTTATTTCTAGGTTTAGTACTTTATCTCTGATGGTAATACCTAATATTGATCTTTCCATAGCGCGTTGTGTAACTTTTATTTTATCTATTGTTCTTTATGTCAGAGTCAGTGTTTCTGCACCATATGTACGAACCGGTATAACTCACTAGTTAAAAACCTTTTTTCTAAACAAACTGGGATAATAGACTTGAAAATGTTATTCAATCTACCAAAGGCAGCCCATGTGAGACCTATCCTCCTTTGTATTTCAGTTGTCTGATTATCTCGGCCTAAGCGAATCTCATGCCCTAGATATTTGTAATCTACGAGTATTACTTGGTCGATGCTATAGCTCTCAATCAGAATTTTACCGCTGACTACAAGGTTGGTCATAAATTTTGTCTTTGAGGCGTTAATTTTAAGACCAATTGTTTTTGACACTTTATAGAGTGTGTGCAGCATTTTTGTAGCTTTATCAACTCTATCAGATATTAAAACGATGTCATCGGCAAATCTTAGTTGGTTCAGAACTTCCCCATTTATATTAATTCCCATGTTATCCTCTCGTTCCATTTGCTTGAACATATATTCAAGAACAGCTGTAAACAAGGGAAGATAGTATCACTCTGTGTAATTCCACGTTCTATTCGAAAGTTCTTGGTATCTTCATGAAGGTGGACACAAGCTGTACCAGTTTCGTAAATACTTTTAATCAAGGCGATATATCGGTAGTCAATGCGGCAGTCAGCCAATGATCGAAGCATTTTATGATGATCTATCTATAGTATCAAACGCCTTTTCATAATCTACGAATATAAAACAGTTAAAATAGTTGCAACCAAAGAAATAATGTTTCATAAGCAAGAAACAAATTTTTATTCATTTACATTTACATAAGTTTATGGAGAAACAAAGGAGCAAAGGAATTAATTTCTAGTTATTAAAATAGAAACTTAAAGCATTTTAAAGTATAAATAGGCTTTTTAAGTATTTTTTTTGCATAAATATATGCTTTCTAGGGGTTAAAAGGTGTTATGTAACATTTTTTTAGAAAACTTAATTTTGTCATGCAAGAATGTTTTAAGTACCTATTTATCATAAATGATTTTTGATTTACTTCTATTTAGCACATTAACGGCAATACACAAACGCAAAAGGTGTTAAGTGCAGTAAAATTATTAGTAGATACTGGAATAGGAGTCATGGGCACATAACGTCTTTTTCCATCCATAAGCTACCTACTTTATTACACATTGCAAATGGCAACACTGCTTCCTCCTTTCATACCTGATGTATGGAGGTCATAATAAACGTGAAGTGGAACAGAATAGAACTATTCTTATTCTTATCATTCTTCTAGTGAATTCAGGCGACAAATCCCAGTCATCGCTATAAAGTATAAGGTGCGTATTTTTTTCATTGTTATTGTAAGTAAACAAGAATAATTGTATGTACATATTGCCCTTTAATATTTAGTTGATACTCAACACATATTACCTGATAAAAACCAACACAGGTAAAATTGTACCAGCAAAAATAGCCAATTTAAGAAATCTGTTTACGGAAAAGTGCAGACTAAAATGCAGAAGTAAATTTAAGAATAAAAAACAAAAATCAATATTAAACATATTTGATATACATTTGATATTAACGGAATAAATTCTCTCTTATTTAAGAATACTATTCCTAAACCAGTAGCACGCTTCAGAAGAGATGCAAGAACACACATATTTGTATCTTTCGATAAACTGCTGTATTCAATAACGAAGAAATTTTTGTGTGCAAAAAAGCATTGTGTTGGTTGTATCAAATGGGGATAAAAAAGTAAGATGTCATTAACGATAAGTTAGCCACTGGAGCATCAGCCATCTCTCAATTAACGTGGTTGACACTGTAATGGGCCAAACAAATTAAATGATCTTGTAAAACAGGAGATAATGAATCATATTTTGGAATTCTCTGCAGAAGAGTCCCACTACTCCCGTACTAGTAACCTCAACAAAAAATATCTGAGACCTAATCTTAATATGCCAATCAAGTATCGATTATACATTGCTAAATTCAAGGAAAAACAAAAACTCGAAATATATTTTATAAAAAAATTATAATATGTTTTCTACAGAAATTAATTAATCGTTTAGCCACCCAAAGAGTGATACATGCAGTATCTGTGATTCAGGGCAAGCCACTGAAGAGCATCATGAGAATATTAAGATATGATTCAATTTGATAAGTAATGACCTCACTAAAACAAAAAACAATAATAATGTGTGTTACATTACAATGGATTTGCAGCAAACTATGCCTTTGCCAAAGATAACAACATCCAAAGCTTTTTATTTGCACCGAATATGGTTGTATAACTTGGGTATCCACGTTGCGACAATAAATTGATAAAGATCTGTTTTTCAAACATGGAGAGAAAATGTAGCATGTAGAGGTAGTTCTGAAATTGGAAGCTGCTTGTGAAACTTTATTCAGACATGTGATGATGTTAAATATAAAAAACATTTAGTAACATGGTCGGACTCTTGCGGTGGTCAAAATAAAAATTTTAATTTGGTCATTTTGTATTAGTTAATGATAGTTTGAGGTTATTTTGACAAACTAGATCATAAATTTCCTGAAGTCCGCCACACGTATTTGGACTCTGATCGGGATTTTGGAAGAACTAAAAAAGTGCTTAGAAGACATGGAACTATAGTGACACCGCAAAAGTACCTGGAAATAATTAAATCTGCCATCGGTAAGAATTGTTTGATTAATGATATGGAAACCTACTTTCGTGACCTTGATAAATAATTAGGTACTGAGCTTGGCCTGGTTAACAGAAAAAAAATTACTTAATTAAAAGGTTCGCTTCAGAGATGGCATTAAATTGATTCGAATCAATGAATTTAGAAGCTACCTATACAAAGAGTTGTATGATGAATATACTCCATTTTATAATAGTCTACAAGTGCATGGGGATTTTTAATGGGTGATTTGCATGAATCACATATAATACAATACTACAATACATACGTAATAACATATTGAGAAATATGTTATTACATACATAACTTTAGAAACTATGCTGCCAATTCTTATCGGTACATGTGAGTCACAGATAAGATAAACTTACCACTCAAGGGGGTAATTTTTTTTTAAACAATGTTGTACGGCATTTATAACTTAGATAGGTACCTAATACAAAAATTATTACCTACAACCTAATGACGTACAAAAATATTTGCACTAGGAACAGCGAAAATTTTTTATTTTAGGAAAATTTTCCCCATTTTCGGTAATTAGACACACTACAGCATTCATATACTAAGTTTCGAATTGGTGTATACAGTGTGTTCCAACGAGAATTTGACCCCCTCCCTCCCCCAGAAACCATGAGTTTCTTCAAAATTTAACATAAGTCAATTTATATTGGGAGGGGGACGAGTTTTCATGCAAAATTCATGCTCTTAAATGTAACCCCCTACTGCCCCGCGTCGACCCCTAGTTTTTTTTAATAGCAAGTGTGGTCGAGTGGCACATCATTTGAAAGGTAATTTTTTTCTCTACACGAGACTCTTTCTTTTTTAATTTACTTAGTAACTTTGAAGATAATTTTGGATTTAATTAATTTATTCGTTGAATATCAGTAATAACAAGAAAAACATAAAATTTCACCAACGTAACCAATTAGATGTTCTTAGTAGCCTCCAATACAATAATTCAGTCAACCTGCAAATCGATATCAACACGCCACTGTGTTAAAGATAATTTTTTTTCTTTTGGAAAAATATCCCTTTTTCATATGAATGTTTTTTTTTTAATAGTGAATCCTAATTATCTTTACCAGGCTACCTTTGATTTGAGATTTGTCAACAACTTATAAATCAGAGATATTCTTGTAAAGGCTTACAAAAATAGGATATTTTATTGAAGAAAGAATATAAATAGTTAAACTATACTATGGAAATAATCCATGTGCTAGGGCTACGGCAAGGATCTTTAATACGAACCACCCAGAAAAAAACGTATGTCGCCAATATTTTAAACATTTAATTGATAAGTTTGAAGCTACAAGTGACGTTAACAATATAAAGTACGAAATAGACCGTCGAGTGCGAAATAAAGCAGTTGAAGTGGTGGCATTAGGTCATTTACAAATGGATAATCGACAGTCAATCAGACAACTATCTCATGCATCTGGGGTATCTGCATTTGGTGTTTATCGAATTATAAAATCCCATTAATTTCACCATTATAAAATATGATTATTTCATCAATTAAACGAAGATGATTCTGATAGTCGGCTTTAATTTTGTGAAGAATTTAGTGAAATCATAAGGGGTCCAATAGAGTGGCCGGCCAGATCATCGGAGCTTTCGCCTTTGGATTTTTTTTGTCGGGATACGTAAAATCAAAAATATACGCCACTTCGCCTGTAGATCTTGCAGAGTTGCGACATCCGAAGAATCCGTTTATTGACATCTGAGGTATTTGCAAATATAGAAGAGGCTTTGAAAATAGAGCGTATATTGTATGGAGGGCACAGTACGTCATTTCGAACATTTAATTGGTTTTTTTGATGAAATTCTATGTTTTTTATTATTACTGATGTTCAACCAATACATTAGTTAAATCCCAAATTATCTTTAGTTATTTTGTAAATAAAAAAATAGAGTGTCGTGTAGAGAAAAAAATACCTTTTAAATGATGTGCTACTTGACTACACTTGCTATTTAAAAAAAACTGAGAGTTAATGTGGAGCAGTAGGGAGTTACATTTGAGGGCATGAATTTTGCATGAAAATTCGTCCCCCTCCCAATACAAATTGACGTGTTTTTTTTTTAATTTTAAAGAAACTTTTGGTTTCTGAGTTTTTGGGGGGTCAAATTTTCGTTGGAACACACTATAGATTAATTTTTGACAACTTCGTATTGACAGGGGGTGAACAGGGGTGAGAAACCTAAAGCACAACCCTTAATTTGAACCGATTTGTGTACCGATAAGAATTGGCAGCATAATTTCTAAAGTTGTTATAACATTATATATAACCATGGGCTTGTAGTCTATGAGGTTTTAATATTTAAGAATAAACTAAAGGCACCCAAGAAAATATCCCTTTTTCTAGAATTTTAAAGAAGACTTAAAATATATCAGACAAAAATTGCTGCTATTGTAGTATTTTTAAGTAGTATTGAGTGATAATGAAGAAGAATGTGTGGCTACAAGTTCCCAGATTTCAAAGTGTGTAATTTTTCAAACTAAGAATTGAATTAACTGGTAGATTCAACCACAACCGACAGGAAGTATGCGATTCTGAGACATAATAAAAAGCAAAGTGCACAAAGTAATGTTAGTCCCTGGTCAAAATGTAGATGATCCTGTGGATTCCTTTTGTTTGTTTGTGGACGAAAAAACTGTGAACGAAATAGTGAAGTGTACAAATAAATGAAATACCACAGTTAATCCTACAAGGGAAGATCGAAGGTAGGAGAGGAGCTGGCAGCAAACAATTATCCTGGTTAAGGAATATTAAAGAATGGACAGGAATACACAATACAGGCGAGCTGTGTCACGCCGCCAAGTACAGAATTCTAGTAATGAGATAGTCGCCTACGCACTTCGGTGTATGGCATGTTAAGAAGACAAATAAACAAGCTGGAAAATATCTGGGGATAAAGAACTGGAAATATTGCGACTCTACAGAGCTATATGCCTTTATTAGACTACTACTAACTGCAGGGCACCTGAGTGCCAACATCCATAATGTAGATATACTTTGGAGTAAGTTTTATGGACCTACTATATTTAAAACTACCATGGGGTTAAAACGATTCAAAAATTTGCCAAGATTTGTTCGATTTGACGATAAGGACACGTGGTCTGAATGAAGAAGGAACGACAAATTAGCAGCAATACGCGAGTCAATTCAAAACTTTCAGAAATACTATTTACCAGGAAAAAACATAACGGTAGATGAGCAACTTGTTTCCTATCGAGGTAAGGGTCCTTTCAAGCAGTATATGCCTTCAAAGCCAGATAAGTATGAAAATATGGTGAGCTTGTGACTCGGAAACATATTACCCTTTAGGTGGAATACCATATACAGGAAAAAACGGAAATATAGTAGCCGAAGGTCTTGCATCTCAAGTTGTAAAGCAACTCGTTGAGCCTTATTATAATTCAAAAAGGAATGTGCCTTGCGATAGCTATTTCACTGATCTTGCTCTTGCACATAAATTACTGCAAATTCATTAACTTATGTGGGCACAGTGAAAAAAAATAAGAGATTTGTTCTTCGGGAATTTCTACCAAACAAGAACTGTTTAGAGAAATCTTCAATTTTCGGATTCACTCCAAAAGCATCTCTTATTTCTTACGTTCTGAAAAAAACAAAGAAGTGTCCTAGTCCTGTCTACCATGCATCACCATGCTTACTGTGCAGTTTATAAATATATGTCCAAAAGACGAACTAACCGTTGGCCATTACTTGGATAAATTTATATTCAAAATGGAACGAAAACAAAAATGAAAAACGAAGGTTGGTTCTTACAACGACAGCAGAATAGCTAGTGTTGTCTCAAATTTTGAAAAGAAAATCAAGGAAACTTAAACGGGAAACAAAACAGTGTAATGAAAAATGCTTACAGAAAGTTGAACCACACAATAAAAAGCAAAAACTAGAAAAACCTCCAGTTTTAACAAGGAAAAGGTGTCATATTTGCCCAACAAAAAAGGACAGGAAAAAAAACAAATTTGTGAAATATGCGGTAGAAATGTTTGTAACGATCACAGTATAATTAAAAAAGTTTGTAAGTATTGCAATAAAGAAAAATAAATGACTAATCTATGGTTTTTTTTATTGTTATCGTTTTTTTTTAACCTAATTCTTGCGTTTTATTCATTTTGCAAAGATTGTTTTTATCGGTACTTTATACATGATCTGCTAATTACCATAATCTTTTCTCAGAAGGGTTTTCACATAATAATGAAAGGCAACAACACCGTAATCTTTTTCCAGGGTATGCGTAAACATCAACCCCTCTTTTGAAATAAAATGGCCTGGTAGATTTAAAAAAGTTTTTATTTATTTATTAAGTAAGTCTTTATTTAGCTCCAAATGTTTATTACTTGTGAATAAATATTTTTTCTACAAAAGTTTTCTTGCATTTCATTATTTTGTGCAAATCCTTCAGGTAGATTGCACCCTCGAGGTAGACCGCATACTATAGTAGCACCTTTTTTTTAATCTACACAATTTAAATTTAACTTTAATAAAAAATCAAAAAAGAATATTAGAAATATATGGGTAAATATGAATAGTAAATTCAAAAACAGTGGTGGGCCCAACGGACACGAGTTGGCCGGTTACGTAAGTAAAATGCGTTGCCCGGATAAGGGTTAAAGTACAAATTTATTTTACTTAAGTCAATCAATCTTGGAAAACCATGAAAACCAAATTTATGACAATTAGTAAAAAACCAATACTAAACGCTCAACTTACAATCAACCAACAGAATATCGAAAGAGTCGAGCAATATACATATCTAGGCACCAATTTAAATAGCCAATGGGACCACTCAACAGAAATTAAACAGCGAATAATAAAAGCAAAAGCAGCATTCGTTAGAATGAGAACCATTTTCAACAGTCGAGACATATCATTTAAAACAAAATGCCGTCTATTGAACTGCTACATATTCACAGTTCTGCTCTACGGAATGGAAGCCTGGACACTGACTGTTGCTTCTATGAATCGGCTCGAAGCTTTCGAAATGTGGTGTTATAGGCGCATCTTACGTATATCCTGGGTTGACAGAGTTACTTATGTGGAGGTCCTGCGTAGAATGGGAAAATAATGTGAAATTCTCATGACCGTCAAAACGCAAAAGTTGGAATATCTAGGACATGTAATCAGAAATCAAGAACGTTACGGCCTTCTCCAGCTGATTCTCCAAGGGAAGGTAAATGGCAAGAGAGGACCAGGAAGAAGACGCATTTCCTGGCTTCAAAATTTACGAAAGTGGTATAACACGACTACCACTGAACTGTTCCGCGCTGCAATAAACAAAGTAAAGACAGCCGTGATGATCGCCAACATCCGGAACGGATAGGCACTTTAAGAAGAAGAAGTCAATCAAATTTGAATGCATAAAACGCTTAAATACGTGTTTTCATAGTTTTCCCTCTAAGGGGTAGTTTTAATCCCTTCAAAACGAAAAACAGACTTAGCTTATATAACTTTTGCAAAGTTTAAGACAAGCCTAAATGTCCTTAACAGGGGTAAAAGTTAGGATTGACTATATTTTAATTCAAAAATTGCTAGAGTGGTCGAAAACAACAGAATAATAATCCTCATAAAAGTGAAACCGTATTAAAAAAAATAATAAATACAGTGTACACCAAATTTCAATTTATAATTAATACCAGTTGACGACTAATAAAATATTTTATTAGGTTTGCTATCCTTTGGGATGGGCGAAGGTCAAGATATTGAATGCAATCATTTAGAATAAACCAAATGCCTTTGACATATAAAAGAACTTAAAAGGTCGTCGAGGGACGTTATATGTTATATTAAAATTGATTGAGAATTGATGATTGAAAAGTAAAAGAAAATCATAAGCAAATTAAATCGTATTATATCGAACAAAATTTTGTAAAAATTGCATCCAAAGAAAAGAAAGAATGATTGGCAAAGTTATGCGCTGAAATGTTAATAGAAAAATATAAAAAATAATAAATTTATCCGATTTAAGATCGTTTATAACTTACATTCCACTTCTTTCAAAGTATTTCAAGTTACAGAATAGAAGTGTCAATGGCCTCATTAGTTCTAATAACTAATAAGGAACTTTTACCCCCTCTTCATCCTGATGCGTGTAAAAATAGAAGACCTAAAATTTTACGGTCCTCTTAATAGTTAAAACTTTATATAGAAATAGTAAGTATGTCACATGATACGAGCTGACCAGCCCATTCCGCCATTACGATAAAAAATCAATTTCAATGAAGTGTCAGAGATTAAAGACGATTCAAGTGGAGAGAACACTCAACTCAACTCGAACAATAAACATCTAACGTTAGCCTCAACTCTCGGTTACGTAACTTTTCAAATTCCGTTCGTTCTTTATTTGAAATAAAATCTGTATATGATTCCGGTTAGGCGGTCTTCGCGGTAGGTGTAGGAATCTTGTAGGATTGTTTTAAGGAGCAAAGGAAAATTTTGATTTGATGTGATAATCTTGTAGTTACTACACTTGCACAGTGTAGTAATATTGGGGAACAAATGTAGTCATTTTATTTTTGATATGTTTCATTTATAACCTTTTTTCT
The DNA here is from genome assembly GCF_040954645.1 of Diabrotica undecimpunctata. NCBI lineage: Eukaryota > Metazoa > Arthropoda > Insecta > Coleoptera > Chrysomelidae > Diabrotica > Diabrotica undecimpunctata. The sequence continues at coordinate 114,372,794 of NC_092804.1, read as the reverse complement.
TTTCCAACTTATTAATCTGAAGGTTTTTAAATTGATTTTTTGTACAATTTTACTGTCCATCAATATTTTTTAGTTTTTCTTACGAAATCTTTTGATTCTTTCCAAATCTTGTTCATCTCCTTCTACAACGACCTGTCGAAACAGTCTGATTAGAAATTATTTGATACTAATAAACGACAAAAAAGAGTGAACGTGTATGTATAACAAATTAAAAATATAAACAGCAGAGAACACAGAAATATTGACAAATAAGGAAGAGTAGAAAAAGAAATGAGTAAAATAGGTTCCGAAATCATAATTTCGTGTTTGAAAAGGTAAAAGGAAAAAATAGGAAGATAATTTCGGTTAAAACGTCTTAAATATAGATGGAAGAATGGATATAATGATTCCTTTAAGAAGACCATAAAAGGCTATCTTCATATATTCCGGAAGTTTTGTATACACTCTTCTTCTTAACATGCCATACACCAAAGTGCGTAGGCGACTATCTCATTACTAGAATTCTGTTCTTGGCGGCGTGACACAGCTCGCCTGTATTGTGTATTCCTGTCCATTCTTTAATATTCCTTAACCAGGATAATTGTTTGCGGCCGGCTCCTCTCCTACCTTCGATCTTCCCTTGTAGGATTAACTGTGGTATTTCATATTTTGCTCCTCTCAATATGTGCCCAAGGTAACCAATCTTGCGTTTTTTAATTAATTCAAAGAGTTCTCTTTCCACGCCGGCTCTCTTAAGGACGTCATCGTTTCGAACTCTATCCACCCAAGGTATGCGCATCATTCTTCTCAATGACCACATTTCAAAGGCTTCAAGTTTGTTGATAGATGTTTTTTTCAAAGTCCACGTTTCCATGCCATAAAGCAAGATGGACCATATGTAGCACTTGACCATTCTGTAGCGTATTTCGAAATTTAGGTTTTGATTACATAGGAGCGGTCTGAATTTCACAAAAGCATACCTTACACTACCCTTGATCAATTATATTGACCAATAAAAGGTTAGGATATACAAATAGACAGATGTTAAAATAGTAAGTACATGATAAAATAAAGGATAAACAAACTAAAAATATGTTTACGTTAAAAATAGAGCAAAAATAAACAATATACTTTTGGATAATTGACGTAATATTTTAACCACACATTTGATATATTGGAATTACTAGTTATAGTTTTTTGTGCTCAGAAGCGCCTGAAATATGCCTTAATTCGGATTAATTATTATATCTGCTAGCAAGTTGGTCTACAACTTGTTAGTCTGTGTGTCAACTTAAAACTGTAAGCAGCCCCTTAAACAACTGGAGGGCAAAGCAAATAACTTTGTGATGATTACCAGGCCATCAAGGAATTACTGATAGCGAGATAGTTTTGAAGAAAGAGATATACTTTTTTATCAAAAAATTATCTCCCAAAAAGCCATATAGTGGAGAATGCCCAAAAATGGAAAAGAAACTTAAGGTACCATTCGGCAACGAGCGACCGAGACAGGAGATTGAGACAGGCGATATATATCACCTATCCGTGTCTCGTCAGTCTTCTTCAAGAGCAGTAGTGAAATCGGTCGCTGCTCGAGATTACTCTTTCAGTACTGATTTATACATTGTTTCTTATTAAAAATAATAAACTATAAAATCCTTCTTCGCGCCTCGTTTAAAATATAGAATTTATACAACTCAGTTGTTTTTTAATTCGAAACATGTAATACGAGGAATATATAGTAATTTTTTCTTCCAGTAGCCTTTTAACGAACAGTTTCGAAGCCGTTACACACCCTTTTTCTATATTTGATACTGAAATATAGACACACGTTTTGCGTATGTCGCTTACTCATCTTAAAGAGCGACTGTTCACTTGGTGTCTCGGTCTCGCCTATCTGTCAGCTGTCTCGGTCTTCTGTCTCGGTTGCTTGTTGCGGTATGCTACCTTTAGTGTAGCCTGCTGGGAAATTATTTCAGGCCATATAGAAGAAAAAAATATTATGACGACCTTCTGCTCGTTACGCAATATCCTTTCAGAACTTTAAAAAGCTGAATCCAGAGAAATCACAGAATTCTCACAGGACATTGCTCACTTAGATAATATTATCTCTGTAAATGGGTAAAATATTTTATCTGCAACTGCAGGTAAATTGTTGATCAACAACATAAACATGTGGAATAAGTCATTAAAGGCCTGATCAAACAAAAAGTTTGTAGTAAAAATCAAGGAAGAAAGAAAAATTATATGGTTTTAAAGATCTAGAAAATTTTAAATATTTGGTAGTCAGAATTACGAGAAATTTAAAAACTCTATACAAGTTAGCTTAATCACCAGAAATAAATGTATTATGCTCTTACAAGAGTATTCAAAAGTATGCTAACATCAAGAAATCTCAAGATACGAATATATAAATCAGTACTTAGATCCAAAGTAACCTTTGACAGTAAATTTGGATTCGAACACAAGCTGATATTAAAGCTCCCGAAGTATAGAAAAGGAAGATGTTCACGATAATATTTGATGACAAAAAAGTTAAAAACAATAATTGAGAAAGAAGAATAAATCAATAACTTACGTATCTATATCTCAGTAAATGCAGAAATTAATTATTAAAATTAATAAAATAAAATCTCACTTAATCGAAATACTTTTAACCGGAATGCCATCTAGCCGAAACAAACACGTAAAGTTAAGAAGACACACATATCTCGACAAGAAGACATTGTGAAAATATAAAACACAAAATTATGAAAGATTTCTTAAAAAACTATACAGTAAACATAAACAGTTCAAGAAATATGATATATTGATTGAAGAAATCCTAATACATATTGAACGTACTATATAGTGTGTCAATTTTAAAACTTACAATGGGCTATATCTCACGAACAAAAACTGATATCGAAAAATGCTTGAAATCGTTTCTAGGATCATAAGGGGGAACTAAAATGACATGAAAGAGAACTCACCCCCATCAACCGCCTAGGTCCCACCCACCACAACCAAAAGAGTTTAAATTGCAAACCTCTACTTGTGATACGTCATTGAAAAGATTATAAAAAAACTCTATCCAATGGTATAAATAATAATTATACAGGGTGAAGCAATAATTGTGAAACTTTGGCTTAAATGAAAAATTTAATGAGGTTTTTGTTGAACTATAAATTTGTTAAAAATGTCAATTAAATAAATATCCAAAGTAGGTTCAGTTGTTTTTTAAACAATAATACAGCTTATTTTTGAAATTCTTCACGAACTTTGGCTTATGTTGTTCTAGTAATAACGCGACATGCTTGCGTAATTCTTTCTCACAATTCCCCAAGGGACGCAGGTTGAGTTTTATAAAGAACTGACTTGAAGTAACCCCATAGAAAAAAGTAGGTGGCGGTAAGTCTGGTGACCTCGGTGGCCACTCAATAGGACCTCTGCTTCCAATCCATTTGTTCGGATAATTAGTATCCAACCAGTGCCTAACTGGAGCTGCATAGTGAGGAGGTGCTCCATCTTGTTGGAAGTGCAGCAAATCTTCGTCTAGAGCTAGGTTGCCTTGATCGTCACTTTGATTATCTAATTCATGCATAAAGGTTCGATGGTGTTTTCAAGCATATCGAGATAAATATCGCCACTTAAGTCCTGTCATTGGAGATACTTGACGTGTTGATGCAGTAGGCTCTATTGCAAAATTTCCAAGGACTTCAATTTGGGATGCTTCATTCAGTAATCTTGCGGCATCCCTTTATATATTTTGCACTCATCCCGTTTCTCTAAACTTTTCAACTAAACCACGGATGTACACGTGACTTACATTTTTGTCCGGATGCCTTTCATGAAATATTTGAGCTGTTCGTAAATAACATTGGTTCTGGGAGGCAAATATGAAAATGATCTCCACGCGTTCAGGTATACTGTAAATCATCGTGACAACTACAGCTGAATGATAGTACTGATGGTACAAATGATGAAAACTAACGGCATTTAAAATTCTCAAATAAACCAAAAATTATTAAAAAATTACTGATAATCAAACTAAAATATGTAGATTCTTTGTTAAAACATGATATAGTATGTAAAATATTCAACAGTAGCAGAAGCGAACGTTGGAGGTGAACAAAATGTATTAGCCAACAAGATTTTAATGTGCACTTAAGCTAATATGGAAGAACGTAATATTAAAAAGCTGCCCCAATATCATGGTGAGGCCCAATATACTTTTCTCTATGTTGTTAAGCTCAAAATTTATGAAAATAATAAATATACCTCTATAATACATAAGTATTAAAATTTTTCATTAAATTTTCCTTCTTCTTCTACTACTTTTATGTATGCATATTGCCGGTTTTTATTCAACGTTGTCTTTTATTCTATTGAATATTGTTAGTTCTATCTCTTTGAAGACATATTTCAGTCTATTCTAACTATTCTATTTTTTATTATTCTACTAACGTGACTATTCCTTTCTTAGTTTTGAAATTGTACCCGTTTATTTATGTTGTCCATGCTGCACGTGTATCTGATGTCGTTTCTGTCCACCACATTCTTTCCTGTTATTTTTCTTAGGATTCTCATATTACTTGTTTTTAGGTATCTTCTTTTTGCAATAGTTTCTGGTCTTGTTAAGTGATGTATGTCATAGGCCTAACTATAGATGTATATTTTCGCGTTCTCGTTTCTAAGTTTAGATGTTTTTTTTTTCATATTGTACCGTTAAGGCATCTTGGTGTTCTACTTGCTTTTGTCATTTTTCCCTCGCTTCTTTTTAGATATCATTGTCAGTTTTTTAGTGTTTTCTCTGGCGTATTTTTTAAATTAAAAGCCTCAGCCTTTATGTTGAAATGATGTAGCATTCTCTGTAAGTCATCTTCATCTCCGCTATCAGGACTGCGTCATCTGCATAACATTTTATTTTTATTTCCTTATTATCATTTTATCCATTATTAGGTTGAATATTGTTGGACTTCATGAGCCTACCTGTCAGATTTCAGTTGTTATTTCGATGGGTTATGTTGGTTCTGCCTTAACCTTTACTTTAGTTTTATTTCATACGTATATATTTTCTATCCGTTTTATAATATCCAGTGATACTTGTGTACTATATAGCAGATTTATAGCGTCTGATAGTCGTATTCTATAGAATGCCTTTTATACCTAATTTGACGTAGCGCATGTATGTGAAAGTTGTATTCTATAGATTTGTCAACATCATAGATTGCGTCGTTACAAGATATTCTGCTTTTAAATCCTTTTTGCTCATCCCATTTATAAGTATTTTTGATAAATTACTCATAACTTCTTTCTTAGGAATTTTAAAATGGAGCTTAGCTGGTGTAATTTTCTATAATTGTTGGAGTCAGCATACAAACAGTGGGATATAGTGGGAATACATGCTCTCCAATCTTTAGGTATTGGTCCTAATCTTATTACTGTATTAAACATATTTTTTTTCCTGTTTTAATATTTTATTAGCTGAGGTTGGTCATATTGTATGAGTTTGCTCGTCCATTTTTTCCCAGATCCATTCCATTTTCAGTTTTTTAAGAGGTTTTTACTTCCGATGTTTCAGGACTTCGGTCTTTTTATTGTTTGGTTCAGTTGTTTGAGGTAGACCATGGTAATCCACTTACCTTTATGTTTATCAGATATGTTATTTTTGTTCATTGTCTTCTTTGTCTTCATAAAATTCATGTTCTACTTCATAGTGCACGTACCTTATTAAAATCTCCCATGTATTTTTAATAGACTTCTTGTGCCCTTCTCAATGCGTATTTCAAGCAAACTTCTTTTTTTCTTGGTGTTTTAATTTTAGTCGCCAGAGAACCAGTGTGCGCTTTTTCTTGTTTGAATATTTTTTTTTTATTTCTTCAATAGCTTCTTTTGTGGGAAGGCTACGGAAAAGATGAAGGATGAAGTGACAGCGTATGCGCAAAATTTGCTAGACGTGAGAACCTGGAGAAGATCGGCGCGGGACCGGCAAAGTTGGAGGCATAGTTTGGACGAGGCCAAGGCTCGATTTGGGCTGTAGCGCCATTGGAGAGAGAGAGCTTCTTTTGTTGCTGTGTTTGTATTGTTTTTAATTTTTTTTCAACTATCGTCTATATCTTCCTCCTGTGTCACCCTTCGTTGTTGTGTTTTTTGTTCTAGTCTGGACTGGTATATATTTTTTATTATTTTAATCAGAACTAAATTATGATACTGTCTGTGTTAGCTGAAGTTAGCATCGCACATCTAATACTTGTCTATAGATTATAATTATATTTGTTAATATAAATATATTCTATCATTGATCTACTATTGTTGAAAGTATATTTGTTGCTCTCTGTGCTTTAAATATTTGTTATTTATATATTATCTATTTTATTCATAGGAATTTATCAGAGATTCTCCATTTTCATAACGTACGTCTTCATTAAATTTTTGTTTTGTATCTGGTACTACGTCGTTTCATTTTTTATCTCTACCATCAATATTTTTCTAATACATAGTCTATACTCTTAATGTTCTTTGTCCACTTTTCATGTGGACAAGTACGCACGACTTATTTTGCTCTGTTATCCATAGGGGGTCCGCTATATACCAGGTATGTATTTTGTTTCTCCTACTACGTGTACGTATATTTTGTTTTTTTAATTATCTCGGGATATGTGTTGTTTAATGCTTTGATGTTCTATGTCGCCATTTTCATATTATTCCTTTTTTGTTCTTTTTTATTTCTAATCTTCCTCTTTGTTTCCGCTTATATCGTCAGTTTAGTATTCCTACTAGTCCGAGGCAAATTGATTGTTCTATGAGCAAATCGTCTTCTCTTCGTAGATTGCTGGCCTTAGATAGAGTCCCTCCTTCTTTATCCTGGCTTGGGACAGGTACAAGTGTCGGAAGTAACTTCTGAGATAGTTGATCCACACATCCGTCGCTCTCTTCCCTTTTGCGGAGTTAATTGACTTTTTAATACCACTAAAATATAAAACTTAAAGTATTTTGTAGATTGTAATTTAATATTATCATTTTCAGATAAGAAAACAATTTAATATCTGTCTATTCAAACTAACCATACACCATCATGAAAAAAATATAACACAGTAATAATGAAGAGAAAGGGTACACAAATTTAATGTTTTATTGTCGGAAGTCAGTATTTTTGAGAGGTTTTATAATATTACTACAATTCTGAGTTTATTATTCTCCTTATATCACTAAATGGTACTTTTTTATTGCTGATCAGATTTGACAACAATTTTATTGTTGATATTGTGAGAAAGAAAGAGGGAGAGAGAGATGAGGAAAGTAGGAGAGATACAAAATTTTAATTTTTCCCCTTCTTCAGAAATTGATGCTAAGATCGCTTTCATAGATTTTTTAAAATAATTCATTATATGGAAATTATAGAGGGGCAGAGGACAAAACAAAGTTTCTTAGAATTTAGTCATAAGTAATAATAACTCATTATAACAGTTTCAATATTTACAATATTACTTTACTTAATATTGTATTTACATTATTTTCAATAGTAACAAATTTACACGTACAAAATTAATTGTCTGTACAAACTTCCTACTTAATCTGGTTTAAATCTGTATTACTGTATATCAGAAACATCGTGTATATGTATAATGGCAACAAGTAAAGCTTTCTATATGTAGATGTCCCGTTACTTGTAATTTTAGCCACAATAAGGAGGGTCGCCTCTGTGGGCTCGTACACCACCACAGTGCGTTGAACCCGGTTGTCGACAAAGAGTTAAAAGTGGACTTTTCTGATTCTGAATGCCGCTGTTGGTCGGCCTGCTTCTTCCTGCCACAGATAAAAATACATAATATATCACGAAAATAAACTGATGAGTCTCACCCTCTACATATGATTAAATTAATTCCCGGATCCAATATAAAACTCACGAGAAATTTCTGATGTTGAAAGCTGCGGGTGAAAATTAATATTTATATAATAGATCGGTGAGGGCAATTTCCATTTGATTCAGTTTTCAACTTCAAATTCGTTTGATGTTTTTCAGACATAATTGTTACATGTCAGCCCTTAAAGTTATGAGAAATATTTTAACCTTTGAAATGTAACATATACTTAAAGAAAATTAAAGACTTAAAACAAGAAAATGGATACAAAATGAGAAAAAAGATGTTAAAAAGGAGGTACGTCCTTTCTATTCTAGGTTTATACAATTTTAATAACATTTGACTGCTTGATCCAAAATTCAATAGTGCTCTTCCTACGATAAATAGAAACTTATGTAGGTATTAAGTTTCAAGACTGTAACTAGGACCTTTCCTTCAAGAGTTAATGTACGGACAGACAACGACACGTTTTGAAGAAGAATCTGACGGGTCTTAATTAATACCAGACATATTACACAACAACGAAAACTAAGAAACGATTCAATAAGAAACAGTAGAAGTAAAAATATTCTGCTGAATAAAAAAACTATCATGCATGACAATGGGAAGTCTGGATATAACAAAAATAAAAAGTGTTACACTGCTACATATAAGGGATTGATAATTTAGCTTAAAGTAAAACTAATTAAATCGTCATTAGAGAGAATGGCAAAAGACTGAGTTGGGAGTATAACTAAAGTTAAGTAAAGTATCAGTACCGTACAGCGTGGTAACATACACACTAAAGAAGAACAATTTGAAGAAAAAAGAAGCTTTTTAGACTAACACACAAGGAGACAAAGAAGTTCACTGACTTTTAAAAAGAGAAAACTGCCTAACCTGGGACACTTTAGGAGAGAAAACAAACTTTCATCTGAAGTAATGGAGCCTGAAGAAAACGTGGTACGGTTAAAAAATAGAGGATTTAACATAAATTCAGATAAGTATAATCTTTAAAAATTTTTGTGTATATTGAAAGGATAGATAACACCGATCTTGGTCGCTAACATCCAATTACAATACAAAAAAAATTTGTACAAAAAACTAGGAATTTCTAAAATCCTTCAAGTAAGGAGAATTGGTAGGAACAGAATTAAGGTAGTAGTAGCTTCTACACATGATGCAAATAGTCTTATAATTAATAGTAAACTAAAGGAAGAACATTTAAAAGCCTTTACTCCGGGTCACTGAATAGAAAGCAAGGGTTTAATTCGGGATATTGATACTCAATTTGATACTGTATATTTACAGAAAAATATTGAATCTCCTTCACGTATCTTAAATATTAAACGAATGCATAGAAAAGTTGAACAAAATGGTACAATTGAGTATGTTGCAAAGCGAACTGTTATTGTAGCTTTTGAAGGTAATATACTGCCTCAGTATGTTATTATAAATCGAGTTTTTTGTCCAGTCGAACAATTTGTAGGTAGGGTTAGTCAGTGTTATAGGTGTTTGAAATACGGTCACACTTCAAAACAGTGTAGAAGTTCTCAAAATCTATGTATTCGATGTGGAGAGAATAAAGATAAAAATCACTTTTGCGAAAATTCAGACATTAGTTGCATTCATTGTAAGAGCACTGAACATGTTTCGGTTTTAAAAAATTGTCCTTCCAAAAACAACAAAAAACTAAAAATATTATATATTTTTGTCCAACAAAAAATTAAAAATATTATGATTAAAAATAAAATTTATTTTATAGAGGCGTAGGAAATTAATGAAAACTCGTATTCAGAGGCTCTAAGCCAAAATAAGTTTTCAATTTTACCAAACTACGATAAAAATTTTCCTAATATTACATAAAATAAAATGTTCCTAACATCTGCGCAATCTACTTCTAGTGCAGCTACGAATACTAATTTTATTCCAATTTTTCACCAAACCTCGAACAATTACTCAATTCCTAACATCTTCTAACTCTGTTCAGCCATGTCCCATGTTTAACTTTAGATTTGGACCATCTCACTTCTCACAGTGGATAAAGGGAGAACCAAGATATTGCCCGAGCTATGATCAACTTTGTAATTAGTTTTTTTTTAAATATACGTACATTGGCCGATTTAAAGTCTTTAGATAATGAAATAATAAATCATGAAATTACTTTTATATTGGAGGGAACAAAAAAGGTTACATAATTGTCTTAAATAGATTTAAAATCATGCAATCGAATTGTAGATCTGCTGTCGCCAACAAAAACAGTTTAACACATTTTTTAAGGGTTATAAAGATTGTTCATCGCGACCGATATAACGGTTACGCGGGAGTGGCTATACTTATAAAATCAATTCATCGTTTTGAAGAAATTTGTATTAGACAAAATTTTAATGACGATATTCTTGTTTGTGGAATCACTTTAAAACATAATAACTCTGATATTAATTTTGCTTCAATTTATCTCCAGATATTCGATCGACTTCCACAGATTGGTGTAATATATTAGAATAATTTAATTTTCCTTGCATTATAGATAGTGATATGAATGTGCATAACAGCTTGTAGGGTTCATTTAAAAATGATGGGATTGGGCACAAACTTATTAATGCCCTTGCGACTCTTGATTTAGTTGTTCTTAATAATGGCAAACCAACCTGTCTGACCCGGCCGGATGTGACACAATCTAGTGCTGATATTACGTTGTGCTCTCCTGATTTAGCAAAAGAAATTACATGGGACGTCTTAGATCACACATTGGGATCGAATCATTATGTGGTTCAAATGAATCTTTCTTCTGACATTCTTCTGTTAAACTAATTGGACCGAATATTCTGAGCTGATTGAACAAAATTTTCTTAACTATTCAGACAGCTCTTCTACCCATTAATACCTGAAAGTATTAATAATGCATCTTCTCAATCCATTCCGACATATAAACCCTTTAAAATTATTAAACGTCCACCTCCCCCGTGGCGGGATTTCGAATGTGAACAAGTTGTCTCTGACAGGAAAGATGCTTTAAAAACATATAAAACTAACTCTAGTTTCGCTAATTACGTATGATGTCAGGAAGTAATGAGTAAAACAAAAAAAGTTCTAAAACTAAAAGCCCAAGAAATTAAACCTATTAAAAATGTTTGGAATGAAACAAGAAAAATGCTAAGGAAGTATACTCCAAGTATTAATCATTTTAATGATGAATTGATTGAAGATTTTTTTGACAAAGTAGTACCTCTATCAGTTAATACTGCTAGAGAAATTCAAAATAATCCTATAACTTCAAGTCACTTTCTTCTAAATCCATTTACACGGGAAGAACTTGACTTTGCGCTAACTAATAGGTCTAACACCGCTCCGGACTACGATGATATTAAATATCCTATGCTTGAAAAACTTCCAAATATAGTGAAAAACGTATTACTTAATATTTTTAATGGTATTCTTTTTAAAGATGCAGAAATTAATATATTAAGAACTGTTATTATCATACCAATCATTAAACCAAATAAAGATCCCAACTTGGTACAATCATATAGGCCAATCTCTTTGATGTCGTCTGTTTTGAAGACTTTGGAAAGAATTATCAAAGTTAGACTATAATGGTGGATAACTATAATAAATTAGCTTGTCAAAATCAATTCTCTTTTAAAAATGGGTTGGTTCTCTAGATGCTCTTAGTACTCTTGTGGTAGACATAAACAATAATTTTGGGAGAAACAATTACCTTTCTGCGCTTTTTATAGACGTAGAAAGTGCGTATGATATAATATATGCCTCCCCATTTTAATAGATAAGATGTTGAAATTATTCCATATTCCAAATCAGGTACTCAACATGATTATTAAATTCTATACTAATAGAAAAATATTTTTAAGAATTTTGATAACACAATTAATTGTAAGTTCAAGAAATAACAACAACGGACTTCCACAAGGTTCAGTTTTAAGCCCTTTTCTCTTTAATTTGTATACTGCTGATTTACATCAATTAAGTTTTAATTACATTCCGTTTAAAATAGTACAGTATGCAGATGACCTCTGCATATATAATGAAAATAAGAAATTTAATACCACTATGGCTTCTCTCAAAGACATCTTTGGTGTTGTTCATGAATGGTTAACATTAAATGGTTTTCAAATTTCCTACTTCAAGTCTAAAGTTTGTGTTTTCAGTAGACACAACATACCTAAATTAAGTCAAATTATCCTAGGTTCTTATAATTTTTCCATTAAAGACTCTGTCAAATATCTTGTCATGGTACTTGATAGGAAATTGACATGGAAATGCATATTATTATTATGTTAGACCGATGTATAAAGGGTTTAAATTTTTTTAAAATGGTTACTAAGACTTGGTGGGGAGCTGGCGTTGAAACCGCCTTGTTATTCTATCGTGCCTATATCAGGTCCATATTGGATTATGGATGTATCTTGTACGGCTGTGCTAGTTCACAGATTTTAAACAAAATAGATATCTTGCAGAACTCAGTCCTACGTGTATGTCTTGTTGCCATGAAAACAAATCCAGTCAAACCTCTTCATGTAGAAGCTACTGAGCCTCATTTAAATCACAGAAGACAGTTCCTTGCAGACAAATTTCTTAGTGAATATCCTTAGTGATTTATATGATCCCAGCTCAACTTTGTTAAATCTTTATGATTACAATTCATTGTTTCTAAATATAAAGATTGTAAAACCTTCATATAGCGATAATTTTTACATTAACAATAACTTATTATACTCAATACTTGCAAGCTTCGAGGAATCTGTGGCAATATATACCGATGCTTCGAAGTCCAAGGATGGTGTGGGATGTGCTTTTTATATTCCCTCCAAAAATATTAATTATTCCTACAAACTGGATAACATATTTTCTATATTTAGTGCTGAAGCTATTGCAATAGCATAGCGAAGCAGCGTAGCGTATATACGAAGCGTTGACATTTTTATCACAGACTACAATTGATTCTGCAATAATTATATCGTACTCCCTGTCTATTTTAAATTCCTTGGTTTTGGCTAAATATCCAACTTACTCCTCCAATTATATCATATATACAATTAAAAAACGGATTTTAGAACTGCAAAAAGTTAAGAAAAACATTAATTTTGTATGGGTTAAAGCACATATCGGTCTCGAACATAACGAATATGTGGACATGCTGGCAAAAAAAAGTATAAAAAATGGTTTGACCAATAAACTACCTGTAAGTTTTTGTGATGCAGTAGTTTATATTAGAATGAAATATCTCAATATTTGGAACGAATGTTGGTCACAACATACTTATACCAACCCTTCTAGATACTGCAGTATACAAAATCAAATACCAAATCAAACGTGGTTCCAGCCATACAATTATTCAAGAAAATATATCACAACTGTAACACGTCTTAGATTTGGCCACACCTGTTATCCCAGACATCTACATAAAATTCATGTTCTCTAAAATGATCTTTGTTAAAATTGTGGCAAAAAGGTGATTTAGATCATATTTTTTTCGAATGCCAAAAATATAAGGATGAAACAGATCAATGTATTCAACAATTACATGATCTTAATGTACAGGCCCCGTTTAATGTCCTCAGTCTCTTAGCTAATGGAAATGAGGGAATTTAAAATGCATTAGTAAAATTTCTGTCAAGTACCAAAATAGTCTTGTAGTGTCAACTAACCAAAAATATATGTATATGCAAAATTGTGGTGAGCAAATTGGACAGTCCATAGCAAAGCAGTTGTAGGATTGAGTAGATAGCTGCTCAAGAGTTTGCTGTGGATCTCTGAGAACCTCATCATCTTGTTTGTATGTAAATATAGATAAAAAGGAGATATGACAAAAAAGTATATTGAATTATATTATGTGTACCGTTTTTGAACACACTGATGATGTTGAAAATATGCTATATTTAACTTGTATCTTATTTTAATTTTAGTTCTTAAATCACATTATTCAGGTATTCGTTATTGATATTTTATGGACTTTACGGTCATAACATTTTTATATTTAAGGTATTAGTCATGTTGTAACTGGCTGATTGACAATTGACACCTAGTCTATGCCAATAAAAAAATAAAAATCAAATCAACTAAAATCAAGTAAATATACCACTAGCTATGTGTAGTGTGTGTATCTTTATGTAAATCCCGGATGAAAGACTCTGTGGCATTGTGGAGTACTTTTCGAGAATTTAGTTTTTGTGTAAGTCCAAGAAGAGTCTTAGGCACCATTGCCATTAATGTTCGAGAAATTATTTTTTTGCCATGGCACCATTGTACATAGCTGATTTGATTAGTAGAGTTGGAGTTGTGTACGTCATACATGAAAGACTCCATGGCACCATTGTACATATTTGATTTGCTCAAAGTTGGAATTGATTTAGTTATTTTGTTAATGGTCGACGGACTAGAACAATTTTCTTTGTAGACCAATCAAGTTAGTAAAAAATAAACCTTTTTTCGTCACAACTGTATAGACGGGTTTGACAGTTGAAATGTGTAGTATGAGATATTACAAAAAGGCTCTCATCTAGGGATTCATCAATTTTTAAATGAAAATATTTTTAGATAAACAATCAGAACGTCAAACTCATTCTGCTCATAACTTGTCTATTTAGGGACGTCAACAGACAGTTTTTTCAGAAAAAAAAATGCACAAACTGCACAAAAAAAACAACAAAATTACTGTTTTTAAATATTGTTAATAACTTTTTTTATTATTTATTTTATTGTACCTGAACGTGAGGGCCTTGGGAAGGGAAGGGAATTGTGTGCAAAAGAGGGGCTAGATTGGTTAAATCGTTTTTGCGAAATTTAATTTGTTTATAAAATTTTTTGAAAAAAGAGCTAATTTCGAAGGCTGGTCCAGATAATTTGACTGAATGGATCTCAGTAATCGAAGACTTATTTTCTTGATTAAGATGTATACTCTTAACCTATGGAAAAAAAGTTTAAAATAAAATATTTATGTATATTGGAAAGCTGGTTATAAAACACCACTTAAAAAAAAGAAAAAAATTTTTTGGAAAACAAAATGATTGAAAATTGTTTAAACAGGAGTGTTGCAAACAAAGAGTACTTTGCGTGTCAACCAGAGCGCTACTGGCCCTTCAGTGGCTACCGTCACTCCTTTTACTCTAGGTTTGTCTTGTCCGGATTGTCAGAGATGTTGGTCAAACTTCATAATGGCTCAAACAAAGAATAACACAGCACAAAAGTGACTGTACAAAAAAGAAAAATACGTGTGCATACGTGTATTATATTTATTCTTGGGGAGTGCAGTCAATTAATTTGGAATAAAAAATAAAAATAAATAAATAAAGAATAAAAATTTTACATAAATGTAATACTATTACAAGAATTAATATTAAACTCAACAGGCTTCCGGATTGAACCGCATTGATTATCACTGCACCGAGCTTTCGACTTGGAGACAGACTACATTCCACTGGTGGGAGTATTTTGAGTCAAACTCAAAACAGTGCCGAAAAGGAAAGCACAATCATACGACCTACGTATGCTGAAAGACCTTGATACGAGGATGGGAGTCCAAGCCACGTTAAACGAGCAAGTGATTGCAATTAGAGACGAATCGAACGAAGAAAAAACGATCAAATATATTACAGAAGTAGTGCAAAATGTAAAGTATAAACGCTTAAAGACAGATAGATTACTGAAGAAAAAATCATGGATGACAGATGAGATCCTGAAACTAATGGACGAGAGAAGAGAAGCCAAAAATGACCCAGACAAATATAAAACCATAAATATATTAATAAGAACGAAAATCAGAAAAGCGAAAGAAAAATAAGCAAGGGAAACATGCGAATAAATTGATACTCTGAAGTCAAACTAGTCAAACATAGTCACAATGTAGATAGGAAAGGTTGGAAAGGTTGATTACGAGAAAGCGTTTGATCGAGTTCAGCACGCCAAGATGATGCAAATACTAAAAGAAGCAGCCATTAACAACGAAGATCTGAAAATAATTAGAAATCTTTACTGGAACCAGACAGCAAATCTAAGAGTTGAAGATGAACACACTGACTATGTGAAAATCATGCGTGGAGTGAGGTAAGGCTGTATTTTGTCTCCTCTAATCTTCAGTCTGTACTCTGAAAGAATATTTATCGAAGCTTTGCACGAACCTGAAAAAGGTATTCTACTAAATGGTTACCGGTTAAACAACATCAGATATGCAGATGACACCATAGTATTTGCGGATAACTTAGAAGACCTAGAAGTTCTTATGAACAAAATCACGTATTACAGTCGACAACAAGAATAATATTTGGTAAACGAGGTCCAAGAAGAAGAAGGACATCTTGGTTAAAGAACCTCACAATCTGGTAGCGAACGATTCATTTATACCGTCGATGTTCACGTGGGTTGGCGGGGGGTTGGTGCAGGGGTTGGCGCGAACATTCCTGACGGCAGGATTTTGATTGGAGGGTCGAGCGACTATATTTTCTTTATGAGAGGTCTCCATGTCAAAGGTAACCGGATGCTGTCTTTTTGTTTTCTTGAGACAATTTGGTCTTTTTTCAATTTCTATGACTTCTCGGATAATTTGGCCTACAGAGGTGGATGGGTGCTATGGATCTGAAATTTTCAAAATCAATTTTGTGACGTGTATGAAGATGGTGTTGACCTAAAACTGAAATTGAATCGGAATTGCGAACAGAAATGGAACGTCCATAAATCCTATTTTGGATTCTACGATTTGTTTGGTTTATATAAGATTGGACAAGAGATTAAATTTTTTGTTGGGGGATAAATATTGTCTTTATTTCTCTTGATTTAAGAATTTTGTCGATTTTTTTAGTAACACCTTTGATGTAAGGACGAAAAGGATTCGTATGGTGAGGGTCTTTGGGTTGAGATTGAGGGGGAGATTAATGTCTGTAGATGCTCCTATTGGAGTGATTTTCGCTGTAACCGTCTTGTATGAGGGCTTGTTATAAACTAGAGAGCTCAGCGGGTCTACTTGCATTATCGCAAAGGCGTATTGATCTGGAGACAAGTGTATTAATGACTGAATTAATTTGTGAAGATTGATGACGAGAGTTTGCGTGCAAGTAACGATTGGTATGGGGGGGGGGGGTTATAAACAGAGTCATGAAAATCTTGGGATTGATTTTTCTTTATAATAACGTCGAGTTCTCAATACCGACGAAATTTGGTATATCTTAGTGTAAACTAAGGGAAACAGAGAAAGACATACATTTGTTTCTGAAAGATAGAAATATCTTCAAATATTTCAGCAGACTGTATGTTGTCAATGAATATCGATGTACTGGGTATCAGTGAAGCTAGGTGGCCCAACTCAGGTTGTTTTTCAACAGACGAAGCCACACTATATTATTCCGGTAGCGAGAATAACCAACACAGACACGGCGTGGCAGTAATAGTTAATAAAAAAATCTAATAGAGCGGTGGAATGCTATTTCCCTATCTCAGAAAGAGTAATGGTACTGAA
This sequence comes from Diabrotica undecimpunctata, assembly GCF_040954645.1. Lineage (NCBI taxonomy): Eukaryota > Metazoa > Arthropoda > Insecta > Coleoptera > Chrysomelidae > Diabrotica > Diabrotica undecimpunctata. The sequence goes on along the minus strand of NC_092804.1, from coordinate 114,355,526 downwards.
GTTAGTGACATCTCATGCCAAACTGAATTTGATACAAGTTTATGCTCCTACGGCGAATGCCGACGAAGAAGAAGTAGAATTATTTTATCGAGATATCGAAGAGGCACTTAGAACAACGAAAACAAGAGAAATCACGATAGTCCTAGGTGATCTCAATGCAAAGATTGGAAAGGGACAAAGCGGAAAGTGTATAGGAAACTATGGTCTGGGAAATCGAAACGAGAGAGGAGACCGTCTGTTACAATTCTGTCAAGAGCAGAACTTTATTATTACAAACACATTTTTTATGTTACCAAACAGACGACTGTATACATGGCGATCGCCCGCAGATACATCGGAGAAAGTAGTCAGGAACCAGATAGACTACATTATGATCAATGAAAGATACCGTAATGCTGTTAAAGCCGTGAAAGCATATCCTGGATCAGACGTGGCCTCAGATCACAATCCACTTATAGCCAAAATTACACTCACCCTTAAAAATATTAAAAGACATCAAAGAATCCCTACAATAGACACAAGAAAACTTAAAGAACCTAAAGTAAAAGAATGCCTCCAACATGAACTGCATGTGAACTGCAAAAAATTGAACACAGACACCAACGATATTGACGAGTACTGGAATCGACTAAAAGATTGTCTACTGGAACCCTGTAAAGAAATATTAAAGACTTCCTCAAGGAGAAAAGAGGAATGGATGAATGACGAGATACTCAATATGATGGAACAACGGAGACAATTTAAAAACAAGGATAACAATAAATACAGAGAGATAAACCACGAGATTAGAAAGACGATAAAGCAGGCAAAAGAAAAATACTTTGAAGAGCAATGCAAAGAGATCGAAGACCTTCAAAATAAATATGATCTGTTTAACCTACACAAGAAAGTCAAAGAACTGGCAGGACTAAGAAAACAAAATCCCACCTGTGCAATTCTGGATAGACACGGTACTGCTATAACACATACAGACGAGAAAATACAAAGATGGGCAGAATATATCGATGAATTGTTCGATGATGAAAGAGGAGATCTGGAGCACATAGAACTTACGTCAGAAGAAATAGGTCCATATAGTACAAAAGAAGAAATATTGCACGCATTAAAAACAATGAAGAGCGGGAAAAGCCCTGGACCTGATATGCTTCCTATAGAAATCCTAAAAATTCTAGATGAGAAGCACATTGATGTTTTAGTGACACTTTTGAACCAAATTTATAGTTCAGGCGTATTACCCAAAGAGTGGTTGACATCTATTTTTATTTGTCTCCCTAAAAAGAAAAACGCAAGAGAATGCAGCGATTACCGCACCATTAGCTTAATGTCTCATACGCTAAAGTTACTACTTAAAGTCATCCATAACCGAATATATCACAAACTGGACATAGACGTTAATAATACACAATTTGGTTTCCGCAAAGGCCTAGGAACACGTGAAGCTCTTTTTTCACTTAATATACTAATACAAAGATGCCTTAACGTCAATCAAGATATATACGCATGTTTTATTGACTATAATAAAGCATTCGATAAAGTACGACATGAACATTTAATGAATGTCCTGAAATCAAAGAAGATTGACTACAACGACCTCAGGATCATATCAAATTTATACTATAAACAGCGAGCAAAAGTACGTGTTAACGAACAGCTGTCAGAAGAAATTGAAATTAGATGTGGAGTAAGACAGGGATGCGTATTGTCGCCAATTCTTTTCAACGCCTACTCCGAAGAGGTCCTGAAAAAAGCTCTTGAGGGTGAAACAGCTGGAATAAAGGTAAATGGAGTTCCCATTAACAACATTAAATACGCGGACGACACTGTGATTTTAGCCGAAAACATTGAAGATCTTCAGAGACTGGTGACCAGAATAGCAGAGTATGGAAAAGAGTATGGTCTAACAATGAATGTCAAGAAGACGAAATTTATGAGAATATCGAAAACTCAAAGAAATAACGAGAGTCTTCTAATAAACGAAACTAACGTCGAACAAGTGGACAAATATGCATACCTGGGAACAATGATTAACTCCACAAATGATTACAATCAGGAGATAAAAATAAGAATAGAAAAGGCTAGAGCAAATTTCAACAAAATGAGAAGAGTTCTATGTACCAGGGATTTAAAACTAGAACTAAGAGTTAGGTTGGCGAGGTGCTATGTTTTTTCGACCTTATTTTATGGAATGGAATCTTGGACCTTGAATGCTACATCAATGAAAAAACTGGAATCATTTGAGCTGTGGGTGTACAGAAGAATTCTTAAAATATCATGGACAGAACACGTCACAAACAAAGAGGTTCTGAGAAGGATGAACAAAGAAATGGAAATTTTAAATTCAATAAAAACAAAAAAATTGGAATATCTCGGACATATTACACGTGGAGAGAAATACACCTTGCTCCAACTGATCATGCAGGGAAAGATCCAAGGAAAGAGAAGCATAGGGAGGCGTAGAATGTCATGGCTGCGCAACCTGAGAGAGTGGTACGGATGTACATCAAATGAACTTTTCAGAGCAGCCGTCTCAAAAGTTCGAATAGCTATGATGATTGCCGACCTCCGCCGCGGAGATGGCACTTGAAGAAGAAGAAGTATGTTGTCAGTAGTATGAAACAAGCGATTGTTGAAAAAGCACAACAGTGTTCAAAAAGGCGGTGAACAAAATCCAAATAGAGTTGATGATTGTCAACAGTTGATAGGATACGACACGTTACGAAGAAGAAGATTGAATTATCAACGAGAAAGTTTTCAAATAAAATAATAATAAACCCGAACTATTGTTTGGAAAAAGTCGGAATATATACCTATATAATATAATATAATATACCTTGAATATATTATGAAAAACAAAGAAAATTAAAAAGAATTTCCAAAGATGCAATTTTCACAACTTAATAACGTCAATCAAACAGAAATTAAGTGCAACGGACAATTCTGTATTGAATTCAATATTGCCTAGATGCAAGCACGGATAAGGCACCCCAAAATTAAGAAGAAACGAAAAAAATCATACTACCCAAAACAAACGAGAAATTTCACACTTTCACCAACATACCTAAATGACAAATGAGGTCACGTGGTCGATAAACCCGGGCCATTTGAAAGAGATGAAGGAACTACTTTGCGTCAGTTTTCTCTGTCGTACTGAGGGCACGCGACTGTATTACAGCAATCAGTTTATTTGTATCAGTGTATATGTCTATGGTTGCTTCTAGCTGTTATTCTAGGTAATAGTTTTCTCCTATGGATCTTCTAAAAAAGAACAACTTTTTTATTTATTCGTCCATTTCTAGAAATGTTGGTTATTTGAGTTGAATTTTCACTTAGTTAACCTTTTTTATTACTTTTGAGCACATTAGTTATTAGTTATGTCAAAAATCACTTAAAAATAACACGGTAAAGTCTTAAAAAACAATATAGTAATCCTCTAAAATATTTTTACGTTAATTTTGTATTTGAAAACTCCTGTCAACTTCAAAACTGTTTTGACAAAGTATGGTAATATTTCTAATGTAATTAAAAATTTGTATTATATTACTCGTTAAATGTAAAGAAAATTAGTGTTGTTTAACTAGCGAAAAGTATTTAGTGAGGTATAAAAAAAAAGAAATTTTTAAATCAAAAGTCATCAAAAACTGTAATACAAATATGACAGAAAACTCTGAGGTTATCCTATATTTTGAAGACGTTTTACCAAAAACTGGATGGGGCCTCTACTATAAGTTTATGTTAGGAATGGCGTATGTTTCATATTTTGCTAACTCCACAACATTATTTTGTGTAACAGTAGCAATTCCTTTATCAACATGTGAAACTAAAACTCCCAAAAATATTTTGTACGCCATTTTTGTTAGCTTTACTATTGGAAGATATATCGGCGGTCTGGTCCTTAATTGTCTTTGTGACATATTTGGAAGAAAAAAGTTTATATCCCACAGCTTGGTAGCAAATTTTGCAGCAACTTTTATAGCAGCATTCGCATTTAATTATTATCTGATTATTCTCGCTGTTGTATTTCTGGGAAGCTCCTTTGAACATCAGAAAAATGTAGTTAAAATCCATCTGGCGGAAATATTGCCGAAGAAAAAACGTGGTCACTATTTAGCTGTATGTGATCTTGTCTGGACTTTAGGATTTCTACTTAGTGCAATTATAACTTATTTTCTCATACCGCCGTCTTATACGGAGCATAAAGTAGTTTATATGAGGTTAACTACTTGGAGAATGCTCTTTGCAATATCTGGAGGACTAAATTTAATGTTAGCTTGTGCTTCTTCCTTACTAGAAGAAAGCCCTAGGTATTTTCTATACGTAGGAAAGGAATATCTTGCTTTATTGACACTGAAACAATTTTATGCTATAAATAGATCTCTTTATGGAAATTCATTTGACCTTAAGGAAACCGATATAACAAACATTATTTATGACTATGGTCTCTTTTATCACCCAGATGATACTGGATTCGTCAGATCCATAATTGATATAACTACTTTAATGTTAAAAACGGTAAAAGTGCTATTTTTAGGTCCCTTTTTAAGAAGTACTCTAATTTTATTAACTGTGAACTGTGTCTTAAATATTCTATCACCGGTCAATATCAACATACTATTATCAAAATTAGTGACAAGTGAAAATTTAACATCTGGTATAGAATTAGCGTATGTGCCATTTTACAAGAATAATACATTTTGTCCAAGTCTTACAGAAAACAAACTTTTCTACAACTTCTTTATGATCTCAACAAATACTCTTCTTGCGCAATTGGTTATGTTGTGGTTGATAGATCGCATCCAACGAAAAATACTTCTATTTTCGTGTATGGCCCTAACTGGGTTATCGTTTATTGTACTTTATTATGTTAAAGATGATATGACTAAAATGATTTTATCTTCACTTGTTATGTTTTTTATAAGTATAGCAATGGTTGCTGTTTCAGTCGTTATTATAGAAGTATATCCTACTGCACTTCGTGGAACTGCTCATGGTGTGGTTAGTATACTGGGAATACTTCTGTGTATTATACTTATTACATTTTATCATATGTTTTATCAGTGGATTTTAATTATTTTGGGTATCATATTTGTAGCAGTATCTGGTCTAAATCTTTTGTTACGAGATTACAATAGGAAACCTATGGTTGAATGATATTTTGGTCTTATAAAATTTTAAAATATATATTTAAATATAATAAATCCATGAATCACTATAGTTTTATTAACTATTTATCTAAAATATCTAGATAGTGAAAAACACATGTGTTTATTATTTTAGAACTTTATATAAATACAAGAATTGATGATCAGTTCATCAATTGGGATTGCATATTCCTTATTACCTTTGACATTTGTTATTCTTTCTAAACCAATAATATTGTTAAACTATTGTTTTAGCTTTCCCAAATAATTACTATTCTGTAAGTAGGTTGTTATCCTTAATTCTATTATTTTATTCACTATTATACTAACTCCTTCTTTTGCTCTGTGTCCCTGTGGTACTCCGGAATAGTATAGGCTATATTACTCATTGATATTGATGTGTTCTCTTCCTATCTTTGTTTCGCTTATTCCCATTATTTGTACATCCATTTTTTTCATTTCTTCTATAGCTTCTATTTTCTTGCCGGTCAGAGATTTCGCATTCCATGTTGCTATTCCTCTACCAATATTCCTCCTACCTATAATATTGCCCCTACTGTTAGTATGCCTAATATCCATATTGCCATCACAAGTCATATTAGAAGAACAGTGTTTATCATTTATATTCCTAATCTTATTCTTATTACTACTTAAAACTAAACACTTATTGCCATTGTCCGGCTTATTTAGAAATTCTTCTTTCTCTAATCGTTGCATGGCTTTCCTTCGTTCCTTTTATGCGGCTCTGGTAGTTTTTTGAACTCGCTATTTGCACTACTTTTTCTACTTTCTGGCACCATCTCCATTCCATTGCTGTTATTCACTGCTATACTATAAACTCGTAGTTTTTTATGGCTTTCCTCCTCTCATTTGGCATCCTTGAATCAATTCTTTAATTAAATTAAAAAATATTTTATCTTTTGTTCATTACTGGACACAAAGGATCACAGCTACTGAATCCTCGCTGAGCCGGCTTCTTTGTTTCCTCATGGTCAAGCCGGCTCTGGAGAAGAGCCTTTCTGCTGAGACGAACGTAGCTGGAATTGATAGCGTATCCCTGGCCAAACGAGCCATGATAGGATATTTATTCTGGTTGTCTTTAAAGATGTCCACATTTCTGTCTTCTTGTTCTTCTGCTAGATATCGATCCAGTTCTTCGTCACGACGCACCCTCTTCTTGGGCAGTGACAAAATTTTGAGAGAGTCCTCGCCACTAGAGGACCCAGAAGAAGATTCAACTTCGTTGTTGCTTCCATGTTGAGACCCTTTTTAACATATATTTATAATTCTCTGAGTTTTGTCTCTGTTTCTTGTTTCAAGGAATGGCCCCATTCCGATAAATCGAAAGTTTCTAATTTGTGACAGGCATCGATTACTAGAGAAATACTGTACACTATAAACACTACTGTGCTATAAAAGAATTTTAATAGTTGAATTCCTCGTCATTGTTTTGATCAATACTAATTACTAATATTTTTTTGTCGAGGTAGTAGAGTAATAAATTTATGTACATGACACACTGGGAAGCGTGACATACCCTTCCCCTCCTAGTAAGTAAACTTTTTTAGTTTTCTTAAAAACCTTCTATTGGTTTTAGTAAATCCTATTCTGCTTCTTGGATTCTGAATGGTATTAATTTGGAATTACTGACACAAAAGAAAATAAGGAAAAGAAATTTCTTTTATTTATCTAAATTCCCAACTAATATAATTTGCCTTCTAATCGACAATAAAAAAGAAGTGTTTAGTATAGACTCTTTAGGAGAGTCTATACTAAAATTTATGAAAAATAAATTATGTTGATTAAAAAAAAGTAATACTAATGTCAATTCTGTATTCATCTTATTATACTATTTATCCAGTCTCAGCTTGCGATGAGGAGGGGCTCTGGGTCGAGTATGAGCCTTTCAGTAAGACAGACAATGTGGGGAATCACTATGGTTTAGGAAATATTAGGAGGATATGATGGGCACCAAAAAAATCGTAAAAACATAAAAAATGAAAAAAAAATTAAAAAAAAAACAACAAAACAAGGGATAACAGTTAAGAATAAGTATTATGAACCTATAATACAAAATAATTCCATAAAGCTATATTTATCTGTCTACCCTGACTGAATCAGTCAATAAATCATTATAATTAGTACAGAAAAAATTAATCCTGAGAAGACATTTATGTCGAACATTGATTATTTGCTAAATAAACACTACAAATATCTAACAGTACTATTTAGCCTAATCAATATATTAGAATTAGTAACAGTATTCTTGGCTGTATGGATCCACTGCTAATGCCAAAAAATAAAAAAAAAGTTCACGGTTAGATTCAAAGGTATCATCATCTGGTGGTGTCTCGTAATGTCGGGTAAGGGTTTATTAGAATGACCTAAACCATAACAATTTTTTGCATACCATGCGTGCATCCCAATAAATCAATAATAGTTTTAAAATTTTCCGTTATTCTAAATGTATTAATTATGTTTCATCAATATGAATCAGTATGAAAAACAGAAAACCTTTAAATTTCTATAAATATGTTTGCATAATGCAACATAATGCAACATAATGCAGATACTTATATAACTTTAATTACCAACTCATTCCGATAATAATAAAAGTGCAGTTTTTGCGGGACATGTGGACAAAATGAGGGCAAAGTGGGGGGCGGGACGTCTCGTCTGCATAATAATGGTGCCCGTTTCTCTTTCCTATTATTTTTTGTGGTTCCACATACTAGTTTTGCTGTTTTTATCATAGCATTTCTAAATTTTTCCCATTCGTCTATTATTTCTATAATTTCTCCTTTGTCCATTTCCTTCTCTAACTCCTTTTATGTGATTTTCGTTCTTTCTTCCCTTAGTTTATGTATTTTAATTATTTCCTTGTATTTCTTATTCTTATCTTCTGTGATTTTTATTTCTATTTTTTTGCTGTTAAATTTAATTTCCAGTAAGTGGCGGTCACTGCCTATTTCATAGCTTCTTCTCACCGTTACGTCACTTATCCAGTTCCTCTCTGTTTCTTGCATCATAGTATTAATCCATAATTGATTGTTCGTTTCTTGGTATTACTTCTCTTGTGATCTTATGTATCTTTTTCAAGCAGCTTATTTCCAATCGAGCATCGCAATCAGCATTTCTAAATCGAGAATCATTATTTAATATTTTATTTCACTCATACTAGTCATATATGAGAGACAGTCCCCTATCCGCCACATGAGCTCGTGCCCTCTACGAGTTACAGGTTCCATGATAAAATTAAAGAGGGATTACAGGTACTCACTTTTATCTTTAGATCGTACATTTCTCATTTGTTTATTCTAGATAGTTATGTTCCTGCTTTGCTTTTATTGTTATTTCTTTTTATGCACTGTAAATATTTTATTCTGTCTGCGTTCTGCCTTATAGTCAATCTGCATTTTGCCTTCGAACCAATCTGCATGGAAGGCCTAGCCGTAAAGCAAAAGACAAATATGATGAATAATTATTATGTCTGATTTTAACCTAACAATTATTTTAAACAGTTCTTACTTCTAAAGAATAGAAAAAATTATAATAGAGAATGACTTACAAAAATATATTTAAAGCCTATTTAAAATTATGGTTTTTATCATAAAAATTAAAACTTAATCCACATTATAAAATACAACACATGAAACCCTGTAGTCTATTAATAGAAGGGTAAATATATAAAAGCGATTCATAAACTAACTACTTAAATATTTAAATACCGTCGTCCCCTATAATATATGCCGCTCTTATCTGCTTTCCTATTTAAATTGATCATTGTGATTAGCTACCCCACGATATACCCGATTGCGACTGTGAGGTTGCTTCACTTCACATCCGGAGGGGCAGGAATCATACTGATTTGATTATATCGTAAAAATGAACAAGTAGTTTGTTGTTGTGGAATTTGGGCTACTGCAAAATGAATATTTTAAAGATAATTTATTAATGATATGGATTTTGAGTGTGGTATTACATGGCTGTTATGTAAATATTATTACGAAGACGGTTTTAGATTATTTAAGTAAAAAGGAAACAAAGATTTTTAATAAAATTAAGTATATCTTCTTCTTCTTCTTCTTGTTCATTTATACATATAGTCTGTGCAATCTTTAAATCATGCTTTCCTACGATGTGGATTGTAAGATTATATGTTCGCCTTTTGGAAAGTCTTCTTAATGATCGACATAATTAAAATTAACTATAATTTTATCAAATATTTTTCTTTGCTTTTTTCAAGCCATTTAGTAAACACAGAATACCAAAGAAAGTATTGAACCACCGCATGGAAGAAGAAAGCAAGGTAGGCCGAGATTAAGTTGGACAGAAGGAATTGATAAAAACTTAACGGAGAGGGGAGTTGAAGAAAACCTTTGGAACGACTGAGATAAATGGAGACTGGAATTCAGAAGACGGCGTAGAACGTTATAAATTGATTGATTGATAATAAACCATAAGGAAATAAAACAAATAATTTAATGAAAGATTTGTAGAAGAGTTGAAACTTTCTTACATGTGCTAATTGGTCAGCGATACTCAGAATTATTATTGCAAAGAATCCATATAAAAAGACGGAATTAATATTTCATTACGTTTGTCAAAATATGAAAAAAAAAATGTTATTAACTTTACTAAAATATCAATGAATTTTTTAGCTATTTTTTTCATGTTTTTTGTCAGCTCCCATGCTTGTTCTTTGTATGTTAGCACTGACACTGGTAGAATAAAATGTATTTATTAAATACATTGGTCAAATATTTTAGTCCAGAGATATTGTACTTTGCGTTTTTCAGTATATAGCTCAGCTTTATAATGCATATGGTAGTCCTATTCTGCGTTTTGTTTCAAGGGCTGGATTATCTCCCAGATATTTGATAATTTTTCCCAGATACACGTAGTCGTTGTCGTTGTTGTAGTTCATTTTTAGTCTTATTTTTCTTATTTCCATATCTACGTTCGTTGTCATCTCTTCAAGATTGTTAACATTTTTTGCCATGAGTAAAATATCATCTGTATATTACAAGTGGTTCAAGCGTTGTCCATGTCCATTCGTCTTTGTAGTTTATTTTCCCAATTTACTTTTGTAAATACGTCTTCTAATGTTTTTGTAAATAATTTTGGGGATATTTTGTCTCCTTGCCTCATTCTTCGTTTGATAATTATTGGTTTTTGTGCCTTCAGATATTTTCATTTTTATATGCTTTTCCTGATCTTAGTGAATTATTTATTGCCCACTTTTCTATATTGTCGAACGCTTTTTAAATTTAATAAAAGCGTTATACAATGAATGATATGCGAGTATTGTCTACTTTCTATCAGTATTTTCATGGTTATCAGATGGTCTATTGTACTACAAACTTTTCTAAATCCAGGTTTTTTATTGTTAATCAATTGATTATTATTTTGTCAGTAGTTTATATATTACACTAAGCAAGGTAATAGGACTGTAATTGTTTAGATTGCTTTTGTCTCTTTCTTATACATTAGTCTATTCCTATCAGAGCTATGGTCAAACCGCTGAAAAGATAGAATGATCACGTGAACGACACGCACTCTTTGAATGTTCCTCTCTTCAAGGACACCACTTTTACACAGCTCAACAAAAACGAATTCACTCTCGCTATATTTATACGGTTTTTTATAGGTTATTAATTTACATCATAATAATAACGTAATGTAAACATTTTATTGGATTTTACGTACCTACAGATTTAAATTATAGATATCATTTTATATATACAGCGTGGACAAATAAAAATGTAATATGTTAAAAACAGTAAACTTAAAAAAAATAAAAAATAAATTAGTTTTCTACATTGGAAGGAAGGCGATTGATTTAAATAGAATAGAATCGAATAGAATATCTTTATTCACAGGAATCGGTTGACAATCAAGTACATGATTTAAATGACTCTAATTAAAGAGAATAGTGTCGCGATACAATAGTAATGAAAATTTTACAATTAGAATACTTATTTTAAATAGAATATATAAAATTTTATGTTGAAATAACAGAAGAATTAACCTACACATAAAAAGGATACAGATTTAAATGATAATATAAAAGAAAACATTTTTTTTAATTACATATTACCTACGTAATTTTAAACGCTACAAAAAAATTAAAGTAAAGGTAAAGTTGGCCAAACTCTTTGCAACTACTCTTCGAAAAGATCGGAATTCATATCTTCGTGGTAGTCACCCTTTTCCTTAGACTCGAATAAGAGCCCATTTTCAACAAACCCATCTTTAGAACCTATATGTAACACAGTAGGTAAGTATTTTTCCTTTTCCAGAAGAATGTTTCAGTCCTGTAGATAGGCCTTCCACATTATTTCATTTTTCTCCTTCAACACACTATTTCGGCATATTTTCTTAAAGCTGCCAAACAAAATATTTTAAAAATAATTATGCTACAATAGACCGTATAAGAACAAACTGCCTTCAATAAACAGCGAAAATATAATTGGTACAGTATTCAATTGTTTATATTTTTTAACATTAAAAATCATACTCACCGAAAATGAATTAATTTCAATACTTTCCCAAAGTAGTCTTCTTTAAATTAGGGATATTAGAATATATACAATTAATATACGTAGGCGTAAATTCTTCAAACAATAATTGACCACTGCATAATAAAACTCACCAGCGGAAATGCAAAACACAATTATGTATAATGACAATGTAAACAGTTCTTAGATCCGTCGCATCGTATGACTGGGCACTGGCCAGTATTATTTGTCAAATCTAGAAAGAAAAAAGTTTCAAAATCTTAGCCGTCGACGCAAAGAACAGACAGAGAAAGTATTCGGAGAGACAGAGTGGGGACAGGTAGACGCTCGACTTCGTGGTAATGGTTGATCTTTTGATCTTCCTCAAAAGGTTATTTTATTTTAATTCTTTATAACATCTCAATTCGGTATCATTAGGAAGGTCATGAATTAAATGGGTTTTTAAAAATTTGGTCTATTTTGCTATTTGCTTGTAGTATACAAATAGTATTAAGTCCTTAGCAAGAAAAATTTTGTTGAATTTGACCTAATATAATTAAATGAAATTATAAATAACGTAAATAATTGTATTACATAATAAAAACAAAGTATAAAAGAAGGTAATAACCAATAAATTTTATTAAGTTAAATAAACAAAAATATGGCTACTGTTATTGTACATGCATTCACTGATCACGCATCCTTGAGTTATATCTTTTGAACGGCTGGATTATAAAATTATAAGCAACAAAAACTGAAGAAAAAGACGCCTATACAGGCAAAGATTTTTATTAAAAAGGTAGAAATCTTAACATATAGGCAACGCATAGGTAATAATAGCCTAATAACTTATTATTTATTATACAAAGTGAATTAGCTCAATATTAAGTTAACACAAATATATTACAGCATAATATTAGTAAATTATTAACATAATAATTGTTAATTGATAATTAAACATTGTAACCACTTAAAATTTTATCGATAATGGATATAACTAAATGTTTCTCCATATTTTCGGTCTTAAAACTATGTCTTTCAATATTTTCGGTCTTAAAACTATGTCTTTGATTACTTAAAATTAATTTGTAATTAAAATTAAAGTTGTAATTGCAACATATTTCAAAGCAAATAATAAATCTGGCTCAATTTGTAAACTCTCGGAATATCCCACAATAAAAATTAGATAGAGCAACATTAGATAAAAATGGAAAACCTTTATTATTGTCAAAAATATATTTTATTTTTTTTTATTAATTGACCCTTACTTCCAGGTGCCGATTTAATTAACTTGTCTTTCTAATAAGGTAATTGTGGTAACTATTAATTTATAATTGTTATTGATATATGGGAGTTGCTGTTTTAATTTCGGATTTTATAATATATTTTTGTTTCTCAAATGATTTCGGAAATATCATCATCAAATTCTGACATTAGTAATTGTATTTCATTCCAATGTTAAAAAAATCTGCTTTCGGCCATGTTCTCCACCTTATAATTACTGGTTTCAGTGGCACAGGTATACCGGGAAGTCTTTCTTTATATATGTATATGGACCTGCAACGGAGTCTTTCGAAAACACTTTTCATAAAATTTATAAAATCATTCATTAACCGAAACACAATTCTTATTTTTTCTGCAATTCTATTTACACCGTGGACTACACAAGTAAAATGAATTATGTTCGGATAAAAAAATCTTTAAACTAACAGCAGCAACATATATGTCACAGCATCTGAAAGCATTAAAACTATTTTATTTACTGGTATAGGATTGGGTTAAACTATCATGTATAAATCTATTTATATTTAAGTTTTCGATCAAAATTTTAATCATCAAATTAGCTATGTACCTTCGGAATTACCCTTTAACTCCCGCTTATTTTTGGAAAAACATTCCACATAGCATTTTTCAATAGATTGTTTTCTCATTGTACTCTTCTCCGGTAAGGATGTATTAAAATGTTTTTCAAAAAAGAACTTAAAACTAAGGTGATTAACTCTATACACAAGAATGTTGGATGCAATTATCATCTAATAAATCAAATTTGAGCGATTAGGCGATAAGGCATCACTTATTTACTAAACTGTTTACCACAGTACTGGAATATGCTTGTAAAAAACTTAACTGGAAATAGAAATTCGTGAACATTGACGGTAGAAGATTAACAAATTTTAAATTCGCAGACGACATAGTTTTTTTCTCGGACAACCTCAAGGAGATATGTACAATGCTATATGAACGTCGATTAGTGTGTGCCAGTGTGGCTCTTAAAATAAACATCTCCAAAACAAAATTCATGACAAACCTAGTACCTAGTGGAAATATTGGAGACAACGAAGTAGAGCTGGTGGAATAATACATAAACCTTGGACACGAAATAAAGATCACAAGAGACAACCAAACATTGCGAACTATGAAGAAGAATAAACCTAGCATGGGCAGCCTATTGAAAACTTCGAAGACATCTTTAAATGCGATATATCAATTTCTTTAAAACGTAAAACATTTGACCAATGTGTGTTTGCCTGTGATGACCTATGGTGCTTAAAAACTTTGACATTGACTGCTACAACTTCTAAAACGCTGCAAATAGCTCAGAGGAAAATGGAAAGGTCAATGCTGAGTATATCGCTTCATGACCGAGTTAGAAATGAAGACTTAATACGAAGAAAAAGAGGTACCGATCGAATTGCCACACTGAAATGGAACTGGGCCGGACACGTCGCCCGAATCAGTGATGAAATGTGGACCAAGAGATTGCTTGAGTGGAGGCCGAGGTTAGACAAAAGAAGTAGAGGAAGACCACCTAGTCGTTGGACTCACTATCTCAAGAAAATGTCAAGAAATTGGATGAAAAGTGCTCAAGATAGAGCACAATGGACAAAAATGAGGGAGGCCTATGTCCAGCAGTGGACACAAAGGGCTGGATGATGATGATAAAACTATCCCGCAGATATAGTTGGACTAACTTAAAGGTTTGTAACTTTACCAAATTACGTTTAAGGAGGGGTTCCACAATGCTGTTCAATAAAGTACTTTTTACTACTTACAATCTGAGAATTTTAAAAATAAATATATTTAAAAATTTGATACCGCTTTGGAGTTTAGTTATGGGATGCGACAGAGGGAAAAGAATAAAACTTACCGATTTGCCGCACGGTTTACAAAATGTTCCTTCTACTTCTAGAAAAAGTTACGAATATAGTCTGATCTATGCACTTAACTTAGAAGTTATCTTTCTAAAACGTCAATAATTTTTTAAAATGTGTGCTCTTTGCTTTTTGTCATACACAACAAAACTAAACTTTGATACAGTAACCGATTGTACAATTGAAAATTGTTTATTAACCAAGGGAAAAAATAGGAATTAGATACATTTTTCTAGAAATCTATTGATAATTGATTATTTATGAACGACCCAAAATTGTATTATAGAAAGGTTTAGTAATAGTGGTATGAATAATATCATGGATAGTAACATACAAAAAACAAAAATTGGCGAAATTTACGAAAAAAGGCAACATGTGCAAAAACAGCTAAAATAGGCTGAATTGTCAAAAAATACATTTTGCTTTAACTATTAGAGTTATTTTTGCATTTCAATATTCTGGCGTTGTTTTCTCTTACAGAATTTTATATAGTAAGACTTGCAGCCTATTGATTACATCCTTTTCTCCGTATTTCACTATTTCTATGGAAAGTCTATCTTTTCCTGGTGCCCTATTTTGCGCTTTCTGTATTTTACATTTACTTATCTCAGGTTGTAATTTCGAGTTAACAGACAGGGGACGATTGCGCCAATGGTACCTACTATAATCCGATCTCAATAAAGGATTCTTTAAGCTATGGGCACGATTCCGCCAGCAGCAGATATAATCCTTACAGCAAGATAATTATTAGGTACTTCTGTATAGCTTAATCTAATTAAGTAGATGTACATATCTCAAACAATAGTAAAAAATGTTTAATACTTAGTAAATATAAGTCAAAAGAGTAAGTGTATATTATTGGAATAAATCCTTTTTTTTTTCATTTTTAATTATATAACCTAACCTATTTTGTCTATTAACACGTTGAACGCCGTAATGTATATAATATTAAAAATTTTCTGGGCAGACGACTTTTTTTTACTCAAAACATATTTATGGGTTATGAGTATTCCGTACACAAACATTAAATTTTTTTTCTAAATTTTACTTTGACCCGCGAAACAAGTATGCACCATGCGGCCCCCAGTAACAAATCCCTGTTCAAGGCAGCATGGTCTATCCATGATTTACGCCGTAAATCATGGATGTCTGATGCCCGAATCAACATAGTCTATTATCTCTGTATTTTTCAAGCGTTGAATCAGTTTCGCGCCGTTGTCCAAGTAACTGTAATAAATTGTGCGTCTAAGATGGGTGAATTAGAGAAATAAACAACTTCAACTTGAAAAAATTAACGAAATTACTTACTTGTAATTACTGTAGTTACTTGTACATAATGGTAGTGTAATTTTTTAGTTATTCGTTAAGAAACTTTTCTGCTGAATAATAGCGTCTTTCAGATAATAGGCTTTTATCATTTTACGGAACTTGAGGAAAGATGTTGCAGATTTAAATTGTAAAGGAAGAAGATTGTATAGTTTATTGCCGAATATAATATAGATTTCTTTTCTAACGCAGTGGATGGGATCGGTAAATAGGTAAACATCGAAGTTTTTTGGTGAAGTAGTCATGATTAGATCTTGCTGGAAAAACATGTAGGTTTTTACAAATTAAGCACACAGGTTCTATAATATATAAAGAGAGAAGCATTAAAATTCCGTGATTTTTGAAGTATGGGTTGCCATCTACAATGGGTTGTTCTTCTAGATACCGTATTGCTCTTGTTGTAATTTAAAAATAACATCAGATTAGGCAGAACCCCAAAAACGAAGACCATATTAAAAATGAGACTCGAACAAAGAAAAATATATTAATTTGGAAGATATTAAATTGATTTCCTTCAAAACAGATCTTATTGCGTAGTAGGCTGAGGCTAGTTTCTTACTTAACAAATCGATATGAACGGCTGCTGTCTATAAAAATACCAATTTTACGAAATTTTACAAAGTTAACGATACTAATCGGGCTGTTTTTAAGAAGCAAGGGTTCAAGAGCTTCTTTATAGGATAATGCTACTGTCTTATCCACGTAAACAGAGAGTAAATTAGAGTCGGACCCGGTTTTAATTTTAAGAAAATCAGAAGTTATAGTTAAATGAAGAGTTGCAATGTTAGATTTTCTCTAGTTGATACTAGTATCATCAGCAAAAAAAATTTCCATCGATTTTTAAATTAGTGATGTATAAAAATAAGGAAAATTGCGATGCACTACTGAACCTTGTAGTACTCCACATGCAATGCTTTTGTGACTAATTAGTAGGGTAAGGCTTCCTAATTTGGACCACTTTTCAAATATCTTTTATTTACACATATTAATAAATAATTCGAAATTTTATATATTATTTTATAGGTACATGGTAGTTTATAATATTTTATTTTTTAAATGAAAAAAATATAAATAAAAGTTAAATTTGGGATACCGACATCTTTAATTGGACCATTAGCACCCTAAATTGGACCGATGTTAAAACCTACATTTAAATATAATGAACGTGTTAAATATATATATATATATATATATATATATATATATATATATATATATATATATATATATATATATATATATATATATATATATATATATATATATATTAACATAACGTTAACTAATATTTAACGTTTTGTAACTGATAAACTTAACCTAAACGTAAAAAATCTGTATTTTCATGTAATATTATGGATCTCAGTCTTAAGTTTTACAATTTAAACAATAAAATATCTTAGTTCTTAGTGATACATTGGCACACTTTGCATGAAACCAAATTATTGGATCATTTCTTCGACTGATTCAGATTCACATATTTCACAATACCAGCTGTCAGATTTACTATACTTAATTTTGCTACCTTTTTTCACAACCAATTTTTGACAATTTTAAAGTAGTTTTAACCGATTTTACTTTAGCTCGTGATTCAAGTTCATTTTTTACGGGGAACTAGTCAATTCAACTGCTTCCTGGGTGCTGCAAACTTTTGATGATTTTCATTTCTCTATAGGTAACGGCGAAATATCCTGAAATGAAATAGTATTTAGGGAAGTTGATGCTGCTCTCTTTGTTTGTTCTGCCAATGAAATATTATTATCTTCTTCAGAAGAGGATGCTTCCTGTTGGGATTCATGGGTAGAGTTTGATGCACTATCAAACATCATTGAAGCTACAAAATCAGTTTCTTTAAAAACATTATCATCTATAGGCCAAATGCTACTAGCAAAAAAGCGTTCTGTGCATTTCTCACTGCTGCTGAAAGCCCATAAGCCTCTCCAATTATCCCGGAAACCTGAAACACTGAAACAGTTCGACCTACGTTATTCCACAACCGTTTTTGATTGCATTGTACATAAACATTTTAAAAGGCTCTAAAGAATCCAACATCCAACGGTTGAAGTCTGTGTATAGTGTGACTTCATCACTGCAATAAATTACTTTCATTATCTCTGGTAATTTTTAGAGCTTTTAGGTTTTTACTATGGGTGCTGTGGCCGTCCAACAATAACAAAACAGGAAACTCTGGACTTGGCTTAACTGTTTCAATGAAATTATTAAACCATGCCACAAAAAACCGCTACTGATATATCCAGTATCGCTAATAGTGACAATGCTGCCAGGAGGAGCACCTAATGAAAGTTCCTCTTGAAAACGTTTCCTCTTTAAAGTTCATAAAATTTATCAGCTAGTGGTTTGCTAAATCCTGCAGCCTTTGCCATTGATGTTTTCTGCGGCTGCCGTAACGATATTTCTTTGTCTTGACATAAAGCCATAATATCATTTCTTGTCTGCCATTCGTTTATCTGTGTTGAAATTGTGTTTCAAATTGTTTCTTGTGGCCAAATGTCAGTTTGCTGACGTCTCGTATGCCCATCTTGAACATTCGATCTTCCAAAATCAAAATATACTTAGCCAATTCTGCTTCAACTTCTTCATTAAATGCAGTAAATCTGCAAATTTTTTAAATTGCATTATTTGCCCGTTTGTTTTTCTCTTCGAGATGTCTTTTTACCATTACGAAAAGAGGAAATAGCACTGCTTAAATCTTCTGTGCTCCACTTGCCGTATTTACCACGTGATGTCATTCTGAAATAAAAAAATAAATCTATGAATGACTAAATGAAACTGGTTTAATTTACAATACAGTTGCCTAAATTGCAATTTACAAGTCAATTGCTGGCCCAATTTAAGAAACCTTGTTTAAAGGCTAAACAATATAAAATTTCACCCACAACGGGGTTTGCCAATTTGGAGGTTAGATCATGAAAATAATCCCTTAACTATGGCCTCTTTAACGAATCTTGAGAAATAAAGATATTATAAATGTTGTGATTACTTACTTGAACGGTAAATAGTAGTATATTTGTATTAGAAGTTAAATAATCACGAAAACACTAATATTATCTCAACCATTGTTTACAACTGGACACGTGTTGAAACTCTAATAGGTTTTGGAATGTAGTTCTAGTTGGTATGAACGGATAGCACCACATGTTGTCGGTTCGCTCAAATCTCAAATTCACTCTCTCAAATGAAAGGGTCCAATTTAGGATCCGGTCCAATATAGATGACGCTACCATATCAGCTGCTCTAACCAGTTGTTTTCTATTCCCCAAGTAAGATTCGAATTAATTCAAAGAAATACCTTTAATTTCTCGTAGAAATTTAGTTTTTTTATCAAAAATGTCGTGATCTACACAAACAAAATTACTTTTTATAGGTTATTTTCTTCTAAGAAATTCAAAATACATCTAGTATTTCTTTTCCAATATCCATATTTTCCTATTTTGTTTTCCTCAATACTATTCTCCCAATTTGGCGTTGAAATAAAGCTCTTATTACAAGCGTGAGTCGAAATTTTTGTTATTCTATTATTTTTGGGATTTCTTAGTAAAATATATTTTCTTTTTTTTTGGTCATGGTCTGTGGCTGATTCTTAGAGATGAATTCTTTTTATTGGCACCATTTTTATTTTCATTGTCAAATAAAAATCTAGCGATTTTGTCATTATAAAACCTACTTCATGCTTACTAGATTTTTCTTTTCCTTTCCAATACTTTATGGTTTCTGTTTTCTCCTTTTCTGTCTGTTTTTAATAATCCCACAATGTTCCACTTTCTTTTTGAAAGTTCGTTTTAAACAAACTATATTAATATTACTAGTTCCTAAATATGTACAATACATAATTTAATATTTTTGTGTTAATATTTTATGTTTTTCAAGTTTTTTGAATTTTAGTTAAATTAAATTTTTAAATAAAATGTTACTATCTGTGTTTATGTAATATTGATAAACCTACCTCACAACTTACATAATACTGATAAACCTACCTTACAAATTCTGAGTTAAACAAGTCTTACAAAGTGTGCACTTATCTACCAGTGTGCATGTTTTTGCTCTTTCATCGACAAATGTGGATTTTTTTATTATGAAATATTTTTATTTACTCACTACTTTAAATGAGTAGTAAGTAAAAATAATACATATAATGTCTGTGTAGGTATTGCCGGACAGTGTTGGTTCACCTTCATTCATTTGAGTCTTCTGCCCACTGTCTTGTCAATGTTAGAATTGGTAATGGGAGACTGGTAAGTATAGTCATAAGTTTTTGTGTAGTGTTTGGTTTAAAATGTACCGTGGTAATCGAAATAAATACATATTTAAATTCGTTTTTCGTTGGGATAACTTGGTATCTTATTGTTACTTGTAAACAATTAACACGCCTGTTTGTATATGTTATATTTGCTGATCCGTTTTGCACCCGAGTGCAGTACTATAGAGTGTAGTATTATAGAGTGCAGTATTATAGAGTACAGTACTTCAAAAAACAGAAAACTTTGCCAATAATTATTGTATTCCATTTATCTACAAAGCAAAGAAATAATTACGTAAGTTATGTTTATGAAATTTCGGAATTCAGTGACTCGTCTGAAGGGGAATCCCCAGTCCCACTAGTGTCTATTATTATTTTGTCGAAAACAGTGTCTTCCATCGCGTTACGTTTTCACGTTTTATGTCACGTTTTCACAAGCTTCATAACACCTTACTTGACCCCAGACTAATTCTATCGGGTTTAACTCGCAATGGTAAGGAGAAGGTCTCAAAATGTTGATGCCTTTCTCACAAGCCATTGTATCCACAACATGCTGGCAATATCTGTCACGATGCTATCTAATGACACTTATAAGCTCAATATTAACCATGTCCTCGGAAAATGGAATTCACTAATACCGAATTTGGCTCGACTCATAAAAGAAGGGATTTAAACCATTTTTCAAAGCGTTGGGCGTCCATGCCTTTGTGGTAATCATCCGTTTTTTTGGATAAAAAAATTAGTGCACTATCGCCTAAAAAGCCACTCTCACTACCTATATGGGCAGCAATCAGTCGTTGCTCTTTATCGGTTGGTCCTCCTAACCCTGTTGATAAACAGTCCACAAATACTTGACCATCACTCATTACAGTAGTATCTTGCCAGATCTTACATACTGTGCGACCAGCATTCACTCACCTTTGCGTCCAGATAATAAATCTTTTTGTGGGCAGAATGAACCTCCAAATATGTAAAATATGCTTCCATTGCGAAGATGTGAGACGATGTCTGAAAGGAGTTTCCATTGTGGTTTCTTATCCTCGCTATGAACCTATATTTAATTTAACTCAAATTTAACCTTAATTTTACTTCTTTTGTCTCTGTCTCATGGTCTGAGAAAGTCTCTCTTAATGCTTCTCATTAGGTCCTTAGTATATGTGGCCATTTTTATGCTCTTTGTGCAATCCGTAGATGTTAACTTGGGATACATTTGTGTGGAGTAAGAAATTAAACAATATAACTAAGAGGGCTTTGTACATATATATTAATATAGAAATTTATAATCATGATATTCTCTATTATTACTAATTATAGTGGGTTTAATTATAGTTTTGTATACTCTTTCTTTTGTATAACGAGATATATCTTTGACCTTAATTATTTTGTTCGTGGCCCCTGCACATCTGTTGCTCTTGGTCAATCTCATCTTTCCTTGCGAAACTGCACATATATTTGTAATCGTTTTTTTAAATTAGTATGGCAAGCAATTTGTATATTACCTCTAACAAGGATATTTCTCTATAATTTGCGCATTCAGTTCTATCTCCCTTTTTATGTATAGGAATTATAATGGACTTTTTTCATTCTTGGGGCATTTCTTCGTCATCTCTTACTTTTACTATTAGCTCACGAAGTTGTTTTCGTAAAGCTCCTCCATATTTTAAGTTCTCTGTCACAATGCCCCTCTCCCTCTCCGGGGTTTTTTTTTTATTTTTTCATATCTTTTATTATTTCTTTTCTTGTGTGCTTTAGTATTTTTTCTACTACTATTTGGGGTTTAGGAACATTATAATTTTCTTTAGTAGTCACTCCGCCATTTAGCAGCTCTTCGAAATATTCTTTCCATCTTTCACATATTTGGTCTTCGTCAACTCTCAGGTATCTGATGCTTGCTTATTTTGCTTATCTTTTAAAGTACTCAGTTTGGTACTCAGTTTTATTGTATTTTATTTCTTTGTAAAAAAAATGTTATTTCGTTTTTCTTGTAATTTTTTTTAATACGCTTTACTTTATCATCCATATGGTCCATCCTTAGGATGTTCTTTACTATGTTCGGCATATCTTTCTAGGTCGTATTGTTAATGCGATTGCAGACTTTTTACTCTCAAATCTAATCTTTTTTGTAACTCTGTTCTACATTCGTCATCGAACCAGTGGTTTTTCCTAAATCTTTTTGTTCTTGGTATGTTTTTGACGTTGTTTCCTTTGTAGTGTTTGTCATTTTCAAGAACTTTTGTTGTACGTTATTCATAGCAGCACTATCTTGTTTAGGTTTCTTGTAAATCCTTTTGATAATCTTTCCCTACCTTAAATTTTCGCAGTTTTTTAAAATTAAATTTAGGTTACACTTTCTTTTTCCGTTTATGAATTTTATTATTGCATCTCTCATATTAATTCTAGCCAAAAAATGATCATAGTCTACATGAGCCCCTCTGCACGTTTTTACATTTATTATTAAATTGGAGAACTTCTCTTGTCTTAAGATGTGGTCTATTTGATTAGTTTATCATTTGTATTAATATGTTTACTTTTGCCCTCTGTTATATTTTTATATATATCTTCTCTTTTTTTCGCTATTCATCATAAAATTCATCTTTCGCTACTTCTTCTTTTTCTTCTGTTGCAGCGTGTATATTTATCAGCGATATTATGTTCTTTCCTTTACTTCTAATTGCATATATTCTTTCAGATTTTGTTACAAATCGTTTTACCGCCTCCACGTTTTCATGTACCAGAAAACCCACTCCAAAATTCTTATTATCGCCTCCACTTGTACAAAACGTGTATGAACTAATATTTTCATTATTGTTTCCAGTTAAATGTGTTTCTTGTATTACTATGATGTGTATTTTATATATCTTAAGTTCTTCTATCAGCTTATTTAATGCTCTCTCCTCGCGTACTCCTCGTACATTCCATGTCGCAATATTTAAGTATTTATTCTTAATTTTTCTTTCGCTATTCATGTTCAAACTCATTTTCCTGTTTATTTCTAGGGTCCGTCGGCATAATGGGTCTTATTTTTTTTTCCACTGCTATATGCCATTTTTGGTACTCGCTTGAAAGTACCATTTCCAGCCCATTCCCATTTTATGCCATCCATAGTTAGTTTTCTGTACCCTATCTTGACGTTTATACTTTCAGCTCTTAATTCCTTGCCTTTCCTGCCTCATGTGTCTTTCCTTTTTGGACAGATCATCGTTGATGAGGATCTTTTCTCCAGTTAAAATCTAAGTTTGCTTTTTTCTTTCATTACTTTGTTTTTTTCGCCATAATCCTTCATTTGTATCAGACATAAATCTCTTCTTTCTTAACTTCAATGCAGATTCTATTTCGACATATTCTTTTAGGTGCGTTTGTATAAAATATTTTACGTTATTTTTTAAGAGTGTTTCATCTGCTGCAGCTATTGGTAGACCCGTAATTATGTTATTTCTTTTCATCTGTTTTCCAATTCTTTCTGCTTTGTTTTCAACCTGGGTTAATTTGTTTTTTGTTTCTTCCAATTGTTGCTTTATCCTTATAGGTATTTTTTTTCAGCGCTATCATCTCTCCCCTATATTCCCTATTTTCTTTTCTGATATCTCCCAATTCTCCCATCATCTTTTTGAACATACTCATAACGTCGTTCTCAACCTCTGCATCTTCTTCCCTTGGTTTTCTTTTGTTTGGAGTTCTGGCTTTTTTTTTTGCTCTACAGGAGAGGTGAAGTTGACCCTCTATCTTTTTTCTTCTTGTCTTCTGACGCATAATCATCACTTATCGTGTGTATCATATCTTTTCTAAGGACCACGAAAGGAAGTAAATCCGTTTTAACCGCTCAAAAATGCAGTCCTCAGTTAGCAGAATTATTTTTAACTTTGGGAACGTCGCAAATCTGCGAAGCCGTTTTAAATTCATATATAAGAATACCGTAAATTATTTTTCTCTGTCAATCGCGATATTTGGGGTTTTAGTAGAAGAAAAACAAATTTACTTTTTATCTGCTTAGTACACCGTTGCCGTTTTTACCTTAGTACTTGCTTCAGCATGTATGTATTATCAATTATTGTTCGGATTGAACGAAATATAAATCCTTTGTATGATACGTTCAACGGCATATTTTCACTATATTTAACGCATTCTTGTTTATTCTTGTTTTGTGAATGGGTAAATATAAGTCTACTTTTCCACGTTTCAGGGTTTATTCTTTTGTACCATATTCGGAACCATGCCGAACTGAGACTGTAAGTTTAAGTACACCAGTACACTAAGCAGGACAGGTTGTGTGGAGAAGTTTATTCTTAACACGACGCATCTCAATTGCTATTAGAAAACGATGTATGGGTATACTGGAGTATAAGATAGATGAAAATAAGGTTTAAACAAATTAACACCCTCAGATCGACTGAGCACATGACATATCATTAACTATAGATTTGTTGATTGAACATGACATACATTTACACATAAATACATGCGTACCCATACTTAAACACAAAATATACATACACCCTTGCACACCTACACCATGTTTAATCAGCAAATTACTAGACATCCGCACTACAACTGACTGATGCTTCTACGACTACTACTAGTTCTGCGACTACTACTAGTTTTGCGACTACTACACGTTACGACATACACTACGAGTAACACCTTGGTGCCTATAGGAGCCCCTGGTACAGAGAAAAAAGTGTTGTCTAAGGGATATACAAGAAAACTGAAGCACTGACAGCATTTCGTCCCAAGATGCTGTCATGGAAATAAAATAAACACAAGACGAAAAGAGATGGCGAACTTTTAATGAACCCAATTAGAGTCCTACAGACAAACTTTTTCCATGGCAAGGCAGCTTCCTGAGAACTTACAATAATTGTTATAGGATGATTTAAGGTCGCCTAGATGCAATAGCTCTAGCTATAACAGTGCTACATAAAATGTTTATCGGGTGTTGGCGTAGAGCTTATACATACATACCAGGTTGGTCAAAGGTTCCGAAGACTTATATAGTAGTCAATGGAAGATGTACAATAAGCTAATTGTAGTACGACCATTCTTCGTTCGGCTCACGGAGATAAGAATACGGCCGAGGTCAGAAGGTTCTGCGTGTCGTAAGAGGCGACTAATGGGTAGGAATTGAGAGGTGGAGAGCCGTCGCTTGAGGTGTCGGGTTTGTAGAAACGCACATGGACGCTTAGGCGTCATGGTCACCGGTCTACACTCCTAGTATTCGAGACGAGACTCTCGTGGGACCACTCTACTCTCATTCCAAGAGAACCAGGCGAGGTTGAACGAGCTGGGTCCGTACACACCTCTCTTGGCCTTGTGTCAAGCGTGGTGTTGGTGTCCCGGCACGTACCCGCCAGGAGATTTAAAAGTGGTAGAGGAGAGATCCTCGGCGGCGACCTGTCTACGTGCGAGGTGGAAATTCCTCTGCCTACGTCACCTATCCGCCTGTGGGAGGGGATAACGGGTAGGTGAGGTAATAGCAACACAGGTACTACGGGGAAGGTGGAGCCCCACGAAACGTGCCTGACGTACTTGGCGTGGCACCTTCATTTTGGTGTCGGACTCGTAGGGGCAGTGGATTCGTTAACGGTCGTATAGCGGAAAGGCCAGGTAGACCAGGGTTCTGCCAGTTTTTAAAATTGGAGAGCACAATGCATAGTAATGTAGTACGACCAGTGTAGAACAGGTTGCTTTCAGAGGAAAAATTCCTATTTGGAAGATTGTACCATGTATTTATTTCCATAGTATTGGTCCCCATTGTTAATTCAGCTATAATGATATTAATACCTGAAGTTTTATAATTTTTTAACAAGCTTATTATATTTATGTAATTATTTTTAAAAGATTAAAACAGGAGCTGATTAAAAGAAAACAAAATAAGCTCAAAATGAAAACGTTAAGATATATATTAGGGAAGACTAGGTGGGACTGAGTAAGAGACGAAGATATAAAACGGAGAAAATAACGAAGAAAAGGACCTGGAATCAATGTGTAATGAGATTTCAGAATGATAAAAGTCAAGATTTTAAGAAACGGGGACACATATTTTAACACCAGCAAAGAGATAGTGAGACAGCTCGCCATCGGAATCGTAAATAATATTAAAATAACTTAGTAAACCCACGTTACAGACCTAATGTAAAAAGGAAAAAAGAAGAAAAACAAACAGTAGTTACGACTTCAGATGTATCTTTCTCGTCTTCTAAGTTCTTACGATTTAATACTGTTACTGTTACTGCTTTTCCGGAAAAGTTACAAGATCTATTGTGTTCCCCACATCTTACCCTCTCAGTGTTTAGATCAGCTCACGTAGTGTTATTCCTTTCAGGAAGTTTAGTATATATAGAAATAATATTGAGTAAATCCTTTTCTTCTATCTCAAATGATTCCACTTAATGTGTTTTGGATTAGGTCAGAGCAGGAATGACTTAGAAGTTCATAGAATTAGATACATAGAACAGAGAGTTATTGAAAACTATTAAAATAAAAATTTCATACCTAGGGCATGTTCTTAAAGGGGCCGGTACAGAATCCTTTAGTAGATTATTTCCCTCTCCTATTTCTATTCCTATAATATCTATCGTTCCTTGTTTTGGGGTTTCGCATCTCTAAATAATTTCCAATATCGTTTGTTTAAATTGCTCATTTCTATCTCTTTTATGTGGAATGCGAAGTCATAAAAACCATACAAACGAAAAAACTGGAATATCTGGGCCACATAATGAGAGGAGAAAAGTACTCTCTGTTTAGACTCATAATCCAAGGAAAAATCTCGGGAAAGAGAAATGTGGGACATAGCAGGATTTCCTGGTTGCGAAATTTAAGGGAGTGGTATGGGTGCAGTTAAATACAGTTGTTCAGAGTTGCAGCCAACAAAGTAAAGATTGCTGTGATGGTAGCCAACCTCCGATAGGAGACGGCACTGCAAGAAGAAGAAGAATCTCTTTTATATGTAGATATACATGTATAGACAGGCAAATATAGGATTCTTCTTATTTTTTTAAATTTATTATCGATAAATTCACTAAGCTCCCAGTTTTTGTGACAATTAGAATATTTTAATTTCGTCGTGTTTATAAATATTTACATATTGCAGTAAAAGAGTGATAAAAAAATGAAAATATTCTCCCCTGATGGTCATCGAAGGTGCTTACGACTCGGTATCTCTTACAATTCTCCAAGAAAAAATGATTAAATTTTTTCATATTCCAGCACAGTTTGCTTCTAACGTTGTGAACCTGTACATAAATAGGATAATTTATTTAAAAGACAATCATACTCTTATAGGACCTAGACTTAATACCAGAGGATTACCTCAGGGCTCCGTTTTGAGTCCTATTTTGTTTAACACTTACACAGCAGATCTACATAACATCACTATTACTAATATTGCATTTAATATTTTTGTCCAAAAAATATTTAATGAAAGTATACTTACTGAACTCGTCTCTATACGAAAAGATAGTGACTTTGAATTGCCATGACCTGACAAATAAATATTGGCAAAAAAAGAAATCTCCCTTACTTTGCGAAGTGTATAATCAAAATATAGCACTTTTAAAAAATATAGATAGAGCGAACTACATATTCAAAAACTACTCTTCTTTCTTTTTACATACAGATATTATTGTACCAAATTATAGTGAAAACATATATTTAAATAAAAATATTGTTCTATCCATAACGAGCAATTACAAAGAGGCAATAGCTCTTTACACAGATGCGTCTAAATCTCCAGATGGAACCGGATGCGCTTTTTTTATACCATTGGGACATATAGAAAAGAAATTCAAACTGAACCCGGAAACTTGGATTTATACAGCAGAGGCTATTGCAATATATGAAGCTTTATTATTTGTAGCTGAAGTTGATTTTGGTCATGGGTCTTGAGGGTGATTTTGATATACGATTGATATGATTTGTGCCTCATGCAAGGGAACCATTTTCTCAATAATTATTTTAAGCGATATATTAAACCAATGAGAAGTGATTAAAACCCAAATACCCTACGAACCCAAAGAAGGGTACATTAAGGGGTCTTAAACTTAAACAAAAAAAAATAATTTAAACCCATATACTCAGTAAAATCAAGTGTATAAGACTATTAAACCAAAGGAAAGTTATTAAAATATAAATACTGAAAAATCAAGGACTGTCAATTTAAACTAGATATTTTAAAGACAATTAATTTAAACCCACCTATCCTATATCTACAAAATCAAGAACAAACCAAGGATAAATAAGTATGAACCAAAGTTAAGTAATTTAAATGCAATAAATCAATGTAAGTGTAAACATTAATGAATGCATTTAACATTCCTAATAAACTATCTTATCGTTGGATATCCGATATCAATTTGTAACAACATTCATTTATTCCTTATTGCTGTACGGAGTGGAAACATGGACTCTCGGAATTACAAGTATGAGGCGTATAGAAGCCTTTGAAATGTGTGTTTTTCGAAGAACGCTGAAGATTTCGTGGACAGAACACGTGACCAATAATGAGGTGCTGAGAAGAATGAGGACTGAGAGAGAACTTCTAAATATGGCAAACAACAGAAAAACGAGTTATCTAGGATATATTCAAAGAGAAGAAAAATATAACTTTCTACGACTCATAATGTAAGGGAAAGTAGACAGAAAAAGAGGTTCAGGAAGAAAAAAATGCTCCTGGCTGAAGAATGTAAGAGACTGGACAGACATGGACACACATTCGATACTAAGAACAGCTCACGATAGAGAGCAATTTGCTGTAGTTATAGCTGCCCTTCCGAATTGAAGAAAAAACCTTAAGAATAAGTGTAAACAGCATTTTATTTAAATTAATTTATTCAACAAAGAACATAATATAATTAAGGAATAGTTATTTCTATAATTAGACATATAAGTGCACGAATCGTCAGCAACAGCCGGCAACGAGTAGTAAATAAAAGTTCAGTGATTAAAAATACTATAAGAAAAGTAAATATTATATAATTTTATAAAAATGTATTCTTTTCGCCTATCCGATTTAGCAAATCGCTCTATGATTGCATCAACATCTAGAGAAATTTCAAGATGCACATTGATGAGTGCTAAACCAGTTAACAGAAGTTATATTTCTAAGCCAAGTCTTTGGACGCTTAAGCATAGAACGTTCTGTTGTTGCTGTAATGACTGGCAGTGTAATTAATATTTGCAGAAATATTCTGATATTTGAATATATAGGTATGAATATGGCAGTTTTCTAATACTTCTAAAATACGATCAGGAAGTTTTCCATTATTTTGCACGACTCTTTTCCACTTTTGAATCCACAGTGAAAACACTTGTTCTACTGTGAAATATGCAGTAAGTAGTTGGTCCAATAATATCCTGGAATGTGGAAGTTAAGATATTGTCTAAAAGGGGTAAATAAATAGATCTTCGGAAATATTCTTCACAAGAGTTAGCAGCTTGGTTTTGACGACAGATTTGACGAGAAACTATACGAGGCATCTTTAATTCAATGTCTAGTTGTTCAGCTATTTGTTTACTTCATAGTAAAGTTGGCTAAAAACAGATTCAGCATTTGATCTTTTATTGTATTTAGTGAAGAATGTATTTAGTATCCTCTATGTCCTCAGTAGCCTACTTAAAATCTAATTTTGGTGACTGAAGAAGACGACTAAGTGATACAGTTGTACCTAGAACATCACTAAGACAAACTACTGTTTCACAGTTTCACAAATACCTTGGACAGCAGCCCGTAGTTTCTTTATTTGTATTCACTAACGATCAGACAGAGCTAATGCAACAACAATATTCATTTTGATATTTATTATAGATAAATTATAAAATGTAGCACACAGTCTCAACAAGTATAATACATATTCAAATTACAAACAACCAATTCGTAGACAAAACTGAAGATAAGAAATACCTAATAATAAATAAAAATGTGCTGATTTCGTGCGAAAAGTCATCTCATGGACATTGAATGAGCAATAATGTGTGGGCGGTAATTATATCTCATCGATAATCGAACGATTCTCTGGCACCCAAATGACGAATTGTCAAAATTTGAAAATCGCGTAACTCTGAATTCGCGGAAGTCAGGTTGTTAATCGAGGTATTACTGTATTCAGAATTGTTGATTCTTTCGTATAATTCTACACTTACCCCTACAATAAATGAGTTTGAATCATTTCAACTCTTGACTTCCTGCTTATAGAGTTGATGGGTTTTAAATTATTTTTTTTTAGGATTATTTGATTGATATTTAATTTTGTTTTGGGGGTGGTCATGACCCCCATGACCCCCCCCCCTTGGATCCGCCACTGTCCGTGACCTAGTGTTGTTGTGTTTATATAAATCAATGCCTTGATAGGTCCCTAGGCGAGTGTCCCTGTTCTCCTAATATCGATGTAATCTTTTATTTTGATTGGGCATTTAGGTAAATTATAATGATGGATGATACTGTCTTATTCCTTTTGTGTCTGACTATGACGATAAGTCTAAGCAAAAAAAACTAAATATAGGCAAATAGAGTATTTCTCTTAATTTTTAAATTTATTTGACAATCGTGAACCACTGAGTTTTAATAAATATTTAACTAAATACGGTTTTGCTCACATTATTATATATACAATACATAACGGATATAAACTCACCCTTTACGGAATTTTTAATAATAAAAAAAGATCTGGTGATACATACATTATTAAGATGTATTATATTAACTATGAAAACTTATCTGTTTCACACCATCCCTCATTTGTATACCTCTTTGAATTCGTTGTGTAAAAAAGTGTTGGGCAACAAAAAACTAAATATTTAGAACTAATTGTAAACAAGAAGGTTCATCAACCTCGTGGGTGTTTGACGGCATTTATAAAGGCCTACCAGATGCCGGCATAGAAAGGGCGCTCACCCCTAGAAATTCTCTAGGTTCTTCCAACAATAGACTAGCTACAATCAAGAAGCTGTATTTTAAATTGAAAATTATACGATGGTGGTAAAAGCGTTGAACTAATAAATATAAATAAATTTTTTTCCTTGACAATCTTTTTATTTTCTCAAGTTATAGTAAAGCAAAGCAAAATGGAAAATGGACATAGCACTACATAATTATTATTATGTTCATATATATAGATATATATATATATATATATATATATATATATATATATATATATATATATATATATATATATATATATATATATATATGTATACAAGGTGAGTGGCGAGGAACGTACCAAACTCTAGTATATAGTATACGTAAAAATAATTAAAACTAATATATATATATATATTATTGTGATATTTAAAGTCTTGGTGCGCCAAGCAATAATTAGCTAATTATTTTTTTTGATTAATTAAAATTATTTAAATGATATTATGACTCTATCACAATTTTTAATTCTTTTATCTCAGGGTTAAATTCGTGCTTCAATATCTAGGCTATTACATGTGAAAGGTAAGGTCCAGAGAATACCGGAATAATAAAAAACACATATGATCTAACACAATATATTGAAATAAAAATAATGAAATAATTCACACTCAAAGGTTTTCAATAAACAAATCTCATATAAGGATTCTCAAAATTTTGTTCTCCGTACGTGAACAATCAAAATTAATGGTACAAACAATATTAATTGAAATCTCAAAATCCCAAACTATTCTAACTCTCCTAATCAAAATATTTATATCCTTTCTCAATTACGTGTAAAAATTTTGTTATCAATAAAAGAAAAAAACTGCAGAAACAAAAATATCTCTCTCTGATGATGAGTGGTCCAAATCCTTGTTCCTTGTAGACTATATTATCTCCTCTCAACCGCTCCCTATGTAAACAGCAATCTTACACAGATTGTTGCAAGTATATCGTCCTTAATGATCTCCTTCAAAAGCATAAATCATTCAAATTATGATAGCCTTTCTCCTCTCGATAAACTGAATCTCTCGTTGGCCCGAGTGAAAAATGACTCTTGGAATATCTTCTCTTTACGATAAACTGAATCTCTCGTTGGCCTGAACAGTGACTCTTGGAATATAAGTAGAGAAATATGACTTACAATATTTTGCTGCTTCAGCTTCTGTCAGATACACTAACTCCACAAAAACTCACTAACATTCCACTACTGCTTGCTACATTTCAGGAACCGCCAGAGAAACAATCACCGTTCCTCTCACAGACTTGGAAACCAACTGCCATATCTTTTCTCTCTCCTCAATCTCGCTAAACTTTTTCCTACATACTTATCCCACCTTTTTCAATCTCCGCCAATCAAAACTCGTCACAATTCCCCCATTTTTTCATTTCGATAACAAACAAATTTTTACCTATAATTATAAATTTCCTAAAACTTATTTACAAATAATATTTTTCTATAATTCTTAAAAACTAACAAAAACCTCTTTCTATAATCCCTTCTATTGTCTTTAATCACTGCATTAATGTATTTCAATTGTCTTTGGGATTTCACTTAAAATTATGCGGGTCACTCAAGTATAACAAAGAAATAATTTATGCAAAGCTTACATTTTGTTTAGTACAGGTAATTCAAGAAATTAATAACTCTCCTTCTTCGAAATGTTTGTTGGTTATTATCCTACTTATCTGAATTATTTTAATGTTATTGAATTTTTAAATATTTTTAAACAAACCAATATTTTTCTCGATTTTACATATCATAACAAATCCCCGCCATTTGATCTGCCGAAAACTCTTTGTTAAATTTTAAAAATGACAAAAGTTTTCTAGGATCAAATTATTTCACTATGTTATTAAAATCTACTTATGATACTGACAAATGTCGTGAATGTTAAAATACCCCGTATATTGCCTGTCTTTATACGGGATTGGATATATTTTCGTTTTAAATTTTTCCAAGTATTTTCCCTTAAAAGAAAGTTCATAATTTTTAACCACTTGATTGACTTTATTAACAAAATCTCCATGGTTTCCTAAAATCTTCTCTATTTCCTTCTCCATGTTTTTTCCACAATTTATTTTTCTTTCATCCACCTTTTGTTCACATGTGTTCACTGTCCATACTACTTCTTCACAAAATTCTGGATTCTCGTCCATCAGTGCCATTTTTTCTTCTGTTTTCTTTTTATCCTCTAATTCCCTTTGGTATTCCGAGCACCATGTTTCTATTCCTTTCATTTCTCTGATGATACCTTCTTTTTCTTCCTGCTTCCATTCTGTTTTATCGTCGGTTGCCAACAATTCTTCTGTACCTTCTATTTCCTGTTTTTCTCTGGTCTCCATCTTATTTTCCTGCTTTCTTTTCGAACTCTTCTTCTTTTTCTTCCTTCTCTTTTTCTTTTCTGTTAGATCTTGTTCTTGTACTTTCGGTTTATCCTCTACCGTCATATCGATTTCTTTGCGTTTTTCCTGTGCATTGATCCTTCCAGAATTTGTTTTCCTATCTGTTTGCTTTTCTTCTCCTGTGTTGTCTGGTTCTGCTCTGATTTCCAGTTTATTTTCCGAAAAATTTATGGTGATATCTTTTTTCCTCAATTCATCAATTCCCGCTATCATATCATGATTTAAATCTTCAATCACCACACATTTCATAATATGGAATTTGTTTCCCACTCTTATCTGTACTCCCAAGCCTTCGTTTACTGTCGTCAAATTTCTATTGTTTGCACCCACTAAATCAACCCTAGGAATCTTATACACACATCTGTCCAAATTTAATTCTTTTACTAGTTTTTTATTGATTAGCGATATCTCCGATCCAGAATCAATCACAATTTTAATCGCTTTATGTTTTATAAATGCATCTAAAAATATTAGATTAGAATTAGAAATTTGTCTGTCGTTTCCTATTGCTACATGATTCATCTCCCTTCTATTTTGTTGTTGGAAGCTCTGGTTATTTCTATCGTCCCTTTGTTCGTTAGTATTCCTATTCGGAGGATTTTGTGCATCTCTATTCCTGTTGTGATTTTCATATGTTCTCTGTTGTGTGTCATTCCTGTTATCGTAATTTTGTTGTCTATTGTAATTATTGTAATTTCTCGGCCTATATTCGTTTGTTGATCTGGGATGTCGGTTTCTCTGGTCATAATTTGATGAATGCCTTCTTTCCGCTCCATTATATTGGTCATGTTGTCTTCTATTTCTCATTTCTTTTCTTTTCGCTTCTTTTAATTGAAGGAATTGGCACAAACTATCAATATCTTGATAGTTTCTCAAAATCACGTGATCTTCCAACGTTTCCTCAAAATGTCTGCTGATCATTTCTACCAGCTGTTCGGTAGAATATTTGTATTCTAGATATTTTGAATTGTTATATATCTGCAAAGCATATCTTTCTTCAGATATTCCCATTTTTTCGTGATATTTTCCATTCTGTAGCTCTTGGTTGATTTCTCTCTGTTTATTTTTCCCCCAGAAATAGTTGAGAAATTTATTTTCAAAATCTGTCCAATTTTCAAACTCATCTTCCTTGCTTTCATACCATAACGCTGCTCCTTCTTTCAAATGGTTTCTAATTGTTTCTTTGCAATCGTCAAAATATCTAATATGTTGTAATTTGGTTTTCAAATTTTTAACAAACGGTACTGGGTGTGTTTTCCGAATATCCCCGCCAAATTGTATTTTCGACTCGCTTGTTCCATGGATGATAACTTCTTTTCTCTCTACCCCTCTTAGTTCAATTTCTGCCATTTGTTTTTCATTTTGCTTTAATCTTCTTTCTACTTCCTTCCTGTCTTCTTGTAGCGCATTTTCAAATTTTATTTCTAATCCCTCCAAATTATCTTTAATTCTCATTTCTTGTTCTTTCATATTATTTTTAATTTCATTAATCTCTTCTATTTGTTGTATCAGTTCTTTCTTTATCCCCTCAACACATCCTTTAATTTCCTGTTCGTAGTTTTCCAGACGCTGCTCTATATTGCTCATTGTTTGTTTTGTTTCCAGTTGATTTTTATCCATTTTTTGTGACGATTCTTGTATTTGTTGTGTCTGTATTTGCATCATAGCTAATAATTTTTCTAACATCCCTGTTTCTTTTCTTTCCTCCATTATTGTAGCATTTCCTTCATTATCCGATCCTTCATCAATAATTGTTTCCTCTTCTATCTTATATCTTATCCTCTTTCCTTTCTTGCGTTTTACTTTGACTCCTTGTGGTCGACATGTTGTTTCTTTTCGTTACTGTTTTTGTCCCCGCCAAATGTGAAATTTTACAACACTCTATATGTTTCAGAACATGACAATATTTCTCCCCAAATGTATTAAATTTTCACGACAAATATCAAATATGCAATCAGTAAAATTCAAATAATTCAAAATAAATATCAAATGTACGATTGGTAAAGAAAATAAAATCAAATAATTCAATAGCAGTAAATATCCACTAACTACGATCAAACAATAAATCAAATTTATATTCCCTGGAAAAATTGTCAAAATACTTTCAAATTCAAATTCCCTCAATGTTATATGTTTTTATCTCTGGATCACCTGTACTTATTCCAGATCTCTTTCCCTTCCTTCAAATGTAAAGCTGCGATATTTTCAAGCCCCACGTTTTGGAAGCCAGTTATTGTGATATTTAAAGTCTTGGTGCGCCAAGCAATAATTAGCTAATTATTTTTTTTGATTAATTAAAATTATTTAAATGATATGATTATGACTCTATCACAATTTTTAATTCTTTTATCTCAGGGTTAAATTCGTGCTTCAATATCTAGGCTATTACATGTGAAAGGTAAGGTCCAGAGAATACCGGAATAATAAAAAACACATATGATCTAACACTATATATTGAAATAAAAATAATGAAATAATTCACACTCAAAGGTTTTCAATAAACAAATCTCATATAAGGATTCTCAAAATTTTGTTCTCCGTACGTGAACAATCAAAATTAATGGTACAAACAATATTAATTGAAATCTCAAAATCCCAAACTATTCTAACTCTCCTAATCAAAATATTTATATCCTTTCTCAATTACGTGTAAAAATTTTGTTATCAATAAAAGAAAAAAACTGCAGAAACAAAAATATCTCTCTCTGATGATGAGTGGTCCAAATCCTTGTTCCTTGTAGACTATATTATCTCCTCTCAACCGCTCCCTATGTAAACAGCAATCTTACACAGATTGTTGCAAGTATATCGTCCTTAATGATCTCCTTCAAAAGCATAAATCATTCAAATTATGATAGCCTTTCTCCTCTCGATAAACTGAATCTCTCGTTGGCCCGAGTGAAAAATGACTCTTGGAATATCTTCTCTTTACGATAAACTGAATCTCTCGTTGGCCTGAACAGTGACTCTTGGAATATAAGTAGAGAAATATGACTTACAATATTTTGCTGCTTCAGCTTCTGTCAGATACACTAACTCCACAAAAACTCACTAACATTCCACTACTGCTTGCTACATTTCAGGAACCGCCAGAGAAACAATCACCGTTCCTCTCACAGACTTGGAAACCAACTGCCATATCTTTTCTCTCTCCTCAATCTCGCTAAACTTTTTCCTACATACTTATCCCACCTTTTTCAATCTCCGCCAATCAAAACTCGTCACAATTCCCCCATTTTTTCATTTCGATAACAAACAAATTTTTACCTATAATTATAAATTTCCTAAAACTTATTTACAAATAATATTTTTCTATAATTCTTAAAAACTAACAAAAACCTCTTTCTATAATCCCTTCTATTGTCTTTAATCACTGCATTAATGTATTTCAATTGTCTTTGGGATTTCACTTAAAATTATGCGGGTCACTCAAGTATAACAAAGAAATAATTTATGCAAAGCTTACATTTTGTTTAGTACAGGTAATTCAAGAAATTAATAACTCTCCTTCTTCGAAATGTTTGTTGGTTATTATCCTACTTATCTAAATTATTTTAATGTTATTGAATTTTTAAATATTTTTAAACAAACCAATATTTTTCTCGATTTTACATATCATAACAATATATATATATATATATATATATATATATATATATATATATATATATATATATATATATATATATATATATTATTTTTTTATTTTTTTTTTTATTTATTTATGCCTCAACCTCACCACATTTACTAATAAAACACTCGTATTCTAAGGTTATTCCGTATTTATATCCAGAATAGTTATCCTAAGTATAAGGTAAATATAATACTAAAATAATTTGTTACAAACAAACTCGGTATATGTTAGTTATAAGTAGTATTCCCACTTTATTCCGAAATAATAGTTTGGCAATGTCGCAATCTTTTGCACAAATACATAGAACAACGACATATTGAGTGAAATATGTCAATTTTGATTTTTCTTTAAAACTGACACCAAATATATCTTTATTTGTTATCTTATATGTTGAGTTTGAGTATTTTAAAATTGCAAAAAAGTATTATAAAATGGCTTCAAATAAAAGAGAACGTTGCGTTAACTGGGAAAGTGAAGAAAAAGTAAGCAAACTGATTTATTTTACTTATAAATGTTAATTTCAGCATCTTTTGAAGAATATTGTGGGAGATTTTTTACATATATTAGAAAATAAAGATCTAAGCACCAACACAAATAAATCAAAATTAAATGCATATCTGCAAATAACGGAGACGTAAGTGTTTACTTAAAATTATATACTTCATCAAAACCTTTTTTTATTTCAAACCATTTATTTAACAAAATTATGTGGTTGGGAAAAAAAAAATGTTGTTTTTATTTTAAGCAATTTGATACTGAATATTCAACCTATTTTAAGGTTCAATGCTGCCAATGTTAGGAGAATGCCAAGAATAAAGGATAAGAAACAGTTAATGTCAGTGGAAGTTGGCCAAAATAAATTGTAAGAAGGAAATGTCCCAGTTGAGAAGGGAGTTAAATAAAAGTGGAGGTGGTCGTAAACCACCATCTCCTTCTCCTGAGGTACCTATTGAAGATAGCAAAAATGATTCCCCTTGAACTAGAAGGGGATAATAATACCTTTGACAGTGATGGTGTAAAGGTACAATATTGAATCTAGTATTTTCTTATTTATTTTACTTATATATATATATATATATATATATATATATATATATATATATATATATATATATATATATATATATATAAAACATACTTTTATCTTTTTAGGAACATGCAGTGGTCCAGAACGTTGAAGTAGAAGTTTTAAATTATCCTAGTGCTTCATTTGGGGTAAGATATTTTATAGAATGTAATAAAAAATAAAAAAAAAATTTTTTCATTAGTATATTTTGTGACCAAAGTGATCAAAAAAACTAATTCTAACATTTTGTTCCAGATAAAACATCATGACATTGAAGAAGCTAGAATGAGTAAAGCAATACCAACACCTAAGCGAACTAGAAATAAAACATCAGTATCATTATATAAAAAGAATAATTATAATCATATAACATTTTTTTAATTTCCTTTCAGACATCCACGAATATTTTTAATTTTTCTTATGTCTCATATGGAGATATGCACTATTTTGGGGTCCAGGAGAACAAACGCTTGATGAAGGAACATAAGCTAGCATAAAACACATGTGTGAGCAACATGCTCAGATTATGAAAATTTTAAAGTTGCAAGAGGATATTTTAAAAAAGAAAAAGGAAGAAAATATATAAATATAAATAATTGCATATGACATATAGTTTTATTTTCCTCAAAAATTTTGTTCCATAAATACAGATCTTGATACAGCACCCCGTTGTATATTATTATGCATTACTGGTGCTATTAGTGGTTGAGGTGAATATTGCATATCACCATCATCAGGAAAAGGTTCCTCATTTAAATAAATTGCAATATTATGTAATACTGCCAAAGCTACAATATACATTTTTGTATTATCTAAGGATATTCTGAATCCAGTCAGTAAACACCTAAATCGGTTTTTCCAAACACCAAAACATCTTTCAACAGTATTACGTGTTCTGATGTGTGCATAATCGTATCGTTCCTCCCGACGGTTGGAAGGATTTAAAATTGGTGTAAATAAATAAGGCGAAAAAGCATAACCAGAGTCTCCCAATAACAACCCATTAAATTTTCCCTCAAACCATTGTTTTAATGTACTTTCATTAAAAATGCGGGAGTCATGTGTACTTCCTCTCCAATGAGCAACAATATTTCTTATTTTTAAACGATTGTCACTAACCATCTAAAACAAAACATATGTATAACAACTCACCTGAACGTTTAAGGAACTATATCCTTTCCTATTTATATAGTATTGTCCACTGGGCCCTTGTATTTTAGGTATCCTGATACAGTCTATAGTACCAATTACTTTTTTAAAACCAGCTATTTGTTCAAACTGTCGCATTAAAATTAATTATTCACGAAGAGAAGGCATTTTGATATAATCAAATCTTTTCTCCAATATCGCTCTTGCGACACGACGACATACATTAGCGATAGACTGCTGGGTTAAGCCATGAAGTCCAGCATCCGCTGCATCATCTTGAATCTACAAACAAAAAATCAAGAAAAACTGTTGTGTTAACAATTATTTAGTATAGCAGTTGTATTTACATTATCTAGATAAAACAATTCATATATATACTCACTTCAGTGCGACAACACCTCGCGTGTCCACAATAAGTGAATCACCTATTAAGTTTTCTAAAAACCTTACACCATCTTTAAGAAAACCGATATTTTATTCTAAATTCTCTATCAGTGTATTTTGAAAACCGATTTATTCTTTCTTTGAAAGTTTTTCTTTTTCGTGTATTTTCTATCATGTTAATGAAATTATCAACTTCCTCGACAGCCGCAACACCTCTTAAACACATTTTTTATTATATAGCTACTCACAAAACAATACAAAAAATAATATATGTATTATACTATACCTGATTTATTCTGAGTATAAGTTTTATACTTGGTTTATTAGTTATGCTTTTATATTGTTATTTGATTTTCATTTGTTTTTGCGATTATAACTCAAAGTTGTAATTTTTCGTTAATTTAGTCTTTAATGTTCTTGTAATACATTTCAGTACAAAATTTGGCGTTTTTGTAATAAATGGCTCTAATTGTTATTTATTTCGTGTTAATACCTTAAATGAAATAAAAATATTACAGTAGTTTTACAACGACTCAGTTATGTTCTCCATAAACAAAGTTATTACTTCGATGTTATTATTGCTAATTATCATATTGTTGTACCACATATCTGTGATTCATTTAATAATTTGTTGACTGACAATATGTGCTAGTATAGTGTCAACCTGATTTAACGTTTCTTTGACAGTTTGTATGAAAAAAGTTGTCACAAAAGTTCACATACTTCACATTCAAATCGTGATTATAATAAAATTTAAATTTATAGTCCCAAAGGCACCATATTTGGCAGGTATTCATGAAGCCGCTTTAAAAAGCATAAAGCGTCATTTACACCGAATAATGAGAAAGCTCACCGTTACATATGAAGTTTTCTCTATAATCGTGATCCAAATGGAAGGAATTTTAAATTTGCGGTCTCTCTCACCACTGTCCAATGATCCAAATAATTATAGCTGCCTTACCCCTGAGCATTTTCTTACCGGAACTGCATTGATTGGATATATACCAGAAAATTTGTCAAGCTCGACAACTCTTTTGAAAAACGTGGAAATTAAAGTACCTCTATTAATTGCAACATCGAGCTACATGGTGTAAACCTCTTAAAAATATACAGGTTAAGAATATGTTAGGCCTATTCATAGACATATAATACATGATAGACTGACTGCTGCAATACAGTGGCGTTCCTCAAGTGCGACAGAGAAAACTGCCGCAAAGCGGTCCCTGCATCTCTATCCAATGGGCCGGATTTACCGACCCCGTAACCTTCTCATTGGTGATTTAGGTCATTGGCAAATTAGAAAGAGATGCAGGGACTGCTATGCATCCAGTTTTTTCTGTCGCACTGGGGGAACAGGCTGATAGTGCAAGGATCAGTCTATCTTGTATTATATGTCTATGGGCCCATTACACGTGTTGCACTTCTCCAGATTAATGATTCCAAACTCACGGAAACTGTAACGTCATAGTCCAGGACATGATATTCCAGTCGGATTATCCTGTGTTATAATTTAAATTTAGTTTACTCTTAGTATTCATGTTAAATATTAGTATAAGATTTATTTTACGGTTACATTTCCACCTAACTGGGATCTGATCCTTCGTCTTTTGTGTTGTTTCTTAGTTTATTTTGACAAGACATCGAAATATGTTCGAAACTCTCACAAAATAGTCAGGTAATACTTATTTATTCAATGATTATTTTTATCTGTATAATTTCTACTTGTATTTCAAGAAAGTAAGCTAATTCTTCCTTTTATTAATAGCTTAATAGGGTACGGTAGGAGTACAATACACGGATATTTTCTATATCTGTGGCGTCAGACATCAGCTTTCTTTTTCTACCCCAAGTCACGAAAAAACAAAACATCAATAGACAGTCGCAAGCTAGTCGATATAGCAGAAG
This sequence comes from Diabrotica undecimpunctata, assembly GCF_040954645.1. Classification (NCBI taxonomy): domain Eukaryota; kingdom Metazoa; phylum Arthropoda; class Insecta; order Coleoptera; family Chrysomelidae; genus Diabrotica; species Diabrotica undecimpunctata. Next base: position 114,313,720 of record NC_092804.1, on the reverse strand, counting down.
TATCTTCTCTCTCTTAAATGACTTAAAGGATTAGTGGTGTAGAAGGCACACATTCTCGCGTGTCTCATCTCATAGTATATACTTGCTCGACAAGTATATCACGACTCAGATGGTTTGAAGGTTATCTCTATTAGTAACAATAGCACCCAGTACTACAATATCGTAACAAGATGCTGCATATCTAGGCAAGAGATACCCAAGAACCTGGCAGATAAGGTAAGGGCATGTGCCCTTATGAGCTCGTATAATATTTACCGGTAAGGGCCTAAAGCAAGAAAATATCAGGCTGTTTTAGTGTGTGGAACACTATACCGATACATTATCGTAGTTTTTCATTGTTATTTAGCTTTCTTATATATTTACGTATTTCATTTTTAGGTTTTAGTTAGAATAAATGTGTTAAAATCACCTCTTTTTATATTTATTGGGCTAGATTTAGGAGGCCTTCTAGGATGCAGTCTCGGTGGTATATAATGTGCACAGCTAATTACCTATTCTCAGTGAACTAGCACCTATAGAACCTTACAATGATTAATAATTTCATACACATGGTGGTCTATTTATCGGCCAGCCAACAGACATTACTTTGCTGAGATGGATGACAACTTTTAATAGCAGATGGTACGTTAAAAAGATAGAATAAGTGACATTAGTATAATATTTTAGTTCAGAGATCTGTAGAATAAATAAAAAAGAATAGTTAATTTAATGTAGAAGCCCTCCTAATGGCCGTTGCAATAGTGATTGCCATCGTCGGATAATTCTGATACAACACGTGAAGAAGTTATATATTTTCAGCCGAAAGGTAATTTTTAAAATTCAGTTTTCTTTCAAATATAGTTGACAAAACAGAAATTTGGTATTTTGTATAAAAACAAGATAAACAAGGTTAACAAATTTTTATCTTAAAATGTAAATTATATTAATACAAGTGCTGTCTTATTTATTATCAAGAATTGATACAAAAGGGGATAACAGTACCAACCGCAGTTTCCCATAAAAACGCCATTAAAATCTTACACAAGCAATTTCACGGATATAGTTGAATAATTGCTCATACCAATTTCTGCTGAAATATTTGTTAAATAGAATTTACTAAACTTGGTATTACGAGATACGTTAAATACTTTAAGAAATAAAATACTTGTGTATTAAAATCTTTTTGTTAAGACTATACTTTGAGAACTGTTGTGGTAGAACTGAACAAGAATCATAGTGTAGCTAACAGGACATTACGGCAACAGCTAAATCTATAAAACCGATAACCATATATGACAGATAAGTAAATATTAACGATTACATCAGAAACAGGATTTAATACACAGTAAAAATTGGACAAATATCGCAGATCGACCCAATAAATTTTGCAGATCTCAGGAAAAGACATAAAGTGATAACATCAACTAGAATATCATTGTTAGTAGTATCTTATTCTTTTAGTAACCTGTCCGATTATTGAACTCATATCGATCATATTGTCAATAATAACTTTGTTTGCGGCAACAGATTAGCGGATGTCTCTTGATACCACTCTTGGAGATTTCGGATCCAGGATGTTCTTCTTCAGCCTGAGCCACTTCTTACGGCGATCTTGCCCTGCATTATAAGGTGTAGGTCATATCTCTCGGGATGCCTTATTACATGCAGAATTATTTTAACTTTCAAATTTTTATTGTTTTTATTATTTTTGTGCTCTTTTTCGTTAGGTGTAAAGCTATTTCATTATTTATTCGAACTTATCCACAATAATCGCTGGTAAATTCACATCTCAAAGGCCTCAAGTTTTTTCATTAGTGTTGTTGTAAGAGTTCAGCTCTCCATGCCATACAGTAATGTGGAGAATATGTAGCAGCGTATTAATCTGATTTTAAGGTTTAATGTTAGTTATCGTTAACACTGGCTTCCAAATAAGTGATATTGTGACTTCTTTCTAACTATATGCCATACGCTCTGATGTTTAACGGTTGTAACTCTGTTTTGCTGACAACTGAACTGCTACAGATCGACAAAAATCTAATAAAGTAATATGTAAATAAGTAAGTCGTGCGAATATTGGCCAATATCACTTGTTAGCTCTGGTTTTAGTTGCATATTTTACAACAAACCATGCTGATCCATGCGTCCTATGAATATATTATAATTGTTCAACAATTTCGGTCAAAAAATAAACGTTTTCCTTTATGCTTACAATTTTATCTACTACGTTTATCTACTAGGTTAGTTAACACACTTATTATAGTTCCATTTTACAAAAAGTATTTCTCCATTTACATCAAATTCTCGATTTACATCAAAATCTTATGATCTATGAGCTTATTTGCTAAGAGTTTTTGTATCTTGTATAGGACACTTGGCTAATCTATTTCCCGCAAGGATCCTGTGGGCCTGTATCCACATTTTTGTATATGAAATAATAAATATCTGCTGGTAAATATATGTAATACTAACCCAGTGGTTTGCAGGGTTATAAATGCAATCTAACGTATAAGTACTACTTTGAGTCTAAAGTCATATCTTCTTCATCATTTAATCCTCTTCATTTTTATATTTATTATACTAAAATATTATTCATTGCAAAATAATTTCTGCCAAATACGATAAAATAACTTTTTATGCAAATCGCAATAAACAAATGTAAAATTAAAAAAAATACAATGACTTGTGCGCAGATTCACATTCAACTTAATACTGAAATGCTGCACATTTTGATAACGCTGAGTACCAGTGTCCTATTTATAAAATAGTAAAATAAAACTTGTAATGATTATTCAACAATTTATATTTACAAAATTTATTCATGAGTATAGTTTATAAGAACTTCTTCTTCTTCTTAACATGCCATACACAAAAGTGCGTAGGCGACTATCTCATTACTAGAATTCTGTTCTTGGCGGCGTGACACAACTCGCCTGTATTGTGTATTCCTGTCCATTCTTTAATATTCCTTAACCAGGATAATTGTTTGCGGCCGGCTCCTTTCCTACCTTCGATCTTCCCTTGTAGGATTAACTGTGGTATTTCATATTTTGCTCCTCTCAATATGTGCCCAAGGTAACCAATCTTGCGTTTTTTAATTAATTTAAAGAGTTCTCTTTCCACGCCGGCTCTCTTAAGGACGTCATCGTTTCGAACTCTATCCACCCAAGGTATGCGCATCATTCTTCTTAACGACCACATTTCAAATGCTTCAAGTTTGTTGATAGATGTTTTTTTCAAAGTCCACGTTTCCATGCCATAAAGCAAGATGGACCATATGTAGCACTTGACCATTCTGTAGCGTATTTCGAAATTTAGGTTTTGATTACATAGGAGCGGTCTGAATTTCACAAAAGCTTGTCTTGCCATTTGTATTCGGGTTTTTATCTCTTGTTGTGGATCCGATTGGTCATTGATTGTGGTGCCAAGGTATTTAAAAGTTTTCACGCGTTTTATGCGATCGTCACCTATGCATATTATCGGGTTTTCTGGAGGGTTTCTGCTAATGACCATATATTTCATTTTCAAAATGTTGATTTTGATATAAGAACTATCAAGGTTCAAATATAAGACTCAAATTCAACTGAGATTAAGATGGGGATAGAAATGCTCTCTTTAAACATCAGTGAAATATCTAATCGAATAGGTAATCTTACCAATAAATTATCTAGTATACAAACGAAAAAAGAAGTATTGAAGAAAAATACGTTTTATACCACCTCAGGTACCAAACTGAAGTCCCTCAACATTTCGAATCAACAGAGAAAAAAACCAAAAATTACAGAAGATAACTGCCAATATGTAGTTATTACCAACTTAACCCCAATTTACACCTATACAAGTTGTTCACTTTATTAAAGAGAAGCTGGGTATTAAGGAATATATTATTTTATGCCCTCCTTTAAGATGCCGACACAGCGAGTGGTTCCTCATTCAAAATAGGCATAAAATCTCAAACCTCCATTGACTTATTATTTAATAAGGAAATTTTGCCACCTGTTGTAAACATTAAATCTTCATATTCCGAACCAAAGCCTTCATCTGAGTCAAATATGAGCTCGAAGAACATCAGAAGCCTCGATAGCTTGAAAAATCGAATTACCATGTTAAGCAACAACAAAAGTGAAGTAGAAAGTACAAAAATAGTCACAGACAAGCAGGCCATCTAAATCTAAGAATGCTTTCCATTCCCATATTAACTTCAATAAGAAGGATACTTTGGCACCATCGATAAATCTGGATACTTTGACCCCACCAAAAGTTAGATTAACCAACAACTCGAACAGTCGATATCTTCTAGCAAGGTTAAGGGAACCGAATATCTTGAAAGCCATTAAGCTACTTCTTGCTTTTCTACATGCTCAACCTGCTTCAGTATATTATGAAGGATTCACCAACACAAGCGTTAAACTCTTTTTGGTATCCGAAGGACTTCACACTAAAGGTCGCGGCATATTATCGTGCACGTATAGTTTCCGGCATGCAGCGTTTCCACTCCAGCAATTGGGCTGCGCGTTCACATTTTCATACATAGAACGTTTCAGTTTGGTTCGTTGAAGATATGATCTCGCTTTTCTCGACAAAAATTATGTGCAATTGCTCTTCTACCTAACGATGAAGAATGAAAAACTGTGTTAAAAATAAGGTTTGAAGTATATCCAATGCTAAGAGAAAGGAAGAAGGAATGTGAATACTGGACTTTATACAGAGAATTAATTGATGAAGCTGAAAAATATTATGGATATTTTAGAATGAATAGGATTCAGTTTAAATATGTTTTAAATTTAATTTCACCTTCAGTTAAAAAACAAAATACTACATTTAACGAAGCCATACATATCAAACCAAAAAGTATTTTTAAAAAGAAGAGGTATCACTTCCGTACAAAAGTCCTAATTGTTTATCACTTCCCTGATTAATTGTCACAAAGCAATAGAAACACGTGCATAAATGACGAAATAGCCTCGAAAATTATTTTTTTAAATACTCTGTATCAAAATCAAACAAATACAGTGAAACTTGGATAATTCGAATCTCAAGGGACCGTTAAAAAAAATCGAATTATCCAAAAATTCGAATTATCCAAAAATTCGAATTATCAAAAAATTCGAATTAAAAATATATCCACAAAAAACAAAGATGCCTACAAAAACATCTGCAAACGATAAAAATCAACAATAGTTGACTATTTTTATCGCTTGCAGAAATATCGAATTATTTTATCGTTTGCAGAATTATCCAAAAATTCGAATTAAAAATATATCCACAAAAAACAAAGATGCCTACAAAAACATTTGCAAACGATAAAAATCAACAATAGTTGACCATTTTTATCGATTGCAGATGTTTTCGTTACAATTTTTACCCGAATTTTGTCAACCGAAAAAAATGGGCCAACAAAATTCGGCCAGAATACCAATTAAAGCATTTGCAAGCTATAACAAATGGTCAATTATTGTCGATTTTTATCATTTGCAGGTTTTCTCATTGGTATTTTTGGCCAAATCTTGGCCGAAACAATCGGCAGATAAAAAATTCCCAGTGAGAACGCATTAGTAAAACAATAAAACATTTTGTCTCAAAAAATTTATTGAAAATAAGAATACATATTTGTTACAATTAATGAAAATAGACTAATTTTGTCCAAAGAAATCCGAAATTTTTAGCTGCTTTTTAGAATTTAACTTCTCGGTAATGACAAACGATTCTAAGATGTTCAGTGAACTAAAAATAGAGTGACTTACATCATTTTTACTTTCCAAGTACCGTTTAAGTTGCGTAATATGGTGTGTTGCTTCGGCCGCACTCGGAACATGTATTTCTCCCGCCACTGATGATGCGTTGTCTTCATCACTCTCTTGTTTTTCATCATTGTCCTTAAGCACTTCAGCGATGATCTCTGTATCGGTTATTTCACCACATACTACAACATCTTCATCCACGTTGACAAAATCTTCATAAGAGATGGCAGGATCAGAAATGATGTCCCCCCAGCAGTCAACTGAAAGCAGCTCTTCTGTTAAATTGTCGTCTGTGTTCTCCTCCTTTTTTATAAAACCAGCTCTTTTGAAACAGTGTTTGATCGTTTCAGGTGTTACTTGGTCCCAAGCTTTCTTACACATTCGAGATGCTTGTAGAATGTCTAACTTTATTTTAAGGGTGTCGCAATCTTCCATCAATATGTTTTCAACCAAAAAACGTCTGTAAAAATGTTTAAAATTTTTTATTACACCCTGGTCCATAGGCTGGAGAACTGAAGTCATGTTAGCAGGAAAAAAAATAACTTTTACATTTTCCATCAGTGGGATAGTGGTGTGTGCCGTACAATTGTCAATAAACAAAATAACTTTTCTTTTTTCTTTTATGAACTTTTTGTCTAATTTTTTCAGCCAGTTCTCGAAAAGATCACTAGTCATCCAAGCTCTTGCGCTGCTCACATATTCCACTGGTTTTGACTTGACGTTCTTAAAACAACGCGGATTAGCCGACTTGCCAATCATCAGTAGAGGCAGTCTTTCTGATCCGTCCATGTTTGCACCGATTAGGAGAGTTACTCTTTCTTTACTTAGTTTTCCTCCGTGACATTTTTCGTTTTTAAATGCTAGCGTTTTGTCAGGAGTGCATTTAAAAAAGAGACCCGTCTCGTCAACATTAAAGATATCTCTTTCATCTATACCCTGAATCATCTCTTCCAAATTTTTTTTCCACTGGTTGGCTTCTTGCTGATTAACGGTCCCACTTTCTCCACAAATGGATTTGAAAGAAATTTTGTTGCGTTCTTTAAAGCCGTCGAGCCACCCTGTACTCGCCTTAAAATTATTTTTCCCCATTTCAATAGCAAATTGTTCAGCTTTGCTTCTTATAAGGGGACCACTCACGGGAATCTTCTTATCCCTAGCTTGTTTGAACCATTTTAACACACAACTGTCTAAATTTGGATTTTCTGGCTCCCTTAATCTTTTTCGATCTTTACCGCACTCACTTTCACTGTTGAGAATTTTTTCTTTATTCTTCAAGTAGGTGGATAATGTGTTAGGAGGAATTCCAAAGTCCCTGGCAATCTCAGATTTTTTCTTCGTCCCCTTTTCTACTTCTCTAATTGCCGCTATTTTTTCCGATAACGTTAAAGTTTTGTATGTTTTCGTATTACCATGCGACGACATCTTTACTCAATACGAAGTGACTTGACGTGATTTGCGGTGATTGCAATTGCAACGCCAACTCATCTCAACTGAAGGGGCATGCCAGATGGGGTAGAACCTCGGTGACAGGTACGGGTACAATGTACAATGGCCTTGAATGCCTTGAAAACAAGTGGCACGTTAGAACAGAAAAGAATACTACCTCTTTTAGCGGAAATTTCCAGCATGAAATTGGCATTTTTAACTTTTTAACTTGTAGAAAAGTTCGAATTATCCAAAATATAATTCGAATTATTCACGACTTTTTAACATTACTTATATAGGAAATGCTAGGGACCAGAATAAAAATTCGAATTAAAGAAGATTTCGAATTAACGAAGTTCGAATTAAGCAGGTTCTACTGTACCTAAATAAACAACGGGGGGAAAACGACGGACATCTAATTCACATTATCCTTACCAACCGGTTACGACTCGTTACGTAGCCGTCGGCATCAGTAAAATAATGTTTTCAAATATACTGAACGGAAACGTTAAGTGTCTGAAACGCTATGTTCTGGACAGTGTGCGTTGTTCATATTTAAAACCATTTAAATTATATTTTTCGGAAACTAAACGCTATGTGCTGGAAACGCAACGAGCACGATAATATGCCACGACCTTAAGACTGAATATCTAAGAAAAATCCTTTTAAAATTTAACAATGCCTATGGAATTGGTCCAACTGAGGTGGAAGCTGATCTTGGTGCTTTTAGGTCCTTTCTCACTTTGGAAAGAATTATTCACCTACAAAAATCAAGGAAAAGTCACCGAAACTATTATTGCGTTGCCTCTCCAAAACGAAATTTTTAAATAATACGACGTGTTCTGTGGGACTAGAAACCTCAAATTATTTTAGTGATGATAACTTTAGCATGGTTCTGATTAATATTTAATATTCGTTCTATAAGATATAAAACAGATGAATTATTTTTGTTTCTAAAGGAATTAGGAGTTCCTCCGATAGTTGCGGTTAGCGAACACTGGCTTGAAGTTAACGAGCCTTTTTTGTAGAAAAATATACCACAATTGCTAGGTATGATCTATGATTTCTGTGTAATGAAGCCTTTTTTGAGTTTTCATTAGTTTATAACAAGAATCTTAATTTATACATTCTTTGCATTTATAGATCACCTGATTCTTCCACTGAACTATTTTTTCAGAACCTGTTAAATTTGTTAGACGACCTGCCTAATAAAATGCGGTGATTTAAATATTAATTACGTTTGTGCTACCCAATTTTCCTTGGCCAATATATTCGAATCGTATGGTTTCACAATGCACGTTAATTCTCCTACAAGAATTACTAAAATAACATCTATCATAATTGATTATATTGTTTCAGATTTCTCACCCCTTGATGTACGCTCTACAATTATTAATGCAGGACTATCTGATCATGAAATATTATATACCAAGTTTAACACTCTTAACAAACTATCCTCGAAAACATCCCAAACCCTGGACTACCAGAGGTAACCGCATATCAGCCAAGAATATGCGTTCACTACTGCACATCAAGAAATTTACTACCAACGTCTTTGTCACTGAATATATCTCCAAATACCAAGAAACCTAAATCTAAAACGTATCAAAACAGCTTAAAAAATGTACTGTCAAAATCGTCTGGAAAGCTCTAAAAATGTTGCAAAAGAAACTTGGTCCATAATAAACGATCTTCGAAATAAAGCTAACACAGCTCAAACATTTTCTTTTCCTAACCCTAAAAATCTAAATGAGTACTTCATTAATGTGAGTAAAAATATCACCTATCAACATCCACTATTTTGCCACAACAAGATCATCTCCCCAATTCAAAAAAGTCTCGAATTCATTCTTTATAAGACCAGTTGATAAATCAGAACTGATCCAAACAATCAGTAGTATTAAAAGCAAATCTTCCTATAGTACTGATAGACTATCCCTAAAAATGTTCTTAAATCTCCCAAAAAATGTATTGGAAGTCCTGGTCTCACTAATTAATGATTATATTTGCAGAGTGCCTAAAGACAGCCATTATTATTACTCTTTATAACTATAGACCTATTGCCTTACTAATGATCCTATCCAAAATTATTGAGAGACTCATAAACGTCACCAAGTGATGCTATGTTTTCTGTACTACATGAGGTCTATCAAGCACTAAACAATAATCTCTTCATTGCCACTGTTTTTGTGACCTTGCCAAAGCTTTTGAACGTGTAAATCAGGACATTATGATAACATAACTAAATTTCTACGGAATTCAAGGTATTTCTTTTAATTGGTTCCAAACTTACTTGAGGAATAGGAAACGACTAGTTACAGCACTGATACTGACTCTAGTCACTAAAGCATTGTATATGAAGTACCATAAGGTTCAGTATTGGGTCCTCTACTTTTCCTTATTTTTATAAATGACATCACTAACTTAAAAATCGATGGAAAAATTTTTCTTTTTGCTTATGATACCAGTATCACCTGGAACTCTAATATTGCAACTCTTCATGCAACTATAACTTCTGATCTACTTAAAATAAAAACCTGGTCCGACTCTAACTTACTCTATTTTAACGTGGATAAGACAGTAGCATTTTTCTATAAAGGAGCTATTCAACCCTTGCTTCTTAATAACAGCCAGATCAGTATCGTTGATTCTGTAAAATTTCTTGGTATTTTTATAGACAGCAACCTTAAATGGTCCCAATCTGATGTTATTTTTACATTACAAAAAAGAGCAATACGATATCTTTTTGGCCTCAGTAGAATAACACATTGCAGAAGCTACTTCAAAAATCACGGGATTTTAACCCTTTCCCCCTTATATATTTTAGAAACTGTTTGCTTAATTCGTAAACACCTACATGTTTTTCCAGCAAGACCTAATCATGACTACTCCACCAGAAATTCAACCATAGATGTGTATTTACCGATCCCGTCAAATAAGTTAGTAAAGAAATTTATATTATATTCGGCAAAAAAATTATACAACCATCTCCCTTTGCAACTTAAATCTATAACTTCTTTCCTTAAGTTCCGTAAATTGATAAAAGCCCACCTATCTGAAAGACCATATTATTATTCAGTGGATGAGTTTCTTAACGAATGCCTAAGTAATTACAGTACGTTTAGGTACAAGTATTTATTTGGGTATTACGTGCAACAAACTTATTAGTTCGTATTATTTTATTATACAATTTGCAATTTATTTGAATTGTAATGGATTGTATATTTTATTATCTTTTATTTTGTTATATTGACGATTTATTTAATTTTAGTAAATTTTAAATTGTTATTGTTATTTTTCTGACTTTTTGTAAGCTTTGTCCATAAAATTATACAATATTCAGTGACAATAAAGCATATTTCTATTCTATTCTATAAGAAACATTACTCAACAAGAATAATCCAGCAAACGATAAAAATATGAAACTTTTATTATTAAATGTGTAAATCTAAACGAAGTCAACAAACTTGTCCAATGTTTATAATATTTTTATTGAAAGAATAATGGAAATACAATACAACAAAAATTAAAATTCAGTTTACTACAGCCTAAAATATGTATGAAAAAGTTTTCTTTAAATTTAAATAAATTTTAAGAGTTAAAAAAAAATGAAATTTTCAGTGATCTATAAATAAGACACTGGCCTATGATGGGTGTTGTTTCAGTTTGTATGAGCCATGATCGGGTAACCAATGTCTTCTGTTGGAGGAATAGGGTTAAGCAGCCAAAAAAGGACGAAAAAGTCAATAAATGTACAAACTTGCGGGAAAATAATTTAGCGCAAAATTGAAAGTAAAAAAAGACTAGGGCAAGAGAATTCTACTCTCTAGAAATACTCTTTCACTTAACACCAGAAATAAAAGTTACAAGAAAGTACAAGGAAGATAATAAAGAAAGCAGACACATTTAGTCTGATTATAAACAAAGAAAAGACTAAATATATGTACCTATTTGGAGGTCAAACTACAAGATAATAGACATGAAAAACATAAAATAAACAGTAGATCAAAGGTTACCAAAGTTACAACTTACTCCGCATATAAAGAAGCTGCATTGAAATTTAATATCTAGTTCCTTTAGGACATAGATACATAGTGTGTCAACTTTAGAATCGCAATCTACAGAATTTGAAAAAAAATACAGGTACGAAATCATAAGATTTCATTAGATCCACAGTGGCGTAAATTGAGAAGGTTTATTTCATTTTAATCTGTACCATGCTTGGGTAATTGATTAATAAACAATATAAAATATCCTCCTCCTCAGTCCTAATCCTTTTTGGGATGTGGTGACACTATCAGGCCTTTACAGTTTGTTCACGATTTCTCTCCATCCTTCTCTCTCCTGGGCTAGTTGTTCAGCTTCATGTAACCCTTGGTTAATCAGTATTTTTGTTTGATCTATCCAACAGCTTGGAGATCTTCCCCTATGTCTCTTTTCTTCAACTCTACCCTCGACTATCAGTTTTTCCATTGTACCTGTTCTTCCAGCAATTTGTCCAGAATACTGCAAATATCTCTGTTGTATTTGTTTAAGCAATCTATCCTTTACTTTAAGTTGTTCTAATATCGATACGTTAGTGCGATGATCAATCCAGGATATTCTCAACCTGCGGCGGTATACCCACATTTCAAAAGCGTCCAGTTTATTTTTATCCGCTTTCTTTAAGGTCCCCGTTTCGGATGCATATGTCGCTATGTGAAAAATGAGCGCCCTTGTCAGCCTTAGTTTTGTGTGTATTGTTATGCTAGAATTTTTTCAAATTGCTACCAGTTTCATCATAGCTGTTCTAGCAAAAGTCATCCTTCTACTTATCTCTCTGTCACACCCTCCGTCATTTGTTATTAAGGACCCCAGGTATATGAAACTATATACTACTTCAAAGCCCCCGATTTCTTTAATGTGTTGAAGATTATTCCGAGCTCTGTCTACTATCATGATCTTTGTCTTACTCCTATTTAGCTGTAGTCCATATGTTTTGCTTTTTTTCTTCAGACGTCTCATTATGTCTTCCATTTCTTTTTGATTTGCCGCGATTATTAAAGTGTCATCTGCATATCTCAAGTTATTGATTTTTTGGCCTCCTACTGATATTCGGCCCTTCCATCTGTCTAGTACCTTTCGCATAATGTGTTCGCTGTAGATATTAAACAGAGTTGGCGAGATTATGCATCCCTGCCTAACACCTGCCTCTGTTCTGAAATGATCGGAATGGGTGTTGTTTATTTTTACTGTGCACTTATTATTTTCATATAGAATTCTGATTCAATTAACTTAGACTTAGTTAAATTAAGTGGTGGAGTGTTCCCATTTCTGCTAGTATGAACCATAGCTGCTGCCATTTGACTGTATCGAAGGCTTTTGTGTAATCCACAAAGCACATAAGCGTAGGAGTATTGAATTTACGAGTTTTTTCGATTAGCTGTCTGACATTAAGGATGTGTTCTCTTGTGCCTTTTCCTGGGACAAATCCCGCTTGTTCTTCTGATATCTGAGGCAATAGAAAAGCTTTTAGTCTTTCATGTATTACATGAAGTAGAACCTTGCTTGCATGGGATATTAGGGTTACCGTTCTGTAGTTGCTGCAATCTAGCGGAGTTCCTTTTTTGAATATAGGGATGAAAGTGGATGTTGTCCAGTCGTTGGGCCACTCTCCGGTTTCCCAAATCTTTTTGCAGATCATATGCATAACATTTACTCCGACATCTCCAGTCTCTTTTAAAACTTCGATGATCTGGTCTACCCCAGGAGATTTTCTATTTTTCAACGCTCGTTACCTTACCGTCTCCGTGCATTTTGTGTATACACTTATATATTTGAGTTCTTTTAATCTAATATCATATTAGATTAAATATTGGTAAAAAGTACTTTTTAATAAAAATAACTTCAGTGCTTGATATCAGTATAGTACATAGTTTCAGTGCAGTGTAGCAGTCATCAAGATTTACTGTAAGTAATCATAGTATCTTCAATTGTCTGGGCGAATAATATGGTATGGTTATGGTATCATATTATTTTTAATTATCTGGACGAATCTACGTTCATCCATGTCTTCACCTGTAGTTAAGAGTAACTACTGATTTTTGCATTCAATTTAAAGAACATTCAATATTTTCTTACGATCTCTCCATCAGCTACTAAGAAATTCTAATAAATAATAATTACGAACATTTAATTCTCCGTTAATCCTTAAACAACAGTACGAACAGATAATTAACTTAAGCAGTGCGGGTTGGTTAAATTTTTATTTCTGCAATCTTGTCGTATTCTTTGAATTTAACTTTAATTAACTTTGTGTTATTTGTTATTCATTTTTTTATTTACTATACCTAGTATCTCGAGATATGCTCATTAAACATCCAAGAGAGACTTTCTGTAATAAACTTTAGTTGAATATTTTTATATAGCATCAGAATCTCTTCGCTGATAATTTATATTAGTAATAATTTGTATATTTGTAAAGGTATTTATCAATCATAATACTGTTTATTTTTTATATGTATAGCACCATTTAATAATTGATGGTGTATTTTTATTACTTGAGTGTACATTCAGCCGCCTACATCATTGTGTTGTTGAATATATTGTTTTTGTTTTATGTATGAATTTTATTTGTCGACTCCTAACAAAGTTTCCTGATATAACAATAACTCTGAATATTTGCTTTTTACCTTCAATTATTACTATACCTTCGACCAGAAGAAAGATCAGGCTGATTAAGTTTCGTAGGTAAGTAGGTGGACGGAGTCCACCTAATATATTTATTATTGGTTTATATAGTGTGTTGACCAAATTTATTTAATAATTAACTGTTGGTATCTTTCCTTGGATTTGGTCTCAGAAACAAAATATTTTTCCTTATCTTTTTTATTTTCTAAGGTTTCTTAATTTTCTTCTTAAACCCCAAACAATTAAGTGGCGCCTTATTCCTATCTTATCGTATCTTTGGTAATTTTACCCATCTATCTTTGTGTTTATTTCGGTATCTTTTCTAATACGTCTTATCCTGTCATATCTTTACTTATTTCGTCCGTTGGACCCATTCCCGGTTCCAAAAGCTAGTTTCGAACCCACTAGAACCCGCTAGACTCGCTTTCCACCAACCATCTCCATTGGTGACCTTTCTAGCACCATCCAAAAAAGGTTTCCGAGGTTACAAGAGTAATAACATATAAATTCTAGAAAAAAACTTTACAGAAGATGAGAAATGTTTTAATAATATACAGTCTATACAGAATAGGATTGCTGTTTTTGCTGTATTTGCAATTACTGAAAACTATTAAATAGATCACTAAATTATACGTGCAGATCAACCAATGCCGACAATGCATTATGTTAAATTTTAAAATATTTTATTTTTCGTTTGATAATAGTTTTTTGTGTAAAAAGGGTAATAAAATTTTATGTTAAGAATGCGTAACTGATTTGGAATGGATTTTTGAGTATATAGAAGGACAATTTTAATATATTCGCCTCAGTCAACAAACTGTCGATATAAAAACGTATGTAATTTATGTAAAAATGACAATATTAAATTACTTATCTATACTTGCAATTCCAGAGGGAGAAATATTACAATATAGCAAGCTATCAGTTGACTGTACTAAAATAACTGCACTTGATACTAGAAACATTACACCCCACATTCTAAGAATTTTATGTTACATGATTTACACTTACACGGAAAATGAGATTTGATGACATATACTTTGTAACAAACATACCTAAATACAAACTTTACTAATCAAAAATTTCTGAAAGGGTGGCAGCAAAAAGTGAATGAATACTTGAAAACAGCTTGAAAGGATAAAACAGGAGATGAACTATACAATAGGTCGAAAAGAAACCAAATGTATAACATTCTGAAAACTAATAAAGTCTCTTTTTTCTAGTCTTACAACTACTATTGACAGGGAGATGTATTATGTAAGTATACGAGTATAATGAAATAATGAATTCTCCATCAGTTTCCTTCTTTAACTTCTCGAAGTATTATCATCTACTATTATATCACTTTAATAATTCGATATTTCTTTTTGTTTTGCTAGCTTAAAATAATTGTTCAATGGCTTTTTAATATTTCTAATACTTGCTGTTTCTATCTCCCTTGTAGATACTTGCATTAGACAATTGCATTGCATTTTTTCCTTTCTTCTCAAGATTTTCTAGATCTTCATCTTTTATAAAAAATAAAAATATAAATAAAAATGTTTATTACCCTTATAATATTATGAACATATCTAATAGTATTTACAATACACTACAGTCTTCTTTCTTCTTCTGCCAACGTTCCGCTTCTGCACCTTTTACTTTTTGAGACCGTATCCTCTTCGGGTACCTGATTATCTATACTGTTAGGCTCCTGGACGTCTGTTTCTGTAGGTGTAGGTACTATTTTTGGCATCGTACCTACTTGCCTGCTTGGCTGTCTTCGACAACCACCTGCATCTTCTGCACTCTGTTTCTGGCGGGGATATACCTGGCCTTAAGGAGTCTTATTGTGGCCTGGTGGAAGAATTTTCTGGTATTGTTTTTGGGTTGAAGTTTAATCTTCTGTCGAGATGGACTTCTAGTTACTTGACGACCTCTTTTGACTTGTTTATATTTCCTCTCATCGTTAATTCTTCTCTGACTGGTATAGCCAGTTGTGTAAAGATGATGAACTGGGTCTTCGCTATGTTAATATTTATCTTCCATTTATCTGTGTACTATACAATTCTCTCTGGATAGTTTTTAACTGTCTTGACGATGCTCTTGTTGTCTTTGGCTGCGGTTTAGATTGCAGTGTCTCTCCAAAAAAATGGATGTCCACGAGTAACACAAATCACAACAGAAATGTTAAAATATGGGTACAAAACACAAAAAATGCCATAAGTTTTATGTTCAATAACTGTCTAGATAGGGTAGAAATCCCAGTATAATGATAGAAATCTAAACTGATACCAATATTCAAAAACGGTAACAAGAAAAATGGAAAATTATAGACGTATACTACGCTTATATAAGCAACTCATCAAAATTATAACAAATTGACTAATATCTAAAATGAAATTTTACCATCCAATGAAACACGCTAGATTTAGAAAACATCTTAGAACCGTGGATCACTTACATGACTTCGTTAATGATAATTTTAAAAGAAAGTGCACTAAATGTAATGTGCCTAATCACTTTGCATTTGTGAAGACTTTCAGAAAGCTTTCTGAACACTAGAGTTATGGGCCATAGTAAAAGCCATCGAAAATACATAATTGATCCAGGATGCATTCAGATAATTAAAAACATTACATAAGGCTACGTTGTATACTAAGACTAAATACTAAGACTGATGATGCAACTAAAACAATACATACTATGAATAAATTAATTAAACTGCTCAACGGCCAAATTAGACGGTTGGAAGTGTAGGATTCAAATTAACTAAAACAAAAACAAAAAATTATCAGCAAAAAAGCTACAAACATTTTTATTCAGGTTTCAACCAATAGAAAACATCAGCGAGTGTATTTAAGACAGAATGATAGTAGTAAAAGAAAACTAAAATACGAAGGTCACTAGAGTATCCTGCAATTATGGGCATCTTTTGGAAAGTTTGAACTTATATTGAATGACGACACCTGTCATTCCTATAAACTTGCAACCTAAGGTATTTAATTAATACCTTTTGCCTATTTGTACATATGGAGTAGATATTACTTACTCACTTAATCTGTGGCGTTATAACCGTTCGTGGGTTTTAGCCGACTTGACAACATGCCTCCATTAAGGTCTGCAATATTATCTCTCCATCAAAGTTAGGGTCGTCCATGTAGTCTTCTTTCAGTTAGGGCTTCTTCCATACCAGCCTAACCATTCTTTCGTTAGAATGTCTTCTGAGGTATCCTGCCCACAATGTGAGTCTTCTGGGGTTGAGTTTACTGAAAGTACAAGCTGATTATAGCCGCAAATGTCAAACATGGAACAAAAAAATTCGGTACAGCGGTGTTGGCATGTTTTTATAATGTAGATTAATGTAGATCTTACTGTATGGTGTGGAGGCCTGGACGCTGACGGAGACGCTCACGAGAAAACTAGAAGCATTCGAAATGTGGGTGTACCGACGCATTCTTCGTATATCCTGGACCGAACATGTCACCAACACAGAGGTAATCCAAAGAATCGGAAAGGAGAAAGAAATCGTGAACACAATTAAACAAAGAAAGCTTGAATATCTAGGCCACATATTGAGACACGATAAGTACCGTCTACTGCAATTGATTGTCCAGGGAAAAATAGACAGTAAGCGAGGGCCAGGCAGGAGAAGACACTCGTGGCTCCAAAATCTGAGGAAGTGGTTCGGGCTCACATCGGTCGAACTATTCAGAAGCGCCGCAAATAAGATCAGAATTGCCATGTTAATAGCCAACGTTCGCAACGGACAGGGCACTTGAAGAAGAAGAAGATGCTGTATGCTTCAAATATAAAAAGATAAAGCTTTAGGAAAGTACATTTTGTTTATATTATGTTATAAATTCTGCAATTTTTGATTGATATAAACAACAATGAGTAACTATTTGTTTCTTTGGAGATTAATTGCAGTTAATTATTAGAAATTTTTTAGCAATTAGTGGCAATTACCCTTTGATAGATTAGGAGATAGATTTGGCAATCGTCAAATCAGCAGTTGCCAGATTACAACAGACGTTTTCAATTAATCTCGAAATAGACAAATATTTACTCGTTATTGCTTTATATAAATTAAAAATTGCAGAATTCATAAAATAGTATAATCAAAATGTACTTTTTAAAAGCTTTATCTATTTATATTTGAAATATACAACATATGCGTTATAAAAACATGCCAACACTTCTTCTTTAAGTTCCATCTTCTATAGAAGGTTGGAAATCATCATGGCTATGCGGACTCTGTTGACTGCCGCTCTAAAAAGTTCTGCACTACTGCATTCAAACCATTCCCTTAAGTTCTTAAGCCAGGATATTCTTCGTCTTCCCACATTTGCCCCCTCATCACATGTCCTAAGTAGTCAAGTTTTCGTCTTTTGATAGTTAATATTATTTCCACCTCATTTCCTATCCTTCTAGTTACTTCCACGTTTGGCATTCTTTGAATCCATGATATTCGTAGGATTCTTCCGTAACACCAAAATTTAAAGGCGGCCAACTTATTCAGATGGACTTGTTTTAGTGTCCACGCTTCCAAGCTATAAAGAAGAGTAGAGAACATGTTACATCGAAACATTCTCAGGCGTAGTTCTAAAGTTATATCCCGACAACAAAGAAATTTTTTTAAGTTTAATGAATGATGCACGTGCTATTTCAATGCGTGTCCTAATTTCTTTGGTTTGGTCTACATCTGATGTTATCCATGTTCCTAAGTATTTATAGTTATTAACACTCTCAATTGCAGTATCTTCAATAGTCAGTTCAATATTTGCATGTGCAGATTTAGTCATGATCATGTATTTAGTTTTCTTTAAATTTATCTTCAGTCCGTACTCATGACAGCATTCATTAATGCATTGCATTACGTTATGTAAATAATTGTTGTTATCCGTCATTATTACTGTATCGTCTGCAAAACGTAAGTTATTTAAAACTTCTCCATTAATAGATATACCTTCTATTGTCACCTCGGGGGAATAATTAAGGGTCTATCCACCTTCTGTTATCCCCGGGTGCTCTGTAGAGGGCTTCGAATATACTGTCGAGAGCTCCTCTACTTAAGTCCATTTTCGGGTTATGGACTTGGAAAATATTTATCTTCGGTGTCTTGCCTTGAAAAAGGCAAGATATTTCTTACATGACAATTTCTTCGTCGAAATAAAAACACCAAGTTAAGTTGAAACAATTCTCAGCCACAGAGTATGGAAAATAAATGCAGGAAGCAGAGCCCCGAGAGCACTAAGCTCTCGGAGAGCCCGTGAGGGACTGACCTGGCTGACCTGAAAATCGCCAATATTTATATGCCCTGTTCGAGCGATAAATATTGATTTCCAGGTCAAGAGCCAATGGAAAAATTCGAGGCAGGGCGATGCGCATCGAGATGCGTACTAGTCCACAGACTATGGCATTCGATGACACTATTGAGTCTGAGAGCGCTTTTTGAAATACCGCTTCACTGTAGACATTGAAAAGTAGTGGGGACAGCACGCAACCCTGGTGGACTCTGTATTTTGATATTTTGGGTGTACTGGTGGTCAACTCTTACCTTGGCAGTTTGATTTCAATATATGTCAAGACTGCCAAACCAAAATATTTTTGACATTTGCGGCTATATTCAGCTTGTACTTTCGGTAAACTCAACCATCTTCTGGACTTTATTTATTTTATTTTGTTAGCATCTGGATATAGTTATTCGAGCTCTTTGTTAGTTCTTATCCTATATTGTCCTGCTGCTCGAGCAAGAGCCCAAAGATCTTCCTTAGAATATTTCTTTCACAAACACGTTGTCGCTCTTCGTTTGCCTTTGTTATCTTCCAAGTTTCGCTACCATACATCACTATGGGTCGTATGACTATTTTATATATTTGTATGTCTTGTTATTTGTTTTAATTTTAAGGTTTTGAAGGGCATAAACACCAACTTGTATCCCATTCTTTATTTCTTGTGATCCGTTATTTTCTTCAGTTATTGTTGTTTCAAGATACTTAAATTCCCTGATGCGCTTAAAGTTAAAGTCATCAATGGTGATGTTCTCTTCGATTATGTCTCTTCAATTGCGGCTCATATGAGTATATTTAGTGTTGTTTTCATTGATTAGAAGCCTCATATTCTTTGCTTCCTTCTTGAACATGACGAAAGTCTCCTTCATCCTTAATCTGGTGTTTCCTATTAGATAGATATCGTTAAGTTGAACAGTTGTAATGAAAGTGCATCCCTCTGTTTTAGTTCATTGTTTATTTCAAATTTCTCCGAGTATTATTGTCCAACTCTCACCTTCGGGACCCTTCCATACACATCCGTATCAAGTTGACTGTTTTTTTTAAAGCCAAATGCTTGCATCGCTATCCACAGTCTAATCCTGCATACTCTATCAAATGCCTGTTTAAAACTCCCAGCATTTTTCCATTATCTGTTTTATTGTCAATATCTGGTCAGTAGTAGAGCGGCCCGGTCTAAATCCGCATTTATAATCCCCAACGATTTCTTCTGTGTATGTTTTGGTTCTTCATAGCAGGATGTCTGCAAGGACTTTTTAGGCGGTATTTAAGAGAGTTATTCCCCGGTAGTTAATACAGTGGTTTTTGTTTCTTTTTTGTGGATTGGTACGATAACTCCTTTTCATTTCTGGCATTGTTTCTTCTCGCCAAATACCTTGAATTAGCTTGTATATAGATCTGTACAACGCTTCTCCTCCGTGTTCTAAGTATACAATCGCTGCCTAGTGCCTTATTATTTTAAAGTTTTTTAATTGCTTAGGTTACTTCTTCGTATGTTTTCTATTTTAGCTGTATGCACTTCTATGTTTAATGTATTTCTGCTAGATTGGTCGTTTAACAGTTGATAGAAGTATTCTTCCCAGTAGATATTACGCTGCTTATTAAATGTTAAGAGGGATGACTAAGAATATTATACGCAGCTATGAAGTGAGCAATTATGCGAATTTTAATTTGAGACGAATCACAAAGGAAAAGATTAAAAATAGAACCAAAATCAGTTACTTAATAGAAAAAGTGACAAAAACGAAATGGCATTGGTCTGGGCATGTAACAAGATAATCAGACAAACGATCAGGGTGGAGACAAAAAAAGACAAAAATAAATAAAGGAAGACCCCCAAAAAAATGACGTGTAGTAGATAATGGACACGTAAAGTAGATAACAGAAATCAGTGCAGGACTTGAGTTTAAACTATGTCCAGAAATGAATGAGTGGGTATTGAAAAAGAAGAAGTTACATAACATTTTTCCATTATTGATTGTGGTTTCATTTCGTGATTTTATTACAGCTTCTAAAAAGCACTCTTATCTATGTGAGAGGTAAATCTTCTTCTTCTTCTCGTAGCACTACAACCCGGGATGGGTTTTGGCTGACTGCACAACTTGCTTCCATCTTGAACGGTCGTCCATAATAGTTGGGTCAGTGGGGGTTAGCCCTATTGTTCTTAGATCTGACCATATATTGTCTCTCCATCGCATTCGTGGACGTCCTAAGGATCTTCTTCCTGTGGGGGCTTCCTCCCATATTAATTTGACAAGGCGGTTATTAGGGAGTCTATGGGCATGGCCAGCCCATCTAAGACGTTGGGATTTAATCTCTTCGACTATATCGCTCGCTCTATACATCTGCTTGACCTCAGCATTTGTTCTCATTCGGTATTGGTTGCTATTAATGTCGTGTTAAGGCCCAAAGATTCTTCTGAGTATTTTCCTCTCAAAACATCTAAGTTTTCTTTCAGTTTCTGTGGTCAGGTTCCACGTCTCACACCCATACATGAGCACCGATCTAATTATCGTTTTATATATTCTAATCTTTGATGTTCGTGTTAGGCTTTTAGATTTAATAGTATTGTGGAGGCTGTACATACATCTGTTTGCTGCCTGAATTCTTCCTTTAATCTCTTCCGCGATATCGTTATCTGCGGTGATTGTTGTTCCGAGATATTTAAGGTAGGTATCCGAGAGGTAAATCGTCTAATATTAATATTTGAAAATGCTAATAAGGTACCTTTTCAGCATTTTCTTCCAATGGTTTATAAAATTTTTAATGGCATCCTTATTCCCCGTGAGATCGTATATGTTTATAAGAATAACTTTTTAGTTTCACAATTAACCCTTTATGACCTTCCTTCTATTGGAATTCCATAACTCTTTGCCTCCTTTCTATGCCTATCATACCGTATAATCTTCTTATTTATTTTCCTTGATCTTCCTATTTTATTTTTTAAATTGCTGCAATGTTTATTTTATATTATTTTAATTGTTTTACTAAACGTTGCATTTTGCTTTTCTTAAAGAAAGGTATAACATTCCACGTCACTATTTTAGTCTTTGCTAAGAAAAAGCTTGTCCATATCAATCCATTTACAAGATATACTAAAAAGAACTGGTCTTTCCAAATGGCAGGACTCGATTGCTCAACATCTAGAGCATCCAGAAGAACTCTCAACTTGTAGCAACCTTACCTATTATGTGAAGAACTTTTAATCGTCTACGTTTTGGAGTGCTCAAGTTTAAAAACCACCTGGAGAAACAGGTACTACAAGCTATAGGTAAATGTAGTAGCACTCTGCAAGATCGTGCACATCTACTTATCAGTCTATTTAAACTTATAAACTGTAATGTTATTATAACCTATTATCATTAATGATCCTAGTTCAATATTTCTTTTTTAATTCCCTCGACATGGGAAATTATTTTTAGACATTTTTATGTTTAGTCTTACGTTTTTTCTGTGTCATGTTGCAAAATTTATTTAACATTTTAAAACATTTACATTTTCAATTAAATATTCGTTTTTGTATTTCAAAGCCTAACTAAAAACGAATGAAACTTATTACATTTCATTATATTTTAGTTTAAAAAATGCCATTTGCGTTATTTTACATAAAATGATCGAAGGTATTTCCTTTCACAAAGTGGTTTTTAAAATTGTACAAGTTTCTGAGTGTTTAATAACCCTGTGCTGTAATGATGTTTGAGTTAGTCTCGGTCATCGCCCTTTTTACTAGTTGCATAGACTTTTGGGCTTGTCTATTCGACTTAGATTTTCTAACTAACTAACAAGACACGTGTGTATTATGAAATCCTTAAAGTTGAGTTTTATATTCAGTGAATTTTTAAATTTTAATATTATTACATAAAGGGTATAATATATAAAAACATAGCATTTGACATAATTTTTATAAATTTAGTAATAATCTATTTATCCAGCACATGTAAAAAAATGTAATCAATTATCACAGTTCTTATTGCAATAAAGAAAAAAGGCCAAGGTAGCGAAAACAGGAGGTTTTATACATATTTATAGTGAAGAAGAGAATGACAAGAGAGCACAAGCAACGGTATCAATGTTGATAAAAAAAGACTTAAAAGAAAACCTGAAAAGCTGATAACAAATCAATGAGAGACTTATTAGGGTATCTATTACCTACGTGGAAAAGGCATGATCGCGAGATCATTGGAATATATGGGCCATCAGAAAGTGCATCAAAAACAGATAAAGAAATATTCTACGAAAACTTATCAGAAGGTATTGAAAATATAAATACCCACAAAAAAAATTGTGCTGTTGGGAGATGCTTGGACAGGGAAAAAACGAATAACAAAGTCATAGGAAAATACGGGGACGCTAAAACCAATAAAAATGGGGATCAGTTAAACGAATTCTGCAAACAGCACTCTCTAAAAATTCTAAACGGATTTTACCAATATAAAAGCATACATATGTATATCTGAGTCCAACCAACGAGAAACACCAAGTTAATTAGAGATTATATATATATATATACCCGGTATTTAGGCGGCACACGCCCTTCCGGTAGGGATCTATGGAGGAGTATCACCGAGCCGCAAGCCCTTATCTCTTGCCGTACTGCTCCACCACAATTAGAGATTATGTTATCACAAAACAAGAAATACATATACAAGTAGATTACGTAAGAGTATTAAGAGGACCAGAGTGTGGAACTCACCACTATATGGTAAGATTAAAATGTTACCTACAATATCCTCCGCGAGCACTACACCTAAATGACAAACAACCAGCACAATCAAAACCACCGGAAACGAATCTACCTCAATACAATATTGATGCACTGCAAAACTAATCAACATCATCTTTATATAACTAACGTTTTAGCTAAAAATTAACGAAACTGATCTACTCCTCAGCCCATAATTATTACCAAGAGGTAATAAATAAAATCAATAAAGCAGCTTATGAAGCGCTCGGCACGATATAAAGGAACAAAAAGGATACTCCGTTGTGGTGGACAAATAACTTCGCTAATGCAGTGCACAACAAGAAACAAGTATATCAAAAAAGTGGCTGCAAACGAATGACTTGGATGATAGACTAACATATGCAAGATCAAATAGAGAAGTAAAAAATCTAGTAACTAAAGCAAAACAATGTTTCCTGGTAAAGTAAATTCGAAGAGCTCAAAAATATATAGGTTGAACAAGATCAAGAGAAGCATGGAAAATGATAAAAAACCTAAGAATAAACTGAAAAGAAGCGAGTAGAATAGATTTAATAAAAGAAAGATCTTGAATCTAACATTACTCTAACCTTCTGACTGAAACAAGACTTCAATTCACGAACACCAGTACAACAACATATAAAGTGGAAAACGGTGAAATAATAGTACAGGAAGTCGAAGATGTAATACAAACCCTAAACAATCAAAAAGCATACGGAGTAGAAGATAAATCGAACGAATTACTAAAATGCAGCCCCCAAGTGATGAAAGAATAAGTGTAGCAACAGGAAAGACCAAAGTATAATAAACAGACTGAGATTAGGACATACATGCCTAACACATGAATACGATATTACTGTAAGTGTTAATCCGATGTGTGATAAATGTTTTAACAGTTTAAGTGTACAACATATCTTACTCGAATGCGCGGTATATTCAAATGAAAGGAAACAGTGTAATGTACCGACAACGCTACATGAGTGTCTAAAATAGAACTGTAACTACCTACTCTAGTCAATGCTTGTAACAACCAATGTAATTAAAAATCTCTGTATGTGAAAATCTATGTATCAAAATCAATTTATATATGTATCCAAAAATGTAAAAAAATCTTTGTAAAACCGAGTGACGCTAATAACCACATAGGAAAATGCGCCTTAAATAAAAAAAAAGTAGTACGGAAATTACTAGCGTATGTTTTCACCTAATTTTATAAAAGACATAACTTACCACTAAAGTGGACAGAAGCACATAACAATATCTACAAAACAGGAGATAAAGGAGATAAAGTCTCTATGGAAAAATAATAAAAAATAAAATTGAATATGACAGATGCAGAAGAACAAAATGGCTTTCGTGCGGACAGATCCTGTATGGACAGCATATTTTTTCTAAAGCAAGTTATTGAGAAAAGATTAGCCCACAACCGTTTAACTTATGTAGTCTTTATATATCTGACAAAGGCATACGATAGTGTACCACTTTCAATGCTTTAGGTAAGGAAAAAACAAGGAATAAATAAAAATATATAAAAGCAGTACGACAACTTTACAAAAACATGACCGTAAACATTAAAACTGGAAACAAATTAACTAAAGAAATTCCTATTAGTAAGAGTCTAACTCAAGGCTGCTGAATAGCACCTATATTCTTCAAAATATATCTGAATGAGGCGCTTTCAGTGTGGAGAAGAAAATACTGCAATATGGGCATCACAATCGAAGACGAGAGATTGTCACAATACACTTCGCTGACCACTAAGCCATTCTAGCCGAAAACGAGAGTGATATAGACTATACGCTTATAAAACTGGAAGAGGAGTACACCAAGTAGAAGCCTCAAAATTAATATCCAAAAACCAAAAACTTAATCGCAAGAGAAAAACTAGAAAGGCTACAAATTGAAATGGGAACTATAAAATCAACTGAAACCTTTAAGTAACGAAGAAATACATTATAGAATGGTTCAAGCAAGATCAGTCACTAGACAGCTACATGGACTATTGTGGACAAGTAATTTGCTCTGACTATTATTTAGAAACTGGTCGTCGCATATATTATATATATTTAGGGATTCTACAGTATTCACTGCCTTCCCTCGCTCAACCGTTTCCATCTCTCTCTGTTGTTCCATTCTCCATCGTTTAGTCCTCTCTTACTCATGGCGTCGTCTACTTCGTTCCTCCAGGATTTTCGGGGTCGTCCTCTTTTCCTCCTTCCTATGGGGCTCCATTCGGTTATTCTTTTTATCCATCTGCTGTCGCTAGTTCTTCTTACATGTCCATACCACTTTAGTCTTTTTTGTTCTATATATGTTAGTATGTCTGTTTCTATTGATGTTCTTTGCTTTATTTCGTCATTACTTCTCCTATCCATTCTTGTTACTCTGCAGCATCTTCGCAGGCATTCCATCTCTGTTGCTATTATCTTACTGCTGTTTTTCTTGTTTATGATCCAATTTTCGGCCCCATATGTCATAATACTTCGCACTAATGTTTTATAAATCTGCGTTTTTGTCTTCATATTTAGGTGTCTATCCCACCATACTGAGTTAAGTTGTCGGATTGCTGTTCTTGTTTGTCCTAATCTTTGTGTAATTTCTTCCTCTGTTGTTGCCTTTTTCGTGATTATAAACCCCAGGTATTTGAATATATTGAGTATTCTATTTTTCATAGCAAGAACTGAATTATATTTCTGGTTTTTTGGGTGGCTAGAAAAAAAGTTTAGAAATCTGCTTGATGCAGTAGGTTTAAAAAAAAACTTGAGATATTTATTAACAACGGTTATCCAAAGACACTTCTTAAATAATTAATTTACAACTCCCACTATTATGATGGACCATTGGATAAAGATACTTCACAAAACTTTACATATAAAAGATTGCCCTTCGTTAATAATCTAGCAAATAAGATTACAGCCCTCTTCAAACTGTACAATAATATCAGAATTGGTAGGTACAGCGGTATTAGTAACAAAAGTCTATTTTCTCGTGTCAAAGATAAGACACCAATAATGTATACTACTAATACAATCTATAAAATACCGTGTTTAGGCGGCGAAGGTTGGTATATTGGACAGACAAGCCAATGGTTAAAACAACGTATTGCCCAGCACCAAAGTGACTGCCATAAAGGTAAAAACACATGCGCTGTTGTCGAACACTCCATAAATACAGGTCACAAATTTGACTATACCAATGTTGAAATCCTACAAACAGCAACTAATTATAAAAACAGGCTGTTTCTGGAAATGTGTTATATTAATAAAACAAAAAATGTAATAAATTACAAAGCAGATACGAATCAGCTAAGCAGCATCTAAGAAACATATCTAGTCCACTATATACTTTTTGTTGTTTTATGTGTATATTAAATTATTTTGAAAATTATCAGTCTAATTTGTGAAAGTGTCAAACAAATGTTTGTCTTGTCTTTTTTTGTGAATAGTTCTACCTCTGTAAGTAAATATTTATGCAATTTTATCGTAATGTTGCTTATTTTTTTGTTTTAATAAATTTGTAGAGCACTTCTGATGAAGCCAACAATCAGTTGGAGAAATATTAAGTGACTAGAAAATAGAATTGTTTTAATTCCAGACCGATAGAATCTGACATATACCCAAGAAAATTATTAAATAATATACGGTCGATACTAAACATGTTATATATATTTATATATAAGTAAAATGTAATAGCATGTTTTGCAAAACAGGAAAACAAAAAACAAAATAGGTATATTAATGAAAGGCAACCGTATATACATATTTCTGACAACTGGTCGTCTTAAATCTAATGCAGTCAAGTTAGAAAAGAAGCATGTTTACTTGGGAAACTATCACTACAGGAGCAATGCGACCAATTTGTGGCATTAGAGTTAAAATTTTTTTGTTTTCCTGTTTTGCGAGACATGCCATTACATTTTACTTTTATTATTCACTTACATTACCCTTTTCTATTTGTTTTAAACGTTTTAATGTTTGGTATTACTTTCCTCAGGTAGCTGTAGCTTCCTCCGTAGTTATTGTTAGTTGTTGCACTGGAAACCATCAGGATGTTCGAACTCCAATACCACAAATTGATCGCATTGCTCCCGTAGTGTTCCTTTCCCAAGTTAACATGCTCTTTTTCTAACCTTGCTGCACCGTACTAAAGATGACCAAATATCAGAAATACGTATATATGGTTGGCTTTCATCGATATACCTATTTTGTTTTTTGTTTTCCTATTTTGCGAGACATGCCATTACATTTTACTTCTATTATTCACTCGCATTAACCTTTTCTATTTGTTTTAAACGTTTTAACGTTTGGAATTCCTTTCCTCAGGTAGCTGTAGCTTCTTACGTAGTTATTGTTAGTTGTTGCCCTGGAAACCATCAGGGTTTTCTAACTCTAATACCCCAAATTGGTCGCATTCCTTTTGTAGTGATCCTTTCCCAAGTTAACATGCCCCTTTTCTACTGACTACTAGTCAGAAACACGTATAGATATACCTATTTTGTTTTTCTGTTTTGCGATACATGCCGTTACATTTTATTTGTTGTTTCATTTCTTCAATCTTGTGGAATTCCTTGTTTAAAGTGACAATGGATAATCATCTCTTGTTCGCAGATTTTTTTCTTCCTGAAATGCATTTTTGTTGGAGCAGGTATTTTGGGTTCTATCATACAGTTATTTGATGATTCTCATTTTGATATTTATGTTGTGGTTTGAGTGATAATTTAAATTTATATTGGTGTGGGTTGATTTTCTGTAGATCTTACGTACATATGCAATATCCTCCTTTTCCTTTTTCATGGCGAATTTGATTGATTCTTCTTTACAGTCGATGTCCATAACACATTTTCAGTGCTTCTGTTCCATGGGGCCAAATGATCTATTAAGAGGCCATCATCTAAATATCTTCACCATATTCTGGGTTTTTGATCATATTTCTCAAATCTGATAATAATGGAGACAATGTGAAACCCAAGCATAAGCCATCCATTAATAAACAAGATTTTGTATAAAATAGAAATTTAAACTTGTTTACGCGGTTCATTAGTCAAGTACTTATTGTAAAAAGTTAATATTGTTCTGAAGCTATTTTCTTGTGGCATTTTAAATTAATTACTATTTAACTGGGAATAAGCCACAATTAAAGGTTAAAATACGTTTATTGACGTTTCAATTTCCACTTCGGAAATCGTTCTCAAAATACAAACATTAGTTTTGTATTTTGAGAACGATTTCCGAAGTGGAAATTGAAACGTCAATAAACGTATTTTAACCTTTAATTGTGGCTTATTCCCAGTTAAATAGTAATTAATTGTAAAAAGTTGGTAGGCAAAAAAAGAAGCATTTCTTATAATACTTTTATTTTCAATATTTTGATATATTTTTTTCTGAGTGTATTCGCCAGTACTATCATAAACGATGGAAGTCATTAAATACAGGAAGAAATGGAAATAAACCTGTTTGCTTCTTGGTTGCATCGCAATTATACTGATTTCATTCAGGATTCTCTTGATTGTACAGGATGTGACATGTTAATAATCAATTTCATAATTTTGCTTTATAATTTGCTACGGAAATTTATATATTTTTTCTTATTTTGTTATGTAGATATTGTGTGAAAGGCATAACAATTCATAAGAAATTAATACAGTAATTTTTAATCAAACAGGTCTGTTGTGATTAAATTTAATCTACTCGGATCATACATATTTGTTTACCATTTGATTATTATTTGCTGAACTACACTATATCGAAATTAGAAGATGCTAAAAATTGAAATATAACGAGCAATATAAGTTAGCATTTTCTTAGCTAGTTTACACCTTTACTAAAAATTGTCTTTTGTTATAAAACTATACCTACTTAAGAATTAGTAAATACTTGTCTAAAAT
Organism: Diabrotica undecimpunctata; assembly: GCF_040954645.1. Taxonomy (NCBI): domain Eukaryota; kingdom Metazoa; phylum Arthropoda; class Insecta; order Coleoptera; family Chrysomelidae; genus Diabrotica; species Diabrotica undecimpunctata. The sequence continues at coordinate 114,284,053 of NC_092804.1, read as the reverse complement.
AATCTTTTTGGTTTTCACGTGATTAGTAAAGCTGGTTCCCAGTGTATTTTATTTTTAACTATTTTTATTCCCCTTTTATAAAATTCAATATTGCATGGTTTTTCTAGGTTCCTTTTTAATTAATTGTCTCTTATCAGTCCATTTTTTCCGGGAAGATTTTTTTCGGATTTCTCGATGTTTCGTCGTGTACCTACATCATTGTTAATCAAATAGCTGTTTTATAAATCCTAGATTTGACTCTGTTTTTATGTCTGTTTCGTCATGTTCTACTATTTTGGTTATCTGCCATTGTGGCCTTTGTGACAGGTTCTCTCACTTCCTGTGCAATATGGACACAGATGAGGAGTTGAAATTTTAAGCATTTGAGCGTTATTTTTTGTTGTATTATTTATTCATCTGTTTTTGATATTGTTACTTATTTTGCTTTTTTTGGTAGTTATGGTCTGTTGTAAATTGTTATACTTCAGCCTATGCAGATCATCTCCATTCTCGCCTATGATAAACTATTTAAAAATATTTTTAATTTAGTGTCTAAACCCTATTCATTCTACAAATTCCCAAATGTCAATAGAACCACGTGTAAGCCAAACAGGGTCGTACTGATGTACGACCTATGTATTATATGATTTTTAAAAATATTTACTTTTGAAACTGTTAGTGTAAGAATTTCTTGAAATTTAATCGTTATATCACAATTTAACTAAACTCTAAAAAATAACACGACCAGTAAATAACTTAACAATAACTATAACATAAATATAACACAATATATTAACTTAAAAATCAACACGATACAATTTGAATTTAAAATGCTCGCAAGTTGGGATCTGTAACATGAGAATGGTAATAAATTAAATTTAATAGGCTTTTGACGAATAAGACGGCGAATATCAACACGTGCTCATGTTTACTGATGGGAATTTGGTAAACGAATAAACTTTAGCTCCACTTTTGACAATAATTTTCCAACATTGCCAACAGCGTAAATAATGTAAATGACAGCAGTGGCCTGCAGTGCTTTCATGTGCGTAAGACATACCTATCTAATTAAAAAAAATCTCCCCGAAACCCGAAACATCAAACATCCGCCTACAATAGGACTTTTCATCAAAAAATAGTGTCAGCCATTTTTTTCGAACAGACATTTTGTAAACAAACTCGTTAAGTTAGGTTAGTAATATAAATAATATAGATAATTAATATAAAAAATGCCAAAGAAAGTCTAGTTATTAAAAAAAAAAAAATAAAAAGTCACAATTAGTAAATCAATTTTTTTAATCGATTAATATTATACCTGTACAAAAAGAAACAACAAAGCGGTGTTGTTATGGAATATGTAAGAGTGATACATGCTCTAAATCATTTAAAGACAATACATAATGTATTATTTTATGAATTTTCTAAAGCCTTTATTTCTTTATAAACAATGTTATTTCTTTATTAAATAAAACATGTTTATTTAATAAATATTTCTTTATAAAATAAACCAGTATTGCCAAATCTGTCTATACAAAAAACATGACGGTTCTAGGAATTTTCTTTTTATATCATTTGTACTGATTTTATTTATGCCATTTTATACTTCCCTCTCTTTCTCTCTCTCTCCCTTTGGATAGCTTTTTAAACCGTTAGTGATTAAGACATTTCTATATTACAGCTAAGAGCTTTCGTATTTGTATCCAGCAACCTATGTTATACTTTCTCTCTCTCTCTCATTCTCTCTTGCTCTCATTTAGGACAATTTTCATGTTTGTCCTATTGTGTAGATACTAATTTTATCTAAACAAGTAGTCCTTTGAACCGGATATTGAGGTTTTTTTTTACCTGTAATCTCTTTCTTAGCACTTTGGTTCGAAACCCCACAAAATATCTTATATTTTTTCTCCGCTTTTAATTTTTTTAATTTATTTTTAGTTTTCTTTAACTCTCGGAGGTTTGATGAAAGAAACCGGCAACGTCGCATGCATAGCCAATTTGTCAAATTCACTTCATATTCGTTTAATACCGACAAGGGTTTCTTTCTTATTAATAACACTTTTTAGCACATACGGACCTTCTTATCTGTTTTCGAAACCTAGAGAGAGCGCCCACCAAACTGGCATGGCAAGTGGCAAGTAGCAAGTAGCGCACGTCTAGCATGTTACTTAAAATGTAACCAATGCAAACGAATGATTCAGCGCACACCAAAATGACAGTGATAGTGGCGTCATGCAGCTTGCTACGTCACGTCGTTAAAAATAGAAGAGCTTGTTCTACTTTTTGCCACGTGCTACTTGCATTTTGCATGTGTGTTTGTTAAACAATTTAAATATGGAAGACAGTCCAAAATTTAATATTCGTTTTGTCTCATTAGTTGAGAAATTTGCAGGTATCTATGACAACATAAGTCCGGAATTTTTTAATTCTTTAAATACATTAAATCTACTCTTGTATCTCTTTCCAATAAGGGTGTACCCAAAACTGACGTTCGGTCCAAAGTTTTAACTTTGTTTGCCTCTTCAAGGAAGGGGTACTCCTTTTTTTTCGGAGCAAGAGGTGTATGGTACGTGATGACGAATGCTTGTGGAGATGTAGAGGTGGATTGCTAAAAAGCTGGGGTTCAGAAAGTGGCATGTCTGATATGGATGATATGATATGAAGCGCGGAAGAGAAGTTGTTGGCAAAAAAGGCTAAACAAGTCGAAGGCAGGTATTTCAAGGGGTTACCAGTCATACTGGGAACAGCTGTTAATCAGCGTTTTTGGCTTGCAGTTGTTAGCTGTGATATTTAATGGGGAATGATTCTAATATATAAAAATACTCATCAGGAACTTCGTTTCCAGTGTTGTTTAGAAGTTTTGCTGGAGGGAATGGAACTTTTCTTTTAGGAACCCTGGTGAGTATTTGCCCTCGGCGATTGCATGGCGTCTTTAGTATTTATTTGACTCGGTTGTTCGGGCCTGCAATAGTTTGAAGGACATACCTCCCGCTGAGGGATAGGATTCTGTCCTTAATTGGTGTTAGATTGCCTATCTGATGTATGTGTGCTGATGGATAGTATCTGCACTTCCTCATGCAGAATCTAAGGATTTTCCTTTCAGAGGCCATGATAGTGTTAATTTGGCGGCTGTTAAGTGATGCGTAGACGCATGCCTTGTATTCGATTAGCGGTCTTATAAAGGTTTTGTAGGACGTCGTTGACGAGTTTTGTTCATATTGTTGACGTTTAAAAGTGTTAGCATAATTTCATCCTTAGATGACGACATTTTGAATTTAACTAGCTTTTTTAATGTCATGCTTCTTTGGTGTGCGTTACCTGCCACGCAGTGTCATGCCCGTGCTATGCCACTGCTATGTTACATGTCACGCCAGTTTGGTGGGCGCTCCCCATAAGAATTTTATAGAATATTGTTTAATGTCAGCATTTCCTATACTGTTAGCTTACTTTTTATTTTACCAGCTAGGGTATATTATGATATTTTACATATCGAATACATTAGCGTAATATTACACTTTTTTGTAGGTACATATTTTTTTGCCTCTTTATAATCATTTAATAATTTAGGTATTATTTTGTTTGTATAAATTCTCATTTCGTGTCAATGGTAGAATTAACACAGAGTTTAAAAATAGGCGCTTAGCAAAAACTAGATTGGCAAAGTTAAGTAATCATCTTGATATAAATTTGTCTAATCTCACTATTCACTCAAGTATGTACCTCGACACTCGATTCAATATTATCAAAGAACTGAAGAAAAGAACTCGTACTGAAATTCGTGCCATTAGAACTAAAACTCTTGAATGCGTGCTGTATGAATTTAAACAAAGCTTGTTAGTAAAAAGTAAGGAGATATAAATTTCAGCATTTTATTTGAACTGTTTTTCATACAATCAATGTTTTTCTTCTGCTCTTAGCAATTAAACATAGTTTCTTGAAACTGTCTAACTAATTTTTTAAATTTTAACACCTAACCTGAAAAGAATTTGTTTAATTTGTATATTGAGTACAACTACCAAAGTGTAAATCGAAACTTAAAAATAAACGTATTTTAAACTGACATTGTGATAAATGTCTATTAAAGAGAGTAAATACCTAATATTAAAACGTCTTAAGAAAATAGCTTTAGAACAATAATTTTTAAATGTTTTTATACGACTTGGTTTTAATTATTTCATTATTTTCTCTTATCAAAAAGTCCACTTCAGTATCTACTTTAAATATTTTAATATCTAAAATAACCAGGTCTGACCAATTTTGTTTGAGCTTTGCTCTCAGTTTTACTATTTCTACCTTCCATTTGATAGCTGTCTTCATCAGGGAGACAAATTCTCTTCGTTCTAGGTATCGCAGCTATCTCAGTCTTTTTGCTCTGATAAATTTGACTAGATATTCTTCTTCACTGATTCTATCGTTTAATTCTTGGTCAATTACTTTTCTCAGTTCTTCATTTTCCGCTTTTCTTTAACCAATAATTATTCGCAAAATTGTCCTCTCAAATATTTGTCTTCATTTTTACTTGTTAGGCATAGGCGCATTTTCTGTGCTGCATCTATCACTTTGAGTATATTTTGTTTATCTATTTCTGCTTATGATGGTGGTCACACGAACTAAAATAACTATTGCTGAAAAACCAAAGTACAAAGTAAAACTGAAATGTGGAATAGAATATATGGATAGATCCATAAATAGAAATAATAAGAGCAGTAGAAGTTTGAAAAACTATACAAAACCCTAAACAAAAGAAAATCGATAGAAGCAGAATGACTTTAATATAAATGAAAGAGTGAGAGAGCGTCTTAATTGTATTTAAAAAGAATCGCTTATTATACCCAAAAGACTATAATATCTCAGGTTTTTTTAATTAAAATTTTCATCTCGGCCGGGATTCAAATCCACAACCCCTGAATTTTTGCTCTCAGTAAGTTGATGCTCTTACCACTGTGCCACCAAGGCAGTTACAAAATATAACTTACTGGAAATAGATATAAATATAAACAGAACAAAGATATTTAAATAAAATCATAAGTAACCATACCATGTAGAGTAGAGTCTAATAACCATAGATAATATTTTTTTACATCATTTATTTATTGTAATCTGTTTCTACAAATAAAAAAAAAACAGTAATCAATAATTTTATTACGTAATTGACACAGGGTAGATCCGTCCAGTGACAAAAATTCTTTGATAGATATTATAATAACAAAAAAATAAAGAGCCTCTAGGATCAGGAAACATTTTTACTATGCTTTTAAAATATGGCCTAGATATCCTAATTGAAATAATAGCAGAATTATTCAATAATTTGATCCAACCAAAACAATTACTATGATATGGAAACGTAATAAAAATATCAGATACCAGGTGACCAACAAAAAACAATACACCGAACACGAGATGAATAAGAACGAGGGTACTATGGATACAAAATGTCGAACACTATAGTTTATTTTTATGAACGAGAGAGTAATTAGCATAATTTTAACTGGTAGCTCTGACCACTCCATGGGCGTGCTCAATATTAATTGAAAAATTACTTTGAATAATTGTAAAAAATAAATGAATTATTTCAGTGTTATAAAGTGTTATGTGTATGTAAACAAAAGTGACCTCTTTTATCACACACTATATTAGAACTGACTGGCCTACATTAAAAAGGGTTTTAAAAAATTCACATTTTTTTTAATTTTTAAAAATTACAAAAGAGAAAAAGAGTTTTTAAAACCGTCTAAGGTATGTTAAATAGATGAATAAAAATATTAATACAAAACTTACAGCTACTTGTTACAAATCCAAATCAGATTCAGAAGATGAACTTTCAGAACCAAGATTTATAATAACTGGCTCGATCATTTTATCAGTAATATTGTCCAGCTTCCACATTTTTTCCTCTTCTTTAATTGTGTGATTTACTGCCTTTTCCCAGTTTTCAGGTTTTACATTATTTACGGCCTCCAAAACAACTGTTTAACATCATGAATTTTAAAAGTGGTATTTTTTCTTGAAACTTCACTCTTTATCTGTGCCCATACCAGTTCAATCGGGTTTAATTCACAATGATATGGTGGGGATCTAAGTACTGTCATTCCACGATTTTTGGCAATTTCATCAATTTCGTATTTTTTAAATTTTTCTTTATGAAGGGCACACAACGAATAAAGTTCCTTTCTTATAGATCCGGGATGGTACGTAATATTTTTTAAACTCAGCCAATTCTGCAAGTCTTTTTTTAACCACTTGGTTGTGGGCAGTCCTTCTATAAGTCTGGAGTGATAACTTGCATTATCCATTACTATTACACAGTTCTTAGGAAGAAGATCTATCATTTGTTCGAACCATTCTTGAAAGACATCAGCGTTCATGTCTTCATGGTAGTCACCGGTACGAGTTGATTCAAAAGTTAATAAACCACCTTCAACAAAACCGTCTGAACTGCCAATGTGTACTATTATCAGCCTGCGTCCCTTTCCTGATGGTGGGTTTAAACCAGTAGATAAGTTATTTACAAAAGCGTGCCTTTGACTTGTAACAGTTTCATCCTGCCAAAATTTATTTGGTGTATGACCCTCGTTGATCCATGTTTCATTAAGATAAAATATTTTTCTTTTTTGGTTTCTCATTTCCTTTATGGTTCTTAGAAAATGTCTTCTCCATATGACAATATCGCTTCTTTCTAATAAAATAGACTTTCTGGGATTCTTTTTCCAGCGGAAGTCTATTTCTTTTAAAAGTTTCCATAACGTACTTCGACTCATTTCTGGGTAATCCTTATCATCTCGAACTGAGACAAGAACTTTATCCAATGTTGGAAATTCTTGTCTAAAGAAGAATTCATGCACTTTCCGTCGAAGTCCTTCTTTAAAATGATATTCTATTTGAAATTTTGGTTTCCCTGGAGCATTACGTGGCATTTAAAAACTACCACATTTCTCTTCTTTAATAACTCTGTAAATCGTAGATTTCCCAACACCAAGTGTACTGCTAACTAACTCAACGGTCTCATCAACACTTTCACATAAACGTTTGTCTGTAAATGATTTAAAACAATTAAATATTAATGTTTTTTCATTAACTGTTAGAGGACCAATTTTTCGGCGTTTACACGGCACTTCCAAATTTTCCATAACACTAGTATACACAATAAACTGCACCTTGCAACTGAAGTACCTACTTTTAGTGAACTGTTAAGAATTTTGAATACGCCACTTGGACCTTCCTATATACAAAATGGAAAAACCCACTATCACATTTTCTGTGGAATAAGTTTAGAAGGTAATTATCTAGTCAATTACTGTCGTAGATTCCTGGAATTAAAGAATTAAATGTTTGATTGTTGAAACCCTTACTTCGTTTAATGCACTCATTTCAGATAAAATAAAACGTTTTATTTTATCTAAAGAATTAAACTTTATTTTGCAAATAGGCAAAGAATTAAACTTTATTTTGCAAATAGATAAAATAAAACGTTTTATTTTATCTAAAGAATTAAACTTTATTTTGCAAATAGGTAGGTACTTATTAAACTTTTATTGGTTATATATAACCAATAAAATAAACATCTTACATTTCTTGCAAATTCATTGGTACCTGTTAACCTCCATCACTCCGACACTGGCAACCTTATTTAGGGATTAGTAACCCTCACAAATATTGTATTCTATTCTGCTCCAACCTTTATACCTGGTGGTCATACTCAATTTAAAATTGTTTTCCTATATACTTCTGTAAACTTGTTGACAAATATCTGTTTTTCATTGAGCCACCCGTATCAACAGTTTAGGGATTTGCATACATAATTTATTGTTTTATTACTCTCTCATACATAAAAATACACTATAAATAAGGAATGGTACGATTGATAGCGACAATTGGTGAGGTATAAAGAAGTATGTATGTTTAATAGCTCTCTTTGCATGCAAGTATTTGCTCTGTTATTTCTGCATATATCTCATTTCTTCCACTTATGCACATAAGTATAGTGCATAAGTAAGTACATAAGTACACTAGGCTCTTGAAATGGTCAATGTTCCAAATGTGTTATTTTTTACTTTATCGTTAAAAATAGTTATTTTGTTTTTCTTTAATAATTTCTAGTCTCCTTTTTCTCGCTATGGTTGTAAGTTTTATTAGTGCTTTTTTCAAGCGCTTTCCCTCACATGAGTACCATCTCTGTGTAATCTAGTATTTGTATTGAAGAGTTTGCTACAGCTTCTTTTATACCACTCGCCTTTGAGCATCTATGTCCGCTGCTTTGACGATGTACAAGATGATTGAATACCTCGCATGTTTAAGAGAGTTGTTGACAATGATTAGCCTTGTTTCATTCCCGTTTCTACTGCGACTGTGTTTGTGGTGCCTCCTTCTGCCATGATTTTTGCTCGAGGATCTAAAGATGCGTCCACATTATGACGATCGGCATTTTTGCTGTTTATGTAGACATGATGCCGCGGTAAGTGGATCGCCTTGAAAAACCGTTCCGATTAATGGCGGTCTCTTTTATAGAAGTCTCTCAAATAGCGTAGTCTGGACGTGAGTTGTGGGATATACACTATATTTATTAGTGTTAGTGCAGTCATTGAAGTGAATTATGGAGTATACTTTTCTCCCTATGAATGACAAGTTAATTTTTACATGACCGTGGACTTGTGTTTCGAGCCCACGTTTGTAGGTACGTGACTTCGATGGACAGGTTCTACTTGATCCTTTTAACCTACCTAAAGGGTATTAGGTGCCTGAAGGGCCTTTTGCCTGAAGATTTTCTGTCTGTGCGGCTGATCAGCATTCACTCGATGTCCTTTTTTGTGTGTTATTGGCACTGCATGACTGCTGTAACAGGTTATTAGTACAGGTTTAAAAGAAAATAATATTAGAGAAAGTAATAATGGGTGGGGTGTACAGTCTCAGGTGTATATGGCCATCACACACCCCGTTGAGACGTTTTTTTGGTTTTGGTTTTTTTTTGTGTAGTGAAACTTGTTAGTAAAAATAAAAATAACTAAATAAAAAAAAAATAAAATATAAGGATAAGATATTTTTTGGGCCTTTTGTTACTGCGTACGTTCGATTACTGTCCGTACTACTGCATGGCTATCATTTCTTCACTGTTCTTCTGGGCCTTCCCTATATCCAGCTAGATGCTGTCTGGGTGGCCTATGTACTGTCCTCTGGTTTTCGTCATTGTGTGTTAACTCTCTTAATAGTCTACTTGGATGGTTCCTGAGATCGTTGAAAATCACGTGTTCTTTTTCATCAATTGTTCTCAGGATTCTCTTTTGATCTGAATTCCTAAATACGTACCTTAATGGAACGTACTTAGGTATACTCAGATCCTCTTTGATTATATGGTTCTGGACTACTTGATTTGTATTTCTGTTGGATTTGCACGTATCTCCCCATGCGGCCGAGGAGTATGCTAGTGTTGGCAAAACTATACAGTTTGTCATCCTAATCTTTGTTTTAAATCTCAGTTTACTCTTCCGACCGATTAATGATGAGAGTTGATTTCTAATTATTTTAGCTTTCTTGACCGTTTGTTTTACGGTTTCTGTGAAGGTCAGTTTTTTGTCCAACATTACACATAGATATTTGGCTTGATTTGATCATTCGATTTGCGTGTCGAATAGGGATAGAACCCCATTTGGTGTTCCTCTTCTTTTTTGGTATATGACGGCTTGTGTTTCATCAGGGTTGACAGCTATCTTTCCCTGTAAACACCAAGCTTACTGTTCGTTCAGTCCCTTTGTAGTTGTCTGCTAGATCTGGGTTGTATCGTCTGCGTACATACCTAGCAAAGAACTGGATGCGATTGGGGTGTCTGCTGTATAAATAGTGTATATATATTGAAACAAAACCGCTCCCCGTGACACACCAGCCTTCATGGTTCTAGCTTCGGACGCGGTTGGTCCTATCCGAACACTAAACTTCCTGTTGGCTAGGTATGACGAGAGAAGACATGTCATCGCCTTACTATAATCATATTGGTTCAGTTTGTACAGCTAGCCTTCGTGTCAAACTCTGTCGAATGCTTTCCTAACATTTAGAAAGGTAGATGCTGTATATTTCTTTTTATCGAACCCTTTCGTGATGTATTCTGCAAAACGCAGTACCTGAAGTTCACATGAGTATTTGGATCTGAATCCGAACTGTGCTTCAGGTATTGTTCCGATTTTTTCTGATTCTTCTTCTAGCCTAGCTATTATAACCCGCTCTGCAATCTTGCTTATTCCATGAGCTTCCTTCCACCTATCAGGAAAATGTCTTAATCTTAAGATATAGTTAATTAAATTTGGTATGTATACTATTAAATTTTCTGATAGATTCTTTAGAGCTGTATTCGTAATCTGGTCCGACCCTGGAGTTTTTTAGCATTAGTAAGCTTGATCAACTATCTGGCCTACTTATATGGCCATTTCTTGTTTTTAGTGCCCTATATCTTCTCTTCACTTCTTCTGTGAAGTCTAGATCTTCATCGGGATAATACTTTTTCCGACATCCTCTTTCTAGCATATTTTCATTCCGCTTTGTCTTCTTCTACGCACACAATTCGATTTTGTCCATATAAAGGTGGAACTGTTTTTTCATAAAAAACTAGAACATCGAAGAAAGACACTTCTGTTGTACTCTTCAAAAGGATCAAGTTCAAAACGTTTTCGGACTAATCAGTTCATCTTAAGTGTACCTAAATGCAAGTAATCCCACTAAATTAATAAAAAGGTAGGGTAACATTTTGTGGTTGAAGTTAAATGGATTAAATTAATAATTAAATGGTTTTTTTATCTTTTTTTGGTATTTTAGATAGCCTCTAGAATGCAGATTTATTTGGGTTTAGTTGCTGTATATAGTTGTCCCAATTTTCGTTTCGATGTTCTTCTAATTGTTCGTTGACTTTCCTATTTAGTTCATTAGTAATTATTTTGTCCTCTTAGTTTCTTATTTTGTTGGTCCTTCTTCTCATCGTCAAATCAGCTCCTGATTCTGAGTCTCCCTTTTATTATCAGCTCTTTGCTGATTTCTCTGAGTCTTTCTTTTACTGTTGGTATTCCTTCTTTTGTAGTGCTGGCCTCGATAGCATTTTGTCTCGTTTTTTCTAGGTTTAGAACACATCCTGCTAGTTCTTGTTTTGTGTTTATTGTTGTTATTGCAAAGATAGTTTCGCTTAGTGTTCTTTTGTAGTTTGCCAAATTTGTCGGTTTTTTCTTATAGGTTTTTAGCCAATGGTTTTTACTGTTCCCAGGGTCAACGCAATAAATCGAGTTGTGATTTGATCCACCCTTATTTATTGAATGTATTTTGTGTTGTTGACCCATGTTTTGCAGAATTGCTATGTCCAGGAACGAATGCTGTAATACTAAAGTATTCAAAGTTTTATCAGAAATCAACAAAGAGCATGTTTAGTTATATAATGTGCTTATGGCATTTCTAGATTGTTTGTGTAATTATATGTCGCATCTGGTATTAATCTTTTTTACCGAAATCTTTATTGATTTTTAGTTTTCTTCTCTAAGTAAAGGTTGAGTTGATGAGAGATAAGTGATGTTAGTATGTTTTATATGTCGTACTCAGTAATGTTCTTCCCCAAAAGTTACTGCAGTTTATTTGTTCTTCCTTATTAAATAATGGTATTCTCCTGCCCCCTTCCAGCCTTCATACATTTCTTCTTCTCCCATACTCTGAATGTTTTAATTTATAGAGATGTCGCCTGGACAGGGTGCATTTTTGCTTCATTTTTATGAGACTTTATCTTATTATCTCTATTCTTTTTATGAAATATTCTTCTTCTTTCCGGTTTCTCCATTTTTAACTAGTTCAGTGAAGTGATATTCCTTTGTTATTTTATCGATTTTAATCACTAGCCTACATTTTCCTTGCTGTGTTTTTAGATATCCAAATGGTTTAGAACTGTAGTTTTCACTGTTTTTTTTTATTTTAGCAGCATTTTTTTGCTTATTTTGAGCATAAATGCACTCGTAGATAGTACACAATCATCAGCGCAATAAAATCAGGGATTTTAAAATAGACCTAAAGAGATTTGCAATCTGATCACCGGCCTACCTGCACCACGTGCCAGGTAAAGACCATAAAATGCTTGGAAACCGCTAAGGTTTGATAATTTATAAGAATAATCCAACTCCGGATGTATTAAATGCAAATGCAATGCATTGGCTGCATTTGGATATTCCACTAAATTCTATTGATAGCCATCTAGAACTATGAGAAAAAAAAATGTCTTCATTTTCCCTTGTTCCTTCAACCTGCCACTTACTGTGAAATTTTATAGCAATTTGCTTAAAATAATTTCAAAATTTAGTGAATTACCAAGTAAACAAGAAGTGTAGCAGGTAACAGGCAATCTTTCACATTAAAAACCATGGCTTTGGGGCAAAAATGCTTCTGATAAGATTACCTATTTGCTGTGATAAGTTTACGTGTCTCCAAATAATGCCGGTGATTAGTTTGCTATATCTTGGAGGGTCTAATAATTTTATGGGGGCTATAAAGTGATGAGTTATGTTTGGTGTTGGTTTCACATTCTGCGTTGTTCGAAAATCTCTTGCATATTTTTTTTTCTTATATTTTCTGTGTTGTTAACTTCTGCTAATGTTCTGTTTTTTATATTGGTATGTACCTACATGTCAGACCTATTGTTATTTGCCACATTGATGTATGATGATTATTATTTTGGTTTTTTTTTTGCTAGAAGGCAAATAGCAGCAGTGCTTTATATGAAGACTAAACTCATTAGCAAATGAGTTAAGTCTTCTATTCTTTTTTTATCTGGTTAATATTTCTCGTTTCCTAAGTCTCCTACGTCAGACTGATCACTAGAAATACTCTTTAAAATTTTTAAGATATGAATTATAGGTTTTTAGTATAATAACCATAGCTAGCAGTGCTTTATTTTTATTTAAAACATTGGTATATTATTAACATTTTTAATTGGTTTTGGTTGAAATATGTCGTATTTATGATTTTAATTTTATTTAAAGTTATGTCAATCATTAACAAGGGTTTGATAATGTGTATTGTTATCAACATTTCCCATTTTACTTTGAACAGTTTATTTGTTTACATCTTTGAAACCTCGTTAACTAATGTTTTTTTAAATAAATACTTCTAAAATGAAAAATATTAACTGTCTAATAACAGGCAATTAAAGTAGGTTATTAATAATACTTTAGTGATACATTAGAAAGTCAGTTCTTACAATGGCAAGGGAAATATATTTACTTTGAATTTAAGTATGTAGCTTTTTAAAAGTTCACAAATTTTATGTCAATATTTTTGTATATATATAAATATATATATATATATATATATATATATATATATATATATATATATATATTTATATATCATATAATGCATGCTATTTCCTGACCGTGAATTTTAAACATTTTTGTCTGAATTTCCTTGGGTTATTAGTCTGGGATTCATAAAACACTTTATCGCTATTCATACGTTTCGACGAATTTCCATTATTAATGCACCCTTTAATATTCATAACTTAAACTATGCACTATTGGTATTTAATAATGACACAGGCGAATTCATCCTACCAATAATTCTAAAATCAATAACTTACAATAGCAGCAATAATGCCATCAATACACATACCAACTTTATATCATTGTCATACTTTAACTGTTTTTTAGAACAAATTAATGTCAAAAATGCTATCTAGATATAACATATATCACCAAAAACACCTTAATAATTAGCAAAGTTCAAAAGGCTAGTCACTAAAAACAATCAATCAGAAGGATTATAAAGTAAATTCTAAAGACTGTAACTCATCATATATGGGACAAACGCATCCGTATTTATATCGACCAGTTATTGCACATAAAAACAGTACAAGAAGCAATAAACCAAATACCACAGCTAAACATTAAAAAAAGGTAAAAGATTTATATAATAGATGATATATTATAGAAATCATCCTAGATATAAAAACTGATATCAAAGACCTCTCTAATATATATTATAATATAATTAATTGTAAATATATTTATGTACTACGACGAAATTTATATATATATATATATATATATATATATATATATATATATATATATATATATATATATATATATTGTTGTCAACTAAAATGGCTATTTTCACTTTATTTGCTCTGCCCTAAATAGTCCAGTGGTCAATCGTGAAAACTACTTGCTAAGATTATGAGTCAGGGAATTCTTCGTTTGCTTGGGCCATTTCTGTCTTGTAGGTTTTTTTTTAAATTTAAGCTGCTGTAAACCATAGTGCTGATCTCTCATTATTTGACCCAGATACTAACTTACGTTTCTTCACAGTTGAAACTGGAGACCAAAACAATGAAATAAAAAAACGTATCGAAATTGCCAGGGCCACTTTCATAAAGATATGGAAATTCTTCTGCAACAGAGATATAAGCATCCCTCTCCGATTAAGAATGCTAAGGGGCTACGTATTTAACACGCTATTATACGGTGTAGAGGCCTGGACTCTCAAGCAGAACAATATAAAAAATATTGAAAGTTTCGAGATGTGGTGCTACCGTCGAATGCTGAAGATAAGTTGGGTTGAAAGAGTTACAAATTTTGAAGTAATGCGAAGGATAGGAAAAGACCCAGAAATTTTGTCAACGATCAAACGAAGAAAACTCGAATATTTGGGTCACGTGATGAGAGGACATAAATACGCATTACTTCGAAATATAATGCAAGGAAAAATAGAAGGAAAACGGAATCCAGGCCGTAGAAGAATGTCATGGCTGCGTAATTTGAGAGAGTGGTTTGGCTGTACCACTAATGAACTCTTTAGGTCAGCTGTAAACAAGGTCAGGATAGCCTTGATGATTTCCAATCTCCGATAGGAGTGGCACAAGAAGAAGAAGAAGACAGTTGAAACAATTTTACATTCCTTATCGAGTCTTCCCATGACTTCACTGTGAGATTCACGAGCCACCCAGGATATTCCTAACATTCTTTTTTAGCGCCACAGCTCAAAACCCTCCAGGCACTTAAGTGATGATTTAGTTTGTGTTCAAGATGCTACCCAGTAAAGAAGAACCGAATATACACAACACTGAAGAAGGCGGGTGTTCGTTTTTATTTGCAAATCATAGATCTTAATCTTTCATTGTCTGATCACTAGGTAATGCCCAGTGTTAGAGTATAATGTTCAAAACCTATAGCATGAAATTTTGGTTTTGAGGTTTGGCAACAAATGTGGGGCATTTGAAATATGCCTTAAAAATACATTTATTTAAACTTTCACATTACAAACGATCTAAAATGTTTAAAACTGCTTCTTTTCGATTACAAAGTCCGTTTTTCAAAACTACCCAACTTTAACTGCCAATTCCACCCAATACCATCTTCTTGGAGGCATTTCCCGTGACGTGCAATCGTTTGTAATGTAAAAGTTTAAATTCTGCATTTTTTAGGCATATTTTAAATGCCCCATTTTGTTGCCAAAACTCAAAATCTAAATTTCATGTTATACGTTTTGAAGATTAGGCTCTAACCGTGGAAATTCCACAACGACTAATTTTATTTTATTTATTTTTTTTTTATTTGTTTATCTCATGAGAATTGTAAATTAACACCTTTATAAAAACGGACTTCATTTACGGCAAGATACAAAAATTACATACAAAAGCTGCCCATTTAAAACTCTTTTTGATTTTTGTTGATAGGATGCTCTGATCAAAAGTTATCGAATTTTTACCGTCGAGTTGATAAAAATTTTATTTAAAATTAATTTCGTGCGCATAACTGACATTCAAATTCGCCGGTCGTTTTAAGCGTTATTTCTGAGAGAACAGTTCATTTTACACAAAAAGTGCTGATAAACAGTTGTTTAAATTAAAAAATTATCTCAGCTACATTTTTTATTTGAAACATTTTTTCTACGGCGTACAGATTGTTAACAAATCGATTTTTTCTATCTGGTGTTTTCCTCTTTGAGCGATTATTTTGTGTAGCTTCTGGACAATAATATAAAGACACAATCTGCAATAATACCATTTTCCTTAATTACTTTCTCATAAACGTCAAAAAACTTATGAACCACCGTTTTATTAAATACTACAGCTCGAGCTAGAAAAGTTGCTTCAGGGTAAACTTATATTTGGATGTCATTTCATGAAGCCTGCGTACCATTCGTTACCAGTTGACTTCTTTTCAACATTAAATCTTATTTAATATTATTTGTTTTAGGTACTTCGTAAGCTAGTTTAAAGTCTTTCACGTGTAAGATCATAAAACATTTTTTCTAACTGAAGAATGTGATTAAGATGGTAAATTTTCCACTATTGATGGTAAATCTGATTGTCTTCCTATTACATAACTGCTTCCAGGAGAATATTTGTGTTTCCTTTACTTTTTCTATTAGTTCTCCTTATCATCCTTAAAATTTGAAAAAATATTTTGTCCACGTCCACGTCAACGTATTTGAACCAAGACCAAACTACATGAATTTGAGTGCAACAATTTACACAATGTTAAATATTTCGTTGCGTTGATGGTATGTCGGGTCTTGTTTCTAAGGCAGATGTCGTTATTGGTCTTACACTCGCTTTATAAATTCCTGACTTGATCTCACTGTTAATGTGTATGTTTCGTCATATAGTGTTATTAAGGCATCCTGCCAGTCTATTTGCTTTTTGTACTTGATCTCTCACTTCTTTGTCCAGGTCTTCATAGCTGGACAGTGTAATTCCAAGGTATTTTATTTCCAAAACTTGTTCAATACCAATACCATCAATTTATATTTTACATCTGGTTGGTTGTTTGCTGATTACTATTATTTTAGTTTTTTTGGGAAGAGATTGTCATATTAAATTCTTTTGCTGTTATGTTAAATCTGTGGACCAGTCTTTGCAGAATATCTTCATCTTGGGTTATCAATATTGCTTCGTCTGCGTAACAGAGTATTTTTAATATTATTTTACCTAATTATAGTAATATTATTAACATTTTAAAAGATCTACTCACGTTTAAGAAATTTAGGCACCATTTTCACTTAACCTTATGTATATCACCCTCGTCTTTGTAATAAACTTTCTAGTGGTATGTAGCCAATGAACTTATTCGAACGATCGCGTTTTAAATTCATCTTGGTTAGGGATGGTTCGTAACGGATTAGTAAAATGTCACTAAATTTTCAATTTTTGAAACCGGAACGTTTTACACACTGGTTAAAAATAAAACGGCCTTTTCCTACATACACCTGTTGTTTCCTCGTATTTTTATTTTGTAGTAATGGTTCATGAAACATCCGTGGCTAGTTAGAAATCGGGTTAGATGGTAATGGATTTCACCAAACTCCCTCTTAATTCAGTTTCTAATATTTGTTTAAGTGTATGAACCCACTTACTCACTTCACTCTTCTGTCATTATTCTTGCAATTTTTTTATTTTAATTTCTCTAATCTTTTCTTTTTCTCTTTTATTTTTTTCAATAGTTTCTCTTGTTTCCCAAACCAACAGCTTCATTGGGATTACTCTCGAGAAAACTAAACTTATTTCAGTGTATATTATTTTGCATCTCTACGTATCCGAACAGGTAATATTCTTTGTGAACGAAAACTTAAATATCTATCATTGAAAAAATCATATATCTATAACATTTTTATGAATAAACGCGATTTAAGAGATAGTTGGAAGAAAACTATTGTTATTTTTTGCCCGACTAGTATATTTTGTAAGATTCTAAACAAACTTTTTTGTTGTTAACTAATATTATTTTAGACTGTTTTTTACAGTTTTATGATTACTTTTAATAACAGAAAATGGTAGAGATGTTTGTAAATGTTTAAAATAACAAATGATGCATTTTTCCATTCCATAAATTTTATAAGTAATACCAGTAGGGGAGAGGGGCAAATGCAGATTCTGACCTTTACATTGTCGAAAGTAGGGAAAGAACCAGGATACCTAATATAAGAATAAAAAAGGATTTAAATACGAATGAAGAATATAAAAGACACATAAACAAAGGATTAGAAAACTTTAAAAACCCAAAAACATAAACAGGGAGTGTGAAGCCTGCAAAAACATCACAAAACAAGCGACAGAAGAAGTACTAGCGACAGAGAAACAACAAAGTAGAAACAGAACAGGACTGGATTAATGAAGAATGTCAGATATTTATTCTTCTTAAAGTGCTCTCTGCTCAATGGAGGTTGGCTACTAAAATTGCAAACTCTTTGTCTTCAGTTGTTCAAAATTTAGCCGTCCATTGTCGGATGTTTCTTACCCACAATAGTCTTTTCTTTCCTAGTCCTCTCTTTCCCTCGATCTTTCCTTTCACTATTAGTTGAGCATATTGATACTTATTATTTCTTAGTATGTGGCCTAGGTATGTTTTTCTACCTTTCGCTGTGTTGAAAAGTTCTCGTTCCTTGCCTTTTCTCTGCAGCAATTCTTTGTTTGAGGTATACAATGTCCATGAAATCTTGAGGATTCTCCGGTAGATCCACATTTCAAAGATCTTCAATTTATTTACCGTTGACGTTTTAAGAGTCTGCGTTTTAACTGCATAGTCGAAGAGTCAACCAGACCTAGCATTTTAATAAGCTTAGTCGAATTTTGAGTTTTATTCGAAAATCACATAGCAGTCTCTTGATTTTTTCAAAAGATTTTCTGGCGTGTTATATTCTCGATCTTATTTTTAGATCAGAATTTAGGCTACTTTCGATCCAAAATCCCAGGTAAAGTTTGTTTAGCAGTAAATGGTGGACTTCAATTAGTATCGACTATAAACATCCTGAGATGGTTGGTTTGAAGAAGTCCCAGTTTTATAGCAATCTCTTGATGGAGGATCTTTCCTACTGAATCACGACGTTCCTTATATTCAGTTAAAGCAAATGCCTGGCAGCCTTCGCAAAATTTTTGGTTGGAATAACCTGATACTGAACGGGGAGCAAGGAACCTTCTGTTTTAGGAAACATCTTTCCTAATGTCAACCAATAGTTACACGCCATAGTGTCAACATAGTCTTGGCTGACCTCATTGAGAGGTCGCACATGTAGAGGTTTACTTATCCAAGTGCGGATTTTTTTACTTTAAAAAGATGATTTATGTGTAATTCAGGTTCCCCCAATTTAAGCGCAAATTGTGTTATCTACTGCCCAAATCGCGCGATGTAATGTAGATGTTTCAACCTGCATCTGAAAATAAGTTTGTAAATTAGAAATCTGTTTTTGTAATTGCTCATTTAAATATATCCATAAGTCCTCTTAAAGATTTACTAACAGAGACAAGAGAGCCCTTCAAACAGATAGAGAACTATGGTTTACAAGGCGTCAGGCTGATAGGGTCACCAATCAGAATAAATGAGAGAGAAGTCGAAACCGTATGCAGACATCTAAAGAATGGCAAATCACCTGGCCCCGGAAATGTAGCTCCGGAACTCATTAAACATGGACCCAAAATACTAATTCAACGACTACGACAACTTTTCCAGGAATGCATAAATAAACATGAAATACCTGAGGAATGGAAAGAATCGCATATGAGCACCATCCATAAAAAGGGAGATAAATCGAAACCTGAAAACTATAGAGGAATTGCAGTTACTAGTAGTATTAGCAGAATATATGGGAAAATAATAAAAAATCGAATAGAAGAAGAATACCAAGATATGGAAGCCGAAGAACAGGCTGGTTTTCGTGCAGGTCGATCTACAATAGACCATGTCTTCTCTATTACTCAGATAATTGAAAAGAAAGTTGCTCGTGGCCAAGAAGTCCATCTGACGTTCGTAGACCTTAGGAAAGCATATGACAGTATCCCGCTTGATAAATTATGGGAGGCACTGGGGAAAACAAATATAAATATAGAATTGATTGAAGCAGTAAAAACGTTGTACTACCAACAAACAACAAGAATTAAAACAGGAAATCTGATAACACCGGGATTCAAAGTGACTAAAGGACTAAGACAAGGATGCTGTATATCCCCAACATTATTCAAAATATACCTCGAAGCAGCACTCAACAAATGGAAGAAAAAATGTACGAATATGGGCATACCACTAATAGACTTAACTTTGTACACTCTGTGCTTTGCAGATGACCAGGTCATCATCGCACAGGACTCTGAAGACCTTAGTTACATGATGCGAAAACTATTAGAAGAGTTTACAGAGTGGGGTTTGGAAGTGAATATGGAAAAAACTGAGTACATGAGTATCGGAGGAGATCAACATAACCTTCTCGTAGAGGAAAATCAAGAGATCAAAATATGTGATAACTACAAATACCTAGGAGTAAAAATCACTCAAGACGGAAAATTAGATGCAGCCATTAAGGAACGAAATACACAGGGAAGGAAAGGCATAGCCTTACTAAACAGCGTACTGTGGGATAAAAACATCTCCAAAGACAACAAAAGAAGAATATACAACACCATAATAAAAAGTATCACAACATATGGATGCGAAGTGTGGCCCCTAAAAGACAGATCAGAGAAAATGCTTAGAGCAACAGAAATGGACTTCTGGCGCCGCTCGGCGGGAATCTCCAGACGCGACAGAATAACAAACGAGAGAGTCCGAGAAATCATGGGGGTTACACATAATATTGTTGATGACATCAAAACGACACAACTCAGATGGTACGGACACGTAAGGAGAATGCCGGAGAATAGAATACCAAGACAAATTCTTGAATGGCAACCAAGAGGTAGGCGAAGACCAGGAAGGCCTAGAAGAAGTTGGAGAGAAGGAGTTGATAAAGAAATCAAAGAAAGAGAACTGGAAGACGATCTATGGAACGATAGAATGAGATGGAGATTGGAAATCGGAAGACGTCGAAGAACGTTGTAAACCGAAATTATATATATACATAAGTCCTCTTCCTCATAAATACCTAATGTCGTTCTTTCAACTGCCCTACGAGGATGATGATTTTGTGCTTTCGTGAGGTGTGTTCGTACTGTTCGCTTTTCCATATCCGTTTAGGTGCACTTAACAATACCAAATGAATAGCTAAGCAGGGAACGTGCGTACCTTGATGTTTAATGCTTTAAACAATTTTTTACTGTTAAGTTGTGAACGAGGATTACGTAGGATCAATAGGCCCAACAACTGACGAATTAGGTATAATAGAGAAATATACGATCAAAATATCGAACCAACTCTAGCACAATACACTAAACTGCAGAGATTACGGTGGGCAGGACACGTGGTCCGCATGCATGAAAATAGAATCCCCAGAAAATTACTAAATGCAAGAATGCAGGGAAAAAGACCTGTTGGAAGACATAAAAAGAGATAGGAAGACGAAGTCGATGAGAATGCCAGGAACTGCCTGGAAACGCGTTCATGGAAAAGAACAGCGGTAAATCGAAATGATTGGAGAAGCCTATTGAAGGAGGCAAAGGCTCGATTTGGGCTCTAGTGCCATTGGATGGATGGAAGGTGTGAACCAAACAGCTGTTTTACCCTCGTATAAACTCCATAGTTATTTCAATTTGTATTTGCTTATGGTCAATTTTCCACGCTTCCTTTACTCCGAGATATTTATACTTATCAGCTTCACCCATGGCCTCGATGTTTTGGCCATTTTGCGTATCGAATTCTCCCGGCTCAACCTTTTCTCTGACTATATTTAGAACACGGAACTTGTCTAGTCCAAAATGCATACTAATATCATTCGAGAATGTTTCTACAGTTTGTAGGATCTGATCTAGAAGGTTTTGAATGGAAGCTATTAATTTTAAATCATTCATATACAAAACATTATTATTATTATTGTAAATTAAAATAATTTTCATCAAAGACAACATCAAAGGATAATTTGAATTGCAATTAAAATTAAAATCCTTAAAATCAATAATTATATAGCTTAATTACAATTTAATGTAGTTATTATTTTAAATTGTATAATTATCACCAAAGACATCATAAAGGATAATTTGAATTCCTAAAATTTAAATCCTCAAAATCAATTATCTAGCATATTTACAGTTTAATGTCGTTGGAGTCATCGAGGATTTCTTCTTGCAAAAAAGGTCTCTGATTTTTTTTTGATTCGAGTCACTGTTGCCATAAATGTTGAGTAACACCAAACCATTTAGTTTCTCATGGTTCATTTGGAATCTGAGAAGGGTCTTTACACGTCTTATTGTTAAGAATGATCGTAAACATATTTGAAATTGATTTGTATTGGCTTATCTCAATAAAAGACGAACTGAATCCCAATCCGCACTCGCTGTCCCGAGATGCAAGTCTCTTTTCAGACTGTTGGTGTCGAGAAGAAAATAGAAGTATTCAAATCAAACATTCTGCTTAGTTTAAAATAATTACACAAAATGATAATTTATAGCAGTGATGTTCATTGATGCATTGATTTATGAACCCGGACTTGATCTTAATACGAAGAAAATAAAGTACATGGTAGTCAGTAAGCGCGAAATATTAAATACACAGCTTTTGGTTAACCAACATCCAATTGACAGAGTGGACAGCTACACATATCTTGGTACCAACATTATTAACAGCCAATGGAATCACTCCAGTGAAATAAAACAACGCATAGGAAAGGTCTGGACACTTTCCGAAGCTTTTTTAAGAAAACTCGAAGCATTCGAGATGTGGTGTTACAGACGTATTTTAAGAATTTCATGGGTGGATCGTGTGACTAATTTTGAGGTCCTACGTAGAATAGGCAAGGAATGCGAGATTATTAACACCATCAAAGAGCGCAAACTAGAATATCTTGGCCATGTTATGAGGAATGAACAGAGATACGGCTTGTTGCAACTCATTCTTCAGGGCAAGGTATTTGGAAAGAGAGGACCAGGGAGAAGAAGAATATCTTGGCTTCAAAACCTGAGAAACTGGTTTAATACATCGACAACCGGACTATTCAGAATAGCAGCAAACAAAGTTAGGATAGCCATGTTGATCGCCAACATCCGAAACGGATAGGCATCGTAAGAAGAAATGTTCATTTGCTGAAGTTGGGACAATCATGAAACGGTCAAAAAATAATATTTATAGACTAAATACAATAGAGAGTCTAAACCCCGTAGACTTCCCTCTGTATCCACGCCTGCCTACACGTACTAAAAGGGATAAAAGACAGTTAAGTACCTATTTTTGAACGAAAAATTATGTAAATCATAGTAAAAATCACGTATTAAAGAAATAAAGAACTACTTGTTCTGGTCCAAAAATTTATCACAAATATCACTCATAAATAAACACTATGTCCTAGTAGTGACACTAATACCTAACAGATCGTCCTAGTAAAAAACTACCCTTTGTAAAGTTAGGTAATGTACCTACCCATACTTTTTTACTAGAATATCATGCAAAACGTACTCGAGTATTTTTCGAATTGCTATTTATTAAATACTTCACTATCTACTTATAAGTAGTTTAAAATCAAAATTTTCTACTTTTTTGGTAGCTATGTATATTAGTAAAATTATAACTTGACACATGTTCTTGGATTTTTAAGTCTTATGAAATTATTTATATTTAAAAAAATAGATAACAAGAAATATTCACTAAAACTAGAAATACTTTATATTTTTAAATGTTTATAATAAAAAAATTATAAAAAATATAAAAATTTACCTAATTTATACAAATTTTGTATAAACATTTTTTTAATCAATGTAATTTTAATAATTCAAATGAGTCAACTAACCATATTTACTCGGGATGTAAATACTTTTGAATTAATAGTTGTGGTGCTGATTTATAGATATACATTTATTAAAATGATATAAATCACACCTGTTTCACTTAACAATTCTGAAAATAATGCATCATCAACTTTCTAGAGGACTGAATCTAAACTGCCTTATCTCAATTCCACCCACCCCTATACCATCGTATATTCAAGCACATACATACGGGCAACATTCTTCTAAAAAAGTGTTACGAAGAGTCAAAAAGTCGTCCTCTTTTTCTGGGGGGTCAACCACCCCACATTAAAGAGTGCACGTGTATCCCCGTTTCGGTGCAATCACCCAGTCGAGTGTCGTATAATCTCGCCGGCAACACACCCAGCATAGTAAATTTGGGCCGCTGTTCGAGCCCTCAATGTAAGAACTACAATCTAGTCGGCCAGATGTTCTCAAATCACGTCTAAACGACCACCGCACCCAGAAAATATTTGAACGTTTGGGCATCCACAACTCCCAAGGTCACCGCGACTGTGTGGTGGTGGTATTCTCAGCCATAGTTGCGCGGGGCTCGCCGCCGAGTTCCATTTAGTTGGTAGAAGGGTGTGCACCACTGAAAGTTCTTGTTTTACCCACGTACGAGTCGTCCATCGTCTACCCCATTCCCAATGTACCCCGCGCAGCGTCAACATTGTGTTCTGTCAACACTGGTGATGTTTTTTTACATGTGCTACAAGTAAACAATTTGTGAGACGTCAGGCAAGTCTTGCTAGTTAGTTACAAGGACAATTTATTGCGTAAGTGTTTTTAGAATATAATCGTTTTGCGCACACCCTTGTTCACGGCGCATGACATAAGCTGTTTGATTTAATAGAACATTAGAAATTAAATTAATCCAAAATTTGCATGTTCCTAATTATTCTACCTACTTCTTAATTAGTTTTATACTGCAATACGCCTTTAAATTTTAAATCACACTTTTGTAGGGTGTACTTATTCAAATAGTAAATTTTTCAAGTGATACTTTTACCCATCGTATTAGAATCTTTCAATGATTTCTCTCAGTAACATTTAATGCTATAATTTAATCTAACCACAAACCGTGTGAAATAGAATTATGTACAGGAAGGTAAGTATAACGGTGCATTTATTATATCCGCAGGTCTTACAAGGGAAAAACGCGATTGTGCGCTAAAAACATTCAAAGACTTCGCGGTTCTTTGTACCCCGAGTTACCCCGAGAAGTTCCGAAACCGACAAAGATAGACTATTATTTGCTGACATGGCGACCTGAAGTGTTGTGGTGTTTAGTTATCCTGTTCGGGGATTTAACCCTTTTGTTTTTTATAGTGTCACAGTTGCAAGGTAATTACCATTAAATCGTATAAAATATTTGCAGACGTCTTTAAAATTTATACAACTATCCACTGCGTCTATAATAAATATCTAAACAATCGTCAATTGTTTTACCCTGTCCTTTAAAATCAATATATTTCCTAAAATCAATATAAAACCCTCATGACGTGCCCGCAGCTTACATTAATTTACCCACATTTTCAACTTACCAGCATTTTCATGGTTATTTTTATTCGTGTGATATACCTATTTAAATTTAGATAATTTAAGCAAAGGGTTGCGTAAACTCGTTCCAAACTGTAGAGTAGGCGGGGTGTAGCTTTGCACGACTTGTGAATTTTAAATATGGCGGAGGGCTGTGCCATTTTCGTATCGTGGATTGCCTATTTATAACTTTATTATTCTTTTTTTTAAGTACATACATACTATCATAATTAAGCGATAAAGTACAAAACAAACTAGTAATGTTTATGTTGGTATACTACAAGTGACTTCTTTGCGGGAGGGGAGATTCACTATGATGTAATATGAGTTCAAGAACGACTCGGCTTATGGACACCTGTGTGAATCATATTCATCAATCAGGCCTTGCATTTTATTTATTTTGTTTATTTATTATATTGAATCACATCTTTCAGTATCACTTCGAATTCCTTAAACAAAGCATTACATATTAGAATAACTGATTTTCTTTTATTTATTTATTTTATAATTTGTTTCCTGAGAATTTTTCTATTTCAATAAAGTGTCTCCTCTTCAAAAATGTAGCTTACTGGCTAACTATTTAATTATTTAAATGGGTTTTAAACTAATTTCTAATGCAGATCAAATCCTCTTTCAGTTTTTGATTGAAAATATATTAATTTTTATGTTTCATAATGCAAAATATCTTCATATTACTTCTTTAAATATTAGTTGTAAGATTTGCAAGATTTTTGTGCTCCTTCAGCCCCAAAGCTTACTAGAACTTGGTTTGATTATTGCGAGATTAACCAAAAATCAATTAAAATGAAAATGAAGTACACATACACTTCTTACAATTGACTAATCTGTTGTTTTTTTAATTGTCTTTAATCGATACTTGATCAAATTTAGATTATTTCTCAGCATATTTTTATGGATTCTGGTATTTAAATGTACACTGAAGGATATTGGTATTCCATAGATGCTACTGCTGCTTATTTATCCAAATAGTATCATTGTCAATATTCTTATGGTGGATTCTTTGGACAGAAAGCTATTTATAAAACTAAAGTTATTAGACAATAATTGTTGTATCTGTGAAGGCAAGGTCTTAATATTTTGACATACTTTCAAAGTTCAATATTATTATTATTAGTATCATATTTCTGTATACTAGATTTTATTAAAGGTCTGGCTAACTTCTAGAAATGCAAAGTACCCAAAGGGTTATGAATGAAGAATATTCATAGGTTTCAACATTAATACAGATAGCCAACGATTTTAAATTATAGGCAGTACCTAATAAATTGTCAATATGCATTCATATATGATTAAAACGCCATTGTTTTTTATAAACATTGATTCTTTCAATATGCTCATTGTTAATTTCTAGGTTTATATTATTAATATTTTTCTTCAATCCAACCATAAATTTAATTTTCGTTATCCTGACTGTTAGGGCATATTCTTTCCTTATTATTACTACTTTTGTTAATAACTTTTGTAAATCCTTGAGATTTTCTGTCTTAATATTGTTAATCGGAATTCTATTCAATTATAATTATACCAATATGTTGGTGATAATAATAATAATAGTTTTGACAACAATATAATGATGTGTTCTGAGTATAAAAGATAGAGTCAGAAATAGAATACAAGCTTGCCTGGCTCCCCACCTCTTTTATGTTATTTCTTCTGTTGATCTTTTTTCAACATTACTGTACTGTAGCTCATTATAATAAAGGGTTGGTGATTATTCATGTCTTTGGAATCTGTTTGGAATATGATTTTGTCTTTATGATGTTGTATAAGTTGCTCATATCTCACTTAGTCGAATACTTTGTTGTATTCAATAAAACATACATAGGAATCTTGATTTACATCTAGGCATTGTAGTGTCAAGATATATACAATATATTGTATTGTAAGCAAACTGCTTCGCATACTCCCAGACTTTCTGAATCCAAAATGGAGTGTCTCTGATGTCTTTCGAGGTTAGCTTATAGTCTGTGATGTATTATTTTCAGAAACATTTTTAACATATGGCTCATTAAACACTTATCATGTGATAGCTATTGCAGTGTTGGCGTTTCAATTCTTTGGTGGCTATAAAGGTAGTGGTGAGCCATTTTTGTGATATAATGCCACTTCTATAAATGCTATTAAAGAACTTTCTCAATGTGTCTGTATATTTCTGTTTCAATAATTTTATGTCTATTTGTGGGTATTCATGTCCAGGCATTCTTCATCATCATAAGTGGCTCGACAATCCGTTGTGAATCTTGGCCTGCTCACAAAGAGGTCGATTCCTGGCAACTTCCCTCCATCTTATAACCCTTAGAATCTGTAGGTCTTCTTCCACATCATCAATCCATCTCATTTGTGTGTCCTCTGCTTCTTGTGCGCTCTGGTTTTGAAAATGTTAATCTCTTCATGTATTCGTGATCTGACATCCTAGCAATGTGTCCAGCCCATCTAAGTCTCTGCACTTTAACGAATTTCACAATATCGGGATCGGTGTACTTATAACTGATATAGTTCAAAGTTGTATCTTCGACGCCATAGCCCATTTTATCATTTTGAGATAAGATCCACGTTTCAGCCCCATATATCAAAACCGGTCTTATTAAGGTCCTGTATATATTAATCTTTACTACACATTTTATATTTTTATTTTTTAAATGTTTCTGGATGCCGTGGACAGTTCTGTTTGCTATTGCTATGCGTCTTTTTATTTCGTCGCTTGTCGTGTTTGTTGCGTTTACTAGCGATCCAAGATATGTAAATTCTTTGACTTGCTCAGAGGTATGGTTGTTGCTCATACTTCTGTCTACTATAACTATATCGTCAGCGAATGCGAGAATTTGCGTCGATCTATTAAAAATAGTTCCATTCATTCTAATATTTAATTGTATGATTGCCTTTTCCAAGGCAATATTAAAGAGCAGGCACGCCAACGCGTTCCCATGTCTTAGACCATTATTAATGTCAAAGAACGTAGAGTTTTCTCCTTCAATTCTAACGCATGAGCTTACGTTTTTTATTGTTAGGTGGGTCAACTTAACTAACTTGGGTGGGATCCCAAAGTCTATCATTGCATTCTTTCATTTTTCATATTTTTCAAAGTATATTGAATTTCCACTTGACTTTTTCACATTCTTATGTCTGATCCGGTTTCATTTTCTGGGAGTATCGTTTCTTTTTCTTTTCGGTTGTCCTTAAAAAGGTTTTCCATATAGTTCTTCCACAGTTTAATGTTTCCTTCAATGTCGCTTACAATTGAATTATTCTCATCTAACAAATAAGGCGTTTAAGTATTTGGCTTTTGTTTTTTGTTAGATCTTTCACTCTCCTATATAAATTACAAATGATTATCATGCAATTATTGTTGACTTCTTAGTTCTTAAATATTTAAATATTGATATCTCAAAATATAACTAAAATATTTGCAAACGAGTTATTGCAGAATTTGCAGTTATTATCGTTTTATGGAGTTTTATCACAGATTAACACAAGGATGTTTCTATACGAAGTTGCGATTCAAAAAGTTGCCGTTTGAAAAAGCTCTAGATGATCGGGTTGAAATTTTCCACACTTAATTTTACTTAGAATGGCCTTATGACCGCTATATTATCCATGTCACTTGTAGTTCAGTCGTCAGAGAGTTGATCCCTAAAAATTATACGAACAAGCTGAATTTTACAGAGAATATTAATTTTGGGACCCCAAAGAAGATTCAAAAAAGTTTACTACTTTTACCCCCAGGCTTCCCCCTAAAACCCCGCTCACAGGTGGGTAAAAACGCAAAAAAATCAATTTACCAAGAATCTGTACACCGTAGGGAAAAATGTTTCAAATAAAAAATGTAACTGAGATAATTTTAAACAAAAATGTTAAGCATTTTTTGACAGTTGCTTGTCAGTTACGCGCTCGAAATCAATGTTCAATAAAATTTGTATCGAAATCTTTTGATCCAAATGTCCTATCGACAAAACTCAAGATGCGTTTTAAAGGCAAAGAGTGCAGCTTTCGTATGTAGTTTTATATTTTGCCGAGAATAAACTCACTTTTCATAAAGGAGTTAAATCAATTTAAGGTAAGATCAATAAAATTGATTACTTTCATTAACCAGTTGTAGTAAAATTTCCATTTTAGGGATCAATCTTTAAAACCTATTTCAATTTTGCGTTGTTGTAACAAATATAAGGCATTTGAAATATGAATAAAAAACGCAGAATTTAATGTTAAACATTACAAACGATCACACGTCACGAGAAATGCGTTAAAGAAGACGGTTTTGAGTGTAGTTTCTTGCTGAAGTTTTGTTCTTTTGAAAAACGTACTAGGGTAATATGAAAAAAAAAAGTTTTAGGTGTTTTATTTCGTTTGTTGTGTGAAAGTTTAAATCCAGCGTTTTTTAAGCATATTTCAAACTAAAACTCAAAACTAAAATTTCATGCTATGGGTTTTAAAGGTTAGATTCTAGTTATTGAAACTTCATAGTGGCCGGTCAATGAAAGGGATAGATTGTATTGATCTCGCGAGAATTATAAAAAATGTCAAAAATACCGCCACGTTTATTTATTTAACACCTGTATAAAATCTAAGTTTAATTACGGCAAAATGCAAAAACTGCATACGAAATCTGAACTCTTTACCTTTAAAACGCTTCTTGATTTTTGTGGATAGGTCACTTGTATCAAAAGATATCGAATTTTTACCGTCGAACTGATACAAATTTCAAAATCGACGGTCATTCAAGCGTTGTTTCTAAAACGGTTCATTCTA
Organism: Diabrotica undecimpunctata; assembly: GCF_040954645.1. Lineage (NCBI taxonomy): Eukaryota > Metazoa > Arthropoda > Insecta > Coleoptera > Chrysomelidae > Diabrotica > Diabrotica undecimpunctata. The sequence continues at coordinate 114,254,121 of NC_092804.1, read as the reverse complement.
CACAAAAAATGCTTATAAACATTTTTGTTTAAAATTTTCTCAGCTACATTTTGTATTTGAAACCTTTTTTTCTACGCTGTAGATATATTCTTGGTAAATCAATTTTTTCGGTTTTTCCCCACCTGCGAGGGGGTTTTAGGGGAAGCCCGGGGGTAAAAGTGGTAAACTTTTTAGCATTTTTTTTTGGATTCCAAAATTAATATGCTTGGCAAAATTCAGCTTGTTCGTATGATTTTTAGAGGTTAAGTGATATTTTCGTCATTGACGACTGGAGTATTATGGCGAGTATGGTAATAGTTATTTATATTTATAAAAAAATGCAAAAAGTACTGTTTCCACCGATATTTCGATAAATTATTTATTATTTTTATAAAAATCGAAAGCAAGCATTTTTTCCGTTATCTTAATATCCATTCATATTCTCCTGAAATTTAAATTCGAAGATTCCAGTACAGAAAATAATTGAACCTTTTAAAAAATCACTAGTTACATCTTAGATACATCTTATATAATTTATATTCATATCTTTTTTGTAGACCAGTATATCTTTTCTAGTCAAAAGTATTGATATTTGTTAAACATGAATTAACTATACAGCAGTTTTCTATTTTTGTAAGTTACGTCTAAGGTGCCGAAAGTCAGTTTTTTATTTCTAGCTTAGAGTTACATCCAGTGGCGCACCCAGGGGGGTTTTGAGGGTTTAACCCCCCCAGGCCCCATCCCGACACTGTTACTCACACATTTTAAGGAGTCAAAATGGAGACAGCATCATAAAAAAAATTCGGCGATCAACCAAACCCCCCCCCCCCCCAGAGGCAAATTCTAAGTGCGCTACTGGTTACATCCCAATCTCTTTTTGTGTTATGTGGTCTAGAAGTTTGTATTTTATGAATAACAGAATACAATTATTGTGATCATTATTTTTGTTTATTTCAAATATTGCGATAATTATTTTTTTTTTCATAACTGATCCATCATCCTATTTTTATTGTATTTCTGCTATTATCTATTATTATTTGTTATATTTGGGTTCTCAACTATATCAGTGCTAAACACTATTCTTTTAAACTGAATTTTTTTGCTTGCAAAAACCTATTTACATTCACCTTACTGGTACAACTTTTTTTTGGTCATTAAAATATATTTTATAGGAATCATTTCTTTGAAGGGTAACAGTTGGATCAAAGGTATTCATATACCGTTGGTATTTATATTTATTTTTAAAAGTTGACAGTGTAATGTAGTATATAAAATCTGATATCATTTAATTTCAGTGGTTTTGTCATACAATTCGTGAAGTTTTGTTTTAATATTTGATAATTAGTATTAATATTTAAATAATCATTATTATTTTCCTATCTACTGGAGTAAGGTTTTTTAAACGTTTTCACAGTTTATTGCGCTACCTTAGTACTGGCTGTGTAGTATAAAACATGTAAGTAATTTCGTTTTTAAGAGTTAGTTCCGTGTTTTTTGTTGTGTATAATTTACATATTCATAGATTCATACATCGATTTTTTTATACGTAGGCCATTAAGGGATTTATAGATGATTATGGAGTCGCTAATATAGAAACATTATAAAACATGAAAATATACGTTATTTGAACACATGTATATATAGGTAAACTTCATTCACAATTATAAGAACTGACTTATGCAGAATTTAAAAGTATCCCGCTGATAAAGTCGAAGCCATAAAGGGATTTGCCTCTTCAGGTAAAAAGTAAAAAGGGCCGGCTTAACGAATTTTGTATTTTATTTGTGATTTACATTATATATTTAATTTAAATAAATATCTAGATAATTAAGGGAAAAAATACATTAATGATCAATAATCAAATTTATAAAATTTTAAGTGGTATACAGCGAAAATCAAAAATATTTATTTATGCTTAAAAGTGAAGTGCTTTTAAATTTAGGTGCAGCATAAATTATTATTTTAATTTGGTTGTAGGAATTAAAAATTATTTTTAAATTTAGATTCATGGTCTTTTAATGATGTATCAGTAGGTGCATCAATTTTTAATTTTATTTCTAATTTACCTTATTCAATGTACAAAATCAACAAATGCAAAAGTATTTTTTTATTTACTTTTTACTTTAAATGTATTATTTAATTATTAGAAGGCCATGAATCTAAACTTAATTTTTAATACCTACAAACATTTTAAAATTACATTTTCTTGCATATCTGAATTTAAAATCACTTTCCTCTTCAGTATTAATTAATAATTTTGATTTTCCCTATCTACCACTTAATACTTTATAAGATTATCGATAAATGATTTCTATGTGATGCATAACCTTTAATGAAGAATAATTTTTTTTCGTGAAATTGTTAATAAAGAAATTTCCTATTTTTTACCAACTTTTTCAGACATGAAACGGAAAACTTAAACATAACAAGTCAACATGAATAAATATGAACCTTTTAAAACGAGTAAATCGGTACTCACCGAAGGGATCTCAGACATTCAGATACAATTAGCGTCTCTTTGTAAAGACAATGAAGTCGACTTTATTAAAGTAACAAGACATTTACTTAACACAGACACTACACATTACTCCCCTGAGTTAGTGATAAGTTATAGTCTAAAAAAATCATTATGAAATTGACTGGCCAGTGTGAAAACCAGTACCAATAAAACACAAAACACACACACACAAAACATTTTCTTCGTTGAGACTTAAAATAATGATTAATAACAATAATTATGGGAAATTTGTATGTTTATAAAAATAGTTTTTTGACATTATGCTTGAATGACAATATTTGATCTGATTATATGTACCTATATACAGTTGTGCTATGCTTGGCTATTATGCCGGTCCTGGCAGCTTTGGTAGCTGTGACAATTATACAACAATAGAGTATTTACAAGGGATTATTCGTTTTACAGCTGTTATTAAAATAACTTTTATAATGAGACACTAAATTTCTGGATACAGTATACATATCAAAAAAAACTTTAAGAAATTAAAAGTTTTAATCATTTTTAGTTCACTATGACAGTTACTAAAGGCGACGTTGCCAAAAAGATACAAATTTCTGTAAAGCCAAATTGTTATTTTAAAAAGTGGCATGTAAAGAGTAGAAGTGTTTTATGTTATCTAAGTCATAAACAATTTTGTATTTTATTGCTATACTAGTCGACAAAAAATTCATTCTGGTATATTTATAAAGATTTTTTCTGTAAAAGTTTCTCGAAAAATCAAAAAATGGAAAAATTTAGCTTAAAACAAAGAGTTTTAATCTTTACCGTGCTGTAAATAATCTATACACTGATACTACAGTCGCCAGAGACAAAAATGCCGCTGAACCTATAAAAATTATACGGACAAGCTGAATTTTTGCGGAGAATGTCAATTTTTGGGACCCCAAAAACTATGCAAAAAAGTTTACCACTCCTATCCCCTGATTTACCCTAAAACCCTCGTTATAGTTTGGTGAGAGAAACGGCAAAAATCTATTTACCAAGATTCTACGCCATAGAAAAAATGTTTCAAATAAAAAATGTAGGTAAGATAATCTTGAACAAAAGTTTATTAGCATTTTTTGTGTAGAAGGAACCATTCTCTCAGAAACAACGCTTGAAGCGGATTTTTCGCAAATTTTTATAAATGTATGGCGCAATTTTTGCCATTTTTTATGATTTTCATGAAAAAAATAAAATTTATTACTTTTATTGACCGGTCACTAAAGAGTTTCCATTTATATAACCCAATCTTCAAAATCTATCATGAAATTTTGGTTTCGAGTTTTAGTAACAAATGTGATTCATTTGAAATATGCCCAAAAAACGCTGAATTTAAACTTTCACATAAAATGGGGCTTGTTTTCAATTACACACAAGTACGTTTTTCGAAACAGGACAACTTCAGCTACAAATTCCACCAAATACTATCTTTGTGGAGGCATTTTCCGTGAAGTGCGATCGTTTGTAAGAGTTTACTTCATATTTGTTGTCAAAACTCAAAATCGAAATGTAGTGTTATAGTTTTTGAAGATGTCTAACAATGGACTACGTCCGGTCAATTTTATCCATTTCATGAGAATCATAAAAAATGGCAAAAATCGCGCAACGTTTATTTATTGAACATATTTATAGAAACTGAATCCATTTTCGGCAAAATATAAAAATTGCATACGAAAGCTGCAGTCTTTACCTTTAAAATGCATTTTGATTTTTGTCCATAGGACACTCTCATCAAAAGATATCGAATTTTTACCCTCGATTTGATACAAATTTTATGTAAAATTGATTTTGCACGCGTAATACATTCAAAATCGTCGCTTCAAGCGTTGTTTCTGAGACAACGGTTCATTCTACATAAAATTGTCTCATTTTTTATTTAAAACATTTTTTGCTACGGCGCACATAAAGGTTCTTGGTAAATCGATTATTTGTTTTCCCCCTACGAGTGGGTTTTAAGGGGAAGCCGGGGGTAGAAGTGGTCAACGTTTTTGCATATTTTTTGGGGTCACAAAATTGAGATTCTCAGCAAAATTGACCTTGTTCGTATAATTTTTAGAGGTTCAGTGGCATTTTCTTCTCTGACGACTGGAGTATTTCTCCAAATCGTTTCACTTTATCGACACCGTTCCAAAATTAAATTAGTTTTTAGAGTCGAACAACGGATATCTAGTGTGGAAACCACCTATGGAATAAACTTGCTTGCGCCCTTATTTTAAAAAATATAAAAAACGCTGAGTCCCGTCTACTTTTAAATATAAATGAGCACTTTTTAAACATAAATTTGAATGTACAAGTCACGCAAGTCTAGCATCGTCCATTATCTTTTTTTTAATGAAACACCCTATATATTTTTGTTTTTATAAGCTCCTTAACTACCTGATCACAACGAATTATATTTGTAAGGTGTATTACGAATAATAAAAGGTGAAATTTTGATTTTTGTCAATAGGACACTCTGATCAAGAAATATCGAATTTTTACCGTCGAGTTACTACAAATTTTATTTAAAATGGATTTTTCGCGCGTAACTGGCATTAAAATCGCCGATCGCTTCAAATGTTGTTTCTGAGGGCAACAACGGAGGTTCATTGTACACAAAAAGTAATACTAACATTTTTGTTCAAAATTATCTCAGCTACATTTTTTATTAGAAACTTTTTTTTCTACGGCATACGGCGTGGGTAAATCGATTCCCCTCCCCCCTAGGAGTGGGTGTTTTAGTGGGAAGAAGGGGGTAGGAATGGTAATCCTGTTTGCATCTCTTTTGGGGTCCCAAAATTGATACAGCGTTAAATATAGTCCGCTTTATATATTTATATTATACAGCCATCGAAAAAAAAAACGTAGAGTGGTCGCTGCAATAAAAGAAACGTGATTTGTGGTTTTAGCCACTTGCATTTTTAGACATTTTAATCTGTCTCAAATAATACAATGAGCTGATCATCTTTTTCGAGTAGGTAGTCACGGTGTTCTCGAATTGAGGGCCGCTACCCGAACAGCCAAAATAAGTGCACCGAATTACGGACCGAACGAGATTTTAATGAGTAAGAAAATATTTCAGAATAAAATATTATTTTAGATTTAGTTTATTTTGAGCTGTCTTGAAAGGTAGTCAAAATGAGTGAAATTAAAATGATCTTAAGTCAAAAAGGGAAACTCATTACTTGTGTTGGATGAATATAAGTATCGTGAAAAAAAGTGCTTAAAAGTTTTGGACATGTACGGTAAATAAATGATGCTATGTGATGCTATGAATTATTTGACAAGAAAAGAAATTACCTACTTAAGAAATAATATGTATTACAAGAGACGTCAAATCCAACCGCGTTTACCAACCTGTATTTCCGATGCGAAAGTATAAATATTAAAATATGTGTAACGCTTTTATGTTTAAAATATTGTTTCTTAAATAGGCAATAAATATCTACGATTATTGGGATTCGTACTTTTAATAATATTTTATACCTTCTTGAAGTCTTGGTTCTCAATTCGTGCGATTTTTTCAGGTATAAAAGTAAACCCTTACTTAAAATTTCATTTTGGTCCTCAATTCGTGTCTGCTCGCTAGTCACATTCGGAAAAAATAATTTTTATTACCGAAAAGAAACCGAAAGTAATTGTTCACATCATACTCAAGTATTTTATTAGTTTGAGTACAATATGCCATAATCAACTGTTTTCTCAAAAAATTCACTAAATGATTTAATTAGTTTTTGTGTTTATAGGAAATGATTACTGATTGTTTGGTTTGTATACTCGTCCTGTAGAACGGCAATCAACATAGTGAAACATAAAGATCACCAAAGAGGCAAATTTTGACTTAGTTCCTGAAATATAATAATTAGCCTAATCAAACAAGTTTGTTAATCTCGCACGCAAGGTCATCGACATTTTTCTTCATCAATTTTGATTGTTGTTTTGTAGGTATCCCCGTGATCTCTACCTAAGTGATCTCAAACGAAACGGGTTGAATGGTTCGCTCTTTTTCTAATATAATCTAACTTTTATTAGGGCGCGGGGGTGCAAAAATGTTCGTAACATACATTGGTCCTAGTAGATGTGCAGAACCCCCTATGAATTTCAGTTATGATGGTGTCCGACAGTCCAAAGTTTGATGGGACACCATTGTCGTCGATACCAGAAACCTACCTACTAAAAAACAACCTCCTCGATCTTGTGCTCACATCTGGCACTTCTGGTTTGGGCTTAATTTCGGGTCGGCGTCTATCGTCCTTCATAATTTCACACCTATCTAGCTTATATTTTTCTCATATTCCTTGGTGGACTATTTCCATCTTCTACTTGAACCCAAAACTTGTCGATTGTCGATGTCTCTGTACCCTGCCAAGCTGATTTAAAACGGAAGCGATTAAAAAAATCTTTAACACATATCTGGAAGAAACAAATTCAGACCATGGCCCCGAATACAATAAATATATAATCGCATAACCCCGCTCGCTCACACGTCAAATGTTATCCGTTTTGTCACATATTACAAGATAAAAAACCTAAACCAAGCTAACCTTACCAAATCTCACGAAGTTCCTATTAATTCGGCAGCTGGGTACCATTCGGCTAATTTCTGTATGCATGGATGGGTGGAGAGTTGAAAACTATTCCGTGTTATGTAAAATTTTTCGCTGAATACAAATGTACGTCCCTCATCTCAAAAAGTGATACCAATTGTTCTAAATATAAAAAATTTTCAAATATTAATTATATTTATGAAATTAATTAATGCATTAAATAATTATAATATTTAAATAACTAATAATTATAGATATCTATATTTAATTCAATTTTTCAATGGTAAATTGTCAAAATAGTTTTAAACTTTCTATTTATGTGCAGCTGTTAGAGAAATATGCATATGCACCATGTAAAAAGTTATGACGACTGAAAGTTAGTCTTTTTAATGACTTTAAAACCTTTTTTAAATGTTGACGAACAATGATTTTGCATTGCTAAAAGGTTAGTCATAAAAATTTCCCTCTGACCTGCTACTGGGAAGAATATAATTTGATGTAATTCTAATGCAAAAGTATTAAATATAAATGACTATCATTATGTTACTAATCATAATTTAATTTTAATTCATTACCAAATATTTGAATAATATGCAATTTAGCCAGCAAACAATACTTTGGGAATAGACAGAAAGCAGTTTTCAACCACACTGGAATTCAATTAGCCCTTCAACTAATTACTTTTAAATGGGATGTTGATATTATTCGACTAAAAACTAATTAATTTTCTATCAACTAAAGTAAAAAGATGCTGTTACTTAGTTATCTTTTAAGTTTTAAATAAATGTTTTCTATTATTAGCGTTAAACTTGAATAGTATAGTATCTTCTGTATGACAGAAATTTTGTGATTACTTGCATATTTTATTTATTGCTTAAAAATATAACCTGGATAACACGGAAATCTGTCTATACCGGAAAATTTATTCACGACTATGTGATTCGCTTTACACAAACAATATTGTATAACCAACACCAAAAATCCTTTATCCTCTATAATAGGCTGCTGCCTGTTTATTCGTTGTTAGATCTGTTTTTGACTTAATTTATCACATCAGCTCTTGCTTTGTGATCTCATGCGGCTGTAAGATACACATGCTCTTATAAGCTCCGTGTTTATAGAAGCTCACCATTGATTTTTGTGATTTAAATGTAAATTGCTGCCCAAAAGTTAGCGATGTTAACAGAAATTTTCTCAAAAAATTAATTATTAAACAAATTGGAAAGCAAACCCATTTCTCTCGTTAAAAAGTGGAAACAAAATTGACAAAATTTCTTCCAATAGCCGCTTCTATTTAAAATTCTTTTTTTCACGAGATTTAATAACTACATAATTCGTAACGTCTTTGTATCTTTTCTCCACTATTTCGCATACAAAGTTGATAAAGTAATTACTTTAACTGATGGAGAGTTTCGGGGTGTGGTTCTCGTATTTGTAATGCTCTCTGAAGTGGGTCGCAAGTGCTTAATGAAGTAGACATCGGTAGACCTCAGGGCTCATAGCAAACGAAGAATGGCTTGATTTTCTTGAGTGTCAACTGTTGTGACCTAACGGCAAGAAATTGCTTTATAGTCAAGGAAAAGAAAGTATTGTTTTGCCCGTAGATCTTTCCCCCTGTACTCCCTCGCTGCGCCATTCACTTGACTTTTTTGCTCATTATTGTACTTTTCACGGTATTACTGACTACTTGTTTAATGGTACTCTTAATCTTCGGAATATGGCCTGTAACAGGTCCAGTTCGATAGTTTTAGGAAGCTAGGGAATGGATGGTCATTAAGCGGGGATAAAACTAATGGAACCTGAGTGTCGTCCGATTGATGGAATCGAGCTGCCTTTAACTTGACTAGGCAGTCTTATTTAACACAATTATCATTTCATCAACAACCAAGGATGAAGTGCGCCTGCACTATGACTAGGTCTCATGGCTATCTGAGATTGATTCATTCGGTCATCCTACCGACTATATACATTACGACATATAATACAATAAATTGAAATGAACATAATTTATAAAGGTCTACTACATTATATTATAGTATCTAGTAATAATATAGATTCTTCTACATAGATTTTTCTTAAAAAAAATCAAAAGAAATTTATTGGCACCAATTTTTATAAGACAATTATGACAAATATCTTCGGCTTTTCTAACTTTTTACTCTTAAGATTTTCAGATTATCAATTATCATCAAATTTAGACGATGAAATGTCAGTTTGACGTCTCAACATTTATTTATACATCATCATCATTGGCTCCACAACCCATGGTGGGTCTTGGCCTGCTCAAGGATAAGTCTCCATTCTCTCCTATTCTTCGCCTTGGCTTTCCAGTTTCGTACTCCCATCATTCTCAAGTCTTCCTCCACCTGATCCTTAAATCGTGCTCTGGGTCTGCCTCTCCTTCTCACTCCATTCTTTGGTTATAAATATGTTTTGGCATATCCAGCATATTTTGGCTCCGTCTCATTCATTCTCTCTATGTGACCTAACCACCGCAGCTGGTTTATTTTGATGGACCTAATAATATCAGGTTTGTCATACAGGCGGTAAAGTTCGAAATTATAGCGGCTACGCCATAATCCGCCCTCCTCTACTCATCCATAGATATGCCGGAGGATTTTACGTTCAAAGCATCTTAAACGTTTTTCATCGTTCTTTGTCATTGTCCATGTTTCCGATGCGTAGGTGAGGATGGGCTTGATAAGAGTTTTGTATATCACTAGTTTCGTTCTTTTTGTAACTAGGCTTGTTGTTAAAAATTTTTTTAATCCATAATAGGCTCTATTCGCCAGATATATCCGTATGTTAATTTCTGCACTTACTGCATTATTCTGATTAATTTGTGAGCCTAGGTATATAAACTCTCTTACTCCTTCGAAAGTATATGTTCCGATCGTTAGATCTTCGGGTTGTGCTGCTTGTATATAGTTTGATACTTTCATATACTTCGTCTTACTAGTGTTAACCTCTAATCCCATTCTTTTTGTTGCTGCTTCAAGCGCCTTGAATGATTCATATTTATACACCAAAAAATAAAATCTATGATTTAAAACAGCTGCTGCTTTTTTTTCAATATATTCATTCATACATTCACTTCAAATAAGTTATATTCTCTACTTTTTTGTATGCGAGTAGGCCAATCATTAACAAATTTTTGACAGAAGATGGTATAAGTAAAATTTCATATCTAAATGATTCAAGGGCTTCGCTTGGTGTTAAAGGTCGTTGACCAAGCAATTTATTTTGGGGTTTGAAAACGTAAAGAAATCATTAGTAATTAAGTCAGGACTGTACGGAGCATGGTATATTTATTCCCCGTTTTCATTGATCAAAAACTTTTATTTTTGTTGTGCTGTATGGAATATAGCATTGTGATGCAGAATGATTCGGAGTTTAATATTTTGCAACAAAACTTCTGGTGAAAAAATAGTTGTATCCCACTCCGAATTTAGAGTTCTATGTTCTTTAATTAGAATAGTAGTCACATGTCCACTTTTCGACACCATACAGATAATTTTTTGAGACATTGTGACGTCGCATGACTTGTTTTATTTTGCTTTATGTTGAAACACCCTAAATCCAATTTTCGTCACCATTAGCAATGTCATATACCAAATTTGAGGTTCCATTGTTTAAGTGTCTAAGCTTGATCTCAAGTAAATTTTTCACGTCTTAGTATTCATGTGTGTTCATTCAACATTGAATTTCCATGTATTTGACAAATTTTTATGTCAATTATCTAATAATTACAGTGTTGCCACATCACGAAATTAAAGCAGCAACTCTCGTACTACTCTACTCTCTTACTCTTTCGTACACATACATCTTACTAATTGCCAACGCTCATTATCGATAGGTAAATATTATCCGCATCTCTTTTTATTTCAAAATATAAACTCACCGACAATTATAAAGGAACAGATTATAAATGTGATTTATTTCACTATTTTATAGACTATGTCGAGATAGCTTTGAATGCTCGACTCCACAATTGAAGTTTTAAATGGTCAAAACGTCAAATTGTTTGTTTGTTTATGTTTTATTTGACATTTTGATATCGTATTCTATTATCTTCTACCATAATTCCACACAAAAACATACACAATGGCACCTGAATATCCCCTGGTGGAGATGTGAATCAAATATACTAGTCTTGATAGAAAAGCGATCAGCAACAAACATTCTGGTCGTAAAAAGTAGATGCATGCTGTGGCTCAGACCACCTACTAGTTCAGGTATACTTCAGATGTAGGATCAGCCGACAGGCAATAGAGAATTAATCAAGAAAGTAAATTCTAGATCTGGAAAAACTGAAAAGACCCGGAATTCAAAAAAATTTGAATAAGAAAAAAAAAGGATACTCACTGAATTTGAAGAAAATGAAGACAGATCGTTAGAACTACAGTGGAACCTAATAAGTAGTACCATATAAACTGAAGCAAAATTGATGCTAGTACCTAACGAAAGGAAATGTGACCAATGGTCTGATGATGAGTGTAAAGCGGCAATTTAAGAACGAAATGGAGCACATAGAATATATTATTTAACTCTAGAGAAAGGAAAATGGTATTTGAAAACAAAAGATGAAAAGCTGATAGACTGTGTGGACAAAAAAGTAAACACATAAACAAACAATTAATGGACAATGGACATGGAAATAAACTTTATAGAAGACAAAACACGAAACGCATATATACTTAAAAATTTTTAAAAAGGGTATAAACCAAAAACTAAGTTGTGTAGGAATGAAACGAAATAACCAGTAACACTAAAGAAAATAATGAAACTTTGAAAACATTTGGAGAAACTGCTGACCGAAAACTCTCAATGATGATGTAGAACACACAGAACGTGAACTTTTGGAAGAGGCAGAAAATGAAGATAATGAGATAACAAAAACGCCAACGATAGAAGAACTTACAAGGGCAATCAAACTGCAGAAAAATAACAAGAAATCTGGATGTGATGGAATACCCGCAGAATTGTTTAAGTTGGGAGGAAGGCCAATAATGAGAAGGATATATGAATATTGTTCTGAAGCTATTTTCTTGTGGCATTTTAAAGTAATTAATATTTAAATGGGAATAAGCCACAATTAAAGGTTAAAGTACATTTTGTTGACGTTTCAATTTCCACTTCGGAAATCGTTCTCAAAATAGAAACATTAGTAAATTGTATAGAATTTACTAATGTTTGTATTTTGGGAACGATTTCCGAAGTGGAAATTGAAACGTCAATAACCGTACTTTAACCTTTAATTGTGGCTTATTCCCATTTAAATATTAATTAAGGATATATCAAGTCATACACAGAATATAGAGACAAGAGAACATGCCAAAAGGGTGGAATAAGAGTATCATTTGCCTAATCCAAGAGGGCGATAAACTCCTCAGTCAAAACTATAGGGGAATCTCCTTGCTATGTTGAGGATATTAAATATTTACCAGTACACTTAACCATATACTACAACCCCTCGCAGAGAAGATCTTATTATACCATGCTAGATTATCAGTCGTCGGGTATCAAATTTGCAATATTCATTTCGTTGACGGCAGCTGGAAAGATGCAGAGGATCTGCTAAACCATTCCCTCAGATTTCTAAACCATGGCGTTTTTCTTCGAGCTGACCCTTTTCTTCAAGAGAAGATTATCGGAGAATATCAGGCGCGATTTAAGCAAGGAAGATTAACCATCGACCAACTATTCATGGTTAAGTAGGTCTTAAGAAAAGCCTGGGAACATGACATATATGCCTAATTTTTTCGTCGACTTTAAGAGGCATATGACTCAATAAACAGGACACAATTATAGAAAATATTAAGTGAATTTAAAATACCGTCCAAACTAGTTCGGCTCATCCGAATGACAACTTTAACTGATGTTGATGTTTTTTTAACTATTTGACAAAATATTTGATTAAAAGGTTACTAATCGTTTTTTTTATTCTCTGACATCCTATGGTAAGAATGTATAAAATAGAATAGTACCATTACTTCTCGCAAAACGTACAACACTATAATCTTGACAATCAGTATAAATCTTAATTTACTATTACAAATATCTAGTAAGAAGTGGATAGCAGACACTAACATAATTTATAGATATAGATGAAATCAGAAGTGTGTATTGATAATGTTTTTCTTTCATTACAGTGCAATAGAAAAATACTGGACACCCCTAACTGCCAATGTCAAGCCAACCTTATCGATTTCTGCCACAGATACCATACTTCAAACCTGGTATAGCATCCCCAGCTCCAGTAATGTCTTCCCAACGTTTTTGTCTTCGATGGAACAACCATCAATCCAATTTACTTTCAGTATTTGATCAATTACTACATGATGAAAGTTTTGTAGACGTAACTCTTGCTGTTGAAGGACAGTTGCTCAAAGCCCATAAAATGGTATTATCAGCATGCAGTCCATACTTTCAAGCCCTGTTTATGAATCATCCTGACAAACATCCTATTGTGATATTAAAAGATGTCCCTTATAATGATATGAAGTGTTTACTTGACTTCATGTATAGGGGTGAAGTAAGTGTTGACCAAGATAGACTTACAGCGTTTTTAAGAGTCGCCGAAAGTCTTAAAATAAAAGGGTTAACTGAAGTAAATGAAGAAAAATGTGATAGTATAGCTTCCTCTCTCACCCAACAAAATTTACACAATTTGCCAAATTTACAAAGATTGCAACAAACCAAAAGGTTTGGAAATAGTTTAAATATGTTAAGCAATGCGTTACTACAACCTAAAAGGAAAAGAGGCAGGCCTCGGAAACTTTCTGGATGTTCCAATGGACCAGATGATTATGACAAGGACATTGTTCAAGGTAGCCCGGAGATGTTAGAAGTTAAGATGGGAATGGATAATTTCACAGGCAATAATTCTGACGCGAGTGTGAAAAATGAAGCTGAAGCAGACGATGACAAGTTAAAAGACGAAACGGATCCAGTGCCTGGATCATCAAATGACCAGACAACAAAATATAATCATCAAGATCACGAAGACTTTCATCCTTCAGGTGAGTTTATCTAAAATAATACTAATTAATTTTTAACATATTTTACAAACTTGTCTAATAAATATTTTTCACCTATATATTAATACACATAGTAGAGCGTTTTTTATATTTGATACCGTTGCTATGTAATTCTAATGTATTAGAAATTTTTAACATTAGTTTTACCACCATTTTACATATTAACTTTAATAATTTGTTATTAATATTTTATAATTTAATAAATGATCAGTTTTAGATTTTAAGTCACGAAAAGATACTGTCGTAAACTATTTATAGTTTATATACCATACAGTTGTTTAAATTAGAATTCTACGATCACATGTATTTTTCTCTAAAAGAAATTTGAGTTTTGTAATTAATTCTAATAGTTCAGATGCGATCTGTTTAAGGTTGGTTGTACTGAGCTCAAACTTCGGTATGATCCATTTGAAAAATAAGTGGAAGAATTTTAGGAGAACAAATCGTTCCAGACACCTACCTTTTAACTTTATATTCTGAATATAATTATCAAAAATCATATATACGACGAACACGAATAGAAATAAAATCGTCTCAATGAAATTTCCTAAAAAAATATGCTTTTGCAAAAATTTCCAGTAAATAAAATTGAAAATGCCCCAAATGATGTAAAAATAACGTTTTGGCAACTTGCGTATGGGGAATCCAAAACTGAAAAGCTCTCGGCAAAACAATGACGAAAATAAAAATATGATATCTTGTTTTTCATTAAAATTTTGCATTCAAGTTTTCAAAATTCTGCTGCAGTACAATTTTTGTTTACGTATAAAATAGATATTGTTGTATAGCTGTATATATTTTCCATTATACCAAATTTCAAAACGCGATACAACCTGTATAATAGGAAAATCGTCCAGTCAATAACCATTTTACCGCAATATTATTCTGAACCTGCACCAATTTACACCAACATTTGGCTTTAGCTTCTACTTACCCTCTACTTATAAGTTGACCCTGTGCCATAAGGTGCTTTTTTTACCCTGAGGAAAGCCACCCCTTCTCGGGGATAAAAAATTGTTTAATAAAAATAACACCGGGATTAAATAAAATAACCAATTTTAAGAAAATTTGTCGTATACATTTGTTTTTGAAAGTCAATACATTTCGACTTTTTAACAAAAAAAAAAAACACTTTTTCAAACGGTTTTTTGCGAATACTCAAAATGTGTGAATTTTATCAAAAAAATGATTCTTATAAAAATGTAGCTTATAAAAAAACACACGAAGAATGGTGCGTTTATCATGTATGGAGCCCCAATGCAACTGGAGAAATTTTTCGTGTAAAACCCATACAACCTTTTTTTGCAGTGCTTGAAAAAATCTTTATTTTTATTTTTGAAGCGAAGCTTGTATACTGGCGATGTAATACTTTTTCTCTATAGTAAAATGCAGAGGCGGGCGTCACTAAATTAGCGTCACGGGTAACGACACGAAAAAGCGGTTCTTCAAATCGATTCACTATTCTCGATCAATTCGTTTCTAGTCATCATATATTTATTCTAAATAGATTTAAACTAAAAAATGCATGAAAAATAACTAACAAAATACAGACATTAAATGAAGAGTAAAAAATTAAAACAATATCTTTCCATTGCCAAAATTTAAAAGTCATAAATGTCATCTAATTAAGAATAGTGTTGAATCATCGGTTTAAATCTTTATGACACTCCTCGTTTTAACATAATTCTTAAACTTAATTTAACTTAAGTAACTTAATTACCACCCTAATTAAGAATAATTTTTTTATAGTAGTGTCTCGCATCAATAATGAGGGAGTTATGTCAAAAACAAAAACCAAAAAAGGGTGGTAGGATTTTCGGCAACAAAAAACGTGAAAATTACCCCTTATTTACCACCTTAATTAAAAATAATCTCTTTACCCCTTTAAAATTCACCTTACTAATGTACTTATAGTATGTTCTAGAACAGGGATCCTCACTAGGATTTCTTTGAGAGCCTAATAGTTTGAATGAAATTTTCCTCAGGGCCGCAAGTACAAGTGGTGGTATGAAATAACTTTAAAACTATATGACTATAACATAAGTTTATTACAAGTTACGTAAAAACAATATAATTATAAATTATATGGACTGTTTAGCATGTAAAAAGTAGGAAAATGTCTTTTACTTGACTACAGGAATGTCAAGTCCTGAACTTGTTAATTCTTTGAAGTCGACGGGCAAAATCTTTCACAGCTCTCTAGAATGGCATATATGTTAGCAGGTTGGAAAGAAACTGTAATTCTCAAAAAAAAAAACAAAATTTGTTTAATTTATTAATGTTTGTATGTTGAGAACGATTTCCGAAGTGGAAATTGAAACGTCAATAAACGTACTTTAACCTTTAATTGTGGTTTATTCCCATTTAAATAGTAATTACTTTGAAATGCCACAAGAAAATAGCTTCAGAATAATATCTCAAAATGTTTTCAACGTTCTCACTAGTTAGCCTAGATCTGTAGTTGTTTTTTATGAACTTCAGCTTACTGAATGTAGATTCACAGATTATGTAGATGCAAAAATACACAAAATTTTCTGAGCACAGTCAATTAAGTTAGGAAATTTGTCATTTTCAACTGCTTTCCAAAACTTATAGTGAGCTTTTTGCTTCTTTTTTTCTTCAAAAATACTTTTGAGCTCTATATCATTCTGAAGGTCAATTAACTCATGTTTTAAATCCCTAGCTTCGTATCCAAAAATAGAAAGATGAGCTACATTTGCTGTTGTTATTGCCCATGGATTTTTCACCAAGTGAAATGGTTCTTGGAACTTCCTGAAGTCACTAAACCTCACAGACATTTCATCCTTTAGGTCTGCTAACAGTTTCAGTAGGTCAGACATCTCTTGACTTTTATCTGGATTTTCATCAAACAGTGCTTTAACGGAAGGAAAGCTGGAATAATCTTCATTTGACAATTCTTCAATATACATATTCAGCTTCTGCTCCAGTGAAAACACAATACTCATCATTTTCGTGACAATGTTATTGTAGTCTCCTTGCAATTTGGTCAATGTTTCATTCATAATGCTCATTGTATCAGTGAGAAACGCTACTTTAAGCCACCAACTAAAATTATAAACTCTTTATTCTTTGTAGCCAAAAACAGTAATGTCATGTCGAATGCTGAAGAAACGTTCCAAAACTTTACCCTTACTCAGCCATCTCACTTTTTTGTGGTAAAGAATGTCACCATATTGCGACATAAGTTCTTTCAAAAATTCTTGGAATTCTCTGTGGTTTAGTTCATTTGATCTTATGACATTCACAATATTTACAAGTGGTTTCATAACACAGTTAAAATTTTCACCAAATTTAGCAGCTAAGCTTTCTTGATGAATGATACAATTTTGTTTCACTGCCTAGCAATCTGAGGACCGCAAAAAAATCGCTCCGAGGGCCGCATGCGGCCCACGGGCCGCGTGGTGAGTAGGGCTGTTCTAGAAGTTTGGGTAAAATGCTTACTTTCGAAAAAAATTGAGTTTCAAGTGAGAGTAGGATTTTTTTATTTTTACACAAAATTTTTTTTTTCAAATAAATCTAAAACTATTAGAGATACGTAAAATTTTGTCGAGTAGAAAATTGTAGATTTTGCTTTTCTATGTGTAGTTTTAGATTTATTTGAAAAAAAGAAATTTTTTTTGTAAAAATACAAAAATTCTCTTCACTACAAACTCAATTTTTGTTAAACTAAGCATTTTAAACCGGCCAAACTTCTAGAGCATACTATAAGTACATTAGTAAAGTGAACTGTAAAGAGCTAACAATTATTTTTAATTAGGGTAATAATTAGGCGGTGATTTTAACGTCTTTTGCCGCTGAAAAAAATACGAACCAATCTTATTTTTGTCATAACTTCCTTAGGATTGGTGCTAAACATTTTTTCAGGCAATATGAAAAAGGTTGTATGAGTTTTCCACGAAAAATGCATCGACTTCTTCATATTTCACGTTGAAAGTTTCAATTTTGGCGTTTAACGAAGAAGAACCACCTTTCAATAAGCTATTTATCCGCTTGGGTTGGGGCTACAGACACCATAAACCCACCATTCTTTTTGTTTTATTTTGGTAAGCTACATTTTTTATAATGGTTTTTTTGATAAACTACATACTTTTTAAGTAGTTCGCTAAAACTGTTTGAAAGTGTTTTTCCTGAGTATTTTTTACCCCGGAGAGGGGTTGGTACTCCTCCCCTCAGGGTAAAATCACCGTACGGCACAGGATCAACTTTAAAGCGGAGTAAGTAGAACCTATAGCTAAATTTTGGTGTAAATTGTTGCAAGCTAAGAAAATTATATAGTTAGAAGTACATAGTACTTATGTAGCTAGGAGATGGTAGTGGGGGAGCCAAGTTTTGCTGTCTTAAAAACCAAAATCGAGATTTCAAAATAATGTCAAGCTCAATAAGTCAAAGTTCAATATCTCGACCTGTAACGAACCGATTTTAATCTTGCAAAATTAAAAGTTTGTCTACTCTATACGTAGAAAATCAGCAATTTATATATCAAAATTTTCACTTATCAATTTCTTTCTGCTACTGTTTTTAGTTCAGTCGTCAGAGAGTTGACCTCTAAAAATCATACGAACAAGCTGAATTTTGCCGAGAATATTAATTTTACGATTCTAAAAAAGATGCAAAAAAGTTTACCACTTTTACCCCCGGGCTTCCTCCTAAGTCCCCTCGTAGGGGGGTAAAAACACAAAAAAATCGATTTACCAAGAATCTGTAGGCCGTAGAAAAAAATGTTTCAAATAAAAAATTTAGCTGAGATGATTTTAAACAAAAATGTTTACTAGGACTTTTTGTGTATAACGAACCCTTTTCTCAGAAACAACGCTTGAAGCGAGCGTCGATTTTGAATGTCAGTTACGTGCGCGAAATCAATGTTCAATATAATTTGTATCAGCACGACGGTAAAAATTCGATATCTTTTGATCCAAATGTCCTATCGACAAAAATCAAAACGCGTTAAAGTTAGAGTGCAGCCTTTGTATGCAGTTTTTGTATTTTGCCATGAATAAACTCAATTTTTATAAAGATTTTAAATACATAAACGTGGCACGATTTTTGTCATTTTTTAAGATTCTCGTGAGATCAATGAAATTGATCACTTTCATCACCAGTCATCGTAAAATTTCCATTTTTAGAGATCAATCTTTAAAACCTATGACATGAAATTTTGATTTGTGGAAACAAATATGAGGCATTTAAAATATGAATAAAAAACGCAGAATTTAATGTTTTACACTTCAAACGATCGCACGTCACCAGAAATGCCTCTAAGAAAACGGTTTTTTGTGTACTTTATAGCAGAAGTTTGGTTCTTTTGAAAAACGTACTAATTTTATTAAAAAAAAAAAAAGTTTTAAACGTTATAGATTGTTTGTTATGTGAAAGTTTAAAACCAGCGTTTTTTAAGCATATTTCAAATGCGTGACATTTGTTGCCAAAACTCGAAACTAAAATTTCATGCTATAGGTTTTGAAGGTTAGGTTCTAGTAATCGAAACTTTATAGTGGCCAGTCAATAAAAGGGATAGATAGTATTGATCTCACGAGAATCATAAAAAATGGCAAAAATCGCGCCACGTTTATTTATTTAACACTTTTATAAAATTTAAGTTTACTTGCGGCCAAATACAAAAATTGCAAACGAAAGCTGAACTTTCTAACTTTAAAACGCATCTTGATTTTTGTCGATTGGACACTTGGATCAGAAGATATCGAATTTTTACTGATACAAATTTTATTGAACATTGATTTCGCGCACGTAACACATTTAAAATCGACGGTCGCTTCAAGCGTTGTTTCTGAGAAAACGGTTCATTCTACACAAAAAGTGCTAATAAACATTTTTGTTTATAATTATCTCAGCTACATTTTTTATTTGAAACATTTTTTTTCTACGGCGTACAGATTCTTGGTAAATCGAATTTTGCCTTTTTACCCCCCTATAAGAGGGGTTTCAGGGGGAAGCCCGGGGAGAAAAGTGGTAAACTTACTTGCATATTTTCTGGGGTCCCAAAATTAATATTCTCTGCAAAATTCAGCTTGTTCGTATGATTTTTAGAGGTTGAGTGGCATTCTCGTCTCTGACGACTGGAGTAGTTGGAGATAACTGTATTTTGCTGCTTTTCAAAAATAAACTTCCAAAAAATTATCTGTACATTGTTTTCCGCGAATTTTTTACTTTATTGGAATTTTTTTTACTAATCGCACAAGCATATTTTGATAGGCGTTAATTGTGAACAATTTTAATTGCACTCATTATTTTCATAGATATGATCCTGTCCGAGAGATATATGATAAAATGTTTAAAAAGGAGTCTACATTGTCGCTTTTTTCCTTATAAAATTTCTCCCGATTTTCCCGCTGGTTTTTCAGCTGGAGCGTATCGAAATTATAATTATAAACTCAGACATTTCTACAAAAATCAAACTTTCTCCCCACTACAACCAAGCTATTTTTGTACAGATATAGACTGAGTCTGTAAAGTAGGTGCAATATTTTGACCGGTTAAGCTTTTTGGAGTAGTGACTTAATTGTCATTTAAAATATTTTTTATTCCCTAATGATCTGACAGGTTTTAACTTGTGTTTGAATAGATAGGTACTGCACATGCCAATGACACACCACATTTTAATTCCATTGCAGTTTCAGATGATTTTCTTTGTTGTTTTCGTAAATGTGAGTGAAGGGAAAAGCTATAGTGGTGTCAAATAGTGATATTTTTTGTTTTGTGCATCATGTTCGAGGTGAGTTATCAACATTTTTACTGATAAGGGAAGAGTTAAAGGAATGAGCCATTTTTGTGAAGTAGGCTAGTCTGTTTTTTTGAAGTGAAGTACCAATTTTGTAAAATGTGACATGATTTCAGGATGCATAAATTGGATACTAGCGTGGTTAAACTGCAAATTATTTTTAATTACAATTTTACGTTTTTTTGTGTATAATGTTCCGATTTTAAATGTATTTTGTGTTTGTAACTTATATTATAAAATTTTGCTAATTTCAATGAGATTATAAATGTTATTCACTAAGCAAAATATTGCAAAGTGAACGAAGCAAACGGACACTTTGTACGCAAACATTCGGACATAAAATTTGCTTACTGCATTCTCTGTGTTCTCATTGACGACGTAGGAAATGCGTTCAGCATGTTTTGTGCATTCGGAGGAGTGAATTCACTTCAGTAAGCAAAATGCTATAGACGAAGAATTTCTAGATGTGGTATGATGTAGATCTAAAAATGTTCATTTGGTTTATTCATATTCAAATTTCATACAATTATACTAACATTTGGTTTCTAGCTATAAAATTTAGTTTTAGATGGGTCAAAAATTATGGAAAATAATAGATAAAAATTGTGGAATCATTAACTGAATTTTTTGTTGTAGATTTTTTTTGTACAGCTCGTAAAATGTTTCATTCTGTAATTCCGTTTATCCAATGACATTACAGCCAAGTTGAAGCTGTTCTTCTCCACAAAAGTGTTTTTGTGTTTTGACATCCTCATCTACTTCGTCTACCCATCTCTTTTTTGTTCTTATAACAAGTCTGTTTCCTTGCATTCTTGCATTTAGTAATTTTCTGGAAATTCTATTCCAATGCATCGGGATCACATGTTCTATATTGTTCGTATATTTCTTTATTATGTCTATTGACTGTCTGAAATAATATATTATTTAATACATATATTATAATATATCTTCGTAACGTAAGTCATACACTCCCAGTCATTTCTATAACCCAGTTCGGGTTCAGTCCACATAGTACAAGATCCCACTGCAGGATCACTACGTTCATAACGTAGTTAATCAAACTCACATTTTGCATACATTTAAAATTAGGAGAATATATTGATAATAGGTTGCCAGTCAAAAAGTGGCCGCAAATATTTGTAATTATTTCATTCATTTATTTTTTAAATAAAATACGGCACTCATGATGCATGTTTTTTATAATAAAATAAATCTAATTTTTTTTATTAATATGGTGATATAAGGTTGCCTCAGAAAACTGGTCTCAAATTTGAGTTGCCAGCTGTTAATAAAAACGCGGGGTATCAAAGATAAAGTAAAATAGTGTTAGAGAGCAACGATACTGGTTTGACAAATGATAATAATATGTATATTATTAATATATCTATCGACGCATGCTTTAAAAACTCACACAATTGACATTTCAAACAAGCAGCGTTGCTCTCTAACTGTCCTTTACTTTTTATACTTCGCGTTTTTAATAGCTGCCAACCCTTGCGACCATTTTTTCTCAGACAACCTTTACTTTGATATAAAAAACATGCATATACGTCATGAGCAGCGTATTTTATTTAAAAATAAATGGAAGAAAGAGATTTTGTCGTCAAAAATTAATTACTATTAATTGAGTTAAAAATATTTAGGGCCACTTTTTGACTGTCACTGTCCACCTATTATCAATATATTCTCCTGATTTTAAATGTATGCAAAAATGTGTTCCCACTGCAGGATCACTACGTTGTGAACGTAGTGATCCCGCAGTGGGATCTTAGACAATTTTCTATCACGACTTCAATCGGCATATGCAGGTAGAGCTTAATTACCATGGTGCTTCAAGGCTAACAGTGAAATTTTTTCAGGATCCCAAAGTGATCAAGTCATCTGAAATCGTTTTTTATGGCAATACTTTGAAGATACTTCTTGATGTTACTCTCATGACAAAATTTGCAAAGGCAACAGTATAATTATTGCACCTAGAGATGTGGGACATGTCCTATTAATTCAAGGACAGGGTAATCGTTTTACTTTTTGTAATTTAGAATATGCTCTTGTTTATCTTTTGGTCTTCATACTAGTGACCGTAACCTTGGAAAATCATCTAGTGTGAGTCTTCGTCTCCTAATAAGCGAAGTTTATCTTTACTTAATTTATGATGCTTACCCCTAATACTTACGACTAGGTCATCTGCATTACCTAGGATGAAATTATATCCAGCATAAACTGTAATGATTCTGATCCTTAGTATACTTTGATTGAATCTATTATGTCACCAAGGCTTCTCCATTCCTCTTCTTGCCCTCCTTAATAGTGAATGTCCACGGTCTTATCTTCAACTATCATTCGTTCCTTTTCCATGGTACCCTTTTGCCTTCAATATTTCATTCCGTTAAAATACTTTCTTACTTTTTACAGTATTGTTGTTCTAAAGGGTTGTCTATCTAGGATTATATTTTCGTAAGTTCTAAAGTTTACAATGATCAAAAGGTTTTTTTTCGAAAAATTTGCACCTTCTTATTGCGCCGTATCCTTTCGAAGGTCGGAGATCAAATGGTACTTATAACTTTGGAAACAGTTGAACGAAAGATTTCTGCGGATGAGCGGTCAAACCATCTCCTCAGGTCTTTCAGCCACGAATTCTGGCGTCTTCCAACTGATCTTTTGCCATGTACTTTACCTTCCAATATGATTTGGAGTAATTCATATCTTTTACTTTTCAACACATTACCCTATTATAATGCTATATTTTCCTCTCTTTGATTACGCTTAGTAATTCTTTTTGTTTACTCATGCGTCGAAGTACCTCACCGTTGGTAACTTTTTGTGCCCATGGAATTCTCAGCACCCCTCTGTATATATACATCTTAAAGGCACCCATTTTTTTTTCTGTTTTCGAGTCCATTGTCAAACTTCCATACCCATACAGGAAAACGGAGGAAACGTAACATCTGATCATTCGGATTCTGAGCTCTATACTAAGGTCCGATCTCTTAAAAAATATTTTCATGTTCATGAGTGATTTCCCCGCTTGTTCTATTGTTGGTACGATTTTTTTTTGAGTTACACTGGGTGTTGATATTTGCTCCCAAATATTTTATAGCAGTTACCTGTTCTATTATTTGTCCCTCGGCATACAAATGTACGTTCTGCATGCAAATCTGCGTGATCAAATCTAAATACCGCTGTTTAATTATCTCTTTATTAATCCATTAAGATAATTACATTGTTTATATATCAACTATGTGACATACAATAGGTTATTTAGATATTTTTGCTTTTAATTATTACTTGTATTAAATCAGCTGTTTGCACTTTATGGAATGTATCCATTAGCAGTGACTTCCACATCTGTGTTAATCGTTTCTGTTTTCTAATTTAAAATAGAAATCATTTGTCAATTCCAGTCTTTCCTGACAAGTCACATGTTACTCTGCAATCTTACACAGATATCTGAGTGAGCTGTGATTAATCGAGCCGGGTTCAAGTTTCGAAAACTCTGCGAGTATTATTATGCAGCTTGCAGAAGGTTGCTTTTCTCATGTTATAGCATCAAGCAATCTCGTTACCAGAAATTCCTTTGTTTCTTGTTATTTACCCATTACAATTTTAGTTTGCCGTTGTACGTTGGTAGCTGTTTAGGGGTTTTTTCCAGCTCCAAGCTGTTATGTCTAGAAATGGTCTAGGAACTAGGGAGGTACTATTTTTTATGTGCGTTCACGTACAAGGTGAGGTTTGTTTGTTTCATAGACTTACAGAAGGCATTCGACCGAGTACAATACGATACACTTTTCAATTGCCTGCGGGCAACAGGACTTGACCACTACGATATAAGACTGTAAAATACTTATCTTACAATCAAGTAGCCTCTATCAAAATTGGACATAGTCTTACTGAAAAATTATCCATCAAATGTGGAGTATGACAGGGTTGTGTTTTGTCACCCAGTCTTTTTAATCTGTATTCTGAAGAAATCTTTAGGGAGACTTTGGATGATAGACAAGAGGAAGTAAGACTAGACGAAGAAGTAATGAACATTAGATACGCTGAGGGTACAGTTGTTCTTGCAAAAAATTTACAAGATGTCAGTAAATTTAGTCAGTGAAGCAAGTTATCGGAGAGGCCTTAAAATTTTCAATAAAAATAAATAAAAATAAAAAAAAACATTTCAAAGACAAAGTGGATGGCGATTGGAAAGATTAATATAAATCAAGGCTTGCTTTCGCTTAATGGAGATGAGATAGAACGCGTAAATCATTTTAAGTGCCTCGGCAGCTGATTATGTATAAATTGTGACTCTGATGAAGAGATAATAACCAGGATCGAAATATCACGTAAGGCTTTTTAGTCTTGGAAACCCGTTTTATGTAAAAGAAACCTGTCGATACATATTCGCAAGAAGGTCCTGAAATGTTATGTGTGGTCTATTCTATTATATGGTTGTCAGACATGGACATTCAAAAGCACAATGCTTCACAAATTAGAAGCATTCGAATTGTGGTACTATCGACGGATCCTAAAAATTTCATGGGTTTCGCACACTTCCAATGAAGATATTCTTAAAATGATGAATTTAGAACGCTTGCTTACAAATATCATAAAGAGAAGAAAAACAGAATACTTCGGCCATATAATTAGAGGACCCAAATACCATTTACTTGGCCTTATACTACAAGGAAATGTGGAAGGAAAGAGATGGATTGGTTGAAAGAAACTTTCATGGCTGTAATATTAGACAATGGTGTGGGTACCACAGTATAAGAATTATTTCGCGCAGCAGCCGCTAGAGAACGGTTTCAGGAAATTGTAAACATGATGATGGCTAACGTCTGGCTGTCACTATATGTATAGAGGCAATAAATATATTGCTTGTAATTACACTGAAGTATTGTTGGATTATTTTGGAGGGTTAATGATATTTTAAGGTTAACATTAACCCCTACTTCTTGTGTTTCTTCTGTATTTGATCCATCGCTATAAGTGAAGGCACCTCGTTGATGACGTTTATTGAAAGTTCTAAATTTTGTTTTTCAGCTATAAAGTCTGCGGACATCTTCATGGATTGCTTTATTTTAATTCTTAGAATCTTCGATCACCAGTTCGGTCGCCGAGTTTTATGTACCCAGTCTGTTAGTTGAAAAGACATTTTCTAGACCGATGTTCCTTACATATATAGTGGACTATCCGTTTAATGTGTAGTAAAACTCAACTATAACATCCACCGAATAAAAAACAAATGTATTCGCTGTCAAAACATAAGTAACAATATCCAGTCATACTTCTCATTAGTATGTATATTTGAAATTAAATAATAAGCAGACATGCAACATAAGTAATTCAAATTATTCCTGTTAGGTTTTAGATGACATTAGAAGGTCGTAGTTTTCACAGTTTTATTCAAAAAGACATTTTTGTTGTCATAAATTATAAAAATGGATTAAAGTGATACATATGACCTCAAAAACGTCTTCAAATTAAAACTTAAACTACTATAAAATCAAACAACAGTTTTTCATTTACTAGAAAAAATTATTTTTAATGGCTGGCTAAATGCAGCGAAAAAAAGAACTAAAATTTCTTTTTTAATGGTGCTATGAGTTAAATGTTCCATACCCGACCTTCTATAGATATTTTAAATATATAATAGATGTAACATTTTGCATATTACAAACATCTGGCACATCAGAATGCAGGCAGCATATTCAACTTTTTAATTAGAAGCAAATAACCTACTTTATTTTATAATACAGTGGGATATTACACATGCTTTTTTCGTCAAGTAATTACAGATCACAATTAAATTATTGTTTACATTATATACAGACTGGCATATTATGGCAAATTGCAGTTTTTACACCTTCAGTATACATATTTATGCATCCTTGGGCTTATTCCCTGTAGCTTTTCCCTTTACAACACTAATTTGGTGGTGGATTTTTTAATACTTTCTTTTTTTAATAATATCTGGCTTTTCTTTAGTTTTCTATATGTATTTTAGTGTATTGCATAAAATAATAAAAATAATATTATATGTGAAACAATACAATTCATAATAACGATGAGGGTTTTAAGAACCCCTTAAAAGATATACTCCTTATACAGTTATTACTAACTCTTATTATTTTAAATTCTTAACATAAATATTTTTTTCTATTCGTAATACAGTAAGAAGTTCATTATACAATTGTCAATCCCATTATACAACCCGCGTGGTACTAGCTGTTACGAAAAAAAATAATCAAAACTGTTCCGTAAATTACACTACGTAATATAACTTAATCAAATCTGAATTTGTCAACTATTAAGTATCATCACTTTCCACATTTGCTAAAATTTATACTCCTCACATCTAATATTTGTTTGGTAAGTATGTACAGTTCTTTACTGTTCTGTAACTGGAATGAAGCAATCACGTTATTATTGTTCAAAAAAGGATATAAAAGTAATACGATTTCGCAAAAACTCTCAACCAAGTACTGGAAGAAGACATTTTCAAGAAACTACAGTGGGAGGAATATGGGATCAACATTAACAGAGAATGTTTAAACCACCTAAGATATGTAGATGATACCGTACATATAACGACAGACAAAGAACAATTAGAGCGAATCGTACAACAATTAGACCAAGAAGCCAGAAACGTTGAATGTGAATTACGACAAAACAATAGTGATGGCAAATCAAGAAGACTCAACATTATTTTTATATAAGGTACGGCTTACCCAAAAATTAACAAACCTGATGTACTCCTCAATCCAGAAAACCTACCAAGACATAATAAAATGAAATAATGAAGCAGTTTATGAAGCACTCGGCACCGAATTATCATAACTTTATTTTTTTAGGTCTATTTTTAGAACGTAGACCTTGTACACATCATTTCGTTTTTTAAGGAGTTTTTATAGATCTTCAAGATTATCTTCTTTAACGTGTGGTGTCATCTGCGAATCGGATGTTGTTTAAAACTTCAA
This sequence comes from Diabrotica undecimpunctata, assembly GCF_040954645.1. Classification (NCBI taxonomy): domain Eukaryota; kingdom Metazoa; phylum Arthropoda; class Insecta; order Coleoptera; family Chrysomelidae; genus Diabrotica; species Diabrotica undecimpunctata. The sequence goes on along the minus strand of NC_092804.1, from coordinate 114,226,354 downwards.
CATTGATTGTAATAACTTGTAATTGTAATAACGAGTCAGTCCTTCTTTAACCCTTACTTCTCGTTTACAATAAAAATTTGTTATAATTTCTTATATTTCGACTGTCCAGACTTTTACTAATAAGCATCTCCACAAGTTTTCGATCTTCTTAATGTGCCTATCCGTGACGAATGTTGGCGATCATCATGGCAATCTTTATTCTATCTGCAGCAGCGCAGAAAAGCTGCACATATGTTGTGTTGAACCAGGTTATGAGGTTCTTTAACCAGAATATTCTTTTTCTTTCTGGACCTCGCGTTCCAAATATTTTTCCTTGCACGATGGCTTGTAGGAGGGCATATCTGGATTTATTTCGCCTAATGTGTCCGAAGTATTGTAACTTTCGAGATTTGATGATGGTCAGTACTACTACTCGGTCTTAGTATTTGCGTCATCTTGGCGTGCTGTGCTAACCAGACAAGCGTATACGTCGCAGTTGACGTCCCTGCACCTTTGGAATAAGACTTGTATTGAGAACAAAGCTTCTCGTACCAACAGTATTTATGAACCCGAACTGGTTGGGGGAAATTCACACAGCTTGTAAATTCTCTTATGGATTATCGGCAGGAACAATTTTTTAGTAAATGACTCATGTGGCTTATCGTACGCATTATTTGTCTCCTGATTTTTTGGTACTGCAATAAACTCACGACTTCAATTCATTCTGTTAGTATTTTTCCAGATTTGTATATGTTGTTGAGTATTTTTGTTCTTATTTCTATTGATTCGTTGTACATTAGTTTAGTAGTTCTGTTTTTGTTTTTGATACTTGAAGTTAAACCTTGTCGAATGCTTTCTCAGTATATAAAGCACTCATATAGATTTTTATTCAATTCTAGGCGCTTCTGGCTAGTATATTTACACCATGAGTCTCTTTAGTAAGCGTACTCCTTCTAAACACTCCTTGATTGCCACTTATTTCAGAGTAAATTTTGGCAAATATTCTATTACAAATTACTAGGAAAAACTCTTCGGGTATGCCTCATTAGGCATACCCGAATGCATGATAGTAGATCGATGATCGGAACACTCTTTGGCGTTTATTTTTTTCGGTAATTTTACAAATATAAATAGCAACCAATCTTTTGGAATTATTCCTGTTGGGGAAATGACAATAAATACATCCAATACAATTTTGATGACGTCATCATCTATAACAAGTGTTAGAAACTCATCAATTGTCAGCTCATCAGGACTGTTAACGTTTCCTTTCTTAGTTTATTGTATTGCATGTTGAACTTATTCGCGAATAATTGGTGGACTTTTCTTCTCTAAAATTTGCGGTTATTTTGGAACGATTATCATGGAAAAGGTTTGAATGTACACTGAAAACGAGATGTTGCCCAATGTCCGTTATCAAAGTACCGTTATCTTTGATCATTGGAGATTTCTTATGAGTTTTTACTCCAGTTATATCTTTCATTTTTTCATGGTGTTCCGCTTTAAAACGTTTTTTCGTTCTTAATATTTTTACATTTTTCATCATCTTCGTTTTTGTTGGCTGTTGGCGCATAGATAGATCTGTGAGATGTTGGGAGAAGTTGTTATTGCCTGAACTTGAAAAACATAACTTGATCTGATAATGCTTCTTAGTTAGAGTTCTTTTCGTACCATACATACCATTGGATTCTTAGCACCCTTTGACCATTTAAGGCCTGCCGGGGACTATTAAATATCTGGTCTAAAAATGTGCTTAGTTCTCAATATTTTTTTGACAGTTTCATGTTTATTTAACTAAAAGGATCTTTGAATCAACAAACCTCGCTTGAAAATGATGTTGCATCAAAATTAGATGCATTTGGACATTAAAAATACTTGGTTTAAAAGGCCTTGAAGTATATATCGATATATAAAAATATTTTGATGTATCTTTAACATAGATGATTTGAATGAAAGACATTCGATATTTATACATCGTATTTCGGAACATCGGTGTTAAAAACGTGTATTATCTTATAGAAGAGATTTTCTTGAACTTGTTTCTTTTAGTGAATGATTTTTAAAGAATTAACCAAATAGAATTATTACACATATTGGTGGGAAGTTTCGGAAGTATTTGTTGGCACACGGACAAAATGATAAGACTATCGTCATACAATAACCGAATTATTATTTTAAGGAGTAATAAATTCTACTCCATCCAAAAGCCATCATAACACGAAATTATAAATACACAAAAACTATTATGAAAACGTATTCATTATTTAAAAAAAATGCTAAATGAATTCTCCAAGATCATCTTCCAAGAATATATATCAGTAACCAATTTTTAAAGGAAAAACAACAATAACAATTTACCATACTACTTTACGTTTGAATGAGATGTCTTGACGCCTACTGAATTTGTAATTTTATAAGGAAGGTCAATACTATAATAATACATATAATTGATTATGTTTATGCCCTCTTCTATTTCATGTAATCAAATAAACTATCTTCATATAAAATAGTTATAAACATCTAAAAAGGAATGTAATCGAAAATACTGATAACACTACCTATCATACGAAAGTACATCCCTTTGCTCTGCACTCTTCCCCTGACCCATTCATAAATTAAAGCAATTATTCACCTTCACGTCGCACTGTAATCTCATGAGACTCATGTTAAAAAATTAAAAGTCTAAACTCGTTGAAGCGTGTCTACAACAGTAGATGCCTGAATTCTAGAGAGTCACGAGTTGTAGAGTAACGAATGGTAATTAAATATTTGCGTTTAAAAAAGAGGACTCCAACGCAATTTCATAAACAATTGATGATAGGTTAGGTGAATTCAGTATCCGAATTTAAATGTGGTGGACAGTCATGTACAGTTCTCGTACTGCAAGATTGACATTAGAAAAATTGAAGATGCTGGTCTCTCATATCATGTGGTACATAATATACATACTGCATACACACTGCAAATACACTTGCAGACGTCTTTTTATGCAATATGTACAACAACAGTTTCTTGAAATTTTAGTGAAATAGATGAGTGCTGGATCCATCACTGTAATGTAGACACAAAATATAAAACGAGGAGTGGACACTCCAGGAGTGGAGTTATTTTGGGATTGGAAAAGAACTGCTAAGTACGATCAAAGAGAAGAAAATACAATACTTGGGTCATGTGTTGAGAGATCAAAGATATCCTTCTCAATCTTTTCTCCTTTGTAAGGATGTAGTGGTGTCATGTAATTTGTTTGACTATTTCTGTCCAATTATCTCTTTCCTGTGCGTGTTGTTTTGTTTCGGAGAATGAGTAACCAGTCATCTTCTTTATTTGGTACGAACATCCTACTGGAGATCTTCCTCTGGATCTTTTACCCGCTACGTTAACTTCAACTCTCATTCGCTCCATGCCTTCTCTTCTTCTAATTATATGTCCAAAATATCTCAGTATATTTTGGTTGATAGTTGTGATGAGTCTAGTCTTTATGTTAATTTCTGCTATTTAGTTTTTGTGCGATGGGCGGTCCATGATATGCGCAACATTCTACGGTAGACCCACATTTCAAATGCCATTATACGCTTTGAATCGGCTTTTTTTATTGTCCAAGTTTCTGAAGCATAGGTGGCGATAGGAAATATCAAAGCTGGAACAAGGATATGAATTACTCTAAATCATGGTAGAAGTAAAATACAGACCAAAGGTCAGATGCCAGAGCTCGTGACTTTGCAATGCTTTGTGCCCTAAAATTTTGAAAAAATGGCAGGACCCTGGTCTACCTGGCCTTTCGGCTATACGACCGTTAACGAATCCACTGCCCCTACGAGTCCGACACCAAAATGAAGGTGCCACGCCACGTATACCAGAAACGTTTCGTGGGGCTTCACCTTCCACAGTACTTGTGTTGCGATTACCGCACCTACCCGTTATCCCACCCACGGGCGGATAGGCGAAGCAGGCAGAGGAATTTCCACCTCGCACTTAGACAGGTCGCCGCCGAGGATCTCTCCTCTACCACTCTTGAATCTCCTGACGGGTACGTGCCGGTGCACCCACACCACGCCTGACACAAGGCCAGGAGAGGTATGTACAGGCCCAGCTCGTTCAACCTTGCCAGGTTCTCTTGGAATGAGAGTAGAGTGACACCACGAGAGTCTCGTCTCGGATACTAGGAATGTAGACCGGTGACCGTGTCGCCTAAGCGACCGTGTGCGTTTCTACAAACCCGACACCTCAAGCGACGGCTCTCCACCTCTCAATTCCTACCCATTAGTCGCCTCTTACGACAGGCAGGGCCTTCTGACCTCGGCCGTATTCTTATCTCCGCGAGCCGAACGAAGAGAGTTCGTGACTGAAGGACCTGAGGAGATGGTTTGACCGCTTATCCGCAGAAATCTTTCGTGCAACTGTTTTCAAAGCTGTATTTGCTGTTTGGATCGCCAACCTTCGAAAATTAAAAAAAGATCTTCCTCTTCTAGTTTCATGACCGTTATCGATCGGATTGGATTGGTTATCATGTTGGCTGCCATATTCGATATCGTGACTTTATTGACAGCGGCTCTAAATAATGACGTAATCGATTTTCCGTATCATTGTCTTAGATTTTTCAGCGATGATGTTCTTCGACCAGGACCAGTTTACCTTGGATCTTTCCTTGAATATGATTGATGAATAAACGAAACAGATCTGCATAATTACAAAAGTGAGATTTTAACTATTTTCATAAAAAAAGTTAGCCAAGATCGTTTCTAAAAAAATCCGTTATTAGGGAATTTAGCAAGTAAATAGTAAATTTATTATGCATTATGTAATTATTTTTAAGTTAGTGACCGAAGTGTTTTTGGAATATCTCGAGAACCGCGCCCTAGCAAAATTAGAAGATACGCCTTGAATTGATCCACTAATTGAGGGTTTTCATTTTATACAAACAGATTGACATTTTGTGACGGAGGTGTTTTTTTAATATCTCGAGAACTGCTTCCTAACAAAATTAGAAGATACGCCTAAATTGATCCACTAATTGAGGGCTTTCGTTTGATATAAACAGATTTTAAGATAATAAGGACTTTGTATGATTTCCAGCTATCCTTTTCTTATTCCCCCTTTCCTCCATTTCTTTTCTTAACGGTATATTTCTTCACATTCATTATATAATTCATTTGAAACAGTTTAATTTTCTTTTCTTTGTGGATCCCATTAATTCCTGTTTCAATTAGTTTATTTTTTTTTCGTTATTATCCATAATCTTCATTGAATTAAATTTTAAACTTACAATAATCATTCTGGTTCTTATTTTTTCATTGAAATATTTTATTATACTCGTATAGGTGTTGTGGTTTCCTGTTTTGGTAGGAATTTTGCACGACTCAGAAATCCGTCTTACTCACTAAAGGTAATAAAATTAAAATTATCATGTGGAGCACATCATATTTATTTATAAAGTGTTTCGATGATAAACAATTCCTTGTGAGGTAGATACAAGATTTGGAATATAAGATATATTCTATATAATGATTATGTTCTTGACAAGCTTTAATACCACATCTTCCAAATAATATCTTTTCTATAAATACTGTATTATATTTTGTTGTATTGGCAGGAAGTTTTCATTTGTTTTGTAATGAAAGTAAAGCTTTGTTTGCAATTCTTTTGAAAGTAATTTTCGAATAGAAATCGTTTTCTAATTAGGTGTTATCAGTAAATTTGAAGATATTTACTATTTATTATGAGGATTTATCATTTATATATTTATCATAATTGTTGTCTAGCAGGATATTTTCAATCGCATTTTTTGGCTATTTTGTACCTTTTTGGCATCTAACATTTAGTTTGTTATTTCAATATAACATGTATTTATTTCCTAGCGTTCGCTAGTAGAACGATTTCATTGGTATATTTACGGGTTTAGCTAACAATCGGCTTGTTCTCCTTCATTTTCCATCGTAGCGAAGGTGTTAAAATTTAAATGTTAATAATTAAATTAATTCCTTAAAGGTTTGATTAGACAAATTTTTCACTTCAATTTGGGATATCAGAAAATAAACACGCCTTATCGAATATAGGAGTGAGCAATATCTTCACTTAAAAGAATAACTCAATGATTCTATTTTTACCGAAAATTTTGGAATAGTGCCCGGAAAACCTAAAGATGTAAATTTTAATATAATTTTAATTACATCTTTGGTACGTAGGTCTTATCATTAGTATAATAGTATATTATATAACGAGTGTGATAAAAAACCTGATATGTACCGGTGAGAAAATTATGATTACGAACGAGTGCCGTAATTTGCGGAAATGTGTAACAGCATCAGTACATGTGTAGTATACCTTTTCTACAAAGCATTTAAAAAACAGTTCTCCCTAACAATAAAAATGTAAACAAAATTTATTTTATTACTACTACTTAAGTATGAACAAATTTATATTAACAGAAAAACAATTATAATCCACACTATAAAGAAGTGTTACATTTTAATGGTAACATGTTTCTATTTTAATTTTATAAAGTTAGTAAGATTCCATGAAACATTCTTGAATCTTTCTCCTGCTGTTGACCATTAACCCCATGACCATGATGTAGTTTAACATCGTATTGCCATTGATTTCACTACCAGTATTTAAAAATCATTGCCGAGATTCTTTGAAAGCCGCGACTGGTCTAGTTATCTGGATTTGGTAATTTTAAATATTATGTTATCTTTTTAGTATCGTTATCCATTTTGTTAACTCAAACTACTTGCCGTGTACAGTTGCCTTTCTTGTAATTTAGAACAAAATGTGTAACATTGATGTTTTGGCAAATGTCCTATATTTCAAAGGTTTGATAAATGCTTCTTTGTATCATAACATTTTCCAGTTGTAACAAACGATTTGTTCATTTTAATTTTAGCATAAGAACTTATAACAATTAAAGTTTTTCCTGAATCTTCAGTATCATTCAATTTTTTTTATTTTTTTAAATTCTTTAAGCCCATATACCAAAAATTATAACAACCTGAAGCAAATGATTTGGCTGATATAAACGACGATAAATATATAGACATTTTAAATTAATAAAGTACATGGTATATTTTAATAAGGATTTTTCAAGAATCTGCCTCAATGTAAAGATTTGGTCCGTTGCTAATTCATTGGGTCGGAAGTCACACTGATATCCTATCACTATTCGTTGGACCTAGGGGGAGTATTCCTTCATACAATACTGTGGACAGTACTTTCTATGTTCTATTGAGTAGAGTGATGCCTCTATAATTATCACACACAATCTTGTTTCCCTTTTTGTGTATGCATGTTTCAAAGAGGTGTCGCCGCCGTTTTTAAAAAAACTTGCAGGGATATTATCCGAACCGGGGGCTTTGTTATTTTCAGTTTTAAAATTGCTTCTTTGTCATTTGAATCATGGGAGCCTCCATCTTATTTTCATGATTGCCATTAACCCATTAGCGCTCAGTGGCAACTTTAGTTGCCAGTGACTTTCAACACCCGTAAAATCTCTTCTGTATTGTGTGTGACCTATTTTTAAGTGGTATATAATTTTTAGCGTGTCCACATGTATTTATAACCTACAAATTTGGTTGTAAACTTGTTAGGTACTCGTTAGTATTTATTTCAATATTAGAGTTTTGCAGCAACCAAACTTAGTCCTAAAAAATGTAAGTATTTTTTAGTTAATTTATAATATTTTGTGTTCATACTCAATTCATTTTAAACCAAAGGTTTATTGTATATACTGATCTAAGAAAATTAACTGTTCATTAAATTATAACATAATTATGGTACCCTAAATTCACGTGGCAACTTTAGTTGCCACTGAGCACTAGAATGATTTATTTTTTTCTTTTAGGTCTGAAGATAATACGTTTAGCGTAAATGAAATTATAAAAGCTTGTGAAGAAAATTACAGATCAAGTTATTTTAGAAGAATCAGGTCTGTAGGAATAGTTCCTCCTATAGAATCTGCTGAAGCTGATACAGACGAAGATTCAGATTTATCAGATGACGAAACTGAAGGAAATCCAAATCATTTACCAGGTAGAATCCTCAGATCAGAAGCGATTGTTAAGTTGGATGAGGAAATTGTTGAGAATCATTCAAACAGTATAGTAAATATCTGTTTGGATGATAAAAATATTGATTTGTCACAGCCAGGTACTTCAAAACCTATTGGAAATAAAAAGCGAAAAGTAATTGCATCTTCAAACAGTGTTTGGTCTCAAAATAAAGAAAACAGTTGGAATTTACCTGCCGTTACTATACCCTCTTGACCATCGACTATGGAATTTTTGAAAAACTCAGTAAATTCTCCACTTCAAGCTTTCAAATGCTTTTTTACTGATACTCTAATTAAACATATCATTACACAAACTAATTTTTATGCCGGACAAAAGGGAGTGCATAGTTTAAATGTAAGTTATGATGAAATTTCTGTCTTCTTGGGAATAATCTTATTATCTGGTTACCACCAACTGCCGAGTAAGCGGATGTATTGGCAAAATGAACCTGACTGCAAGGTAGCTATAGTTGCAGAAGCAATGCGAAGACGTCGATTTGAGGATATATTACGGTATCTCCATCTAAATGATAACTCGCAGATAAACACTGACAGGTTTTACAAGGTCCGCCCTCTGTTTGATTATCTAAATAATTCATTCAAGCAAGTACCAGTTGGAAATTCAGTTGCTATAGATGAGAGCATAGTCCCGTATTATGGACGTCATTCTACAAAACAATTTATACGGGGCAAACCTATTCGTTTTGGGTTTAAATTGTGGGTTTTGCAAGCCCTAATGGATTTGTGTCTCATGCTGAACCATACTGCGGTGCACATACAAAGCTTCCTGATACGGGACTCGTACAAGGAGGAAATGTAGTACTAGGACTTGCTGAATATGCCAACGTTCCTAGTGGGACTAAATTATATTTTGACAATTTATTCACTTCTGTGTCCTTACTTAAAGAACTGTCTAAACGAGACTTGGGGGAACTGGAACATTAACATTGCAAGAAAATAGAATAGCAAAGTGGATGAATTTACCTCCGAAAGAATCTTTCAAGAAATGTGATAGAGGGACGACACATTACACATCTAATGGAAAGCTAACAGCCATTAGATGGAATGACAATGCTGTTGTAACAGTATTATCAAACTGCCACACAGAAGTGCCGTTTAAAAATGTTCAGCGGTTTAGTAAACGTGAAAAAAATAAGATGATGATTAAAATGCCTGATGCCATTTCCCACTATAATTCTAATATGGGAGGTGTTGACCTAAATGATCAGTTCACTGCTCAATATAGATGCAAAATTCGCAATCTAAAATGGTGGTGGCCACTCTATGCTTGGTCTGTGGATGAATGTTGTGTTCAAGGTTGGCTTCTATATAGGCTTCTAAGTCACGAATTACCATACTTGCAATTTAGAAGACAAGTAGTATTACAGCTTCTTACAAAATATATGGTTGTTCTCCAACTAAACCCGGGCCGCATACATCGTTTTCCACTTCCGCTGTTTTGGAAGATCTAAGAACGGACAAGAAAAATCACATTATCGCGAAAGGAGACTCAAAGTACCGCAGATGTAAAATGTGTCAAAGAAGAACAACATACTTGTGTAATAAATGTAATGTACCCCTACATGTGACTTGCTTTGAAACTTTCCATAAATAATTTCCATAATATGTATCTCTAGTTTTGTTAAATCACGATTAGTTTTTATTACATTTCTATTACATAGAAAATTTTTGGTTATTACCAAACCGTAAGCGCTCAGTGGCAACTAAAGTTGCCACTTATTTTGACAACCTTTTGACAGACCTTGATTTTTTTATGTATTTTTTAGTAAATATGTAACACTATTTGTAATAAAATCTATAAAAAAATTTACAACTTTCAAACTTTTTTAGTTCTGAGCACTAATGGGTTAAGCAATTCTTCAAAATGATTCTCCCATCTGTTTAGAATCTCTTTCTTGTCATTAATTACAGAACCATCCCTATTTTTCGTATTGGTTTTTCTTTTTCATTCTAAAAAGTTATTTTTTCTTTTCGTCGAAGGTTATATGCTTCATTTTTTGTTGGTGGTTAATAGAGCTACATTCTTCGTTTCTTCTGGTGTTGATAGATTTTAAACACTTTAGAACACCTTTAGCCACTGTGTACATAGCCGAGTCTAGATTTTTAGATTTTTGATAACACTTCGCTTAAAATTTCCAAGTAACTGTCTCTAGTAGTTTCGGATTTTAGTATCTCAGTATTATATTTTGAAAGTTTTGTTCTGAGGCCTTTTTAGCGTTAAGACATACGTGCTCTGAGTTTTACTCTGACAAGGTAGTAGTCAGCGCTCTTAGGTATAATATATATATATATATATATATATATATATATATATATATATATATATATATATATATATATATATACCCGGTATTTAAGCGTTCGACGCCCTTCCGGTAGGGATCTATGGAGGAGTATCACCTAGCCGCAAGCCCTTATCTCTTGCCGTACTGCTCCACCATAGGCCGATCAGATACCAGCATATTCTAGACTAAGCCGCAGATTCATTTTACAATTTTAAACTGCTGCTTTAGCCTTTTTTGTTTTCTGCACACCGAGCCGGGGATCGAACTGACATCTCTCGCATTGAAGCGAAGGAGAAGCCAGCCGCCCAGCCCGCTTGGCTAATCCGCTCTTAGGTATAATACATCGGATAAATATCGACTATCAATAAGTACATGATCAATTTGGTTTTTGTCTGACTTCTGGTGATTGCCACGTATGTTTATGGATATTTTTGTGGGGAAAGCCTGCTTACTCCCACTATTCCCAATGATGCTGCGAGTTCAATCAAGCGTTAAACCATTTTGGTTACTGACCTGATGAAGACTATGCTCGGCGATAGTTAGTCGGTAGATTGTCCCTTGACCCTTGACCGACTAGCGTTAAGATCTCCAGTAATATTTTATATCGTTGTTCTGACATTGACTATAAGTGCTTTCCAGTTTCTCATAAGAGGTCTCTCTCCTCGTCTTCTTTATCTTCAGTGAGAGCATGGATATTGATAATACTATAGGAAAGAATCTGCCTCTTATTGGGATTCTACATATTCTTGGACTTATTGGGTCGAAAGCTGACCGATTTTACGCGCTTGTTCAGTATGAATCCCACTCCAAAAATATGATTGTTTTTATCTCCGATATAGTACAAAGTGTAGTCCTTTTTTACAGGCCGGTACTACCTGTCCACATGATTTCTTGAAGTGCTATGATGTCTGCTGATGTCATCTAGTATTTTCGATAGACTTAATCAAATTGATATAAACGATAAAAACAACCTTTGTGGTTCAAGTCTGACGCTTTAATAAATTAATTACATTTGCAAAAGAACTAACTACAAAATGAATAGTTTTGGATAATCGACAATTCGACAATGTTAACGCTGTGTGTAGTACATATCATGCTTCGGACAAGGGTATAAAATGACCATAATGAGGACGGTTTAAAATGTTCTATTAATTGTCTGAAGTAGTTGTTATTTATCGATTTTTGGAGGAGTTCATGCAGAACTCAAATCACCGCTTTTAGAATCATTAATTTTTTAGTTATTTTATTAAAATATATGAAAGCAACGGACAAAAGATTCTGTAAATTGAAATAAACAACTTAACTACTAAGTGCAATCAACATCACATAAACGAAATGCTTCCTTATAATTATAATAGGACGTAATGACAGTTGACATAATGAAAAATTGCCAGAAGTGCGGAAAACGATTTTACTTGTAAGAAGAATATTATAGACTACTTACTAATAAACGAATAAAAAAATACTGATTACCTTATATTTTACGACCCGGTAGGCTTTGTGTTGACTATCAATTAATTGTGAAATGCTCTTTTTAAATTTTATTTCTATTACTAAAACTGGATTCCTTATTACTTTTGTTTGAAACTAGTTCTCTCAGATTGTATCAACTGTATTATCAAATTATCCTTATTCTCAGAAGAAAAATCAGCTGTGTAACCAATTGTGACATTAATTCAAAGTTAGATATCCATTAAGATCTTATTGGGATTTTTAAATAGGAATGACTTATACAATCACCCCTATTTAGAAACAAATACTTTTTATTGCGATAGTTTTACTTATACAATCAAAGAGATTAAATATTCATAATATGCTAACGAGGTACGTAATTGACACAATGAGTGCACGTATGTATCTTTAACCTTCCCAAAAGTCTTGTAAATAAATTTTTCCTGCAACCCTAAAATATAAATGCGATAACTGACTTTTAACTTATGTGGATGAAATTTGTCTTAAACAGGGAAATCCAGTTAAACTGGAATCATTAAAAGACAAGTCGTTTGTGCATTTACGTTAGATATAATGTGTTATATGAATCTCTTCCAGTATTGGCGATTTTTTTCTTCCAGTCCAACAGTCCAACATTGGTGTCCCAATAAAACAAGTTTCAAGCAGTTTTAATACTTTTGATTCTTTCGATTATTTTATCCAGTGAAAATATTCATTAGACCTTAAACACTCAATAAAATTTTCTTTTAGGTTCAGTGTTTTAGATACAAAGATACAATACCTAAGGTTTGTAATATTATTGCACAATGCCCAACGACAAGCACAGGGGGTATACTCAATGCTTCTTCACAGTAAATGGTCCTACTTTGTAATAAACATGAATGTGGCGCCTAAAGTTCAAGGAACTCGTCATGAATGCGAGAGGCCAAATTTACACTAGTTCTGTATTCTCTTCTAACATATTTCGGCTTTCTTTTTTCCTAAATAGATTAAAGATTGCTGTTTTTGAACCTGCTGTAGTTATTTAAAATATTATGTATTTAAATGATGGAAAAACTGAGTGTCATTATATTCCAACAAAAGAAATAAACTGGGGATATTTAATTTACCATTGATATTTATCAGATTTTCGATGAGTATTTTGATGAGTTTCTATGCTGATCCTTATTCTTCATGGTCTTTATGTTTTAATCATGGCGCTAAATATGCAACTTTGGTTATGATACACCTACGTAAATTAAGAAATTTTGTTTTGAAATGCTTTTTAAAACATAAAACACACGGTTATTTCCTTCTTTAATCGGTTGTTGTTTTGAAACAAAATTCATAAAGAATATGAATTGAAGACACCGATTGCGAATTAGCACGTCCTTCCATCCCATGGCTCTGCAGCCCAATTCGAGCAATGGCCTCCCTCAGCAAACCTTTCTATGCGTTACGGTCTTTAGAATTAGGAGTTTTTAGTAGATAAACATTTCCAAACTATGTATTACATTTTTATTGATTTTATGCAATACATTCTGCATGTTTTGTTGGAGTATTAACATATTTTGACTTGTTTATATTTTTCAGGTGTGAAAGAAACAACTACCTCTATTAGTACTAACAGTAATGCATATATAAATTCAACTGTACAAGACATATCGTATCAAGATTCGTTGCATTCAGATGATCTCGAAATAGAAGAAGATACTGAAAATGATATACAGACAAGTTGTGAAAATGCAGATGAAACATCGGACAAAGCTGCAATAGAAAATTGTACAAGTAGTAGTGGCACTCCAAAGAAAAATAGGAATAAGGGAATTATTGACTTAGACGATTTTGCTCAATATCAGATAGTTTTAGATGATCCTACTAACTACAACAAAAATTACCTTTTTAATTCTGCAAAGAAATCTAAAGATCATGAAAAATCAGCTCGGGATTTCTGTGTTAGAGAAAAAGATAACCTCTACAGATGCACAGTGTGCGACAGAAATTATACCCACATTAGTAACTTTTGCAGACATTACATGACTTCACATAAAATGGATGTGAAGACTTATTCTTGCCCTTTATGCGGAAAGGAGTTCACAAGAAAAGATAATATGGTTGCTCATTTAAAAATTATACACAAACAGGTTACAGTGCCTTATATTAATAAGTGTAGTGATTATTAATAGTGGTGCTAATCTACTTTCCTGGGTGGTATTTATAGATAATCAATTATATATAGTTGGTTTATGTAGGCTTTGATCACAGAAGATAATCGTTTTGTATTTGAATTATTTTTGAGAATAGTTAATCATTGATCTAAATTCCTAGATTTTGCTTTACATCTACTTTACATAGTACAGCGATGAGGTTTAAGACTATCGTCGCAACTGTTTGTGTTATTTAAATTTGCAGTGTCTCGTTGTAGTAAAACGACAAAATTAGCGACACGACCAGATTTAAAATTTTATTTGTGCATGCAGCGACGGTAAAGTTAAGTCATTAGTCAAATTCTTGAGGATATGAGGCCACCTGGTATGAACAAAATTATTGAAAATCTTATTTGTGTAAAATATATAAAATATTGGGTGTTATTTAATGACGACACTTTTTCTAGAATCTACGAAAATGTAATGCTCATTGTCATTTAATTAAAACATCTGGCATGCTTTAAGTCTTACATTTTGTTCTTCTTTTATTTGTATAATTGGATACGAAGCGTATTCTCGTTGTGCAAGAACTGACATTTGCAATGATGCACTAGACATCCGAATTTCTTAGTTTAACTAAATTTCTTCCATTTTATAAGTTACTCACGTAATTGTTTTTGTCAAGGCAACTCTTAAACGCACATAATCATTTACAATTATTTTCCATTTCCCGATTATTTTTGATATTCCATCATCTGTATATATGTAAAATCAAAATCTTAAAGTTTGACGTTTCAATTGTATACCTACCCCAATTGTGCAATTTTTTAATTGTTTTCAATGAGTTTCTTACTGTTGGAGGGAAGAAAAATAATAAAATATTCCTCAAAATTAGTATACGAAACTGTAGATGAAATAGTGCGCCAATCCAGAAAACGCTATTGATATGGCATCTATGGAAGCACTAGGAAATCGACCAGTAAAAAGACAAGAAAACCCTAATAAAAACTCATGGTTTAGATAGATAGTGAGGTGAAAATGCAAAGAAAACAAGAAGAATATTTAAAATGTAGATCGTTCAGAATACAGGAAGCAGATAACGAGTAAAAAAGAATAAAAAACAAACAAATAAACGAGTATTCTTTAGTAAGTGAGAGCACTGGGAAACATACTTAAACAGGTGGTTAGCCACTTCTGTGGTGCGACGAAGCAAATTTGGAGAAAAGTAAAAAATCAACATAACCAAGTTAAAGAGATAGTTGAAAATAGACTATTATGTAAGTACATATACATGAGTGTAGAATTCGGAGTAGAAAGTGCTGTCAAAACTGGTGCAAAACTGTATCGATATTCATATAATGGTATTTTCAAAACTAGGGAATTCATTTTAGATGATATTTGTATGTACTTATATCAGAACTTGCCTTTCGTATTAACTAAAACCTTTGAGATTTTGCAAGAACTACCACTTCTGACTGGCGACAGACTCAATGTAGATGAACACTGAACATGTTTAGAACAAGTAATAAGTCTAGAAGCTACTGTTTTGGACTTATCTTTTAACAGATCTATGTAGTACTTATATATTTATACAATTATCGTGGGTTATTTGTGGTGAGTGAGTTTTTATATCAATTTTTAATCTTAGACTGCACAAGGAGCCACTGTTATCCAGAAGTATCTTTTTATCCAGTATCAAAAACTGAGCCAAATGGCTCCATGAATAGAAACTTCTTTATCTAAAATTGCATACACATACCAAACTTCTGTGATCATAGCCTAATAACGATGCATGCCTTTGAACTTAAAAAAATAACGATATTTTTATAATCAAGAAATTCTGCCTCAAGACTGAATAGGTATATATTTTAAACATATGTATTAAATCTCTATATAATTATTGTTATTAAATTAACTATATCTTAAGTTTTTGGAACGGTATTTTGAATATATGTATATTTTTGTTACAATTAATGACATCTTTGGTAGGTTAATAGTAGTTGTAAAGTAAAGGTGGTTGTAAATACTCAATGTTTTTATAGAAGTTGGCTAACTACATATATATTTATTAGGGACGAAATATAATACAACTCATAGGTAAGGTGTCTTGTAGATGTACATACTCAACTCTTTATGTCGAGCATCCGCTTCCAAGCATTCCCTTCTTCGGCTGATCTCCAGTTATTCACCCTCAATAACCCTCTAGCGTCGGTTATCACTTCGTCTATCCAACTCTTCCTTGGTCTTACTTCCGGCCGACGTCCCACCATACTTTCACTAAGCGTTCTACTAGGCGTTATGTTATCCATTCTGAACTGTCAAACGCAATCTTTGTATGTTTGCATCATTTGGTATTGACAGTTCTTTGTAATACTGATATAACTCATGGTTACCCCCCACATATATGGACGTATCATATACTATGTCGTAAATAGGTCCCAATATCCTCGATATCTTTCAAAATGTTTATTTTTTTTTCTGTCATGATCCATGTTTCTGCGCCATATTCCAAGAGGTATTTTTGATTCCAAACACCTGCACCTGCGACAGAGAGAAATATGCTCTGTAATAAACATTATTCTTCTCCGTATTTCCCTCTCCTCGCACTCGTCCTTAGTTATCTGTACTCCCAGGTATGTGAGCCGTTTTACAACTATTTGCGCCGGTGCATACAAGGTGATGTATGGGGACGGGGCAATTCTTTCTCTTTTAAGTACCACCTAGGCTACTTTTAGCGCAATATCTATAATTAATAATTATTTTTACGAATATTAACTAGACCTTACAGTAATAAACAAAAATATACATATATTTATTTTTTGTGCAATAAGCACTTCATCAAAAATGAAGTGTATAATGTTTATAAAACCAAATTATTAGTAATCAAGATTGAATTAACCAAAGATAATCTGATAGAATTTTTTGCCGGTTATAAAAACCAACCAGAAAAGGCTGATAAAATTAAGATATTTTTAAAATACTTCGATCTTTTTTATCAATATTGGTCCTAACGGCTACAAACAGAGGGTTGTCTTTACGTAAATGATAGGTCATGAACAGGTGAGTTCAACCGACAACAACGTGCTGTAGTTTAATGGTACTAATCCCGTAATGATAATATATAAGCTTCAAATCTAAATCTACATACACCGAATCTATTAACACTATTAAGCCCAATAATCATAAATAGGGAAAGTTGTCGAAAGACGTGGGAAATAGGTATTAATTGCTTGTCTCCCTATTCTCCCACTTGCAATGTTCAAAAATGTGGAATACAGAGGCTCATATCAGGCTACTCCTTAACAAACAAGTTTTGGAGCCCGGTCGATAGAGACGTTGATAATCATTTTTTAATCATTATTGTCCTGAAGCTATTTTCTTCTGACATTTTAATATTTTTTACTATTTTTATTAGGAATTAACCACAATTTCAGTCTACAATACGTATATTTTGACGTTTCCATTTTCATTTCGGAAATCGTTCCCAAAATACAAAAACTTAGTCGGAATCATGACCATAGACATATAATACAAGATAGACTGACTACTGTAATACAGTGGCGTTCCCCCGATAGAGAAAACTAATGCAAAGCAGCCCCTGCATCTCTGTCTAATGGGCCTGATTTATCGACCACGTGACTTTCTCATTGGTCATTTACGTGGTGACGTGGTCGATAAACTTGTCAAATTAGAAATAGTTGCAGGGACTGCTTTGCGTCAGTTTTCTCTGTCGCACTGGGAGAACGGGCTGGTATTGCAATGATCAGTATATCTTGTATTATATGTCTATGATCGAGATGTTAATTTTAACCTGAAATTGAGGTTACTTCCCAATACAAATAGTAAACAATTTTTACTCAGTTCATGTGCTTGGGCGAGCGGCAAAACGCTCGTTTGGTAGTTTTTATTTGTAGGATCGAGTTTCGTATCAAACACTTGATTTCTTTTTTAACTAATAATCTATTTTTTAATATTATCGTTTTAATATATAAATAAACATAAATTTTATATATTTATATAACAAATAAATAAAAACTTCGTAAATCATTTATTACTTCTGATTCGGCTAATAAAAGTTTACATAAAAGTGTAACCACTTTTAATTAATTAATATTATTACGACACTGTAATACAATTAATTGTTTTCTGAATGTATTATGTAATCTTAGACTAGTCGATGGAAACCAAAACGAAAAGTTTTTACATGCTTTAACAATATTGGTTATTTGAAGCAAATTATTTATATATAATAGCTTTAGCGAAATTAATACATAATTAGAAAAGCAACGAATTTTTGGCGCGATTTTTTTTGTGTGCGTGACAATATTGGTTATCTGATGTCTAAAAGATATTTAAAATTTAGATATGGTTGTCTATAAACAAATCAATATGTTATGTGTACCTATTTATGAATTTTTTATATTATTTTAATTTTTAATGTATTATGAAAATAGTCTAATATAATAATAAAATGGTATGATCAAAATTAAAAAAAAAAGATGGTACAATAGGTAACACAGTAGACTAGCGCCAGCTTCATAATATGTTCTCTGTTTTTAACATTTATATAATATTTTTAACCTAGATATGCCTAAAACTTACCTGAAAATATTTTTTATTATTTTTCTTCAAACTTACGCCTTATATAATGTAACAAAAACATATTTATCGTTAAAACAAAATATTTATGATAAATAAGTAAAAAAAAATACTAAAAATATGATACGCCAGGCATATAAGCAACTATTAAGTTTCAGTATGACATAAAACAAAATATTTAACATGTAAGACTACGTTGCGTTTTGAACACCTCATTTTTTGCTCTATCGTGGCGCAGACCACATCAAGTTTGTTTTTCCTGTGGAATCACCAAATGGTCTAGTCGGTCATAGCGAATTTCAATGTTTTCATTGGCTGATGGACGACCTCGAGAATAGGAAGGTTTTTAACAAAGATGTTGCAATGCGTCTTCTAAATAACTGGTCCAGTTTTCCTCCATGTAAACGATGAAGTTGCCAGCCATTTTGAACAGTCATATCAATGCATTGATTGATAAATGAAACATGCCATTTTTTCCGCGAATAGAAATGCGGTAAAGGCTAATATTTTGGTCACTACGATCTACTCCTCCCATGTTTACATTATACTCATGTGTGAAATGGGGTTCTACCTAAAATGATAAATATTACTAGTGTTACAGAGGAAGATTGCCTATTTTGTTTCATACCTGGATCGTCTTCTTCTCCTTCTGTGAATACCGCTTTACAAGATGAATTGGTTGAAGTCCTGCGGAGTTAGAACAGAGCGTTACTAAATTATTGTCATGCCATTTTACTGCAATTATATTTTGATCAGCAATTTTTTTGTAGTGATATGTCCCTCTCTTTTCTTTTTTCATAATTTTTGAATCTTGTAATTGCACTCCTGGTAAACGATTTTCTCTAACAGTGCCGGTGGCTAAAAAGCTTTTTTCCGTTAATTTTTCCATAAGTAGAATAGAGGTAAAAAAGTTATCAAAAACTAAATGGAACTTTTCATTTGACCATTTTTTTCTTAGCACATCAGAATATTCCAATAAAACACTTGCTCCGACTCCATAATCTGTATAAATTTTACTAATATTAGTTGATGATCCTTGGTATGGTTCAAACCAATAAATATAGCCAAGACGCGATGTGCCAACCCATAATTTGTAACCGTATCTGAGCGGTTTACCATGTATAAATTGTTTGCATGAATGTCTTCCAAAGTACGGAACCATTGCTTCATCTACAGAACGCATTGCCGTTAAAAGTTCGTACTTCATAAACTTCTTATTCAAGTTTACAAACAAAGGCCTGACTTTTGCAAACTTATCTCCTTGTTCTACGGTACAGTTATCTGTCAGATGAAAATTTGACATGATAAATTCCAATTATCATGCCAAATTTCTCGTAAGAGCTTCTGTCACAAGTTGATTGTTAACATCTCTGTCACGTTGCCAAAACATTCTCCTGCGAGGAATGTTCACATAACCACTCAATATGAGAGTTCACAGCAAAGCCTTGACTTCATAATCTCGAACTTCTTGTTGGCGATTCTTCTGTGAAGCATATTGATTAGTTTCTGACGTTATCAGCTGTATAAGTTCTTCATAAAAAAAGGAAAAACCATTCAAGGGGACTCCTACATTGGTCTTCCATCTGAATGTCTTCTTTTAACCAGTGGTAGATTTTTTTTCTTAGACCCTTTAACTGTTCTTTTTTCTCCCTGCTCTGGAATGAAATATTATCTTGAGAATCGGATAATAATGCGTCACCGTCATTATTTTGCACATTTATTTCAGCAGAAGCTTGTAATTGCGACCCAGGTAAATTATGCATCAACATTGTATCTTCATCACCAGAGTCTTCGTCTGTTAGAACATCACATGCATTTATTGGAGGCATCAAAGTAATACTATCTACATTTGCTACTAAATTTTCATCATCTTCTAACGTACTAAGCGCATCCTCTAATGAAAAGTCCCTAAAAATAAATAGTATGGTATTATCCTGTCATACAATATTTTGTACACTAAAATCAAATGGCCTAACGCTAGTAACAAAATAATAATTTATCCCATTTATAAATCTAAATGGAAATATAAAGTATTTTCTACAAGTAAACACAAAAATCATATTTTTTTGCATACATATAACAAATATTTACTTACGCAAATCTTATTCTAAATTCAGCAATATTATAAAAACTGTAAACTTTAATCACAAAATGATCGCCAAATATTTCAAAGCCAGCAATTCACAACTACGCCCTATGGTTGATTACTACTTACTGAAAGTATTTAGGCTGTTATCAAGAAATATAATTCTCATATATAATTAAGTTAAAAGATATTTGTGGTGTACAATTTATTGTATGTCAGGCATATCTGGGTTAAAACTGAATAAAGTAATTTTATTATTTATTTATTATTTATATTTTAAACAAATTATATTAAAATAATTCAATATCAAATTTCAAATTTAGAGGAAATATTAAATAATAATAAAAATATAAATAAATATCATTTGATAGTTAATTTTATTTACTATATAAACTAAATAAGATATTTAAAAATAATAATTGTATTTATATGAAATTATTTTAAAACGAGAGGTGTCATAAAAAGATTTTTCGTGCAGTTTTTAATTTAAATCTGCTTAGATTAAATATATGATCACTAGAAACGGATTGAGCAGCCGTCTCAAAAGTCCGAATAGCTATGATGATTGCCGACCTCCGCCGCGGAGATGGCACTTGAAGAAGAAGAAGAAACGGATTGAAACGCTATTTCGTGACGCTACCCGTGAGGTCTTCTCGTGGCTATAGTTATGTGTAAAGTATTACAACACTCGACCAACCAAACTTTGTTTTCACATTGCTTGTTAGAATTTCTTAAGAAAGTCGGAAACAATTTGATTACATCGCCTCTGTCGACAAAGTTACAAACTTTATTTACTTACATTTACAACGGAGGATATCGTTTCTATAAGCCACAAGCCTTCTATGAGCGTCTATATTCGTTGACAATAGCCTTAAACCGCGTCTGTTCAGACAGCATAATAATATCTTTTTAACACTCAGTATTTGACTTAGTTTTCACAATAAGCTGGGATCGGTATAATATTCTTGGCTTTACTAAGCACGGTATTTTATTATGCATTCTAAACTAAATCACGTAATATGTTCTTCTTTTGGATATTACATGCGATTTAGAGGCGACTCTTGTTTTAACAAACTGAGTCTTAGATTTTTACGGTTTACATATTCTCACTGCAGTATTGACAGATTAGTTTACCTACAGTAGCGTACATAGACATATAATACAAGATAGACTGATCGTTGCCATACCAGCCCGTTCTCCCAGTGCGGCAATAAAAACTAAAGCAAAACAATCCATGTATCTTTTTCTAATTTGCCAGGTTTATCGACCACGTGGCCTAAATGACCAATAAGAAGGTCACGTGGTCGATAAACCCTGCGCATTAGATATAGATGCAGGGCCTGCTATGGGTCAGTTTTCTCTGTCACACTGGGGGAACGCGACTACATTGCAGCAGTCATACTATCCTGTATTATATGTCTATGCTACAGTATTACGGGAAAAATTTAGACAACCACCAGCAAAACAAATTCTGTTACGGAAACTGATTAATTTGGGAATTCTGTTTGATACTAAGTTTCTGGAAATTTGATATCTACTGACGGCCTTTATAGCACCTATCGATATAGAAGAATAAAGAAATGGACTATCGTTTAAAGTCTTTGTAATTTCCAAAGATAAGTTCCTTTATTTACAAAGAACAGAAAAATGTTCAAATATTTTTAAACAAGATCGACGTATGGAGTACAAATATTTGTGAAAATATTCTATTTTCTGTGTTAGAAAATATGTATTGCCTTTTAATAAGCCTTAATCCAGATTTGTTGACGAACATTGTATAGATCTTTATACTTCTAGGTAAAGGTTTTGTTCTTATTTTTTATGGTATCTATATGTATTTAGAATATTTGTATCAAATGTAAAATTCTGTATACCAATGGCAAATGACTAGATACTCATTGCAAATAGTTATATTTTATTAACCTTAGTATTGTTAAAAGTGTGATTATCGTAGATTTTAGATTTTATTTGATTTATACCTATTGAATGTTACATATTTTTCAATTATTACATGCATTGTTTAGTTTTTATAATTATAATTTATAATTATTATTTTTTATAACAAGAAGGAATATTTTAAACATAACTTTATATTGTCAATTAATCAGAGAAGTTTCCGTCCCTGAATTCAACTCCGAAAGGAAGTAAAATTTACACATTGATCATGAATCATTTTGATAATCGTTGTTGCTCAGCTGTGAGGTGCTTGATGTGCTTTGGCTTTGATTTGCGCATGTCTGGTAAAATTTAAAACATTCAATATGAAGTGTAGGAAGTTGCGTTTTTTCATAATACTCTATTAATTATCAATTATGAAATGGTTACATAAATATGTATACATAGGCTTTGTAGTGAAGAGGTTAGTAAGACAATGGAGGAGAAGGTCACAAGAGAGGTGAATGATGGACATAGCCAGACAGGCAAAGACCCATCCAGGATTATGGTGCAAAAAGAAGAAGAAGAAGAAGGTTAGTGGAGAATCGCCGTTTGGTTTTTAGAATGGCTTAGATAATAGAGAGGCACTATTTTTTCTGTAAGTCCTGATACAAAAATGCTAGGATCAGAGAAAAGTTGTATTAATTTATTTTATCGACTACCAAAAGACTTTCGATAATGTACGCTATAGTCTTCTTATGCCCATTCTACATAGTATAGGTGTCGACGAAAAAACATTCGTATTATTAAATCATTCTATTGGAACTAGGTGGCCAAACTTAAAATTAATAAATTATCCACGCAGTACAAATACTGGAATGTGTTAAGACAGGGCTGTATATTGTCACCAATGCTCTGTAACATATACGTTGGACAAGCATTTCAAATTACTTTAGAAAACATGCAGCATGTAATTAAACTAAATGGTGTCTTTAATTAACAATCTTTGTTACGCAGACAACAGCTGTTATATCAGATAAGATAGATCTTCAATCGCTGGTTGCAAGTATTAATCATACAGGAAAGGAATAAAACTTTAACATTAACATCCAAAAGGCTAAATTTATGATCATCAGCTGGTAGCAACACGAGGCAGCGCATCTTCTCATAGACGATCAATAAATTGAAAGAGTAGAGAAATTTAATCTTGGATCCACTCTAGTGGATCAACAAGTGAAGAAGACATAGAAGATCTACAGATTGATGACAACGTAACAAAGGAAAGGATAAATTCAAATACTTGGGGTTTAAAATCACGAAAAAGGCAACAACAGAGGAAGAAATTACACAAAGATTAGGACAAACAAGAACAGCAATCCGACAAGTTAACTCAGTATGGTGGGATAAACATCTAAATATGAAGACAAAAACACGGATTTATAAAACATTAGTGCGAAGTATTATGACATATGGGGCTGAAAATTGGATCATAAACAAGAAAAACAGCAGTAAGATAGTAGCAACAGAGATGGAATGTCTTCGAAGATGCTGCAGAGTAACAAGAATGAATAGGAGAAGTAATGACGAAATACAGCAAAGAACATCAATAGAAACAGACATATTAACATATATAGAACAAAAAAGACTAAAGTGGTATGGACATGTAAGAAGAACTAGCGACAGCAGATGGATAAAGAGAATAACCGAATGGAGCCCCATAGGAAGGAGGAAAAGAGGACGACCCCGAAAATCCTGGAGGAACGAAGTAGACGACGCCATGAGTAAGAGAGGTCTAAACGATGGAGAATGGGACAACAGAGAGAGATGGAAACGGTTAAGCGAGGGAAGGCAGTGAATACTGTAGAATTCCTGAATATATATATGGATCCACTCTATCAAGCAAACAAGTAAAATCAATAAATATAATTGAAGACTACTTAAACTATCGTGAATGGACCGAGTTACCAATGAGGAGTTAAAAACCTATACTTACGGGCAAGAGGTCCAGGATGAAAATACATTTCTAGCATACAAATGTACGAAGCTAATGTGATGTAGAAGATACTGGGTCCATTTTCCGGCTGGCTGAGGAGGAAAACCTTAGAATAGTTGATTAAAAAATTGCACCCGAAACACCTACATGCTGCTAAGCGTGTGGCACAACAAGAAGTAGACTTTAAATGATAGTGTGGGATCGTAACAGTATGTATGTTAACTTCAAATTTTAGTTGCTATCCAAAAATCTTACCAAAGAAAATTTACAAATGCTATCAGGCTATTTTGCATAACTTAAAAAATCATCATTATTTTGCCTTTATTCCTATGTGAGGTAGCCTGCATAACTTAAAAGGGTAACAGGTTCAATTGGACAATTTCTGACTATAGGTCATATTTTTTTGTACAGATATCAAACATTTTGGTTTCATTGAAAATTCCCCTTTTTTAAAATTATGCTACTGTAGATATCCATTGTGGATTCATCAGCACAAGTATTGTTGCACAACAAACTATGGGCTTCCGCAAGAACCTGTGCGCGGTGTATACGCTAAGGCAGAGGTTCTTCTTGCTTGTTAAGAGTGATCAATTTTTGATTTTCAGTTTTATGAAAAGTTTATTTATCTGATTTTTACAGAGTTTTGTTGTGGATTAATATATTGGTTAATATACAATAGTTTTTACATCTTATGACTATTGAATTATTTATAAAAAAATATAGCTGCAATTTGGTGCTATTTTCTAAATTAGTTGAATAGGCGAGTTTTTTAAATAAGTTT
The DNA here is from genome assembly GCF_040954645.1 of Diabrotica undecimpunctata. Classification (NCBI taxonomy): domain Eukaryota; kingdom Metazoa; phylum Arthropoda; class Insecta; order Coleoptera; family Chrysomelidae; genus Diabrotica; species Diabrotica undecimpunctata. The sequence goes on along the minus strand of NC_092804.1, from coordinate 114,201,113 downwards.
ACATTTAAATATTATATAGATGTATGTGCATATTTTGTAGGTCTCTATTTTATGACAATAAAAGAGATACTTTGTACCTTGCTGCAATACTCTACATAGTGCCTCCAAAATAATCTGAAATATCTTCAAAGTTTTGACGATATTGATACTAATGATATTAATATTATCAAGGTGAATATAACAGCATTAACATTTTTGTATAATCAAAGTCTTTAAATACATTGGAAAATGGCGAAAAATAACTATTTAAATATTTCCAATTTGCATCTATCTAGATGTCTTTTGCATAGGTATTTTAAGTTTTTCAACTTTTCTTCAAAAGATCAAAAATTATATATTATTCGTTCTGTTACGGATTTTGTTAGTTGACTCTTAATTCTTAACTTTATTTAAGCTTTCAATCTATTTGTCTAATGGCCCATGAAATTAAAGACTTATAGTCTTCAAAGAAACATCTTGAAACACCCGAAGTGTTTTTTTTCAGCTTTATTTTGACTCATATAACACTAGGTCCACACAGCAATTATTATGTACACCTTTCGTGTTTGTCATTTTCGCAAAAAACTGCTAGACTGCTGCCCTAGGCTATGTAATGCTCCTCCCAAAGGATATTGGTGCATTGACACATTAAGATCTATTCTGACGAGTATTTAAATTCACCATTATCATTCTTTTTGACTTGCCGAATTACATTTCTTCATAGGTTTCTATCTTGGGCCATACCAATACCGACATGCCTTGCCAAACCGTCTCACCCAAGTCTTCTTCGTTCTTCCTCTCCTACTCCTTTCAGGAACTCATAAACTATCAGTTCTTCGTATTGGGTGATAACGCCTCAACGTTGAACATGACCAAACCGTCTTAACCTAGGCTCTTTCATTTTGGAATCAAATGATGTCATCCCTCCTTTAGTATATTCATTCCTAATTTTATCCTTTTTTATCACTCCATGTAACCATTCTCATTTCCGCCACATGTATTCGTTGTTCCCCTCTTTTCGAACTGCCAACATTCAGTTCGGTACATCATATCTGGTCTAATGTCTGTTTTAGAGAATTTTCCCTTCAACTTCATTAGAATTTTTCTGTCGCACAACACACCACTCGCTTTCTTCCATTTCATCCATTCAATCCTAATTCTACTGCATGCATCTCCATCTATTTCCTCATTACTCTAATACCGATCCTAGATGTTAAAAACTTTTACTTTCCACCATCCACAGATACCATTTTATTTGTAGTAACCTCATCTTTAAATAAACTTTTCAGATACGCTGTTTTTTTCCTACAAAGTTTTAAACCTTTTTCATCAAGAGCTTGTCTCCACTATTTTCAGTTTTTGATCTAAGTTGCTTTCACTATTTCTTACTAACACTACATCGTCAGCATACATTAAGCATCAGGGAATGTTAGCCTATAGTTACGCTGTTATCTGATCCAACACTTAACACTAATGAGAATAAATAAGGACTAAGCACCGAGCCTTGGTGCAATGCTACTTTCACACGAAATTTATCAGAATCTCCTACAACTGTCCTAACAATAGCTGTTATACATGTCTCTCACAATCTTTACATATTTACTGGGGACTCCTTTCTTATTGGGTGCCCACCACGTAATCTCTTGAATAAGTCAATCATATGCTTTTATTGAATATCATAGCGTTTGTTTCCTTATTTCTGTACTTTACATCAACTGCCTTACAATTCTTTTTCGACCTTAAGTTTCTCTTGTGAGTAGAGAGTGTGTTAAATCCTCAAACATACATACCAGACATTATTTTTAGATCATATAGATAACTTGGCAACCGACGTTCATGTTTTCATCTGTGGCAAATTGCCTTATTCATCTCAATATTTTAGGTTGCTCTCAAAAACTTGTTTCTGAATTTTAAGTGACAGTTACAGCTGTCTTGCATAAAGCCAAACTGATTATCAAATATTTCGGTTTCTTTACGTATATGTTTATCAATTACTCCCTCCCATGTTTTTATGGTGTGACTTAGTAGTTTTATGGCATTGTAGTTTGTACATTGTTGATATCTCCCTAGTTTTTATAAACAGATACTCATATACTGCTTCTCCATTTGGCTGGCATTTGTCCGACTTCCATAATATCATCTGGTCCAACTGCTTTTCCTTTCTTTATTTTTTTGAAGTGCTTGGACTAATTCTTCGTTTGTTATTTTGGTGACCATTTCTGTTACTGTTCCCGTTAACTCTATTAGTTTTCTGTCAAATTCTTCACTTAAACAGTCAAAGTACTTTTTTGCATTTCTTTTTGACATCCTTTTTATGAAGTAGTACTTTATTATTTTCATCTCGGATTCATCTAATCTGATTAAAATCTTCTGTTTCCTTTGCTTTATGTTTTGCTATTTTATGTATCTTTGTTTCTCCTTCCCTTGTATCGAGTTGATCTTGATATATTTAAATAGCTTATTTTTTACCTTTTTCTACTGCTACTTTCGCTTCCTCTCTGGCCACCGTATAGTTTTGATGATCTGTGTCCGAACTAATTTCTTGTCACTGTTTGTATAATTTTCTCTTCTTTTTTATTTTTTCTTCATTCTTCTACTTTCATTCTACTTTCAGTATGTCTAAACGATAGTGGTCATCTTCCTCCAAATTGTATTGAATTATCCTTTCAATATTCTAACCCATTTTTTCTACTATTTTTGCCCTGAAACTTTTCTCATCTCTTAACATTCACCACTTGATTTTTTTGATCCTCTCTGCTGTTTTGGTTTATTTTCACTTTTTACTTCGAAGCCCAGTACAAGCAACTTATGGTGTTGGTTTACTGTCTGTCTCACTAACTGTTACCCTGCAGTCTTTACATACATGTATATCTTCTGGTTTTGTCATGAAATAACCTATTTGGAAGTGATTTTGTCTACTTTTGCATTTAATAAGTTGTGTTTCTCTCTTTTGAAAGAGTGTTTTAACAATCACCATATCTAATGTCGGTAATTCAAGCATATCATCTCCAGCTTCATTTCTAGTTCCAAAGCCTAGTTTTTAGATAATTTAAAATAATTAGTTTTAACAATATTTTGAGTCTAAGCTCTTTTGTTTTGTTTGTTTCTATTCGCTCCAATATACAAATCTACCTGTTTTATTTGATTATCTTCACATTTATTCATTTTACATGACGTCTTATAGAGTAGTATAGCATAGTCGTATATTTCATCGGTATAGTACCATATTCTTCATTCCTTCTATGTTCACGTATTATCTCTAAAACCTTCTCCCCTATAAAGCAATTTCTTCTTTTTACAACAAACAAATTTTCTCTCAAAATTTTTCTTATATGCATTTGTAAATGCATTTTCCATACAGTTTATTTCAATATCTGAATAGATATTAAGTAGGCATTTTATATTTTATTTTACTAATTGTGGGTATGTCGTTTTAAAGTAGAAACAATGGATTATTCGTAGGAGTTATATTTTTGTCAAGTTCATCTATTACAACTCTTTTTCGACCTTTAGTTTCTCTAATGAGTAGAGAGTGTGTAACATCCTTAATCATACAAAGCAGATATTTTTTTTATATTTTAGGCTACTCTCAAAAATTTGTTTCTGAATTTTAAATGACAGTTACTTCCAACGATTTCGTACTTGAGTATAAACTGTTATAATTTTTGTTATTATTTGTCAAGGCTAGGAACGACTTCAAAATTTTATCCATCAGAAAGCAGACAGAGAAAGTATTCAAGGAAAAAGAAATGGATGAATGCCGGGATTCGTCTACTTGATTTTTAAACGTACTTTACAGCTCGAGCTTACTTTTCTTACTAAGATAATTTCCGGTAATTTTACTGCGCATCAAGTGGGCGTACTGATTGTAGGATTTTCAAAGTCGTTCCTTCTTCTTCTTCTCGTATCACTACAACCCGGGGTGGGTTTTGGCTGACTGCACAACTTGCTTCCATCTTGAACGGTCATCCATAATAGTTGGGTCAGTGGGTAGCCCCATTGTTCTTAGATCTGACCATATATTGTCTCTCCATCGCATTCGTGGACGTCCTAAGGGCCTTCTTCCTGTGGGGGCTTCCTCCCATATTAGCTTGGCAAGGCGGTTATAAGGGTGGCTATGGACATGGCCAGCCCATCTTAGACCTCAGCATTTGTTCTCATTCGATATTGGTTGCAATGAATGTCGTGATAAGGCCCAAAGATTCTTCGGAGGATTTTCCTCTCAAAAGATCTAAGTTTTCTTTCAGTTTCTTTGGTCAGGGTCCACGTCTCACACCCATACATGAGCACCGGTCTAATCACCCTTTTATATATTCTAATTTTTGATGTTCGTGCTAGGCTTTTAGATTTAATAGTATTGTGGAGGCTGTACATACATCTGTTTGCTGCCTGAATTCTTCCTTTAATCTCTTCCGCGAAAGTCGTTCCTAGGTTTGACAAACTGTAGCCTTATTTGGTGGTGCACCTATCTTTCTACTATTTTCGTATCTACTTTTATGTCAATATTGTTTATTCTTTCGAGAGAATCAGTGCATTGTCTATGTTTTGATCATATATCTTCTACGTAAGCTCTATATGGAAAAATATTATCAACTCACTTTATAAACCTTATTCTTATTTATCAGAGGCAAGTATGCAATGTTCAAACATTGGAATATTTCACTTATATTTCATCATTTACACAATGTATTAAACCTATAAAGTTAATTTTCTTTTTTTGAAAGTCTATTTTTTCAAATATATATATATATATATATATAAATTAGTTGTTAATACTCTTGTAGGTCGTAATAATGTGTGAATTAATTAATAATAGGGATGGACATGATATATTTATTCATAGGGATGGTAGCTTCTCTTTTGAGTTCCTTTTTGTAGCAATGAAATTGTTATGTGCAATTAAAATAGTTTTGAACAATCTATAAACAAGTTGTTGTTAATAATTCAAATTTCTCTATACTAATGTTAGGCCTTAATTTTTATTAATAACTACGTAAGCATACTCTGTGTCTATTTTGGACGTTCTTCAAACAAATTGCTAGATCAGTGATATCTTTCTAACCAGATTAGACTGACCACTTAAAAAATTATTAGCTTCTGCTCGGTACTATATAATTAAAAAGAATTAAATACTATAGATCAAAAAAACTAAAATTCAAAACCGCCATCTACATCAATTTATCGCCGGTGTTTAGGTGTTAAGCGGATTTGAAACATCCAAAATAGACTTTTATCTGGAAAATAACTCTCAAATATTTTTTAATTTGATACAACCATTTAATTTTATATTGGATCTCGATTAATCGGAAATAAATATTCTATGTTTGCCTTATTTGACTCGTTAAATAATTTTAAATTGATATACTACCTAATCAGAAAGATCTGAAAGAAAGCAGAATTTGAACTGCACCTCTTTCATTGCTTTATAAATTTATAATCGTTTTTGATACTACACATTATACTGACACAGAAGACATTAGTAATTAATTAAGAGCCTTCAAAACATAAATAATAATAATATAAAGATATTATCTTCTAACAATAGAACAACTCCATTGATAATTACTTATTGACGAGTCAAATTTGGCAAGCGTTACTACTGATTCACTGTGACTTACTTTTGATTTTTTATGTACTGAACTGTGTTTATATATTGAATAAAAGAACTGACATTAGTTTCCTGTTTTATCTAGTGGTAATATTCTTGCCTTTATTAGTTTATTAAATAAAAAATGATTTTATTTTAAAGCTGAACTGATGCGTACTCTTTAAGGTAATTGATGCAATTTTATTTCATTGATATATTAGTATTTTATTTTTAAACTTATGTTTTAGTTAGTAGATATTTATTTGCACTTTTTAGTTACCTTGTATATTATTCTAGGGGTTTACTACGTAGATTGTATTTTTTTAGTTGATTTATAAATAAAATTTAAGTTTGCTATTTTTTAATTGTTTTATTTTTTTTTCAAGCGGTACATCTGCATGCTATTTTATTTGATAGGGGTCAATGTTTATATGACAAAATTACATAATCATTATTAACGTCAACATTGTTGGTAGTTTTATAGTTGTAATTCACAATACATCTAACTTTTCAATCTGCGGATTCAATAGTTTTATAAAAGTAATTAATTAATTAGTCAATATAATGACACTCTTTCTACTATTAGTTTGCTTGTCATTAAAACCTGGTATGCTTCAGTAATAATCATAGTGTATTCTCAATATTTTATTCCGAATTGTCCTCACAGTTTGCTAGGTTCCTAAGTTTTGTATTCTATTCATTCGTTTTCTTCGGAACCTTTTTATACACTCTTAACATATTTTCTAGTATTTAAATAGTATTTATTTTTTCTAAATTCACTGAATTATTTGTAGTTAATTCCAAGCAAATATAGCAATTTTTCAGATTTTCTAGAATGGTATGTGGTATTGCCCAAAGCAATTACGGAATTAGTTGGAATCTGTGCTAACGATACGGGTAATAGTTAAATTTTACTTTTTTTTATCCTGTTATATCTTAACTGTGTAAAGCTTTGTTTGTCACCTTTAATGTTATGTTTTTTCACCTAAAATTTCATATCTGAAGAATTTCACAAAGCTCTTCTTATTTCAGAAATATTTTCTTTAACCCTACATAAAATTTTATCCAAAGTCTAAATTGCGTTATTACAATAATACATAATAATACTATATGCATAATAGAACAATTTTACTTCTTATTTCTGTGTAGGGTTATTCGTCTTTGTTGATAAATTTTTTTCTGCGCTTTCTTGATTTTGCTTTCTTCATTCTCTCATGTACATGTCAGCCACTAAATGTTTCGACTTTCCAAATGCCTGTCATCTTTGAACAAATTTTCACCCCATTGACGCTTTTTGCAATATTTTTGAATTTAAAGTGCTCTAAATTCTTTAACTAAATTACTCTTTCGTTTATAGATAAGACAGATTTAGTCCCATGTTCAACTGGAATAAATCTCGAAAAACTTTCCACTTTTAACACTACAGAAAAAAACTTGTTATTTATTATGATATATTACACACAGCCACTACACCAATTAGAATATTTTTTCGATGGGAGACCGTTTTGTAAATGTTCTTGGGTGTGATAATTGACAGAGTGTAAGATAATTACGGAGTGGGAAAGAGATGGAAATTCCTAGTGAAAAATGTCTTACTATTACTGTATTAACATATCTATAAAGAAGAGCAAAATGTCTTGAAAATCGACCTGGAAATGCCTGTTTTTAAAGAATAATTTCAGATAATAAATAATAGGTTCCCATTTGACGGTTTTAATCTTCCAATTTTGCAATTTGCATACCAAATGAGGATCCTGTTAGTACGTTTTTTATCCTCCAAATATTTTCACAGTATTTATAGCCATTTTCAATAATGTAATCATTTTTTTAGGACAAATATTACATTTAGGCATTTTATCCTAAAATAGTTTGTTTATTATTCAGTTCTACTTTAGTAGTGCACATTACCCTTAAAAAATTAATTTAATAAACTGTACATCTATGAAATGGTAACTTGGAAGTGATTTATTATTCTCTCTTAACACCAAATAAAGTTTAAAGTGATATTTTAAACATAAAATGTTCTATGTGTTAGGTTTGCAACTGTAGGAAATGAATTAGTTGGTTTTAATTTGATCTGATCGTCTTATTGTACATATTCTCCTAGATCTTTTCTTTTCTTTTATAACTATAGTGTTTCCATCTCTTAACTACACCTTATTATGACTATGATTACATAATTTTGTGTCTATACTCTCTGTTGTATGATGTGGCTCGTGACATGAAAGTTTATATCCCCTTTAGTTTGTTTTTGTTTCTCAGTTACTTTTTCCTTTGTTTTTGTATGGTCTAATATGATTGAACAATTACATGAAGAAATAAAACTATAATCGTACTAAGCTAATGACCATGTGAACATCTGAAAGGTAACAAAATGTTATTGGAGATAACGCAGATCAATTAAATAAACATTGACCAACGCCTTTTTAAAATTTTTTTTATCATCTTTTGATTTTTTTTTTGAGTTATAATGATATACATTTTATTTTTAGAATTGCTGTCCCAAAAATTACTGATACCGAAAACAGAGTTGGCAGATAATGCAGAAAGTTCAAATTCAGAACAATCAAATCAACGCCCAGCAACTCCTGCGTCCTCCCGTATTAGCACTCCAGACAATATAAATAATAACAATATCATGACACCTTCAACTAGTGCAGTAACACCGATACCAAATATGTCGAATCTACCACAGAATTTCCCGAACGCCATGAACGCACCTTCAACAGGTAGACAGCCGACAAAGCGCAGAGTCAGGCGTAGAGCGACATCTCAGAGTCAAGATCCCGCAGAAGCACTCACGGAAATGTCGGTAAGAGGATTGAATTTGTTCAGATACGCTTCAATAAACGAAGGAGTGTATCAATGCACAGAGTGTGCAAAAGTCGATGTTCAAAAAACGTTTAAGAATAAATACAGTTTTCAACGACATGCTTTCTTATATCATGAAGGACACCAAAGAAAAGTGTTTCCATGTCCCGTATGCCAGAAAGAATTCTCGAGGCCTGATAAAATGAAGAATCACATGAAAACAGTCCACGACTGCTTCATGCCCAAAGATGTAGTTTTTCCCCCCATGGGCTTTTTTCCCGCCTTGTAAGCGAATAACAGAAGAATTGATTTCGTACTTGGTGCTTCTTTGAGAAAGTTGAGGAATTTTATTTAATCAGACAAAGTACAATTTTTAAAACATGTGATTAACCTGTTATGGTTAAAAATAACCTAAAAGGTTCTTTTAATTATTATTTTTCCAACTGCTAAGCAGTGACTAATCCAAAATAATTTTCAACAATAACGTACTAGTTTGTTACAAGATTTTTAGTTTTTTTTCAGGTTGGATAGTTTTAGGGGTTTTGCAAATACTTTTAGAATAATGTTTATTTAGTAAAACTTGTTTATAACAAACTTTTTTTAAGTAACAATTGTAGAGATGTTTATATAGAGAATAATTTTAAACTATTGACTGCACAAAGTAGACAATATATTATATTTTATATATAGATATATAAAATGGCCGCAGGCATACACAAATATATTATAAATGTATAATGTACCAGTCCTAACAACTTTCGGTTCGGACGGTATTCGAAATGTTAAAAAATGGGTAAATTGTCTGACATAGCCCAAGAAAAAACAGAACAAGAAATGTTAAAAAAAATATTACAAAATTTATTTTAAACGGTTCTTTGTCTTCCTGAATAAATCTCATGTACCTACTTAAATTATATGAAGTAGATTAAATATTCCCACCAGATAAAGATAACATTATTTTTTGCTGGAATAATGGTTATGTTGTTATACTTTTTGTTTAGGTGGTATCTCCGATACGAAGGTTACCTATCATTGCGACAAATTGATCTGTATCTTTTGCGGTTCTTAGTATTGAATGTGTATCCGTACCGGTCCAATTTCTTATATTTTGTTAGTCACATTTTTTTTTTCTTTTTCCAGAATTCCTTTTTCCCTCAATATTTTCCTCCATTGATTTAGATTGCATGCGAGGACCATTGATTGTGTTAATATTTTTATTTTTAGTCCCTTTCTATTATAGCACTCATTATTTCTTCTAAGTCAGTACTTTCAGCTATAATAACTGTCATATACGCACTTGTTTTGCTAGCCATGTTAAATTGGTTTATGAAAGAGTGCCAAATTAAGTTGATTTTTGTTTTTAATGTCAGAATTGTATCATCAATACACACCGTTTTTTCACCTTATGTCATAGGTTTCAGTGACCTTAAAACTAGGACCATTGTTGTCCTCCCTTCTACTTTTACACTAAGTACATCCTTTTGTTTTCGTTGTGTAAAACAGTTGATAAAATACCAAACTTTGTTTCCTATTGTCCATTTTTGGACATAAGCCTTCCCTTCTAGGAAGTTTGTTATATATTATGTTACTTACACTCTGGTCAGATAGTTTGGAAAATTATTGGGAATTAGTTCCTTAATTTTTTATTAAGTGTGCAGATTTGAATCTTATCTACTACTTGACGTTTAGATCGCATAATATTATGAATTTAAATTTACGAACCCTTACATCCATAATTATTGTTACTAACCTATTTTATAACCATGGCATATATTGTGAGCTTAGAAGAGTATTTTACAGTAACTTGATTTTAGATTTTATTTGAATGATTTTTCCTAACTCACCTATGCTTAAATAAAATTTTGATACATTGTTAAAAATAGCATATATCTGTTCTGCATGCCGTACATCGTCCGAATATTGTTTTTAGGGCTCATAGTTGATTTTATCAAATATTTAGTTTAGGTGTTGGGACAATGAGAAACAATAATAGTTTTTAAATCTATTTTACTTCGCCATTGTGAATCTTATATTTATTCTAACGCTGTAAGCTTATCTTTAATAAGTTTCTTATCAATTTGACATATCCCTAACTTTATATAGACTTATACATTTTACTGAAACAATGCTGGTACTTACATTTTTTGTAAATACTCGAATACATAGAAACTTCCATAAAGACAAGAACATAGACAGTACATTACTTCATAAATAAAACAACCCTATTAAGTTGAGTATTTCTAAAATGTGAACTGAAAAATTGGTCATTAATATAAATGGCTTTTGTTACTTAACGGTATTATTATAAGACTATAGGCACGAATCATTATGTATTTTAAAGTAATTGTAAATGCTAATTTTAAATACCAATATATAAAATTTTTTTGGTATGTAACCTCTAGATCTCCCTACATAGTACAAATTAATTGGGGTTTATTTTAAACATTTTCTTTTTAACTATAATTTTTGATTCTTTAGTGCCAAGTGATCTAAATAAATATTTCCAAATCACATCCTGAAATGTTACACACATTGCATTTTGAATGCTAAAATTTAATTAAAATATTTTTGGACAGTCTGAATCTTTTTCCAGGTCTTTACAAAAGTATCCAACAATCTTTCATAATTTTACAATGCTCCGTTCATCGTTATCCAATGGCCGGCATCCTTCGAACAACACTCTCCCCAAGTTACTGAAACAGTTTTAAAATTAAGGTTGGCAATGGCCTTCAGTGCCATCCGAAACGTGGCCCTTTAAGCGACATTTGCAGTTTTTAAAGACAGCAATCGCTGCTTACCCAAAAATGGGGCAGTTTTCTTGTAACTGTGTCATACAATCTTTTTAGAACCTGAACGTAAAATTATTTGTCAGTTGTGAGTATGTCAGTCTCATAACGTATTTATAATGCACCTTTATAATAAAAAAAAACATGGACTCTCGGATGAATTTTCCATTATGAATACAGGACCATGTCACTTCTAATGACCTTTTAAAGCGTTATTAGCGATAATTTGCCAGTTATTAGAGCGACTTCTAAACGAATCTTTTTCTGCTGTGGTGCTGTGTAACTATTTTGGAATAAATTTTGGAACAAAGAATGATCTTCCTCAATCGCAATTCTCGCATAAGCGTTGTAACAACTTGGGTGGGCAGAGCATGAAATGGCAAGTTGAAAGCATAAAAAAGCCGTCTTTATGGTATTTTCTTCACTTTTGGCGTGCATACTAGTGCATTTGCCAGCGCATTTCTTAGCATTGCATATGGTGTCTTCGGGGTGAAGATGATGAAAAAGAACTTTAGAAAAAGAAAAGAAATTAAGTACAAAAAATATCCCGAATTTGCCAAACTAAAGTATTGAATTCTAATTAATTTTAAACATTATTTTTGAACATATAAAATTTTTGGGATCCAAATCAGATTTTATTTTTATATTGTTTTATTTAATTATTTTAACAGAATTTAACACTTTTAAAATTCCTGAAGTAACTTGTAATGAAAGTTGCAAACGCCAAAATATATTCTTCCATAAAATTTTATCAGTTTTCAATATTTTCTATTATTAGTTTAATATGTTTGTTTTTTTATTGAAGCTACTGTTTATGGGGACATAAAGACTGAATCACATTGATTCTTCATAATTTTCTATCTTGGAAAACAAATTTTCATATAATATGGAAATTTTTATTTTCGAAATTTTAACTTGATCATAATATTGACCTACTGTTTCTAGGCTGATGTGGTCACAAAGATGCATATTAATAAGCACAAATGTTCAGATTAATTTGCCCAGATTCAGTTTGGTAAAAAATTTCTATCAACAGTAAGACATGAAAAGATTTTGTGATATGTTGTAGTATTATACTAGACAGCTAAATGGTGTTTGGAAGACAATACATTTTGACAGATTACGTTTGCAGTGATTTGTTGTTTCAGTAAAATATTGTTATAATGTATATTGCAAGGCAATGTGCCTTAATGCGTACAAACCTAGATATATAATATCTAATATAATCCGTTTCTGGTCATAGAAGCTGTAGCATATATCCCAGATATACAAGTCAAATTAAGATTTGAAATTGTAGGTATCTAGTAATAAGAATATTATTTTCGTCACACGAAATTTGACTTAATTTTTTATAGACAGTAAAAATATTGGATCAGTATTACTGGTAAAGTTGCAAGATGGCTGTCTCACGTCTGTTAAAAATTACTCTAAATTAGCTGGATACAGCTATACGACTGAGGTAACTGTGTTGGTAATATACCGATCTGATGCTGATCAGGATTTTCCATAAGTACTAGTACAGAATAGGTTCTGAAACTGTTTTCTTGTGACCTGTTTAAGTTAAATATTGTATTTATATGGGATCAAACCACAATAATTATTCGTTGTAATGAAAGTTACATTTTATGTTTATTTCGATTTTTGGATTTCCAATTCGAAAATTGAACATATTAATCAACATCTACCGGTTAAAATAATTTCTTTTTTTTTTTAAAATAATCTGTTTTGAAAACGATTTCCTGAGTGGAAGTCGAAACGTCAAAAACAAACGTAAAATGTAATTTTTATTAGAATCAATTGTGATTTCATTCCATGTAAATAGAATGCTGCAGAAGAGGAGGAACATATTGAATCAATGAAAATCATCTTTCCCTTTTTCTTTTAAAGCAAAATATAATGCTTCGCCACTTACCTATGCTGCATTGTCTACATAGCATATCTTTAAAGATTTGTGTGATATTCAAGTCTACCACTCCTCTTCTATATACATCCGTGATATGGTTTGAAGTTTTGTCTTTTTTATTTTAATTTAAACAAACAAATATATTTATTTGTTCCTCAACATTACAGTAACGAAGGGTTAAAGACAGAAAATAAAATGCATTTTCGGTTAAATTTTCTCGGTTTATGACATTTTCATATAATGTAGAAGTATTGTAATTTCTTTGTAGCATTGATGGCTTCTCTTTATTTTTATTAAAATTGCATAATATACAATATTTTTTGTCGATATAATTAGCACAGAAATTGGCTTTATACGCTAGTTATCGCTTTATAATATTTTGGGAAATCATAATTGAGAAATCGTTTTCCTAAGCAAGACACTTTATTCTAAACGTTAAAATTCTAACGTTTATAGTTAAGTCTTTATATCAGCTGGTCATTATTTTTTGAACTTTTGGTCATTTGATGGCTGTAAGAATAAATAAATTTTTTTTGTATTTTTGTTGCAGATAACTATTCATCCATATTGGATAATTTATGGTATTTCTTATTAATAATTCATTCTTATGGTTTGCATTTTCATCCATTAATTGGTAGAGTTCTTTAATTTACAGTATTGTGAAGAAACGCTTTAGTGATATGTGAAGACAAAAGAGAAGAATATGATATAAATTCTTTTAATAATGTCCATTCGCTCAACTCGGGCATATTTTGAGAGATTCATAGCTGGAAACCTACAACACAAAAGTTCCTAGCTCACAGTATTAACAGCTTAAATAAACTTTTATTACAGACTTCTTTCATTAAAAAAAGAAGAATTAGTAGAAATAGTGGAAGTGTATACTGAACCCATAAAATTTTGGGTAGTATATATTTAAAAAATATATTTCAGTTATTATAATTTAACATAACTATTTATTATATGGTGCAGATAAATAAATATTGATTGTTGGTAATTCGTAAAGTTCTATTTTATTTACTATTTAGTTTATTTACTATTAATATTGGCTATGAGTACGTGTGCTTGGTTGTATAGTGATTTCCAGCTAGTTTTAGTCTGTCAAAAAGTAACTAACTTCGCAAAAAAATAATTACTAAATTCACTAGACAGTTCGGACTGGGAATAGCGAACCGACTATACGACTTTTATCACTTCTTCATCACGTTTTGACACGGAATCAATAATTATTTTATTCAGGTTGATAAAAAAACAAATACTTTTCAAACTTAATAAACTAGCTTGGAAGCGTTTTTGTGATTGGCAACAAAAGTTTGCACCAGATGGCGACGATAGGGACCTCCTAATATGGTTTTCCTAGAATTTTATTTTTCTTTATTAAACAAACTTTATCCCTTACCGTTATATATTTCTGTTCAACTTGATTGGCCCAGTGTCTCTTTTCTTTGGCATCTTTAAAAACAATTCTAAAAAAGGCAAAACTGCTCTAGCTTTATATATGCCACTTCAAATTAACTATAATAACTTATCACTACTTTCAAATAAACGCATTGCCAACTGCAATAAAGTAAAATATTCTAAAAAATATATGTTCGGTAATAATTCTCACAATACTGTAGATGTGGAACTGTTTTCCTCTATAAACCGTGGTACAGACAGATTTATATCGAGAGATGTTATCGTGATACTGTCTCTTGATATATACCTCACCCTATGGAAAATTGCCTCATATGGTTTTACAAATATCAGTATATCGGCGATTTTAGGAAACACAGAGACCAAATTGACGAGACGCAATCGTGTTTATGATTGTCTCTGTTGTCTCTAAATGTGCATGTTTGTTGTCTCTTGATACAGTCTCCACATTTTAAAATAAACGGAGCTCCAGAAAATAAACATGGAAAGTCTTAGCTAGAATTTCTCGAAAGATATAAACGATTTCCTTGTTTGTAGAATTTATAAAGTTTTCCGTACAATGACAAATATCTGAAAATAAAAGCGTATGAATAACTGGTCGCATTTTGTAAACCTGGATATAAACAAGCAAATAAGGAATTTATTAATTTTCCTATATGGGTTATGTCTATAGAAGACAATTAAACAAAGTATGTAAATCCAAGTAAAGGGGCTCGGGTTATGTCCGCATACCTATCAAGGTGTATGTATGGATAAACAATTTGAGACTCTGGTGTCACGATACGGCGACCTGATAAAAATCACAGTCTGTAGCAATCTTTATTATGTTTGCGTTGATAGTAAGTCTCTACTATACAATTTTATGTTTTCATTCTGTTTTCAGTTCTATTAATTATGATGCAGACAACTTTCTGAGTTTGATATGAGTGTGTTATGTTTGGTATGTTATGTGTGACAGGTATGTTATATAATACAGTATGTAGTGCATATAAAGTCAGTTGGTTCCAGTATTCTTTCTAGTTAAGCATTAATTAAAATAAGCTCTACCTATTTTTCAAGGAAATTGTTCTGGTCAGAGCTGTATTTGATTCTTTTACCTCTATTACATTAATATTTCATATGAAAAAAAAACTAAATCACCAATGTTTGAAATTAATCTACCTACAGCTATAGGATCAGTATGGATGGAAAACAAAACAAATTATGCAATAGATTAGAATCACTGTGTGATAGTTTTTGTTTTTATTATTTTTTTTTTGTTTAACGTTTGTTAGGCCAAGGCCAGTTTTCGTCAGTGTTCTTCCATATAAGATTGTAACTGCACGTTTTCTAAAAGTAGTTGCGATCTTTATTAGTAAGAATAATGTATCCTAAGTGCAATTAATATAGAAATTTATATACTAACGTTATTAGTAATAAGTTGAAGAATATAATAATTTTTTAGCAAAATTTGAATTTGCTTTTGTATTATCTCATAATATATAATATCCTATTTCAATAAGATTATTATATGTATATGGTTAAAAATTACAAAGAAAAAATGTAAAGCAATTTACATTTTAATACTTTTTGTACACTTCACATATACGCCAAATTTTATAATAAATATAATCTTATTAAAACTAGGACGTACTATTTAATTTTCTGTCGATACAATTATTTGTTAATCGATTTGTAATTTTATGTTCTTGTGATCACAAAATAAATTATCGTTATTTCTTTTCGTATTAATTTTTCGTTTATGCTTTAATAATATACTGATAGTGACTTTTCATATTTGAATAATATTTGTTTTATATTTATCTTCGTTATTCTATTTTTAGTAACGCTGGTGCAGATGTATCTTGAATGTATCAATCACTATGTTTCAGATTTGTTTGAAAAATGTAATTTTCTTTATTAATAAATCTACCTCTAATAAATATATTAATCCATTTATGTTTTGTTTTGCATATACATAACTCCTCCATATACCAGAAGTTCAGTAAGTCATAACTACCAGTAATGTCCATAAAACTAATTCTGCGACTATTTTAGGAGAATTTTTGAGCGGAGCTCAATCGCTTCTTTCGATGATTCGCTTCTTTAATATTGAATTCATTTCAATCATTTATGTTGTAACAACCCTTGAAACCAGTTCCTTTTATTTATACTGTATATCATTCCTTTTTAATAATTGTTTCAGTTCAAAGTAGCAGTGTAAGGGATAATAAATATTTGTATCAAAATACAGCTGCTATACAATATAGGGTAAATGTATGGAATACTTTATTTAAAAAGTGGCAAACAGGGTAATTATGAAATTTGTTTTGTAGGGGTGGTATAATGACTTCATATGTAGACGAGGCAGTAAAAAGTCCAAAACTTACCAAAATTTTACAGTAGGATGGATGTCAATGAGTGTCAGGAAGTTTTGTGAACAAAAATGATGTGGAAATGAAAATTACATTATTGAACAAGGAAAATGCATTTTCTAAAGTGCATTTCGACGTGATGAAAAATGATAAATTTGTAATTCGGAAATAATTGACGGAAATGAGTTCAATATTACTACTCACTAGTTTTTGGGATCACTGAACACGAATATCATGACGATGATGATCTCTGATGCCCCTGGTGTCCAGGACGGGCCTCGACCGCTGGAGTTTTGTGAACAATCAATACAAAATCAGTGCAGCCTCGTTACTTAAAGGGTGATTGGGTTCGCTGAACACTAACATCGTGTAGGTGATGATGTGCGAAGCATTTGGTGCCATGATGGGCCTTGTATCCTAGAGTTCTGTGAAAATTCGATAAAAAATCGGTACAAACTCGTTATTCGGGTGATTTTGGGGTCTCTGATCACGAATGTCATTAGAGTAATGGTTTCCGATACACACACTTTAAGGAACCAGCCACTTTCTTTTTTCGTACCGATTTTACACAAAACTCCAGGGGTCCTGTAAACCAGGTGCCTCACACACTATTGCCTATATCAGATTGTGTCCAACGACCCCAAAGACAATCGAGTAATGAGTTTGCACTGATTTTGTATCGAATTTCAACAAAACTCTAAAAGCGGAACACTTGCCTGAGTGCCAGCTGCTTTGCACGTTGACATTAGATTAGTGTTCAGCAATTCCAAAAACCACCGAGTAACGAGTTTGCACTGATATTGAATCAAATTTCCACAAAAACACCAAACAAAGAGGCGAGGCCCGTTCTGGGCACCAGATGCCTCGCACACCATCGTCTACATAATATTAGTGTTCAGTTAACCAAAAAAGCCCCGAGTAGTAATATTGAATTCATTTCAGTCAATTATTTTCGAATTACTTTATCATTTTTCATATCTTTGAAATGCATTTGATTCTTGTTTAATAATACAATTTTAATATCCACATCATCATTTTTGTTTATCAAATTTCCTAGCACTCATACGGATTGAATTTAAAAAAGTTTCATTGAGATCCATCCTACTACAAAAATTTGGATATAATACCCCTGTTGGGTTGCATTACAGTTTAGGTACGCTTTTAATATAATAATACCTTTTTTGCGATGTACTTAAATTTGTCGCAATTACCTACTATCATCTAATAGCAATACTTATAGTCAGGTCCGGAACTAGGAGATTTGTTGAAGATCAGTGTGGCGCCCCCTTTCCCGATTTCCCCTCTCCTAAACATTAAGATACAATAGATAAACATCCGTAAGCTACTTTTTAGATGCGGTAGTTGAAATTACACACCATAATGTATGATGTTAAGAAGTTTTTTTTATGAAAAACATATTAGTACATACGTTACACTTACATTGAAAATGAGTTATATGAATATAATTGTACATAAGTAATAGAGATAGTTTGTATTGTAACTCAATTTGAAACTAAGCAAAAATTTGTTATGTATTGGGCTCCAAAACTGAACTCTTCGAGCCTTAGATGCAACTGTACTTACTGATGATGTCGTCAAAGTTGATAAGGGATTCTGGTTTGTGTTCACAATTGCTTTTATACTTAGTCTGTACTGTACTGTGTGTGTACAGTACTTTTGATGAGTTTGATTATGCTAAAACTTCATTCTTCATGTAACACTGTGACTGGCAGCGGCGATCGTCTCAGTGCAGTAGTGATATTAGGGTAGCCTTCCTCTAGTTTATTTTTACTTAAGACTTTTAAAAGCGTAGACGCAAAATTTCGGGCTATTGCTTTTTAAATGCATTAATTTTTTTCGAATCCAGAGAAAACCAACAAATATTTTTGAAAAGTTTAAACACAGAATGAAAGAATAAATTATTACCGAGGGCCGAAAGTCGCTTAGAATAAACAAAAAGTTTTTTTGAATGAGATATTTGAAATTAAAAATCACACCAAATTTACTCTTCTTTTTCACCCATGTAACTTATTAAAATAAACATTATAGAAGTTTTCAGGGACTTTCGGCCCTCAGTAATAATGCATTCTTTTAATCTGTGTTTAAATTTTTCAAAAGTACTTAATAGTTTTCTCAGGATTCAAAAAAAATTAAATGCATTTAAAAAGCATTGGCCCGAAATTTTGCGCCTACACTCTTAAATGTTCGTCAACTCAAAGGGTAGTGCTTGAAACTTTCTATTTCAAAATCTTCAATATTGGGATCAGCAGTATAGATGTTTGCCCATCCTTCTATAATTTTTAGATCTTTAATTTGCATTTCTTCTGTTTACTGGCTGTTTATATTATCCAAAGCCTTAAACCTGTCACTGAGTTCCGTAATCATAAGATTCAATAACCTTCAATGTGGCTACCTGGTACACTTTCTTAGCACTTATCAAAGCTTCATCACCACACAGTTCATCTAGACTTTTTTTCTGAGAACTTAGATGGTAGATCATTCATGCTTGCTAAGAATTTACCCTCAGATGGAGCAAACTCTCTGCAAAACTTCAAGAACGTTAAAAGACGTTGAACATGCCGTGCAGCCAATTCTACTATCAGATCTTTTCTTTGCAAAAACGAAATGACATGACTGTTCTTTTTCAACAAAGCATGCCAAAACGATTCATTCTCAAGTTTAGTATTCAAAAGGAAGCTGGCCTCACAAGGTTTTAAAATTCTCTAGATCGTGCATAACCTCAGCGTAATATTTATACACAGCTTCAACCAAATCTAATCTTGTATACTCTCTTTTCTTACTTTTAAGTTTCAGTGTCAGTGGCACATATTTTCTGAAAACTTCCCAGTGTGAAGTTGAAGCGGCAAAGAAAGAATACATTTTTTTCAAATTTCCACAGTAGAACTGGCTGCATTAACACCAACTAAATTGAGGAAGTGAGCAGTACACGGTGCAAAATACGATAGCTCGTTCTGCTGAAGTAATCTGGACCGAATTACTTTATACCTCTCGGTCGTGACCGTACAAACTTAAAAATAATACCCAATTTGATAATTAACAAAATTAAAGATAATAATAATAGATCATAAATTTACTTTAGGATATCATTTACTGTTCCTTTCAGTTTGCCATATGATATGTTAAAGATGGCAATGCAAGGATTTATATTGAGGTAGTGCAATATTCTGTCCATTGACCTTTTTTACCATAATTTGTATTGTGAAAGGTAGTGTAGAATGTATTTGAAGTTATCCAGAAGGTACACACAGATTAACGGGATGTAAAAGGTCGGGATAGCTAAGTTGATCTCGAATTAGTTTTAATATAAAACATGCATAATACATTAATCTTCGAGATTCTAGAGTAGATAACTTCAACTGACTTAAAAATTTCCTGGTAATCATGTGTCTGCCTAGGTATACCTAATAAATCGATATGAGAAGAAACGAAGAAATCTGTGCTAAATGTTCTCAATCAACTTTTTAGGTACCTCATAATTGGGAGACCCAGAACTTAAGAATACTCTAACAGTGGTCTAACCAATGCACAATATTACGGGTAGGCATGATAGCCCTTTCGAATTACGAGTGATAATTTCCAACATCTTAGCTGCTTTTACTGATATTGTATAAATGTGATCAATGAATTGGAGACGAATCATAAATTATACTTAAATCTCTAATACTACTGACTTCAAATAACTCTCTACCACCAATGTAGTATAAGGAGTTAATTGGTTTCTTAATTTTATGAAAGGTTATTTTATGACATTTCTGAATGTTTAGCTGTAAATGATTTTCCGAACACCCTTTCATTCTTCGTCTTCAAGGACCATATCCGTTATGAATGTTGGCTATAATCATGGTAATTTAATAATGTTCTTGAGGTTTCTCAGCCAAGACATTATTCTCTTCCCAATGATGCGCTTATCCCGAATCTTTCCTTGCATAATCAATTATAATGACAGGTACTTGAATCGATGTATAAAAGGCCACAGACATTGTAAGTATTCATGATATCTCTTTTTGTTTGTTCATCCCGTGCAGTACTTCTTAGTGAATTTACCCATCCAGTAGATTTTCAGATTAAATAAATCTGTTGTCTAGGTAGCTAAGAGCTGAGTATATTTGCCTTTAGTGACGAAGGATGTGTGTTCGATTCATTTGACAAATTAAAATCTATTGCCTAGGTGATGGGTTCGACGGTCCTGAAAACTTATTACATAAATGCTATCTGATCTATTATTTGTACGAGTACAAATCGTCGTGATAAACGTCGTAAAAAGTAATTACTATTTTATTGGGAATAATCCACAATTGAAATTTAAAATAAGTTTATTGACGTTTCAATTTCCACTTCGGAAATCGTTCTCAGAGTTCAAATTAATAAATTAAACAAATTTTGTTTTTTGCTACTTGATGAAAAATTCTTCTTAATAATTTAATTTTATCCGAGTCATTTATATTGACAATACAGACATATATTTTACGTTTTAAAGTAGACGACTTTAAAATAATATTGCTAATATTACTGAATTGCGTTCCTGGGACGACATCATTGTAAGATAGTTCATTCGATTAAATGAAAAAACTTTAACTTAAGAATACCCATAAGAGAAACCATAGGCTTTGACTTGTCTTTAAAAATACAACTACATGCAACGATAAAAGTAAAATTCTCGTCTTAATTAATTTTCGAATATCCATCAAAAATAATCATAGCATGTAATTAGTCTTTAAAAAGACAATCAAATGCCATGATGACAGTAAAATTCTCCTGTTAGCGATTCCATAGTAAATCATAAGGAAAAAACATCATGATTTACTATGAAATCACTAACAGGAAAATTTTACTGTTATCATGGCATTTAGTCATCTTTTTAAAGACGAATCAAATGCTATGATTTTTCTGACGGATCGAATGGGACACTTAACTTGTTTTTAAATTTGGATGCCCTGGCAAATGGGGCATCCGAGAGGCCTTTCTGCAGTGATGCCGCTTCCGTGCAGGTGGCGTTATGTGCCTTTTTCCCTTATTTACCTTTATTTTTGTTAATCCTCTAAAATTACCTCTTCTTCAAACGTGTGCCCGTTCAGCGAGCCAGTGACCTTGGTTTTTGACCTGTTTACTTTTGGATGACCTAAAACTCAGAAGTAAATTAAGTAAATGGTGTGAAGTAGACAATGCGGAAGTCAGAATGGCGACCTATTAACAACAAGGAAATATGTATTGAGTAGATGGGTGGAATACTTTAAACAGGCACTTAATGTGGAGGAACAAGAAGAATACCTGGAAGACGAAAGAGTTGAGGTATAAGGAGCAGACGAGAGAGAAGAGGAAGAACCAACGATTTTGGAAGTTAAAGATGCAGTTAAAAACTAGCCAGAAACAAATCACCCGGAATAGATAATCTCCCAGCTGAACTATATAAACAAGGTAGCCATGATACCTTTATGGTGTTACAGCAGCTTATAAAAGAAATATGGGCACAGAAATCTCTCCCCAATGATCGGAATATTGGAATACTTTGCACAATACACAAAAAAGGAGATATCTTTGAATGCTCTAACCACAGAGGAATTACGCTTCTAAATGCAGCGTATAAAATATTTTCCACAGTACTATGTCACCGTATGGCACCATATGCAGAACGGATAGTAGGAAAATACCAGGCTGGTTTCAGAGGTGGTAAATCTACAATTCATCAGATTGCAACCCTGAAACAAATTTTGGAAAAAACACTGGAATATATCCTTGATACTCATCACATATTTATAGACTACAAAGCAGCCTAGGACTCTGTGAATAGAAGAGAAATGTTCAAAGCAATGAAAGAGCTAGGAATACCAAGCCAGTTGTAAATTTAACAAAAGTAACTCTCTCTTCGCATTCTTCATTTATATTCCACTAGGAAACTAAGTTCCTGTAGTTGGCTGTATACCATGTATAACAAAATTTTTTATTTCAATCCTTTATAAAAGGTATATAATAAATATTATATACCTTTTATAAAGGATTTGAAATAAAAATTTTTTCTTCATTTATATGTTTATTTTTATCATCCCTACATGCTCTTTTAATTTCTCTATTTAACTTTGCTAATTCGTTTTTGTTGCTGTCGTTTTGATATATGAGAGATTTGATTCTCCTTTGCTCGTCGAGAAGTTGCAGCGTTCTGTCTGTTATCCAGTGTTTTCTTTTGATAATCTTTTTTCGGTTCTGGTTCTTTCTACAGAGGTTTCTATTGCATTTCTGAAACCTTTCCACATTTCTTCTGGGTTGTCTTGTGTGTTCAACATACTAGTTTCCTTTAATGCATCTCTAAATGTTTTCGGATTTGAAATCTCCAGCCTGTTTTGATTTTGGTGCGGCATTGTTCTTTTTAGCTTTATTTTGAAGCAAGCCCATAACAATTTATGATCGGATCCACATTCAGCTCTTGGTCTAGTTTTTACGTTTGAAAAACATGTCTTCCATCTGTTTTTAATCAATATGTAGTATTCTCCATTTGGGCTGGTCCACGTCGATAAACGACGGACATGATGTTTGAACATTGTGTTGACAATGGTCAAACTGTTGTCGGTTGCAAAATTTATTAAAAGTCACCCATGATTATGAGTGGTTCTTTAGATGAAATATTTCTTATTGTGTCTTCAATAACGGAGTATACGTCTTCCACTTCATTGTCTAACGCGTCTGAGGTTGGCATATAGACCTGAAGAATGTGCATTTTGTTTGGTGATGCTAGTAAGGTTATTTTTATAAGTCTATCATTTATCGGTTGGTAATCATACACGTATTGTAAAACTTTTTTAGTCACCATAATTGCAACACCATTTCTTCCTGTGTTATTTGCTCCCGATATGTATACAACATGATCTGCCGTTCGGAAGTGTTCTTGTCCTTTCCAATGGGTCTCCGAAAGTCCGCATATTTCTATATCCTCTCTTTCGACTTCTCGTTGTAGTATATGCAGTTTGCCTGGTTGCAATAATCCTCGAACAATCCAGGTTGTTATTCCCATTACTTTTCTTAACTGAAATTCTGATTTTCTTCCAGGCGCCAATTTCGCATGTGTTGCCTGGTTGCTCACAAACACATGCCCGGTAGCCCATTTGACACTAGTTGGTCCGCAACCAACTGACCGCCGATCGCTAATCGGATCGCTAAGCATATCTAACTGATTCGATACATACATGATAGTGTAGTCACGGGAATATAATCAGGTGGTTTCCCCTTGCCTGCCTGATCGCAGTATCACGGCCGGTTGAATCATTATGTGATATCCGCCCGTGAGTATCTGTCATTAAACCAACAGTAGAAATCATTCCGCTATAGCCTTAATGAAGTAATGTCATAGCTGCTGCCCTATGCCATGTCCTCGGTTGGTCCACGGGTGCTTATTTGGTAAAACCTTATTCACACCTATCCTACATATCTGTAGGACATTTTCCTATCAGCCAGTGGGACGCGCCGTGTCGTGGTTGAGGACTCCCCCGCCCGTCCGTCTTCCGCGAAGTACAGAAGAGTCCCTACTTAATTCAGAACTCCTCCACGCAAGCTGTGACAGACACTTGTAAATTATAATAACTAATACTTATTATAATTTAAAAGTTTCTTCTCATTAATACTGTAACTAAATTGTGTGCACGTTGGGACATTAGAATCTGAGAAGATGCATTAATATCTTTTTATCATTATAATGTAAAAATTATAGTCTATCTATCTAAGTATTTATCTTGTTCCCTTTGAAAGCCTTGCCTTGCCTCTTTTAAGAAAAGCGGTGGCAAGACCTACTGCTTTCACCAGAAAACGAGATTTCTGGAAAAACTTTATTTTATTATGTGAACATTTGTTTTCGGTTTTGTTTTAGCATTTCTGCATTTATTTAAAATGTTATTTATTCTTTAGATTTCATAATCAAACAAAGTCAGCCGTTTAGCTGCATTTATATTTTTTACTTTTCAGAAGACTTTTGTGATTACCAAGAAAATAACCAAAACCATACCAATCTTCCTACATCTATAACATTAGAACTATTGCCACCCATCAAACAAGAATCTGTGATAATTTCAACTGAATCTGCAAGAGAGTTGCTCCAAGAATCAGAATCAACAGAGGACAAATTCGAGTCTTCGGAAACAGAACTGGTCGCTGGAGTTCATTTTCTTTCAGATGACAATAATCTCAGTATCAGTTTAGATCCCATGGATCCAGATAGTTATGAAAAAAAGAAAAACGAATTTCTGGAGTACGTCGTTCAGGAAGATGGAAGCGTTGTTTGTAAACGTTGTGGTGAAGTTTTGGCATCCCGCACCCACTGGTATAGGCATAAATACAAAGTTCATATGGTACAAGCAAGTAATAAATTAGTTAGTCCTGCTCCTCTCCTCATGTGTCATCATTGTAAAGTATATTTTAAGAGTCGAAAAGGATATAGAGGACATATTGCTGCAAGGTAAGTTCTCGGTCTTATGTTTTTCAAAATTTCTAATTATCTATTATTTCTGTACAAAACGAACCAATATTTCAATAGCTACATCACAAGTGGCTAGAGTGCACACCGTTTCTTCCAATCATCTTTTCTACTCCCTTTCCTACTACTAAAGTTAGACTCAGCAAAATCGTCTAGCAGCGAAAAGGAATGCGCGCAAACCACTCGATACAAATTATAATTGATATATACATTATCTACATTTTTGAAGATCCTAATACAATTTTCTCATATAATTCTTATAACTAACTCATCATAAAGTGGGCCCCTTTCTTTCTATTTACTTTTTACTTAGATTTTTGGTAAAGATTCTGAATAAATTGGAAAATGTGAAGTTTTAAAGAAGTAGGCTTTCGGTAAGATAGTTTCGAAACAAATTCAGATTTCTGCTTTAATCTGAACCTTCTATAAATGCAAGGTATAACAGACGTTGATAAAGATGTTAATAGAGAATTGGCGAATCTAAAATTTGCATTCCACGACATGTCTATCAACTAAGCAGAAATCCATAACGAATTTGTTTCTTGTACTCATACAGAGTAGATCCGAATAAAATGGAAAAGACAGCAAATATTTGATTTCACGTTCAAAGCGTCTATGTATCTGTTGATACGTATTTCGACTTAATAAGTCTCATCAGAACAGTTATTCATAGCCGTTCTTAACGTGAAAAATAATCTTCTCTGTCTTTTAGGAAGCAACAATAAAATGGCTTCGTTATGGACGCAATAGCGACATCTGATAGAAAAATCGGTAAGATAGTTTCGAAACAAATTCAGATTTCTGCTTTAATCTGAACCTTCTATAAATGCAAGGTATAACCGACGTTGATAAAGATGTTAATAAAGACATGGGGAATCTAAAATTTGCATTCCACGACATGTATCAGATGTCGCTATTGCGTCCATAACGAAGCCATTTTATTGTTGCTTCCTAAAAGACAGAGAAGATTATTTTTCACGTTAAGAACGGCTATGAATAACTGTTCTGATGAGACTTATTAAGTCGAAATACGTATCAACCGATACATAGACGCTTTGAACGTGAAATCAAATCTTTGCTGTCTTTTTCATTTTATTCGGATCTACTCCGTATTAGTACAAGAAACAAATTCGTTATGGATTTCTGCTTAGTTGATAGATATGTCGTGGAATGCAAATTTTAGATTCCCCATGTCTCTATTAACATCTTTATCAACGTCTGTTTTACCTTGCATTTATAGAAGGTTCAGATTAAAGCAGAAATCTGAATTTGTTTCGAAACTATCTTACCGATTTTTCTATCAGATGTCGCTATTGCGTCCATAACGAAGCCATTTTATTGTTGCTTCCTAAAAGACAGAGAAGATTATTTTTCACGTTAAGAACGGCTATAAATAACTGTTCTGATGAGACTTATTAAGTCGAAATACGTATCAACAGATACATAGACGCTTTGAACGTGAAATCAAATCTTTGCTGTCTTTTTCATTTTTTTCATTTTAAGTAGGCTTTCGTTTATATGACCATGGAGGTGTTTCGCTAGTAGAAGATATGCCACCAACGTCTAATCCAATTGAATACAAAACGAGTATTTTATGTGGTGTACACACAATTGATGTGCCTTGATGATGCTACAAAAATACTCAATCCACTTTTATATGGGTATCACATAGATAATGAGAATCTGCAGCTCCCAAAAGTTTTAATTTTAATGTCTTCAAGCACAGACTTAATAGCACCATGTAAATGTAAAAATTGCTCTAAAAACTTATGTAGTAAATATGGAAAAGCTAGGATTTCCTTATATTTCGATGTAGATGCATGAAAGAAAATGTTATAGATAAAATCTTATTCTTCCTTCTTGTATGTAGGCTTTAAAGAAAGTTTCTTGTTCAATATTAGCCTCCTAAACTGTTTAAATTATCGCACCATGTTTTTCTTGGTCTGCCAATACTTTTTCGTCCATTTGGTGACTTATCTCGTGCTATTCGTACTATCCTATCCTCTACCATTCTACTAATATGTTCGTTCCACTTCTGTTTCCGTTTTGTCACCTATCCATTTATGTCTTCTATATTGCATGCTCTTCTTATGTTTTCGCTTTTCTCCCTATCCAACAGACTTTTCCCTGATATTCGTCGGAGTATTTTCATCTCTGTTGTTTCTAGTAGTCGTCTCGTTTTAGATGTGTTAGGTCTTGTCTCCGCCGTGTATGTTAATAGAGGTCTAATTGCTGCTTTATAGATTCTTGTTGTTGTGTCTTGTCTTAGGTTTTTGTTCTTCCAGATTGTGTCATTAAGAGATCCCGGAGCTTTACTTGCTTTTAAGCTTTGTTGTCGTACTTATTCTTCAACATCTCCGTAACTAGTTATGTGCTTCCTGCTTTAATATTTTCCCATAGATTTCAATTTTATATCGTAGTGGGTATTTAGATGTTGTCATACATTTGGTTTTTTCTGCTGATATTATCATATTGTATTTCTTGGCTGTTGTATTGAAGATGTGTGTTAATCTTTGGAGCTCGTCTTCTGTCTCGTCTCGTCTTAATGCGGCGTCGTCTGCATAACATAATATTTTGATTTCTTTGCTCCCCATTCTGTAACCATGACCTTTATGTACTGCTTGCATTATTTCGTCGAGTCACCCTGTCTGACTCCGCTTTGTACTGGTATACACTGTGTTAGTTTTCCATTTATCTTTGCCTTTATTCGATTATGTAAGTAGATGTTTTCTATGGTTTGTATAATATTGATTGGTATGTTTCTTTTATACAGTAGGTGTAAGACGTCTTCGTCTTATGATATGCTGGTTTATTGTATTCGATGGCCTTTTCTGTGATTTACAAATACAGCGTTTACTCAGGATCTTCCGGATCTGAATCCTTGTTGTTCATCTGATAAAGTTATTTTATTATTAATTAATATTAAACAGTTCCGTCAGGTTTCTTTCCCATTCGTTTGCTGGTATGTTATTCTATTCCTTCAATTCTGCCATTTCTTTCCGTTGGTTTCTTATGAATCTCCATATTTGTTTTTGTGTATCGTAGAAATCGCTTTCTACCCTTTTTGTATACTGTACCCAGTGTTTATTTTTTGTTCTTTACCAACTGTTTTGTTTCATTTCGCATTCTTCTATAGGTGTCTCGGGATTCTGAAGTATTTTATGTTTTGTACTTCGTGTAGGCCTTTCATTTCTCTTTACATTTCTCTTTTATTTCTTTTCTGAACCATGGTGTATTGTTTTTGTTTCTTTTGTTCAGTATGACTTTGCGTTTTCCTAGAGCTTCTGTTGATGATTCTTCAATGTTGTTTCAATTTTCTTCCAGCTCGCGTTTATATCTTCGATGTCGTCTATTTTTTTAGCTGTATCTTCTGTGCTAGCCTTCTTTGGTACATTTCTCTTGTAAAGTCGTTCCACAGTGATTCTACATTGAACTTTTCCTCAGTGATTTTCTGTAGAAAATGTTTTGGTGTTATTTTCATTTTTAAGGGGGGTATGTTGTTATTTTTCTTCTTTAATTATCGTTGAGTTCGTTCAAATTATTTTTACTTAGGGAAAGAATGGATTTTCAATGTTAACAGGTATTTATTTAGCACTGTTCTTACATGAACAAACTGAAGAATAACAAGACTTGTATAAAAAAACAAAACATGAAGCGTTATAACTTCTTAAGTCAAAAAAAACTAATAATCCGTATGGCCCTTTTTCTAGTAGGACGCATGGCACAACATTACCAATAATACAGGACGCAGAGCGACCTACAGGGTAGGCAACATACACAACACATTGCAACACAGGTTGCATACACTTAGGAGATTTGTTACACATACTTATTTTTGCTAGTACTATAGTGTATTTTTATGTATGAGAGAGTAATAAAACAATAAATTATGTATGCAAATCCCTAAACTGTTGATACGGGTGACTCAATGAAAAACAGATATTTGTCAACAAGTTTACAGAAGTATATAGGAAAACAATTTTAAATTGACTATGACCACCAGGTATAAAGGTTGGAGCAGAATAGAATACAATAGTTGTGAGGGTTACTAATCCCTAAATAAGGTTGCCAGTGTCGGAGTGATGGAGGTTAACAGGTAGTAATGAATTTGCAAGAAATGTAAGATGTTTATTTTATTGGTTATATATAACCAATAAAAGTTTAATAAGTACCTACCTATTTGCAAAATAAAGTTTAATTCTTTAGATAAAATAAAACGTTTTATTTTATCTGAAATGAGTGCATTCCACGAAGTAAGGGTTTCAACAATCAAACATTTAATTCTTTAATTCCAGGAATCTACGACAGTAATTGACTAGATAATTACCTTCTAAACTTATTCCACAGAAAATGTGATAGTGGGTTTTTCCATTTTGTAGGAAGGTCCAAGTGGCGTATTCAAAATTCTTAACAGTTCACTAAAAGTAGGTACTTCAGTTGCAAGGTGCAGTTTATTGTGTATACTAGTGTTATGGAAAATTTGGAAGTGCCGTGTAAACGCCGAAAAATTGGTCCTTTAACAGTTAATGAAAAAACATTAATATTTAATTGTTTTAAATCATTTACAGACAAACGTTTATGTGAAAGTGTTGATGAGACCGTTGAGTTAGTTAGCAGTACACTTGGTGTTGAGAAATCTACGATTTACAGAGTTATTAAAGAAGAGAAATGTGGTAGTTTTCAAATGCCACGTAATGCTCCAGGGAAACCAAAATTTCAAATAGAATATCATTTTAAAGAAGGACTTCGACGGAAAGTGCATGAATTCTTCTTTAGACAAGAATTTCCAACATTGGATAAAGTTCTTGTCTCAGTTCGAGATGATAAGGATTACCCAGAAATGAGTCGAAGTACGTTATGGAAACTTTTAAAAGAAATAGGCTTCCGCTGGAAAAAAAATCCCAGAAAGTCTATTTTATTAGAAAGAAGCGATATTGTCATATGGAGAAGACATTTTCTAAGAACCATAAAGGAAATGAGAAACCAAAAAAGAAAAATATTTTATCTTGATGAAACATGGATCAACGAGGGTCATACACCAAATAAATTTTGGCAGGATGAAACTGTTACAAGTCAAAGGCACGCTTTTGTAAATAACTTGTCTACTGGTTTAAACCCACCGTCAGGAAAGGGACGCAGGCTGATAATAGTACACATTGGCAGTTCAGACGGTTTTGTTGAAGGTGGTTTATTAACTTTTGAATCAACTCGTACCGGTGACTACCATGAAGACATGAACGCTGATGTCTTTCAAGAATGGTTCGAACAAATGATAGATCTTTTTCCTAAGAACTGTGTAATAGTAATGGATAATGCAAGTTATCACTCCAGACTTATAGAAGGACTGCCCACAACCAAGTGGTTAAAAAAAGACTTGCAGAATTGGCTGAGTTCAAAAAATATTACGTACCATCCCGGATCTATAAGAAAGGAACTTTATTCGTTGTGTGCCCTTCATAAAGAAAAATTTAAAAAATACGAAATTGATGAAATTGCCAAAAATCGTGGAATGACAGTACTTAGATCCCCACCATATCATTGTGAATTAAACCCGATTGAACTGGTATGGGCACAGATAAAGAGTGAAGTTTCAAGAAAAAATACCACTTTTAAAATTCATGATGTTAAACAGTTGTTTTTGGAGGCCGCAAATAATGTAAAACCTGAAAACTGGGAAAAGGCAGTAAATCACACTATTAAAGAAGAGGAAAAAATGTGGAAGCTGGACAATATTACTGATAAAATGATCGAGCCAGTTATTATAAATCTTGGTTCTGAAAGTTCATCTTCTGAATCTGATTTGGATTTGTAACAAGTAGCTGTAAGTTTTATATTAATATTTTTATTCATCTATTTAACATACCTTAGACGGTTTTAAAAACTCTTTTTCTCTTTTGTAATTTTTAAAAATTAAAAAAAATGTGAATTTTTTAAAACCCTTTTCAATGTAGGCCAGTCAGTTCTAACATAGTGTGTGATAAAAGAGGTCACTTTTGTTTACATACACATAACACTTTATAACACTGAAATAATTCATTTATTTTTTACAATTATTCAAAGTAATTTTTCAATTAATCTTGAGCACGCCCATGGAGTGGTCGGAGGTACCAGTTAAAATTATGCTAATTACTCTCTCGTTCATAAAAATAAACTATAGTTTAGTTCAGTATATGTTCAGTTCCTGCGTCTGCTGAGTTTAAAGTTCGGATATCTAGATTCTGCCTTGGGTGGATTTTTTTATTAGTGACTATAAAATCTATCATATATTTGTGCCCCCTGGAATTTTTAAATGTATATTTATACTGGAGCTTATGGTCGAAAAATGTATTATTGATTCTCAGTTCGTTAAAAGCACAGATATTAGCCATGAGTTCTCCATTTGCGTTGACATGGTTTTCATTAAATCTTTGTTCTACTCCTGGAACTATTTTATTCCCGACGCGTGAATTAAAGTCACCCATAAGAATTAAGGGTTCTTCATGAGATATTTCATCCAGGATGGTTTGAAATTGTTTGTAGAATGCCTCTTGTTCCTCCGGGTTTACAGTCCTCCGGGCTATAGAAGGATATGACATTTCGATATGACTTCGTATTAATTCTATTATTGTGACATGGGCTTATAAATACAACAATGATGATTTTTTTTGGATATGACATGACCCCTGTTTTTAACGGAACTAGTTACAGATTTAACAACACTATTTTGAACTCCAGTAGAATGATCGACATTTTATTTCATATACGTTTATATTTTTTAGGCATTCAGAACAACCAATTAACGAAGTGGTAAACATAGTGCCGAAAGAAGAAACTGTTGAAGCTATTACTGATGTTTCAATGACCATAACTCGACGAAAAAATGATAAAAGTACAGAGTGGGAAGAACAACGAGTTAAAGAAGAAAAACTAGTAACAGATATTATCAACAGGGTAAAGAAAGAATGTGAGCTGCAGGGATCGACTATATCGAGGAGAGGTTATAGTAGAAGATCAACTTCCATTATGAACACAGCTTAATTAATTTTATTGAACAAATGTGCCAAAATTGAGTCAGAGTATTTTTATATATGAGTAGATTATTCAGTTCCTATTTATGTGGTTGTAATTTTAAACGTAGACATGTTTTGTTATTGGAATGCAAAAACTTTTCTATGTGTGGCTGGTTTTTAATTAACCTTTATTGTTGACTGCATATTTTCTGAAATATATTACATTCGTCAGGATTTAATAATTAAAGGTTACAGATACAAAACTGTTTATCAACTGAATCTCAGGTTAACAAAATGTTTGGGAGTAAAATCATATAAAAAATAAGAAAAAACTGTATTTCTCTGTAGGTTTTTTACAATAATATTTTAAAATTGATCACTGGTCTCAAGGCCGAAATATTAAGACTTAGTTATCCTAACTATTTGGAATTATATTGATAAAAGGCTGTAAAAGAGATCAGTTGCTATTAAGCAAATGTTGACAAATACTCCTCAACCGTACATTTAATACATTATTTACAGAAATCTTTTACAGTCTTATTCCAACCTTTGCTGGAGACGGTCGCATAAATTTGTTTTTCTAGTACAAAAATATCTATTATTATAGTAACCAGTTCTTATTGGAAACTATATCGTTAATTGCTAATATTAATTATCAGTGTTGTAAAAACGCAAACAAAATAAAACAAGTGCTATTTCCAAACGCCAAATACCGCAAATAAAAGTCATAGGCGTATCATAAATAATTGTTCGTGATGTATAAAATATTTAATCGTGATACAGGATGGACATAGACAATCCGTTCTTAAATTCAAACAAAGTGAGCAGATCTCCGCCGAGAAGTTCAACTTCAGAAAAACACATTGCTAATCTGCAAATAACTACCATGCAATAACCATCGAGCAACAGAACCTTGTCTAGCGAACAACAAAGGAATGAAAACTGCTCAACCAATATAGTACTCCAAGAGACAGAGTCAACTGAGAATCAACATGAACAACCAGGTAACTCTTTTATTTCTAATCATGCTTCTTCTTCTTCTTATCTACCGTCACAAATATACATCGCTAATCCACAAGATAGCCAAGAAAACAGAGATCAAGAATGGAAAACTGTTCAAGCCCACAAACGAGCAAGAAATGACAGCCCTGGAGGTGATAAACAACTAAAACAAACAATAATGAGCGATTACTGGCTCAAAGCACCCACACCAACGTCTAATAGATTTGCTAGCTTAGATGAAGTACCTGATGAGACCAACCAAACCAGAACTGATGCAGTTAAAGAAAGTATTCAACCCCCACCCATATTCGTTTCAGATGTAGGTGATATACAACCTCTTCGACAATTGTTAGAAACAATATCCCCTCTGGGATATTCCATCAAATGTCTCTATAACAACCAAGTAAAGATCCAGCCCTCAACTTCTGAATATTACCGAAACATAACCAAAGCACTCAATGAGAAAAATACACATTATTACACCTACCAAACAAAGGAAGAAAGAACATTCCGAGTTGTGCTTCGTAATATGCATCAGACAGCAGATAAAGACGCTTTAGTACATGAGCTAGGATTAATGGGACACGAAGTAACCAACATAGCTAATATATATAAGAATGGATCCAAAATAGCGCTTCCGCTCTTTTATATAGAATTAAAAACTAAGCCAAATAATAAAGACATATATGATGTGAGAGCACTCCAGAACATGATTGTGTCCTTCGAACCACCATATCCCAAACGTCAGGTTCCCCAATGTACCAAATGTCAACGCTACGGTCACACACAAAAATTCTGCCATATGCCTCCAAGATGCGTAAAGTGTGCAAGTAATCATCTTACTTTACACTGTCCACGAAAAGAACGCAGCAATAACGTAAAATGTGTACTTTGTATGGGAAACCATCCGGCCAACTATAAGGGCTGCAGCGTATACAAACAAATACAAAAAGAAAAATTCCCCCAACTCAGAAAGAATCAAGAGACCCACAGAACAGACACCCATGAAACCAATAGTCAAAGAGTAACCCCTGGTGTTTCTTATGCTCAAAAAACTTCAGGAAATAGTCAAGCGGATGAAATCACAAATCAACAAACTAATGTCGGCTCAAACCATTCAACGAAAATTGCCAACCTTGAAAACCTGATGACAAAACTAGTAGAGAGAATGGACACTATGCTTAACCTTCTTATGACTATGATTTCCAAAATGCACTAATGCAACACAGACTTAAAATAGCCGTCTGGAACTCAAATGGCCTAACGAACCACATCCAAGAAATAAAAATTTTCCTCGACGAGAAGAAAATTGATGTTATGCTTGTATCAGAAGCTCATCTAACAGACAAAAACTATATCAAAATTCCCAAGTACATTGTCCACTACACAAAACATCCAAATGACAAGGCACACGGTGGAACAGCTATTATTATCAAATCTAATATAAAACACCATGAGTTAAATAAGCTCAGTGAAAAGTACCTGCAATCAACTAGCATTGTCATCGAAGACTGGCTAGGCAACCTTACCTTATCTGCGGTCTACTGTCCTCCTGGTCAACCAATCAACGAAAACAACTTTAGCACCTATTTCAGTTCTCTTGGACACAAATTCATAGCAGGAGGAGACTTTAACTGTAAACATCATCACTGGGGCTCTAGGGTAATTACAACAAGGGGTAGACAACTGCTGAAGTCAATAACAGGAAACAACCTACAACACATATCTACAGGAGAACCAACTTATTGGCCTACAGATCCAAATAAAACACCAGATCTCTTAGACTTTTGTGTGATTAAAGGTATCTCTCTTAACTATTTAGCAATAGAATCATGCTGGGACCTCTCTTCAGATCATTCTCCCATTCTAATTGACCTAGACTCCAAAATCATACTCAGAAATAAGCCTCCAGTCCTAACCAATAATCAAACAAATTGGAAAATATTCCGAAGCGCACTAGCAGAACAAATACCAACGAACTTGCCACTTAAAACAGAATTACAAATTGAAAATGCGGTACAACAACTTACTACCTCGATACAAAAGGCAGGTTGGATTTCTACTCCTGAACAAACAACATGGAAGGAAAGCATAAACTGTTCGCAAAGTGCAAAAAACCTGATCGATGAGAAAAGAAAACTTAGGAAAAAGTGGCAAAACACACACGCTCCTATTGACAAACAAAATTTAAACAGAATTACCAGAAGACTTAAAAATCTATTAAAAGAAGAGAAAAACAGGGGGATCCAAACTTACTTAGAAAATTTGACTCCGTCCAAAGACACCAATTATTCTCTATGGAAGGCGACGAGAAAGGTAAAAGGTCCACAAGACGCCATACCTCCTCTAAAAAATGACAAAGGTAAATGGGCAAGAACAGACACAGAAAAATCTGAGACATTCGCTGAACATCTTTCTACAGTATTTAGTCCATTTAACAGAGTAGTGCCATTAGAACAAGAAGAACCATTTAATTCTTTTCTTGAGGCTCCATATCAAATGGATCTACCAATCACCAAGTTTAACATTAAAGAAGTAAAACAGATAATAAAGAATGAAATACAACCCAATAAGGCTCCGGGATTCGACCTCATAACGGGTAAGATCCTCCAGGAACTAACCAATGACTGTTACAGAATAATCACTATGATCTTCAATGCTATGCTTAGTCTGCATTACTTCCCTCTGCAATGGAAAGTGGCACAGATTATACTCATTCAAAAACCTGGTAAAGATCCAAAAGATGTCAACTCATACCGACCGATTAGTCTACTCCCAGTCATCTCTAAGGTCTTCGAAAAACTTCTACTACGAAAAATCAAACCAATATTGGACGAAAAGTGTCTCATACCTGACCATCAATTCGGTTTTCGTAACCAACATGGTACAATAGAACAAGTTCACAGACTATACACAACAATAAGAAGTAGTCTCGAGAACAAGCAATATTGTACTGCAGCCTTTTTAGACGCCTCTCAAGCTTTTGACAAGGTGTGGCATACAGGACTTCTGTACAAATTAAAGAAAAATTTACCTTACCCTTACTTTAAACTGCTTCAATCATACCTTACAGAAAGGAGATATCTGGTAAAATATAGTGAAGCCTATACAAAACTCTACCCCATCCTATCTGGTGTACCTCAGGGTAGTGTGCTCGGACCGATTCTGTACCTGATATATACGGCTGACTTGCCAATAAGCAATAATCTAACGCTTGCAACATTCGCAGATGATACTGCTTTCTTGTCCTCTCATAGCAACCCAATAATAGCATCAGAGAGACTGCAACTACATCTGAACAAAACAAATGAATGGCTTAAACTCTGGAGAATTAGAGTAAACCCCTCAAAATCTACACAAATTACATTCACTCTAAGAAGAGGTACATGTCCACAAGTTAACCTCAATGGACATCCTTTGCCCCAAAAGCATGACGTAAAATACTTAGGTATTCACCTTGACAAACGTCTAACTTGGACCAAACATATATGGACGAAAAGGCTTCAATTGGGAATTTTATACAGAAAACTTTACTGGATGTTGGGAAAAAACTCTCACCTATCGATTGACAACAAGCTGCTGATATACAATACAATAATAAAACCCATTTGGACATATGGCTCACAGCTCTGGGGTTCAGCTAGCAAATCTAATATTATGATAATACAAAGATTCCAATCCAAAACTCTGAGAACAATCGCTAATGCACCTTGGTATATCCAGAATGATGCAATACATAGAGATCTTCAGGTACTAACAGTCTCTGAAGAGTGCAAAAAAACTTCTGAACAATATCAAAACAGGTTGCGGGTGCATCCTAATACCCTGGCACACAATCTTCTCAACAACCAACAAGCGAAGAGATTGAAGCGACATGACCCCTTGGACCTACCTCACCTATCCTGACAGAGCCTACAGCAGTGGGAGTTCCGCCTTCAACAGCACCCAGCCATTGTGATCAGTGCCGCTTTTAGTGCTCGCGTATCAGTGTATGTGCGCATCCTACCGGTAAAAAGCCAATTTGTGTCGTGATGATTTGGTCACTGGACCTTACATCTCTCTGTCATGTAAAGACAAAAAATTTTACTTATTGTTTTCACTGCAAAACAGATTGTAAAAATCTTAAATGTTAATAAAAAAAAAAAAAAAAAAAATCTTTTACATGTATATTTTGATTGCATTGCAAATTTTGCAGAAATAATTTTAACAATAATACCCCACCTTTAATTTTCTTTAAGCATACTTATATATGTATATTTCGTTGCAAGATATTTCGGATTGAATCTTCTAGGTATAGTTGTATACAGGGTCGGACTTTTACTGATATACTGATATATTTTATCAAAATTACGGCAATCCAACAAAGTAAAAGAAAAATACATATAATTAATACTTTTACGTTAAAATATATATTTAACTTAGTGAAAAAATACAAAAAAAAATAATTTTAAACTTAACTCTCGTCTACATTTAAATCGGTATTACTATCATCGCTATCGTTTAAATCTATAACGACTCAATTTTTAATGTTTTGGAGCTGTTAAGTATTTTTCTTCCAGTTTTTTGACATGCTCTATACATTTTTTCCAATTATCTGCTGTAATATTATTACATTCGGTCTTAATTAAATCTACAACAGTCGAAAATGATTTAGGAGAATGATTATAATTCCTCACATTACTTTTTAATTGATGCCACAACAGTTCTATTAGATTCAGTACACAATAGTAAGGAGGTAATCTCAATACTTGCAAGTTGTTTTTTGTGTGTAAGAATCCATAAAATATATTTCATGTTTTGATAAAAATTCTGGAATTTTAGCTTTGTTTGAATTAGTGTTTGGAATTTTACTCTTCTCTACTCTCTTTTACTCTTCTAGTCTACAATGATACGAAGCATTATGGAAAATAATAACGCTATTTCTTTTTAATTTAGGTAGTAATTGCTGCTCAAACCACTTTTCAAACAAAGTACTGTCCATGTCTTGATGATCATCTAAGCGACAATACTTACACTCTTAGCAGAGAGTAATAAAGCATCTTCTACCCATCCTGATTCTCCCCCACAATGTAAAATACAAATTTTCTTCCATCTAGAGGGAGAAACATTGGTGACGCAATTTTTACTACCATCGGTCTAACATTTCTTAACTATATCATGGGTATCGAACCAAGTTTCATCCAAATGATACAAGTTCTTCCCTTCACTTCTAAAAGACCTTAGACTCTCCAAATAATCGAACCTCCACTTTATTAAACGGCTGGATTCCATAATTGCCTGCCATTTATTCACTGTTTTAAACATAAAACCATTAGATTTTAAAAACCTCCAAAAAGTAGTTTTATGACACTCGGGGATTATTTCTTTGTTTCTTAATTCACTCAAAAGTTTATTTAAAGTTGGTAAGTTATTGACTGAATACATATGATATATTGTTTCCCGTATAGCTGATAAATGAAAATTCGGCAATACTCGCTAATACTTGCTACTTTCTTTTTTTTTCTACTCAACACTGGACTGTCTTTTATAAGTTCGTACACAGTGGATCGTGGCACTTGTGTCAAAAAAACCGTCTTTTTAATCGCTTCTGATTTAACCATCGTCGAAAGAAGACCTAAGAAAGGACATGTAATTTTACTTTTTAAGAAATTCTGCTCGGAATTCTGTGTTTTTTATGAATTAATTAATCGGTAAATATGATTAACCTTCCTAATACCTCCAGGAATAACGTTTTTATTAATATCTGTAATTAAGTTTAATCAATCGTTTTGAGGGTTTCGAGGAAAGTTTTGGAAAATGGTTACTAATGACTGTACTAGTTACTTGCCATGATGTCCAGTCGCATTATTTACATATTAGCAGTTGCTTGTAATGTGTTTACTTTATCTTTGAAATTCCATTCTTGCTATTACACAGTGGGAACTTTTATAATTCCTCTATTAGCATATTTTTGTCTAGATTCTTCGAAGCATCACTTTCTAGTTGTCTCTCTAAGAATTTGTAAAGTGCAATTAGCCCTAAGTATGTCTGATATGTGATAACTGCTAAAATTACCTGTTTATTTGGTGAGTTTCTGAATGTGACTGTCTTCTGTCTTTGATTTTTAATTTGTTGAATTGGTACTAAACAAAATATACAGACAATAAAGAGTTAAAAAATGGTAAGGTTAATGAGTGATTAATAAGTGAACCAAACTACTGGGGCGAGAAGTCGCCCCATCTGGTACTGGTTGTTTTAAAATTCACCCGGTATTAGGAAGGTTAACTAAAGAGTATTTTTAACGAGTAGTTACCGTTGTAAACGTTAAGCACGTTTCGCTTTGTATCGCGTGTGAGACGAATATTACCAGAACGTTTTTCAGGTTCAGACTCGTCTTCACTTCCTAAAATAGTGGCAGGAATGTACAGGACATAGTCACTAATCATTTCTATATCACTCATATTTATAGTTATTACACCGACTCCTGTTCTAAATGAACGACAAAAGAAAAATGAAGTTCTTTTCAAATAAACTTTCTTCTCACATAAGCCCATTTAGTGATAATTTGATATTAACTAAACATTATCCTTTTACCTGAATAAAATTCCAAGAAATTTTCTAATTTCTTATAAACACCGGCTTTACGTACCAAGAAATTTGTAATTCTGAATTCCAAATACAAATGCAATTAACTGATTAAATTTAAATAGGTACACAAAATTATGCTTAAAATTTTATTTATCAATCGTTAACAACTCAAAATTGAAATACGTACCTGGCTACACCTACTTTGTATCATTTAGTAAAGTACCTTTAAATTTGGATAGAATTTAAAATTGAACCTAATGTAACGAAAGACTAAGGGTGACTATTCGTTTCGTTATAGCATTAAGGGAGTACAGTCATTTTATCCCCCAATCCAAATCGCCCAGTCTCTTAATCTGGGGAATTCCATCCGAATTATATTGCAACGGATAGTACCAGCCCATTTCTCTTTCAATATTTGCTTTACTTTCAGATTTTTATTTATACTAATACAAATTACGTGTTTATAGAGTTTTTTCATTATGGTAACAAAACGTGATAAATAATATTGAAATAGAGATTATATAATAATGTTTACATCATTCAGAAGTAACATAGATATAGTAGTAAACAGAACCCTCAAAACTGTCTCGTTAAAACTATTTCAATTATACAGAATAACGCTATTTTAAACTTACTGTAGTCTTGTGTACATTTACTTCACTTAAAATAATAGTTAAAGTATTTTTAATACCTGTCTAGGTGTGTATGATTTGTACATTGATTGGTTCACTTAAAAAATTCATAATACTATATAATATTTTGATAAACTAATAATTATATGCAAGCAGCAGATAAATTTAAAAATTCGATCTCAAAATAAGGGAAATGTATTTGTTTTATACCTTCCAGACATATTTTTTTTGAAAAAATGCTAAAACAGGTTAAATTTTATTCCGCAGAGAACAACTTTCTTCCATCATTTCCTCGACTGTAATCCCCCCTGTTTTTTAGTCACTACGACCCACACAATTTAAATAGGAAAAGTAGTGACTGTGGCATGTTTGTACCTCTTGGTTGCAATCGACGGTCATAAATTATTAATCATCATTAGTGGTGCTATAGTTCGTAAGTTCTCTGCTACAGCTCTAGTTGAGATTCGACCTTCCCCAGTCTATTTCGCCAGTCGTTTCTTGTTCATCGCCCACCGTTGCCAGTTTACTGCGCTGATCTTCCTCTCGTCCTCGAGACTCGACTCGAGTTCGTTTAATTCGAAATTAATTCTTTTGCGCCTATGCCCTTTATCGTTTATAGCTCCAAATATTTTGCGGAGTATTTAACGCTCGAATATTCCCAGAAGTCTTTCATCCTTCTGCGTTAGAGTCCATGTTTCCGCCCCGTATGTGAGGATCGGCCTCAGCAGTGTTTTGTACATAATAATAATAGTTTTTCTTTCGGTATTTCTTGAGTAGAACTGTTTTTGGAGTTCATGGTATGCCCTATTTGTAAGGTTTATTCGTTTTTTAATTTCTTCGCATGTTTTATTGGTAGTAGTCACTAGCTAGCCAAGTTATGTGAAGCTGTCAACATGTTTAAAGATATGACTTCCAAATGCTGTTTCTCCCCTTCTTAATTTGCTATAGGATCTGTTTCGCGGCCGTTTTTAATTCTAGGAAATATTGCTTAACATCTCGCTTGCTACGCTCTATTATGGCAATGTCATCAGCATATGCTAAGATTTGTATCGATCTATTATAAATAAAACTGCCCTCTCCAATTCGTGTGTCTCGGACTCCCTTTTCCTATATAACATAATATAAGGACTGCCTTATATGTTATATAGGAGGCAAGCCAGGGCATCCCCTTGTTTGAGTCCATTCTTTATCTCAAAGGATCGAGAATTTTCTCCCTGTATCCTAACGCTGACTTTTAAGTTAGACATTGTTATTTTCGTTAATCGGATAAGTTTTTCTGGTATACCAAACTCACGCATTAATTGGTGTAGTACTATTCTCTTGGCACTGTCGTATGCGGCCTTGAAGTCGACGAATAGATGATGGGTTTCAATGTTAAATGCCAATGTTTTCTCGAGGATGTGTCTTATTGAATGAATCTGGTCAATTATTGATTTTTCTGGAGTAAATCCGACCTGGTATTTTCCAATTATGCCAACTGTGTAAACTTGTAGCCTTTCGTAGAGAATATTTGCTAGTATTTTGTAAGCAGTTGTTAACAGGGTTATACATCCGTAGTTGTCACACTGGAGCTAATCGCCTTTTTTATGTAACGGGCATATCACGCCTTGAGACCATTCACAGGACATGGTCTCAAATTGCCAGACAAGAAGTAAAAGTTTTGTAGCAGAGCGTCGCCACCATTCTTGTAGAGCTCACTACAAATTTGATCAGTTCCTGGTGCTTTATTATTTTTAATGGCTTGGGAAGGCCCCGTAAAAGATGGATAGACGACGTAGAGAGGGATCTTAAAACCATGAATATCAGGCAGTGGCGAAGGAAAGTATCCGACAGGGCAGAATGGAAGAACATTGTTAAGCAGGCCAAGACTCACAAAGGGTTGTAGCGCTTAGAGTTAGCTTAGTTAGAGTTGGCTTAAACTGTACTCATTTTGTTTACATTTCTGTAGAACTTTAGTGTTTCGTTTTGATCTCTTGGCCATTTTATGTTTTCTAACTGCTTTTCTTCAAATTGCCTTTTTTGAATTTAGGAATATATTTTGTTTCTGAACCATTTATTGGATTTCGATAATTATTTTTTCCACACTATAGATTTGTGTCTAAGGAATTACTGTACAAATGTTTTCTGAGGAATATCAACCTTTACTCATATACGGGTGTAAAAATAAAGTTGTGTTTTTTATCTTATTTTGCAACAAAATGTGGATTTATTAGAAACAAATGCTACATCTTATTAATACTGATAAATAGCTTCCCATTTTCTCAACATTTTCGTTAAAAAATAATCTCGGTATATCTCTTATCAAAGATTATACAAAATTTTAAATGTAATAAGTTATAACGGGCATTTAAAGTAAAGGAAAGCAAAGGAGACAATACTTACATAAATTTTATTGATATTTAAATCAACTAAAGCCTAAGACAACAAAACTTTAATAATCTTTAACAAATTCATTCTCTCAAAAATATTTAATAACGAGTATCTCCTCAATTTCTAAGTACTTCTTCACAGCCAATATATATATATATAATGGCTATACACCCCAGTGTGGGGTTAAACCGCAAATGCTTTCTAGATCCGATTTCTTAAGTGGATCAGTCTTTTTGTTTATCTTATCTTCTTGACAATATCTCTCCATTTTTTCCTGTCTCTAGTTCTTCCTCTCCATTCTCTGACTCCTGCCCTTTGGAGGTCTTCTTCAACTTCTTGCAGCCACTTTGATCTCGGTCTTCCCCTTCTCTTTTTTCCTCCTGGATTCCATTCTATCATTGCGTATGTCACTGCCTCATCGCCTGCTCGCCAAATGTGACCTAACCATCTAACTCTGCATTGCTTTATTTTAGTTACGATGTCTTCCTTAAGTTCTTCCTTAATTTCTGCATTTGTTCTGCTTCTATATTCATTTTGCTCTGTTCTGATTGGTCCTAGTATGGTTCTCATAATCTTTCTCTCTGCTATTCTTAAGTCTTCTTCATCTTTTTTAACCATCGTCATTGTTTCTCCTGCATATAATAATATTGGCCTAATTATGGTGTTATAAATGCTCATCTTACTTTTTTTAGTCAGTGTTTTGCTTTTAAGTAATGTTTTGTTTGCAAAATAAGCTTTATTCGCTGCTAATATTTTTTCTTTTATTTCGGATTTCCTTTCTCCGGATTTACTTATTGTAACTCCTAGGTATTTGAAGTATTCTACTTCTTCAAACTCAGAACTTCCTATTTTGATTTTTTCTTTCATTGGTTTTTTCCCTAATCTTAATATTTTTGTCTTTTCTTGATTTAATCTTAGCCCCATTACCTCCCCTTTCTCTCTTATTTCTTCTAGCATTTCTTTCATTATTTTTCTATTCTTTGCAATAATAGCAATATCGTCTGCATATGCAATTATTTGACCACCTCTTGTTCTGAGATTTCCTTTATTTATATTTCGTA
Organism: Diabrotica undecimpunctata; assembly: GCF_040954645.1. Taxonomy (NCBI): domain Eukaryota; kingdom Metazoa; phylum Arthropoda; class Insecta; order Coleoptera; family Chrysomelidae; genus Diabrotica; species Diabrotica undecimpunctata. The sequence goes on along the minus strand of NC_092804.1, from coordinate 114,157,180 downwards.
GTACATATTCTAATGCTAGATTAAATAGCGTTGTTGATAAGGAATCTCCTTGTTTCATCCCTTTATTTATAATGAATTCCTCTGTCTCTCCTTTTTGTGTCTTTATGCTTATTTTTGTAGTTGAGTTTATGTGGAATTTTTAATTTTTTAAGTGCTATCATTAATCCGTTCCTTTTAATTGAATCAAATGCCTGTTTGAAGTCTATGAATAACATTTCCAATTCTAATTTATACTCGTTTGCTTTTTCCATTATTTGTTTTATTGTGTGTATTGCATCTATTGTAGATCTTCCTTCTGTGAATCCACATTGGTACTATCCTACTGTCTTCTTTGTGATCTTTGATAACCTCTTTTTTATTATTGATGTCAATATTTTATATGTTGTATTTAGTAACGTTGTTCCTCTATAATTTTCACAGATTTGTTGGTCTCCCTTTTTATGTACTGTTATGATCTGCCCTACCTCCCAGTCCCCTGGCATTTTCTCTTCTTTCCATATGTTTTTCAATAGTGCCAGTATTTTTCCTCTTAGTTCCCTTCCCCCGTATTTTATTAGTTCCATATTAATGCCATCTTTACCAGGGGCTTTTCCATTTTTGCTTCTCTGTATTACTTCATCCAATTCCTCTAATGTTGGTTCTTTTAAAATTTCGATATCTACTTCTTCTACTTCATCTGCTTCTTCTTCGTGCACCGTTTCCTCCTCGTTATGCATTTCTTCTTCTGTTGTTTCCTCCGTCAAGAGCTCTCTGTAGTAATCTCTCCATACTTGTTTGTATTCTTGGTCCTCTAGTATCACTATTCCCTCTCTATTTTTTATTCCGTTTGTTTTGCCCTTGTATTTTTTGTTTTGTTCTTTAATCTTTTTGTAAAAACTTTTCGTATTTCTGTTTGTTCTTTCCTGCTCTATTTCCTGCATTTTTTTGTCTACCCATCTTCTTTTATTTTGCCTTATCACTTTCTTAGCATTCCTTCTTAATTTTTCATATTCTTCTCTGTCTTCCTCTTTATCTGTTCTTAGCCATTTATTTCTGGCTTGCACTTTTTTTCCTGTTATTGCTCTACATTCTTGGTTATACCATTCGTCTTTTGTTTTAGCCTGACTTTTACCTATTTGCATATTTGCACCTTCTTCTATTGATTTTTTGATCGTCTCCCATTCTGTGTTTATATCTTCTGCTTTATATTTTTCTTTTATTTGAACTGTTACTGCCTCTTCATATTTTTTCTTACTTCTTCATTACTCATTTTATTGACATTCCACTTTTTATGTTGGTTTTTTTGTTTTGTTTCAATTTTAACTTTTTGTCTTATAGTGGCTGTGACCATGTAGTGGTCTGAATCTGCACACGCACCTCTGAACGTTCTTACATCTTTTATTGACGATTGCTTTCGTTTATTAATCATTATGTGATCAATTTGACTATATGTTTTCTGATCTGGTGACCTCCATGTTACCTTATGTATTTTAGGGTGTTCAAATTTTGTTGAGCTTATTAACAAATTTGTTCTTGTTGCTAGGTTACATAGTCTTTGCCCATTGTCATTCGTGTTTTCGTGTATTGTATGCTTTCCTGCAATTTGTTGTAAAAAGTCCTCTTTTCCAATCTGGGCGTTGAGGTCTCCTAGTACAAATATGACATCTTCTTTAGGTATTTTTTCTATCTCCTCTTCGACCTTATCATAAAAGATTTTTTTTTCGTCTGCATTGCTTGTTTCTGTGGGGGCGTATAAATTCAAGACTGATATATTAAATGGTTTGCTGTTGACTCTAACATAGGCCATCCTTTCGCATATTGGCTTGAAATTTATAATTTTCTCTCTTAGATGCCTTAGTATCATGAATCCCACGCCTTTTTGCCCTTGTTTCTTTCCTCCTGAATATAACATTGTAAAGTCTTGTTTGTCAATCTGTCCCTGTCCCTCCCAGCGTAATTCTTGCAGTGCTGCAATATCTATTTTATACTTTTTGAGTTCTTTTTCTATTTCTAGCATTTTTCCTGGAGTTAGCATGGTTCTTATGTTCCATGTGCTTATTTTCAACTCTTTATTTTTTTTGTTCTGTTGTCTTCGTTTTTTATTTTTGTTTTCTTGTCTATCTTTCTTTATTGCACTTTTGTTGTACCCGGGTTTATCTGCAGTCATTTCCTGTTTCTTTGCCTCGTCCGTCAACGAATAATGCATCGTCTCATCCCTTGCTAGTTTTTTGAACCACCTCAATGATGGTCCTCCAGCTGGTTGGTGTTTCTATTCCATCTCCTTTCTAGACCATCTATTATAGCCAATAGGCATAATTAAAATCAAACGTTATATTTGGTCTTGATCAATTGCATCCCAAACTTCTCTCACCATATTTTCTATGTTGTTAAGAGAGACAGGTGGTGGTTGTCGGCTCCTGAGTTGACAATCAATATAATAATCCACTGATTCTCTATGGGATTTAGAACATGCTGAACGATAATCAGTTCATGGTTTGTATACCAATCTCATCCAAATAATCACGGAGTACACGTGCAATATGTGGTCGTACATTATCATTCATTAAAAGAAAATGATTTCTTATATCAGCAGCAAAGGAAACTACATGATTGACAAAATGTCTGTAATATGCATTTAACTTGTTAAGAAACTTTTCGTAAAGCCATCAGGTCTGTGCGGGCCGTAAGAGATATTCCTCTCAAAATTCTTATAGATCCTTCATTGAATAAAGTCATAGGTCGTATGTTACACTGTGCATAGCGTTATCTTGGCCGTCGAATAACTCTTACACGTATATCTGAGCTATATAAGCAATACGTTGTTTCATCTATTGACAATACGTCCTCCCAGCCATCAACATTCTAGTCAACGTGCTCTCTGGCAAATTATAATCTTAGTTCTACAATGATTTATATTTAAAACTGGTGCTCTGACTGGTGTACGTACATGCAAATCTTATTCAACGAGACGCCTTTGTATAGCATACTAATTTCAATCTAATAAACATCTGCCACTTTTATTAGTAAATGTCTCATTGTGACAAAATATTCTCTTATAGCGCGAAACCTGATAAACTGATCTTATCGTGGTGTTGTGACTCTTCCTTCCTCTTCCTTGTATAGGTCGTCTCTTATGATCATTGGTTTCTCGAAAATGTTGAACGACTTGTGATATTGTAGTATGAGATACTCTTAACTTCAAGCCTATTTCACAATAACTTAATCCCACATCAGCTGAAATAATTGCCTGTACACGCAATCATCGCAAAACAGCAAAACAATTTATTGAATTATAAACAATATCGTCAGTATAAAACTGCCCTGTAAATGTCCAAATATATTCCAAACAAATCTTCGGTAACATGTACGTTTACTGATTAGATATCGTACAAAATGAAAGAGCAAAAACAGTTGATATATTGTTTACAGGCTTAGGGGTAGTTGTCTGGAAGCCCACATTTCTTGAGGGAAATAGTTAAGCACTATTCTGTAATACTGATTAAACCGTCAAATGTAAGTATTAGATGGACCAAGTATACCCTTTATTTCTTCCTTATTGTTGCGTGTTTAATATCCTACATTTTAAGTGTGATTGTATCAATAAGTGTTATAATTTGATAAACATTAAGCTTTTTCTAATGTGAATATGTAAATATTTGTTTTTCTAAAGTTTGTTTTGTATCATGGTTTTATGCATGTAAAATTTCTAAAGAAATGCAATGTACTATGGCAATATGGAAAGATTACTAGCCAAAGTTTATACTAATTGGGTTGTGAATATATGTATTTAAAATAATGTATGTATACGACATTGACTAGTACTTAATACATTATGCCTGAACTAATTGATGAGGTATATTTTGGTACTTTTATCAATATACCGTGGCTCAATCAAATATGATTGTAATTTTAGGTTTTCTTTATTAACAGTGTATCCCAATTTTTTGAGTAAGTTTTAAACGAACCACTCACTATTTTTTAAGATTAATGAAATAACCATTGAGAGAATTTAATATATGTTTATATATATATATATATGTAAATTATATGAATTCGGAGACTAAAAGTTAACTTCTTTAGCTTAAGAATTTTTAATTTCACTTTCTAAGGAATTTGAAGAATATAGCCTGGACGCCTTTATTACTGCAATCTTTAGCTCTTTATTTAACTACCACAACACCAGTAGAGACTTCATTAATCTTAAGCATACTTTTCAAAAGGTAATAAGTTTATAAGAAACTATCTTAAATAATTGGGTAAACTATATTAAATATAAGTTCTTAAGCTGCTAAACTATTTTTAAATATCTTCCAATTTACCTGTGTAATGTGCCAATTTTTTGCTCAATATGTTGAAATTTTTAGTGATATTTAGTAGTTAGATTTTTTGGTGTTTGTGTTATCTCTTTTTACAGATTGTATTTATAAAGAAGGGTAATTAGATGGTGTTAACATTTTTTAGGACATAAGTTTTGCCGGTTATTTTTGTGTACATATCAAAATCAAAGTAGTATCTGGAATTAAACCTACTTCAAAAAAAGAATGGTACAAGTTATAGTCCTTAGAAAACATGTTCAATTATTAATTTGTAATTTTACTATTCGTATAATAAATACTTTTCAATACTAATTTTTCAATGTCAATTAAAGTTTAATAGTTAGTTAACTTATGTCTTCCTTCATTCGAATAATACCACGGATTATCGAATTCAAGCAAAATATAAAGTACAACATTGTTGTAAATGACGGAACTTGAAATTCAATTTGCGAGGGCCTATATTCTTGGTACGAATAGTTTTTTTTACTTATAAGAGATCACAAAATCAACATGAACCGTTGGCCTCGGTTGTCAAGTTATCTGTAAATATTTAAAACAACACCTGGTATACGTATTTGGGTCACAAAGGTTTTTAAAATATTACGAAAATACATATCAAAAATCATATTTATCAGAAATTTATAATATAAAATATATAATAAAAATATATTATTTCATAATTTGGACCAAGCTCATTTTACTTCTATTGAGATTTCCGATATTGGGCTTTTTATTTCAATTCAACTTAATACCTACCCAATTACAACTCACATTATCCAGGTATATTTAACTTTAATTATGGGTAACCTAAATGTCAAGATTGGTAGGGGACAATCGGGAGAATTCAAAGGATATTGGGCTTATTATTTCAATTCAACTTAATACCTACCCAATTACAACTCACATTATCCAGGTATACTCACATTATCCAGGTATATTTAACTTTGATTATGGGTAATCTAAATGTCAAGATTGGTAGGGGACAATCGGGAGAATTCAAAGGATAATTTGGACTTGGAGAAAGAAATCAACGAGGAGACCGATTGGGTGAAACCTAAATGCCAAACTGGACCACCGATTACCATCGAAGAAGTCACGTCAGCTATTAAAAAACTTCTTCATCTTTTCATTTAAACATGACTCTGTCCGTTTTTCAATGTACCTTCAGTAATTTGTCATTCCATCAATTTCGTGGTCTTCCTACTGATGGTTTTCCTATTGGGAACCGTCTCTTGCCGTCTTTACTACTCTATTTATTGTTATTCGGCTTGTGTGATCGATCCATTCTACTCTTTTATTTCTTACCCAATGTTCTCCACCTTCCATATAAGTCGTATATCTGTACTTCTGGCTCTAGCCCATGGTGTTTTACCATCAATTTTTCAAAGTGTTTTCGGTTTCTAACATCCTTTATGTCCTCTGTGTGTTAGGTTGTGTTTCAGCCACGTATGTTATTATTGGTCTGATGAATTGTAAATTCTGCCTTTCATTTCTTTCCCGATATTTTTATTTCTTCATATTGTATCATTCAGGCAACCTGCAACTCTGTTTGCTCTATTCACTTGACCTTTCACTTCTGTTTCGAGTCTGCGTAGCTAGATAATGTGATGCCTAGATATTTAAACTCCATCACTTGTTCTACTATCTGACATTTCAGCTCCATTTTACGTCTCTTATAACAATGCATTTTGTCTTTTTTGGGCAAATTAACATGTTACATTTTCTGTCAGTTATATTAAATAGTAGTATTGCTTTATCTGCATAACATATTATTTTAAGTTGTTTTTCTTTCATTTAGTATCCTTTTTAGTTCTTACTTTTATTATTATTTCATCTATAATAAGGTTAAATAATAGAGGACTCATGGAACTTCCCTGTCTTATCCTATTGCCAGCTTTAATGGAGTCAGTTAGTTCTTCTTCTACTTTTACTTTTATTGTGTTGTTTTGGTAGATATTATCAATTTTTTTGATTATTTCTAGAAGTATCTCTCTTGTATACAATAAGTGGATATGTCGGTTTTTTGTATTCTAATGATTTCTCTTTCACTTGCCTCATTATAATTATACTTCTTGTTCTTCTGTTAGTATTTCATTCAATTTATTTGTTACCACTTTGGTCGTTAATTTTAGTATTGTGTTTAATAACTTAATTCTTTTGCAATTTTCCGTGTCCGATTTGTCTCCATTTTTGAAGAGAGGTATTAGGATGCTTGATCTCCATTCTTGAGGAATTCTGTTTTGCTCTATTATTTTTTGGATGTCTTAATAGTTGTTTGGTCAGATCTTCGTACTAGGAGTTCGTTCGACATTCTGTCCTCTCCTGATAATTTTCTATTTTTTATATTGTTTATGTTTATGTTTTTTATGTTGTGTTTGTTGTATTCTGTATTATAAAAAGGCTTTCTTCTTTTCTTCACATTTTATCTTCAATTCCTCTCTTAATCATGGGGTTTTGGTTTTTGATATGTTAGTGTTCGTTACTTTTCTCTCTCCAAGTGATTCTGTTGCTGCGTTAATTATGTAATTTTTGAGTTTTTCTTAGCTTTCCTCGAGGTTATCGTTTTCCAATATTTAATTCTCAGCGATTTTCACTTATATTCTTTTCCTATATAAGTATTCCTTGGATTCCGTATTTAGTCCTTCGACTTGATTTTTGTTTGTGTTGGGGCCGCTTTCTTGGGTGTGAAGTATTTCAGGCTAATTCATATTTAACATAATAGTAGGCTATGGTCGCTACCTTCATGTGCTGATTTAAGGCATCTTACGTCGATTATTTTTGATTAATGTATATCTCTATTAGTTAGGACGTAATCTATCATAGATCTAGGTCCACAGGTGTTATTGAATGCATACTTTTGTTGGTCTTTGTGGTCAAAAAATGTGTTGTTTATTTTAAGTTCGTTATTCATGCAGAAGTTTATCATCAGTTCTCCATTTTCGTTTTTAACATTCTCGTTATGTTTTTGCTTAATTTCGGTTATTACTTGATTGTCTATTCGAACGTTAAAATCTAACCAATATTATCATCTTCCCTCTGACTTAATTGTATTTCGCTACTCATCATCATCACTGGCTCGACAACCCTTTTTGGGCCTTGGCCTGTTCCAGGATTCTTCTCCATTCTGATCTGTTTCGTGCTTTTTTTCTCCAGTTCTTTTATTTTTAAGGTTGTTTCATTTTCATTTTCTATTTGTTCCAAGTATCTCAGCTTCGGTCTTCCTCTTGTTCTTTTTCCTACTGGCATCTGTTTGAATATTTTGTTTGGTATTTCGCCTTCTTTCATTCTTTCTACATTTCTTTTCAACGCAGCCGTCCTATTTAAAGGATTTTTATATTATCCTACAATTAAGTATATTTTGTATAGTTCAGAGTTGTATCTTCTTCGCCATATTTCGTTTTCTTTTGTGCCCTTATTTATGTGTCGCAAGATATTTCTTTCAAAGGTGACTAACAACGTTTCCTCTCTTTTAGTGAATTTCCAGGTTTCTGAGCCGTATGTGAGTACCGGTCTTATTAGGGTTTTATATATTTGGCATTTTGTTTTTCTTGCGACGTTATCTGATCTTAGTTGCCTAATTAAGCCATGGTAACATTTATTTGCTATAAATATTCGCCTCTTTACTTCCTAGGTAACGTTATTATCAGACGTGACTAGGGATCCCAAGTATATAAAGTTTTTTACCCCCTCAATGTTGTATTCTGCTATTGTTATATTTTGTGGCTGCCTTATTTCTGCGTTTTTACTTACCTGTATATATTTTGTTTTGGTCTGATTGATTTTAAGACCACTATTTTGTGCAGCTTGTTCTATTTGGTTGTATGCCTCTATCATTTCTCTTCTTGATCTTGCGATTATGTCAACATCATCTGCAAATGCTAGTATTTGCACGCTTTTATTAATGATTGTTCCTCGTGTATTGACTGTTGTGTCCCTCAGTATTTTCTCGAGTACGATGTTGAACAAGATGCATGATAGAGCGTCTCCCTGGCGTAGTCCCTTTTTCACATCTATTGTTTCCGTTAATTCATTTTGTATCCGGATTCTACTTTCTACTTTTAGATATTCTTTTATCAGTTCTATTAGTTGTCTTGGAATATTAAATTCTTTTATTGCTTTTATTAAGAATTCTCGGTTTAAATTGTCATATGCGCTTTCAAAGTCTATGAACAGATGATGTGTGTCGATGTTATATTCACTTGTTTTTTCAAGGATCTGTCGCAGAACAAAGATCTGGTCTATTGTTGAATTCTGTCTACAGAAGCCACTTTGGTATTTGCCAACTATTTTTTCAGCGTGTGGTCTAAGTCTTTCATAAATGACGTTGGACATTATTTTGTATGCTACATTCAGCAGCGTGATTCCACGGTAGTATTTCACTACTACTTGTTGTAATTCGTGATAAAACGTTTCTCTTGTTGTTGGAGGCTTGTTATTTTTTTGCCGTATACTCTCCATTCTTATCTTTGCTGTTACAATCCTTTTTGATATGTATTGACACTCTTTCATGAGATTTTGGTACCTTTGGTGTATTAGTAAGGCTACACCTATTTTGGTCCTGTTTTCTTTTGCTACTCCACTGTAGATTCTTCTTCTTCAAGTGGCATCTTCGTTCCGAAAGTTGGCGATCATCAGGGCTATACGTATTTTCGAAACTGCTGACCGAAAAAATTCGTTGCTGCTACAGCTATACCATTCCCCACTGTAGATTAGTATCTAGTTATCTAATTTTGATTCCCCTTTGCCTTCCCTTTTTGTTTTCTGTAGAGATCAAATGCCTAATTGTTTCTCCGTTCAGCACATAGGTTATTTCTTGGTTCCTTAAGTTGAGCGATCTGATATTTCATTTAGTAATTCTCATCTGAGTTTTGGTCGTCATAGTATCAATCCGGTTCCGAGGCTGTATATTGTTTCTTTAAGCAGTATTCATTTTTACGATTGCTAGGTTACCAACCTTGCCAATCACCCTCTACACTACATTTTATCCGGGCTTTGGGCCGGCTGCTCAGATCTGTAAACAAGCTAAGGATGGTAAAGTTGTAGGGCCTGACAACTTTTGTGCAGAATTCCTAAAACTTATGGATGAACAGGGAATAAAATGGATAACAACTATATTTAACAAAATATATGTAACGAGCATATAAAGGCGAGTATAAAACAAGCAGCATTCGAAGCCCTTGGAGAAAAAGAACATATAACAAATAAACAGCACTATTATGAAATAAATGAACCAACAAAAAGAATAGTTGAAGAAAAAAAGCAACTATACAGAAAATGGCTGACTACAAACAACGAAGAAATTTATAAAGAATATAGAGAAAAAGATAGAGAAGTGAAAAAACAAATAACACAACAAAAGAATGAAGAATGAGAAAGAACCTGCTTAAATATTGAAACATACATAGGAGGTATAAGAACTTCGGAGTCATGGAAAGTACTGAGAGGATTGAAACAAAACTCAAAAGAAAAAATTAAATTGGGAAATATACAGGACAAAGAATGGAAGGACTATTACAAAGAACTGTTAACATGTTAACAGAACAAAGACCACAATTAATTGGAAAAGAAAACAGGCGAAGACGAAGCAGATCCCCACAACAAGAAATAGAAATAACAGATAGGGAAATGAGAACGGCCATAAAAGCAATCAAAAATAAGAAAGCACCGAGACCTGGAGGCATCTCACCTGAGCTTATAAAATACGGATCAAAAAAATTACACCGGATGATACAATGGATATTTTAGAAAGCCATAAATAAAGAACAGCTCCCAAAGGAATGGACGGAGGCATATATGACATTTATATTTAAGAAAGGAGATAGAAAACGATGCGAAAACTACAGAGGAATAAGCGTAATATCATCAATAGGAAGATTATATAAGAAGATACTGCGAGAAAAGATAGAGCAAGCGATAAAAGGCAAAATCGGGCAGGATCAGGCAGGCTTCACGGCAGGAAGATCATGCATAGACCACATATACACACTGGAACAACTGTTGGAAAAGAAAAAAGCAAAAAATAGAGATATACATTTGGCATTTGTGGACTTGAGAAAGGCGTATGACTCTGTACCAAAGTCAGAACTATGGGAGGCAATGTACAAATTAGAAATACAGACGGAACTCATAGAAGCTACAAAAGCTCTGTATAAAGAAAATAAAGTATCCATTTAAATGGGAACAAGAATCATAGGAGACTTCACCACAACAAAAGAGCTCCTGCAGGGTTGTTCCACATCTCCAACCCTATTTAAAATATACTTAGAGAAAGCCTTGACTGCATGGAAAAGAAAATGCGAAGGCATGGGAGTACCGGTACGGAACGAATACCTATATACGTTAAGCTTTGCAGACGATCAAGTAGTGATTGCACAAGACCAAGACGACCTCAGCTATATGATGAAGAGACTACAAGAAGAATATGCCAAGGCTGGCCTAGATATTAACCTCGCAAAAACAGAGTACCTATCTACAAGTGAAGAAGACATAGAAGATCTACAGATTGATGACAACGTAACAATCAAAGGAAAGGATAAATTCAAATACTTGGGGTTTATTATCACGAAAAAGGCAACAACAGAGGAAGAAATTACACAAAGATTAGGACAAATACGAACAGCAATCCGACAGCTTAACTCAGTATGGTGGGATAGACACCTAAATATGAAGACAAAACACATATTTATAAAACATTAGTGCGAAGTATTATGACATATGGGGCTGAAAATTGGATCATAAACAAGAAAAACAGCAGTAAGATAGTAGCAACAGAGATGGAATGCCTGCGAAGATGTTGCAGAGTAACAAGGATGGATAGGAGAAGTAATAACGAAATAAAGCAAAGAACATCAATAGAAACAGACATACTAACATAAATAGAATAAAAAAGACTAAAGTGGTATGGACATGTAAGAGGAACTAGTGACAGCAGATGGATAAAAAAAATAACCGAATGGAGCCCCATAGGAAGGGGGAAAACAGGACGACCCCGAAAATCCTGGAGGAACTAAGTAGACGACGCCATGAGTAAGAGAGGTCTAAACGATGGAGAATGGGACAACAGAGAGAGATGGAAACGGTTGAGCGAGGGAAGGCAGTGAATACTGTAGAATAATATATTAAATATATTTAGAAAAGGAACATTTTTATTCTCGAGAGGGAAAATATATCTTCTGTCTCTCTCTTACCTATATCTTACATATGTAATGATTTTGCCGATTCACTCCAGTACAAATTTCCAACGTCGAACGCGCGTATGGAAGTCTAACTTCAAAAAATTAACAATAAAGTAAAAACGTCTTTTTGTAAAATGGTATAAAATTTTATTATTGAAATTTTTAAAGACTACCCAAAATAGGTTTATAAATTTTCAGAACGTTTTCGATCCAATCAGATCATCATCAGTGAAAAACGTCACAATAGTAGTTGTAGTACTTGGAACTAGCTACATAATGAGGTCAGATGACCCTTAAATTACATAATTTGAGTAACTATCGGACAATTTCCTAACTCGAAAAAGGGAACCTTATGTCCTACGAGGAAACAATTAACTCTGTTCACTTTTAGATTCAGTAATATGACAAAATAAAAGCTGTTATATAATACCGCCGAAATTATTTTTCTGTTTGTCATATGTCATAATTGAGCTTTACTTTTGACGACGATGTGTACGCAAAACTACTGTAAGGTGATTTTCAAAATTCCATTTTATATTTTCATGACATTAAATGTTTACATCCTAGCTTCCCTACGTACTTAAGTGTTAAGTTTTCTTTTTCTAAATTTGTATATTTTATTTTCCAAACATATTTATTTTATTCTTGTCATATTTTCTACTTTTCTCATTGTGCCAAACTTAGTTTAATATTTGTAAAACTAAAATTTTCATATTATAGGTAGGTATATAAAATATTTTTATTATCATGTAGTGCATAAGCATCTTCCTAAATACTTCGGAACCAAAATTAAATGTTTAGGCAGAAGTTTGTTTAGAGGTAGTAATCAACTATTATGCCTAAACATTGTTTTTAATATTCCAGCAAACGATCTTTAGACATTAAGATTTCTTCTTAAAAGAGTGATAACTGGACCGTAACGTTTACTGAAATTGTAATTGTTTTATTCCTGTTTTTCTCATTTTATTAGTGAAAATGTCAAATTTCAACGTTGTCAAACGATTTCATTGACTGAAACAAATACCAATATTTTTTCGTTAGATATTAAAATGTGCATACCAAATTTAAATTAAAAAAAACCTAAATCCGTAAAGTAGTTTCGAAACACAATTCAGATTTCTTCTTTAATCTGAGCCTTCTAAAAATTGCAAGGCAAAACAGACGTTGATAAAGATGTTAATAGAGACATGGGGAATCTAAAATTTGCATTCCACGACATGTCTCCTCAACTAAGAAGAAATCCTTAGCGAATTGGTTTCTTGTACTCATACAGAGTAGATCCGAATAAAATGAAAAAGACAGTCAAGATTTGATTGCACGTCCAAAGTGTCTATGTATATGTTAGTTAGTATCTTGTCAGTTTCGAAACTATTTTACGGATTTATTATCAGATGTCGCTATTGCGTCCATATCGAAGCCACTTTATTGTTGCTTCTTAAAGACAGGAAAGGTTTATTTTTCACGTTGAGAACGCCTATGAATAGCTGTTCTGATGAGCCTTATTAAGGCGAAATACGTATAAACAGATACATAGACACTTTGGACGTGAAATCAAATCTTGACTGTCTTTTTCATTTAAAAAAAAACCTCTCCACGAAAAATATTTTCTATATAGATACTTATATAATAAATTATCTAGTATGAAGTATGCCATGCTCTCTGTATTTATAACTTTTTCACTGTACAATTGTGGCCATTAAAGAGTTTACACCCTTACATATCTAGTAGTCGATATATTAAATTTTTACCTGGTTTAAATTCACATTTTACATCAAATTGACGTTAATTACCAGTGGTGGACCCAGAATAGGTTGATTTAGGTAAAAAAATCGAAATAAAATAAATCTATTCTACAAATTTTTTTTCAATCTATTTTATACTAAATAATGATAAACAATAACACAATTAATATTTGATGGAAGCCCCATTATTGTCAATACAACTTTGCAATCTTCTGTTCATAAATAGTACCAATCTTCTCATGTTATATTCAACAAGCTCCTCCCATGCCTGATCAATTGCTTCCCATAGTTCAATTCTATTTTGTGGTCTAAGGTTTTCTTTATTTAATTTCTTTGTCAACTCTGCCCACACATATTCGATGGAGTTAAGGTTTGGACTCCAGGAAGGCCACGAAAGAACATTAAAATGAGTTTCTTCCAACCATTATCGAACAATTCTACTTGTATGCACCGGGCAATTATCATTTTGGAAGATGAAGTTATTATTGGGAAATCTCTAGATTACTGATGGCAACATTATGTTTCCAAAAATATGTGTTTAATATAATCCTGTTAATTTTTCTTCTGTATGAGAACAAACGCCCGGGCCTTCAGCACTTATCCATCCTCATAGGTACGTTGACCAAGAATCCTCCGTTATTTCTTAAGTAATGAGAATACCGTTCATCACACCTATTATTTTTTGGCTTATAAACTTTTATTCGACCATTGCTATATGATAAAAACACCTTTTAATCGAAAAATGCAACGTTAGACCAAAAGCTGTCTTCACGGTTTATGAATTATTTAAAAATGCAACTCGTCTCTTTTTGTGATCCTCAGTCGATAAAGGTTTCTCTGCAGCTGCACCTGTGGCAAAAGGAGCTTCTCTTAGATAATCTACTAACACCTCATCTTGTTGCTCTGTGAAGATCTTCTGCCCTCTTGAACCACAAAACTGTATTGTAGAGTGAAAATGATCTCATCTTTGTTTTATTTTTCATATGCACATATGGCTCACTTTCAAATCTACAGCAACTTGCATTAGTGACCGACCTTCTTTGAGTTCGGCAATTGCTCTTGTTTTTAGCACGTCGTTCACATGTAATCACATGTATTTTGGAATAGTCAAAATAATTGGGAACCAATTATACAATATTGAAACCAAACAGTATTATAAATAAAGTTGGCCTACATCTATACCTACATTATCCTATGACGTTATACTCTGGCACATTCCGAGTGAGCTCATAGATGGCAACTTTCGCACCTAATCCAGCTTTCTCGGAAGTTGGGCATCGCCTTCATGGTCAAACTATTCATTTGGATTACTTTTTTTATTATCATTTTCTTCAAGCGAGGTATTTCATTCTATCATTACATGCCCCTTCGTGTTCTTTTTTCAGATGAAATCGTTTTCTTGAGCATTTTTAAGAGATGTAGAAGTCATTACTGCTGATGACTTTGACTGCTCTCTCTTTTCTTTCCTCTAAACCCTATTAAGCTAGGAAGAAGGATTTTTGATGTTATTTATACTGCTCGTGGTTTTATTTATACTTTTAAATTGCAGTTAATTCGTTTTTGGGGGGGGGGAGATGGTTTAGTGTTTCTGATTGTAATTTTGGTTTTGCACCAGCTCATATGGCCTAGCCTTATTTTCCGAATCAGATTCTTGTCAAATCATGAGACTTACTAAATCCCTCTGAGTCACTGTTTGAGGCATAAATTGGTCATCCACAAAAATTGAGACATTTTGTATCACAACTCCTGTGTATTGGAATTAATTAATTGCTCTATCTATAGAAGTAGTTCTGGAGTGGACACAGCAAAAAATCTCACCTACTTGATAAATTTTTATAGGTCAACATATGTTTTCTATGACTCACCAATCAGATACTTACGACAGAAACTTTTTAAGGGTTTGAAAAATGCCACATTAAGGAATTGTAGTTTGTAGCTAGCATGAGGCGGTAAAAACAACAAAATTATGCCTTTTCTTGGATACATTTAATTGCTGACAAAGTACAATTTAATATATGGTTGTCAAACCGTTTTTTCGTTTTAGGGAATGAATTCACATATTTTGTGAAGTGCTGTAAGCACGCCAAAAACAGTTCTGAATTTATAAGACTTAAATCAGATACCATTGGGAGACAACCTTTGACATCAGCCATTGTTTTTATAGAAATCGTTTTTGGAAGTTTGTTGGAAATAGTCAAAGCATGTGTCCTCATCTAAGATACTTTTAAGATTTTCATGATCTTCTTATTTTTGTTAAATGGATAAGAAATATGTCCAGCATACTGTAGCACAACAGCTTTTAGTTGTTTCGTTGTTATGCTAAAAAACTTGCTTTCTCACATTTTGATACGTGTCACCAAGGATTCCTCTTACACTTTCAAAAATATTGGGTTAAATCTGCCCAAAGAAGAGAAGATCTATTTCCTGAAAATAAAATTTCGAAATTGATATTGGTTACTTACTTAAGGATAAGTTTGCTTAGTCAATTGCTCTTGAGTAGACAACTGAAAGCTACTTTTTTGTTCGTTTGATGAAACTGTGATATATGAAATGAAAAAAAAACTCACTAAAGACACAAGCTCGCGTGAAGTGCGTCAAGAATACGCAGTAAAAATCCAGTGCATACGTTATCAGAGCGTACGTACTATTTTAATTTTTTAATATCGTGCCACAGAACAACATTAACATCATTAACAAATTACGTGATTATGTCAACAAGTAAGAAGCATAGATACGAAAAAATAAAATATAAACAATTTAACTTTAAATATCAACCATTAAACCTTGGAAAGTGGATTTTATATAATAAAATAGTAGTTAACGGTACCTTAAGGAGGACCTAGAAACCTATATGGACACAGTATATTACACAATATTTATGAGCCACTCTATTGCGAAAATGGCTTTAAACTATATGATGCGGAAGTAGCAATGGGCAAGTATAGATATGACGAAAGAAATGAACGAGGGAAAAATTGTTTTTTACACTAGGAAAATTTATTCATGATAAACTCTTTTTTTCGATAAAAAGCCTCAGCGTAAATTGGCATGGATAAACCCAGATGGCAGTATCAAAAATAAGATACATTATATCACAACGAACAGAAAAGAAATAATCACAGTCATCAAAGTACTTAATAAATTATATAATATCAAGCAAAGGTATGATTAAAAGATAAACTGCGAAAACTGTTAAAACACGAAAAAAGCAATGGATTCTCCCTGAAAACAACGACCTGTATGAAAATACACTAACCAGATATATACCTACCTAAAAAATACGGTTCTAACTATCTAACAATGAATAAATTAGATAAAGGTATCTACCGATCAATCCGAAAAGACATAACAGAAAACAATACAAGAGAAATAACTAAAATAATTCAAGAAAACAAAAGTTTAAAAGTTTTGAGGCGAAATACAAACAACGCGGACAATAAAAATATGTAACGATATCCTCGAGGTTGTCGAATTCTTTTATCGCGAAATGTATGAGAGCATCAACGTAAGGCAAGATCAGCCCCTGCCCAAAATCACAAACCAGGAATCAGAATTAATGCCAAAAAAAAACATAGGAAGTCAAAACTACACTTTTCGAAATAAAAAATAAATTCCTGGCGATGACGGAGTAGGTGGAAATAAAATTTTACAGGCTTTGGCCAAAGTTTTCACCGAATGCATCTACCAAGAAAAAAAGGCCTTCTCAATGAAACAATGTAGTCATTGTTTATTACACAAAACGGAGACATAGTAGATCTAAAAAACTAGCGTCCTATCAAATTGCCATCACACATAGATAAACCTAGAGACCAAGCTGGAATTAGGTCAGAATATAGCACTAACGACCACTTACTATTGATAAAGAACCTGATCAAGAAGTCTGCAGAATACAGCAAACCATTTTCACTGATATTCACGCATTACGAGAAAGCATTCTATACCATAAGCCAGCAGAAAATGTTAAAAGCATCAACATAATGCTGAATATCGCTATACTAACAATCAAATATATCTACCAAAATACCACAGCTAGCAAATATACCGTCTCTCCAAAGCTATTCATGATGCTTTTAGAACATACTTGGTATGGTACCAAGTATGGTATAAATGGAGAGAAACTCATTCATTTGAGATTTGAAGATGACATCGTCCTTATAGCCGATCGTATGGATAATGCAATAATAATTCTGTTGAAAACATTATATCACGCTTTTTGGAGGTCAGACTAAATATTAACATGAACAAGACGCAAATAATGACTAATTTGGTGCTAAGTCGAAATATTACTGTTGATAGAACGGATATTGAGCAGACTTTATCGTATAAGTAGTTAGGACAGTTGTTTAAATCAGACCTGCCCATATGCCTCAAAAGAAAAATCTTTGACCAGTGTGTGTTAGCTCTACTCACTTTCGAAGCGGAAACATTAATACTCACAAAAAAGGTAGTGAATAAGGTTCGAGTGAGCCCATTCCAGGGCCATGGAGCGCCAGATATTGGGTGTATCTCTGAGAGACCGAATTCCAAACGAAGAAATACGTTGTACAACAAAAACAATAGACGCTATCGATAAAATCGCACGTCGCTAAAATGGAATGGAGCAGGACACGTCGCCAGATTGTCAATTACAATGATAGATAAAACATATGGCCTAGTGGAGAACAAGACAAGAAGTACTACGGATCAGAGGACGCATACAGTGCAAGCCGTACAAGACAGAGACATATGAAAAGATCTGAGGGAGACCTATGTCCAGAGGTGGACGCGTACAGGTTGATGATGATGAGTTAACGAGAAATTTGTACATACTTTCCGCCTCGTTAGACCAACGTCGACTATCGATAAAACGTACTTTTGCGTGGCTCGTACTTTCAGACAGCCTTACCCTATTTATCTGTTTAGTCTTCAGATTATTCCTTGGTTTCATAGATTCTCCGATCATCGTTTTCGTGGCCTTCTCGTCCATCATCTTCCGGTGTGGAGGGTGTGGTGATGTGTCTCTCGTTATTTTTTACTAATATTTTTGCTGTCGTGCGATTCATACGCCGCTTTATTCGCCCGTTTCCTCACACTTCCTTAAGGTTTCCGATCGTCATTATTATTTAAAAAGTGGCAAGTACATACAAAGTTATGCACCCAATAGTATATGATTTAAGTTTTGATTTAGTTTAAAAGTAAATTTAATATTAATCTGATACGCTTATTTACGCTAATGATACAATTTCAGTAAAAGTGCTCATTTTCTAATTAATATTTATCTATATTACATTTGTTTGTAAATAAGTTTGTGTCAACTCATATTTGAGCAATAAAGAACTTAAACTTTATAGAATATGACATTTTATTTTAAATCATATTTGTCCCACACGTTTTGAAAACGTAATAGTGTAGCGATAAGCATCGAGACTAACGTCGTATAAACTACTAATACCGAAGCAAGAAAGAAAAAAATCCATAGCTGGATACTTAAACCGTACGTTTTTGGATTGTTTAAGGTACACTCTTTAAACAATATAGGTACTGCTAGAAAATTTAATAAAATGTAATATATTTCCATCTTACAATTTGTGTTACATCACCATCATCATCATCATTCTGGCTTTACAACGCTACATGGGTCCTAGCCTCCTCAAGAATTTCTTTCTAGTCGACCCTATCCATCGCCTTTCTCCGGCAGGCACGTATTCCCATATTTCTCATGTCTTCATCGATGTTATCAAGGAACCTTGTTCTGGGTCTTCCTCTTCTTCTCTGATCAATGGGTCTATCATGGAGCGTTTTCTAGCTGAGTTATTTTGTTCTATCCGCATTACATGCCCTATCCACCTCAGACGTCCTATCTTAATATGTTTACGATATCAGGTTTCTGGTATATTCTATAAACTTCGAAGTTGTATCGTCTTTTCCACAATCCATTGTCATTCACTGTTCCATAAATTCTCCTTAGTACTTTTCTTTCGAAACATCCTAACATGTTTTGATTATTTTTGAGTATAGGTCTCTGAACCATATATTATGACTGTTCGTATTATTGTTTTGTAGACTTTTATTTTTGTATTTCTTATTATAATTGTGGATTTAAGAAGAAGATTAAGCCCAAAATAGTATCTGTTGGCCGTGCAAATTTGGCGGTTTATCTCTGCGGTAGTATTATTTTCAGTGTTAAGGAGCGCTCCCAGGTATACAAATTCGTTAACTGCTTCGATGGCGTCGTTTTCTATAACAAGTAGCCCGGTTTCCGTTTTAAGAACAATTTTGATATCATCAGCATATGCCAGGATTTGCACTGATTTATTATATATTGAACCAGTGGTTGTGATTTGTGACATACTGACATGTGTATTACTTTTTCCAGAGCCAGATTGAATAGTACACAGGAGAGAGAGTATCTCGTATATTCAACTTTTTCAAGAGTTAGTTTTGTTAAATGTACCGATTTGGTATTCCTAGCTCTTTCATTGCTTTAACAGAGTCGTAGGCTGCTTTGCAGTTTATAAATATGTGATGAGTATCAATGGCATATTTGAGTGTTTTTTCTAAAATTTTTTTCGGGGTTTCAATCTGATGAATTGTAGATTTACCACATCTGAAACCAGCTTGATATTTTGCTACTATCCGTTCTGCATATGGTGCCATACGATGACATAGTACTATGGGAGTTTGTGACATATTGTCACTAAATGTAAAAAAAAAAATAATGAGCGTAACATAATTTATTTGTAAAAGTAAAATCAACCTATAAATATTGGTCTTAATTCTTCACCTGTATTTTACCCCAATTGTATTTACCTTCTATCTAGTCTAGTTGTGTCCAAATGAAATGTCTTAAAGGGTCCCTAGATAAAAAGCGAGAATCCATTCTTACCCCTACCCTAAAGCCTTTAATAACCAACTCATATCATATCATTCGTATTGTAAACTTCTTTCTATTTACTACTGTTTTGGTTTTTTTCTTTTTAGATATATATCAATAGACTTGTAACTGGCTAAGTGGCGGTAGCCCATGCCAAGAAAATAATGAAGTCAATACCTATCCTTATTTCATATTATGTTAATTGATTTGGTCTCTGTTTTATTGTTCAATGGGGTAGTAATATTTAAAAGCAGATAGGTACTCGACTAATTACAATTTATAATTTTCCTTCATCTATATTCATTCTTTCTAAAGTAGTCTATACTTTGTCTCAAAGTGACTAGTCTGTACAGGGTAAGATATGCAATGCTAACCTTATGGGAATTTCTCCAAGACGTTGCCAGTTTTATGCAGTGAGCGATGGCGTTCTCTATTGTCTATCTTTCAAAATAAACGGAATAAACCAGGAGTTCTCAACAAGTTATCACGTACAATTTTATGTAATTTACAAATATCGTTTGCTAATACATTTACATAATACTATACATTATTTGTTTCTAATAGTAACTTATCAACTTTTATCTTTTATTAGTAGCAGTAGTATAATAAAATGTGCATTAAATAAACATTTGTTTCAAAGTTTAAAATAATTCCGGTAACTTCTACTAACTGCCAAATTTAAAATGTTATATTTATGTCCCTGCTTTGCTAATTATGCAATTATGCTTAAATTATAAATTCCCTACCATAATATGTAAGGAATATGTCATTTAGGTTGATATCAACAGCAAATACTTTCTTCTAAGTTATTCAGTAATTAAGAAGCAATTAGAGTTATTCTTGTACAGAATATGTTTAAAAGCTTGATACATACAGGGCCTTAATTAGTCTTTATTTGTTCTTCGGAGCGCGTAAACATATTCGAGTTACGATTATTTGTGCCATCTTGGATGTACTGTTACTGTTTTATTATTGTTATTATTTGTTGGTGGCTGTTGTTGCGATTTGCTGTTGGCAATTATTATTATTTTCTCTTGTTGGCTTTTGTTATATTTGACGGCGAATTTTTACCGCAACATGGAGGAAATTGTTCAATGGAAAGGAAAAATGTTCAGGCTCAAGAAGCGAAAGGTTGGTAATTCTCGTGACAACAAGTACGATGAAGGTGTCAGGGGCCAAATTCGTAGAATAGTTCATCAATTTTTTCGTGACAACATACCACCAACAAAAAACACCATATTAGCTGTTGTAAATGTCGAAGAAACTTTGCCCAACTTTTCACGGACCACGCTTCATCGCTTGCTGAGTGATACGGATTTTGTGTTTATGAAACGTGGCAGAAATTCAATTTTAAAAACCAGAAATCATCTCGTGACGTCATCATTATTTACGCGCAATTCGTAAATACCGTGCAGAACGTACCGTATAGCAGTAGTGCAGCAGTACCGTGATACCACATAGTGTATTTGGATGAATCATGGGTAAATATCGGGCACAGTGTAAAAAAAGAATGGGTTGATAAAACAATTACATCTCATCGCGATGTTTTTGTTCGTGGTCTGACAACAGGATGAAAAGCTCCAACAGCTCGTGGTGCACGGTTCGTTTTATTGCACGCAGGATCTACCAGTGGATTTGTTGATGGAGCAGAGCTCACGTTTTTGGCAAAGAAAAATACTCAGGACTTCCACGACGAAATGGATGGACCGGCCTTCGGAGATTGGTTCGAAAATAACTTAATGCTAAATTTGCCAGAAAAAACTGTTGTGGTAATGGACAATGCCTCCTATCACAGCAGAAAGTGAGAACAAATTCCCAACAGTTCAACACTAAAAAAAGATATTCAAAAATGGCTTCTGTCAAAGGACCTATTTTTTAAAGAAGACTACCTAAAATGCGAGTTACTTCATGTAGTCAAGGCGTTCAAAGCAAAATATGACAGGTACATAATAGAATATATTGCCAAAAAGCACAATGTAAAGATTCTGAGGCTCCCACCCTAACACTGTGAACTCAATCCCATCGAAATGGTTTGGAGTGAAGTGAAATGGTATATAGCTGGACGCAACGCAAATTTTAAAAAAGCTGAAATGCCAAATTTAATTACAGTAGCCTACCAGGTCATTACGCCAGAGAAATAGAAAAACTACGTAAACCACGTAATAGCAACAGAAAAAAAATGTGGGAAATTGACAATTTGTTGGATGATATCGAACTAATTATTATAAATATAAATAACGGAGATAGTGATGACAGTGACGATAATAATGATGATGGTGATAGTGAAGCAGAAACTAAATGTGACAGCGATTGACAGAAAAAAACTAAATATAATGGTGTACAATTATGATTACTTACACACGAAATTAAATACAATGACTTCTTTTATTTTCAACTTATTTATTAGCTTTATTTTCGGATATTTCTACGTTTTGTTACTGCCAACATATACAGTGCCGTTTTAGGCCTTCCCCCCTTAACTTTTGAACGGAACAATACATAAATAAAATGTTTCTTAATATTTTAGTTTTATTTTATTCGATTATATTTAAATATATAAACAAATGGTTTGTATCGCTAGCACATACTGTAGAATTAAAAACAAACTGCTTGTGTGATATAAATAAAAGGCATTTCTTAATTTCTATTTTATTTTAATTTAACCAAAGTATGTTGTAGCAAACATTATTTATGTTTGAGAACCACTGACAGAAGAAAGCCAGGCAGGGTCGTTAGTGGGCATTAGTACTTAAGCTACCCTCAACGCAAAAGATAGATTAGGCCAAGTATTAAGAAGTGACGTTTATTTTAATACAAGTTTGCAAATAAGTATGGCATCGATGTTGTGCATTTACCCTGCACAGACTAGTCACTTTGAGACAATATATAGTCGTAAGAGATAAATATGCCACTAAACCATTAAAAATCATACGAACAAGCTGAATATTGCTGAGAATGTCAATTTTGAAATTGAAAACAATATTTGAATCAAAAACTGTAGCTGCGATAATTTTGCAAAAAAATGTTTACTAATAATCAGTCAGTTTAAATGTCATTTACGTGCGCACATGTTTAAAAAAAAATGTACCAACTCGACGGTAAAAAATCGATATTTTTTTATTAGAATATCCTATCGACAAAAATATAAATGGGTTTTAAAGATAAGGAGTGGAGCTTTCGTATGCAATTTTTGTGTTTTGTCGAAAATGAAATCAGTTTCTATAAAGTTGTTAGGTAAATAAACGTTGCGCTATTTTTGCCATTTTTTACGACTCTTATGAGATCAATGATAGGTCACTATGGAATTTTCATTACGAGAGCCTAATCTTCAAAACTCATAACATGAAATTTCGATTTTAAGTTTTGGCAACAAAATTTGTTAATATTTAATAAAATACTTAATATGAGGCATTTGAAATATGTATAAAAAACGCTGAACACTGAATGCTGAATACGTTGAACACAATCGTGTGTATCTTGTAAAACCTTCTCGAAGATATGTTCTGAATATATATTAAACTACAAAGGGGTAGCAAGTATCCCTGTCGGAATCCTAGTTGTATGACTATTTTACCTATAATTTAGAATGATACAAAAAAATAAGGATATTAAAAATAGGAAAAAGTATTCCGAACTATTATTTATAGACGGCATTTTCATTGCAGGAGCTGTACTATCGATTGAATTATAAAAAAAGGCCTGCATTAACACCACAGCGATGTTTCTTTTTAACGAACGTGTTTTAAAATGTATTCATTTTGAAGATATTGCATTGCATTTTGTAGATCTTTCGTTACAGCAGCGTCAGGTTGAATAATAAAATATGGTGTTACCTCCATCGTTTCGTACAGGGACTCACTTTTAGTTTGGTTTTACAGTTGCTTGATATTTCTTTGATCGTCCTTAGAAACGCGCCCCATCTATCTATTACAAACAATTAATAATGTTTAAAACTGCTTGTTTTCGATTGCATAAGTACGTTTTTCAAAACTACACAACTTCAGCTGCAAATTTCACCCAATGCCGTCTTCGTGAAAGCATTTTCCGTGAAGTGAGATCGTTTGTAACGTGAGAGTTTAAATTTGGCGTTTTTAAACTTAATTATACTACTATGCCCTATGTTGTATATAAGACCGAGCATCTCTGGACTACTTGGACAAAAAATGGCCCCCAAAAGGGTCGCTACAACCGTTTCAAGAGTAGGTGGTTTGACGAAACTACATTTAAAGATTGGTTTGAATGTCATTTTCTTCCAGAAGTAAAAAACGAAAATGGACCTGTTATTTTAATAGGTGACAACCTCTCGTAGCATATCAGCGCCAGGGTTCTTTAACTGTGTGAGCAAAATAATATAAGATTCGTATGTTTACCGCCAAACACAACCCACATCACCCAACCATTGGATGTGGCATTCTTTGCTCCGGTAAAAAGAGTTTGGCGAAATATTTTAACTAAGTGGAAAGAGTCAAAAGCTGGTTTCAGATTTTCAACCATTCTCAAAAATTTGTTTTCATCCTTACTTAAAGAACTAATTCTAAATCTAGAAATAGATAAAAGCCAGAATCTAATTTCTGGTTTTAAAAAATGTGGGATTTATCCTTTAAATAAGCAAATGTTACTTGATCGCCTACCAAAAAACTTGACTGAAGTGAATAAAGATATGATGGGTTCAGCTTTCTTAGAACAGCTAGAGTCAAGACTTGCAGAATATTTGGGAACTGAGAATAGGACCAAGCAGAGAAGAAACAAATTGCAGGTTCCTACTGGGAAAAGCATGAGTTCCAATGACCGGATAAGCCCAGATCCCATGACTAAATCTTTGAAATAAAAATCTGCTCAGCCAAAACGAGATTTGTCTTCAAGCTCTTCTGAGAGCTCCCTAAATAAGAATGATTTAGAATCTGATAATATCAGCTAATTATTTTCTGATCTGCTTGAAGTCTGCTTTGAGAATAATGAGGTTATTAAAAATCCTGAGATTGAGAGACCAAGTCGTGCGAATTTATACATAGGCGATTTTGTGTTGGTAACGTTTAATGTCAACCAATATCCTAGAAAAATAATTAAGATTTTAGAAAAAGAACCCACAGTATGGAAAAAAGAATTAAATTTTGGAGGTGGCCAGAAAAAAAACACTTTTTTGTACAGTTGGGAAGATGTCATGAAAATTAATGAGCCAAAAATGGTGTCTAATAGGAATCAGTAAAAGTTTCAGAAATTGACAATTTTGTGAAAAATAAGTGTAGATTTTATTATAGATGGACGATATTTTTTGCAAAGCATTAGATTAAAATGTGTTTTGAACTTTTGTACCTATCTAAAATTGAGAATTTTTGTTTTTCTAATTGAAGTTCTTCAAATGTATTGATTATTTGCAATTGATTTTGTTAAAATAAATTTTTTATTGTAAATTTATTTTACAAATACTTGAAATACCGCCAGTATTTTTTTTTTCAGCTTCCATTTACCTGCAATCATTTAACCCACTATCTTTCAGTGTAACATTAACCCAAGACCTAATTAACATGTACGGGACAATGTTTCTCCGACTCAAGGTAACTTTGACCCACTTAAAAAAAAAATTTTTTTTTGACAAATAATTTATTATACAGGCAAACTAAAGTCGTATGTCCTGCATACAATGTGGGGTGAAACTTGCTGCAGCTGGGCCTGGGGTCACCTCTAGGTGAGCCACATGAACTAATGAATAAAGCAATTGAAAACAAAAGAATCCTTGACTTGATCATTGGTTTTGTGACAGAAACCATAAAACACAAGGAAGAGAAAAAGAGGAGACGGCAACAAAGGTGAACTGGTAATTTTAATGTGTCGTATCTGTCGGCGTCAGTGGGGTGAGCCACTATTCAGCTTTCACTACCGACGCAGAAATCTTAAATAAATTCTCAAAGAACTTGACTACATTACAGAAATCAATTTACATACGTGATGTTTTGTTTTGCCTCTACTTGTATCTCTTGTACGGTGTGTGTCTCCTTTTGGAGCAGCCTATTACTAAGTAATGGGCTGGTGTAGATGGAGAAATGAATGTACCACCCCCGGGGTGGAATATGAATGTCTGGAGTTGCTTGTACCTGTTGTCTGATCTGTCTCGTTAAGTTCAAGATGGTTGAAATAACGACGCTGTCGCTCCTTCCTGCCTATCGCTCTGCACAAGGATGGTTACCTTATAAACCAAAGTTCGGTGTAGACGTGAGTGGGGCGGCGCGACTGGGTTGCTAAGTTGCTATGGCAATGACGGAGTGCAGACGGAGAGCGACAGATGGGAGTTATGAGTAAAGCTGACGGGTCAGATGGTAATGCTCGATAAGAGCGGTCTCAGGCCCATCTGTTGGAGAAAGAGGGGCTGCGTTTAGTTGGTAGGCGGTCAACTATGGTAAGGCGTAGTCGTCCGAATCCAACACACCTGGGACACCTTCCCAGAGGTCTTTCGAAGATCCTCACCTCCCAAAAAAAGGCAAACCAAAGTACAAAATCTATGAGAACATTCACTATGATGCATAAATAAAAATTACGTACCATAGAGATTGCCAGGTGCTTTATTACAAGCCAAATATTACCAAAAAATAAAAAAAATTGGGCCAATGTTTTCCTATTTGACGGTATCTATCAGATTTTGTTTGATTTTTCCTAAAATGTAATAATTATTTGTATTCACCTACACAAACTATTCTACTTTTTAAGTGTAGGTACTGGATAGGTACTAAATGTTATAGAGAAATAATGGAAAGTTATCAGTTTAAATAATTTATTCAACATTCTCTAGTGTATATACACGGCATTCATCTATTTAGTCAGTAACAAAAAAATTGAGTAAAGTTCTTGTAAATACAAATTATGAGAAAAACAATACAAGTAATTATCTACAATACTCTTAATGTGTACAAAAGTGATAATTAAAATGGTCATATATCAATGGTTTTTAATCAACCTTCAAGATATTTTCCATTTTACTATAAATTAAAATTTATTCATTCAATAGTATTGATAATATAATGGGCATTATTAATATAAGAATGTTAGATATCAAGCTTTAGTTTTTGTAACTTTTAAAATAAGTTTTTAATTTTTTGTTTAAATGAATAAAATGAAAAACCAGACAACAGTAAAATATCTCTATTATAGAGGGTGTACTAAAATAATCGTGGTCTAATAGTGACACAATCAAAAATTACACCACGATTTCTGGAATGAAAATAAGTTGATATAATCTATATATAAAAATAAACTTATAAAAAGTTATAGTTATAATGTTGTACCAAAAAGGTTATGCACTTTTTCATGGAAATTTATATAGTATAATTTATATCATTTTAATCTTCAATGACTTTTCAAACCAAGCAGGCTACATTTTTGTTTATATCTGTATTCCTCTGATTCAAACATTTTTGTAATAAAAAAGTTATATAAATTCTATTTGTAAAAACTGTTTCTTTTACTACAAATTTAAAAAGTTTTAGTTACCAATATACAGTGATGAGTGCCTTAAGAACCGGCAAAATAACGCAAAGGATAGAAAACATAATACGTTGTGAAATAAAAAGAGATGAAAGTAGTAGAGGTAGGAAATTATCGATAGAAACCTCTAATTTACATTACATTACATTAGGACTATCGATAGTTTCCCACCTTTAGACATTAGCTTATGAGCTAGTTGACTTCAGTCATAATATTACAAGTATGACGTCGAACATTAACATTTTTTAAATTTTGCATAAAGTAAAAACTGATTGAAGGCAATAAAGCAAATGTAAATAAACAGTTTAATTAGTAGTAATTTGATAATTAATTCTGTGTTGACGAATACAGAATAACATTGTTCTGAAGCTATTTTCTTGTGGCATTTTAAATTAATTACTATTTAACTGGGAATAAGCCACAATTAAAGGTTAAAATACGTTTATTGACGTTTCAATTTCCACTTCGGAAATCGTTCTCAAAATCGTATTTTGAGAACGATTTCCGAAGTGGAAATTGAAACGTCAATAAACGTATTTTAACCTTTAATTGTGGCTTATTCCCAGTTAAATAGTAATTAATTACAGAATAACAAGCTATGATAATTCTGTATTGAGAAGAGTGTATGCGACGTCTCAAATCATAGTTTATTATGGATCAATACTTTAATTTTGGATAAAAAAATACTCCTACTTAAACTGTTTTTACTTACATTATATGAAACGTATTACTATGACTGAAGTCAAACAGCTCATAAACTACCGTCTAAAGGTTGGAAACTTTTGATAGTTCTAATGTAATGTAAAGTAAATTATAGGTTTATATCGATAATTTCTCACCTCTACTACTTTCATCTCTTTTTATTTTACAACGTATTATGTTTTCAATCTTTTGCGTTATTTTGCCGGTTCTTAAGGCACTCATGCCTGTATAACAACAGTTTTAAATACTCCTCTCTGTTATTTTAAACTCAGTCTCGAAATTGGGTTCGTATATAATTTTCTAAAAACATTGTTTAGTATGTATGTCTACAAGTTTTTAGTAGAATATATTTATAAATAGGTGGATTAGCAATGTTCAAAATTTTGTCCCTATTTTCAAAAATCAAATTTTTTTAAAAAGGCGAATTACTCGAAAATTATAAAATTTTAATGCATTTTAATTTATACAAAATATAGACGCCAATAAAGCCTTCCTAGACACTTATTTAGGATAAGAGTTTACCATATGTACTTATATTTAAACCAAACTAATAGCTAACTTAAACTCTTAAGTTTAAACCATGAGTTTTAAACCCTTTTAAAAAACAATGAGAAATATCTAGGCATTCACCTTGGTAAAAAATAACATGGGTCAAACACGTATGGAAAAATAAATTAAAAATAGGTTTTATCTAGAGGAAATCATATTAAGTGCTGGAAACTTCATTGATTTATATTTAAGTTGGGTTTAACAGTATCTAAGTGATTAAAGTGTTTTACATCATCTATTCTGAAATTAGATTTTTGTGAGTAAAGAAGTTTACTGTGGGTTGTTAAGTGCCGTAAGTAGTTCTTTCCAATTAATCATAGTTTGATTAGAAATATCACTTTTAAGCATCAATAACATATTCTCATCAATAATTGTAGTTAAAAATTAACCAAAAAACTAGCTGTACTCTTATCGTTATTGAGCTAATTTGGTAATTATCAGACCGATCAACAAATATTAAAATAAACAGAGTCTGACTTTATTTAATTTAATCTATATATAAAATAAAGTCCTGTTAAGATCGCCTATAGAGGATTCATCATGCCCGCAACATCAGATGGAACTTCCAACGTAATTAGCTCTGTACCACAACATACCAACACAGTTAAATTCTACTCAAAAGTTCTAAGCCAACATACATACCCTAGTCCTGAACAAGCGATTGTTTTCTCTTCTCAAAGGATGGATTACGTCTACAGGACTACCTAATACCACTAGGAGCACTTATACAGCCCAAAAACATCTTATTTTCTTCAAGGCTGTACAATAATCGAGTATGCATGTATCTAGCGAGCAAAGAAATTGTGGATAACTTTATGCAGGTAACCCAGCATAGAGACATGGAATGTGTTACCTGCGACCCTGCGTCAAGAAGCCAAGAAATAATAATAACGCGCCTCAGACTCGGACATACTAGGTTAACGCATGACTACTTAATTAAAAAGTGATTTAACGTAATTTATGAGCTATAGAGATTATGGTTCAAATATAATTATTCAGTCATTTGAAATTATATTTAATATTCGGATAGATTGCGTAAAATTGGGGATTTACGTAATTTATGAGCTATAGAGATTATGGTTCAAATAGAATTATTCAGGTATTTGAAATTATATTTAATATTTGGGTAAACTTAAGAGGAACACTTCTAGAAGCTCTAGGTGCAGACTGTAACTTTAACAATACACTGAATTTCTTGAAAGACATTAATAAGTACCACAATATTTAATAAACCAAATTGTAATGCAGTAATTGTACCTAATGTAATCCATTAATTTTTCGCTAATGGCCATTTAGTCGATGCGATTTTCTAAATAAAAAAAACATCATTAATGACAGGTAACTGATATATAAAACAATCATAAAACCTGATATCCATCACAATTTTATTTTAAAATATGATTATTTGGACGTTTCGATTTCCTTTTCTGAACTGTTTCCAAAGTGAAAATATAAACGTCAAAATAAACTTATTTTTAACTGAAATTGGACAATTCAAAGGAACAAAACGGATACTCCATTGTGGTAGACAAATAACATCGCTAATGCAGTGCACAACAAGAAACAAGTATATCAAAAGTGGCTGCAAACAAATGACCGAGATGATAGACGCGAGCTCAACAAATATATAGGCTCAACAAGATCAAGAGTAGCATGGAAAACGGTAAAAAAGATGAGAACAGATAGAAAAGAGCGGAGTAGAATAGATTTATTAGAAGAAAGATTTTCAATCCAACATTACTCACAACTTCTGACTAAAACAAGACCTCAATTCACGAATATCATTACAATAAGATATGAAGTGGAATGTGATAAAGACGATGAAATAACATCACATGACGTCGAAGAGGCAATACGAACTCTAAAATACCGAAAAGCACGCGGACCTCAATACTGAACGAATTACTAAAACACAGTGTTACGCAAATTACTACTGTATGGTTTCACGTTATTCTATAAAGTACATGATTTATCATCAGAGTGGACAAAAGCACATATTAAAAAATCTACAAAAAAAAGATAGAAAGAATTGTTTAAACTACAGGAACTTAAGTGTCATAAATTCAATCTTAAGAGTCTATAAAAAATAATAAAAACTAAAATTAAAAAACAGGTGATAGTGGAAGAGATGATTGTAGAAGAATAAAAACCTTTCAATTTATATAGTCTTTATAGATATGATAAGGGCATACGGTAGTGTATCACTTTCAATGCTCTGGATAGCAATGAAAAAACAAGGAATAAACAAAAAAATATAAAAGCAGTACCACAGCTTTACAAAAATAAGACAGATAACATTAAAACTGGACACATATTAACTAGAAAAATTCCTATCAGTAAGGGTCTAAAGCAAGGCTGCTGCATAGTACCTACACTTTTCAAAATGTATCTGAATGAAACGCTTTCAGCGTGAAGAAGAAAGTGCTGCAATATGAACATCCCAATCGAAGACGAGATATTGTACACGATACACTTCGCTGTCGACGAAGCCATTCTAGCTAAAGACGAGATTGATATAGACTATATGCTTAGCAAACTGGAAGAGGAGTAACTGGAAGTGTGGCCTCGCAGTAAATATACAAAAAACCGAGTTCTTAGGTACAGGAGAAAATCAGAAAGCCTTCAAATTAAAATATCAACTCTAAAATTAACTGATACCTTCAAATACTTGGGAGTCCAAATAACATTAAAAGCAGGGAGTAACAAAGAAATTCATTTCAGGATTGACCAAGCAAGATCAGCCACTAGACAGCGACACGGACTATTGTGGACTAATAAAATAACAAAAGAAATAAAAAGGAGGATTTATAAAAAAATACTAGAAATTATTGGATTTTACGGCGCCGTATTCTGAGAAATAAATCTAAGAACCAAATGAAAAATAAAGGCCATGGAAAAGGACTATAAGAGACGATGTTGTCAGCTCCTAGTCATGATAGGGTGAGGAACAAAGATATTAGGAGAAAATTGGGAATTGATTTAGTTATAAAACACCAAGATTAAACCAAAAACCGACTAAACTGATATGGACCCCTGCAGAGAATGTCTAAACATAGATGGCCAAAATAAATTGAAAAATGGACTTTGCCCAATAGACGAAAACGAGGTAGACGTAGACGGCCCTGGAGAGAAGGTATCGTAGATGCAATGACCGCCAGAGTTTTACAAACTAAAGATTGCTTCGACAGAAAACGGTGGAAATTATGATGCGAGAAACGGTGATAGCTATACAAGACTCGCCTATTGAGATATTAAGATTAAATTTAATGGGTATGATACAAGGAAGAATAGACCCAGGAAGAAAGCAACAATCGTAGCTGCGAGATATAAGAATTAGGCATGAAATTAAAAATGCAGGTGAAATTTTCAAAATTACCTAAGAAGAACAGTTACGAGTAAATTGCAGCTAAAAATCTACACGTTGGAAGACATTTGTTGCTCATAAAATGGTATTTAATGAGCTAACAGTTTACGTAACTACTTTAAAAACATGGTATAAATCATTAAAGTTACAAAAGAAACATTGTATTGCGCATTTAAGTTTGCACAGCAATTTTAATTCTTATTAAATTGCATGAGTTCGGCCCAGAAACTAAACTTACTAATAGCTTGTGTGTATTTGATGGTTATTGGTAATGGAAATTAAAGTACAGATCAAAGATAATACATAATAACACAAACATTTGCAAAAAAAAATTATTCTTTATTAATACATAAATAAATAACTAATAAAAATAAGTAAAATGTCGAGGATACGCTCATGCTATGAACTTTTTCGAACTCGTGACGCTACTTGAACCATTTTATTATCGCAAGGAAATAAGTAGAGTAATAAATCAAATTCTAGCAGAGATAAATTTGTTCAGATTACTAACGTTAATCTGAAAATTGCTGAAAAGAGTTATACAGCGACTTTCAAAAACAATGCAAGCGCTTTAAAGTCAAACTTTACATCGTACAGGGGACCATATTGATCTTCATTTAAAATTTCAGCCAACATTAATGTCTAGTTTGCTAATTTGATTAGAAAATAATAGCGCTAGAAGGCTTCGTTCCGCACCATTACTATTTATTAGCCCACCCTCGATTAGACTCTTAAGCCTACGTTCACCCTGAACAGCGAAGGAAAATTAAAGGGAAGCTGTAAAAGGTTTTCTACTGTTTTTCATGTTGAAAGAGAATCATTTCAAACTCGATGGAGACAAAAATGATCAGCGATAAGGCGGCAGGTATAGGGAGAGAAGTCGAGTAGAAAAATACAAATTTCGGGAAGGATGAAATCAACTGGTTTAAAGCATATTGACTTTTAAGTATATACACTACGTTTTGTAATTGAGATTATATCGAAACACGTTAAACTTTTATATACAGTACTGATCTATTAAAATATTAAGTCAGAAAATATTAGATGATTTTAAATATTAAACAAAACCTACAAGAAAAGTACAACTAATATAAAATACAAGTTAAATGTTTTTCTTCGGCCCTACAAAATTTGCAATTTACGGTCGGATTTAAGAATATTATAGTTAAGTTATATTGCAATAATAAGCTGATGAACTGTAAGTCATCTGTATATATTTATTAAGCCGCAAATAAAATTGGTTTCTATTTACAATTTAAATATGTAGCATTTGTAAATTCCTTGGTATATATTGAAATCCCCTCGTATGTGTTAAAATACCAAAAAGTATTTTCAATCCTCTTTGCGTCGCGAGTTGATATAAAAGTAATTTAAGTTTGTTTATATCACGGACGCATATTCTTTGATATTTCTCTTTGATTTAAGCCGCTCGATACTGCGTTTTAAACAAACATCCATTTAGATCGCTGAGAAGGTTTCGTCGGAAAGATAATTGCCTCACACTCGCTGAGGCGTAGTTAAGAGCGGTTTGTTTCAAAATTAGTCCAAATTCTACGTCAAATTTGTATTGTTTTCTCGTTCTTCGTCCCTTTTCATGGAAATCTAGTGTGTAGTGGCAGTTAAGAGTAGCAGTTCAATGTGTAGTTGCAGTCTAAGTGAGATTTTGAAAGATAACCACATTTTGCCATTGTGTTCAGTTCTACCTGTTCCAGTTTTTTAAGAGGAAAGGTTTCCAAAGTTTGTGTTCCAGTGCTCCAACTTCCAACCTCAATAATTCGCAGTGTGATATGCAGTTTTTGTTCGTGTGGCAGTTTAAGCCCAATTCTACCCCAGAAATTTCACTGAAGTCTAGTTTCCACCTCCAGCATTTTTGTGTAAAACCCCAGTGCAATCCAGGTAACTTTTGTGTTTGATTTTTAAAGGAAAAATAAACATTTTTAATAATAATTGCTTTCATCATTTAAAAAGATAATTTTTTATTTGTAATAATTTATTTGTGTTACAAATTATAGCCCAGTAACAATAGTAAGTGTTTCTATTTGTTATTTTTGTATTTACGTTTGTAACTATGAATATAGTATTTTTGTATTGTCTGTTTTTGTAACTGTTTGTGACGAGACAACAATAAATGTTTAGTTTATTTTCGTTACAATTTTTAAATTTTTTCCCCAAAACAATTTGTATCTCACATATATCGTTATAATTTGACACCTCAAAGCGGCGTCCTAATTTTAAATAGCTACAGGTCCTTCTTGTTGTTTTCGTTTGTCCATTTATCTAGGAGATTCACGTAAGTACCACTTATTATGTTTCATTTTTGTAGTTGCCCCAATCCAACCCCCTTGCCATTCAACTTATCCACGACCCAGCTACTCCAAATAAACCATGAGTGCCGTTTGCATAAGTACAGTTTATTTTGCTTGCCCTATCTCCACCCCAGTAACTTCTGTCCCAATTTTCCACCCCTTATAGCAATACCCTATGTGGTAGGTAAAATATTTCGTTACAAATAACCTTAAAATTTTGTATCGATACGAGGTGTATTGAGGTGTGCATGTCGTTGTTATCAGCAACTGGACAGGTCAGCACCGAAAATTTTGGGGCCGCTGTACAAGATAACTGTGGAATCAAATATTGAGTCGATTTACACCCCTATTCAATCTACCACCGTTAAGTCATATTCCACAGACTTAGCCCAGCAGCAGTTTCCAAAAAAATATTAAAAAAGGTTATACTTTTCGGCGCAATGGATGGAGCTCGTCTTCAGGATTACCTTAGCCCTTTAGGAAGCATAATAGGACCCAAAAGTATTATTTGTTGTTCACATTTATCAAATAATAGAAATTGCATGTATCTATGTAGTAAGCAAATTTTATGAATTCCCACGGCTCAATCGAGGTTCAAGATCAGATTATAAAGGCACGTCGACTTATAACATCAGCTGAGAGACTTATACTGTCAAATGTATCTCCAACTATTTCTCATGAAATGCTTTGCGAAGAATTAATAAATATTGGTTTAAATATGATTTTACCGATTTCTTTTCTTGGGATTAGTTCAAACCTACCGGAATATAGCCACATACTAAGTTTCCAAAGACAAAAATATGTCGCTTATCCAGCGATCCATCTACACGGAAAACTCTTGAAAATTTTATTGAAAATTATACACTACCTTTCGTTACATTACCGTCAATTGTCCTTAATGATTAATAATGACTAAGGCTTACCCGATACTATTAACGTCGCCAAAGAATTTACAAATGATATGGTTGGTTTATTCCATCTTTTAAAATGCAGTTATCAATATGCAAATAATAGATCAACAAAAACTTTTGATTTACCATTTTGATTAACCATTTTGGGAAAGATATATCTGACTTAGACAGTGACTCCTCTGTAGAAAATCGTAGAGTATCCTCCAACTCCGAATCTATTAACAACATTCAACTCGATTCTTTAGTGAAACATTGATGGATTTTCCATTGCCGGTAAAATCATACCGATCCATATCTCTGACATCAACAGCGTGCAAATTACTAGAAAATATTGTTAACTCCAGGCTCTTGTTTTAGAAAATTCCAATTTCTTAATCTCCGAGCAAAATGGCTTTAGAAAAGATCTGTCAACCACAGACAACATTTTAGACTTGGAAAGTGAAATACATGAAGCTCTTGCTCCAAACCAAAAATGTGTTGCTATATTTTTTTTTATTTAGAACGTGCAGTTAATAAAGCTTGGAGATAAAACATTTTGAGACAACTACATCCAACATTATTTCTAGTGGCAAAAAATGATATAATCAAAAATATTCAAGCACCCTTACAAGCCTGTTTACACGCTGATAACCTAGTGGCATCTATTAAAGGCAATAATATCTCCTTAATGTCCTCAATTCTTCAAAACTTTTTAGATACTCAATTTTCAATAGAAAAATCAATAGTTGTATCAAGAGTTGTATTCTCTTTAAGCTCCTTGCCACAACCCCTAACCCGTAGAATCTATGAGAAACAGCTGGTTTATAGATTATCACAAATTCTTGAGTTTAATCTTTGATTCAAAGCTTATATGGAAAAATCACATCTCACAACTCATCCTGTCCTGTAATAAATGATTAAATGTGTTAAGATCTCTTTGTAACTTGGGCTCAGACTAATCCCCTCTACTTCCTCTGTATACATCTTTAATACGTTCTAAGCTAGATTATGGAGCAATTGCCTATTCAACTGCTACTCAATCTCTTCTTAAATTATTACATGTTATTCATAATAAAAGTCTTCGATTAATTACAGGGGCTTTTCCAACTTCCCCGGTACCCAGGATTTATGCTCTTTTAGGAGAACCACAGCTACATTACCGTCGCGTGTTACTTGTCATATTACATGCAGCCTTAGTCGCTTGTAATATTTCAAAACCAATTTATCAAAATACTTTTATAAATAAATATTTAAACAGATTAAAAGATATTAGCTATACTAAAAAACCATATTACGAAAGAATTAACCATACTTCAAAATCTAAACTAATTTTCCGGATGTTTACTCCTCGGATATTAAATACCCTGAGCCTCGGCTGATCGATTTACCAATTCGTAATATGTCTCTGGCTTATTTCGATAAATCCAGTACAAACAATTCCCTTATTTGGCTGAAGTTCGAAGCCCTCTTAGAAAAGTACCTTGACTACTATAAAATCTATACAGATGCATCCAAGTCCGAAGATGGAGTTTATTTTTTATTTAACCTTGATCTAGAAAATAGGTATATTATCGAGAGTCGCAGATAACATAAATGGCACTATCTTTAACAAATCTTTAAAAGTTGTGGGATATGCACATGGCATCGATATCTAAGTTAGGTTCACATAGCCTCTGATCGATGCATTCCGGCCATTAAAACACCTGCACAGAGAATGAGACTTAATTTAAATGCCCAAAAGACCAAATATATGTGTTGTACTAGATCAAGTAAGCAGACACGTAGATCAATAATAATTGACGATTTAGAACTGATGAGTGTGGAAGTCTTCATATACCTAGGCTTGCTGTTGACTGTGCTCGTTGTTAGAGATGGTTCAGATGACAGAACCAACTGACAAAAATGTAGAAATGTAGTCACTTACATAGAAGGATCAAGAACTGCTTAGACGTTCCAAGCAAAACTTTAAAGAAGAATATATAGAGGAAGGAATGAATGAATGGAAATGCTGAGAAGAACTCGACAGACTTGTCGAATATACCAGGTACTAGGTCATTGGAAATTATAAGGCAATTAAAGGGTTAATAAACTTGCCAAAATAGGATCAACTACTAAATACTTTGCTTTAGAGCTGCAAAAGGATCGACTTGGAGGATAGGCAAAAAAACTAGATCTGAGTACAACATAACTTCTTCATTGCCAAAGTATACGTCATCAAGCATATCGCTTAATGTATATTAAACAAGCGTGTAGTAATAGGGCTGAAATACTGCGAGAAATAAGCAGACATAAGCTCAAAATCAACAGGATGGCTTATTAGACATGTGCCAATTAAGAGACACTTGCCTATAATTGGTTTGTTTATTGGAGACATAAGCTGCTAACTTTGTAGTAGAGAACCTCAAACAGTTCTCTAACGCAAAACAATATTTTGCATTAGCGCCAGACACTACATCGCAGGAGGCAAATACTTTTTGGAGACTACCAAGTGGCTCTAAAACATATGGTACCCATCCGCTGGACCTGTTTAAGCTTATACAGGGTTCAATAATTCTGGAACAGGCTTCGTGAATAAATAAAACGTATTTAATAAGCCAGATTATAAACGGATAAGGAATGGTACAAAGTTGTCACGACAAATGCCAGAGTGTCAGGCGCGAGCAGAAAAAGACTAAGAAAATAGAATCAACGTGCATAAATAATAAGTTTGCTACGAAAATGTACTAGGAAAATGCACAAATATTATGACCATTTAAGTCCAATTAAAGTCCAATACTGCCCAAAAAAGTTAAAATACCTGCAAGAATACAATATAAATACTATAAACTGTATCTTATTTAAGTATAAAAGTTATTTTATTTATTTCTTTATAAATACACATGAAATAAAGAATAACTCAAAAATTATTAACAATATTTAATTGATATACTTATAAATAACGTTTAGTCTGTTTCAGTAAAAATGTGTGAAGTACTGAAGACATATTAAAAATGTAGTGATGATGTCTACAGACTAGCTTACAGACTAATATGTCGCTAGTAAAACATGTAAGTCTTCCCTGCCCTCTAGCCACAATCAATTATTATACCTAATAAAAAACTGATTGCTTATCAAACGCTCCCAACTCTCTCAGACCAATTTCACTAACACATTATGAATTTGTAAATTATTAGAGAAGATGATTAACAAACTTCTGCTTTGGCACCTAGAGCAGTATATTGTTTCAGCTGATGCTCAGTCAGGCTTTCAGAAATTAGAAATTTCTCAAGCCATAATAAGTATCCGATGTTGTCGCTGTAGTCTTGCATATACAAAGCGCCTTTAACTGCATCTAAAGCTTCCATCATTAAAAAACGGAAATATTTTATTATTTATATGTAATTTTTTAACTAATAGATCTTTTAAAGTTGCTACAAACGAAAAAATATCTTCATCACTCACTCTTCAAAACGGTGTACCACAAGGCTCAGTTCTGAACAATATCTTGTTTCTTATCAGTATAAATGACATGGGTTCCTTCGTTCCTCTCCCAGTAAAATATGTGATATATGCGGACGACCTTCTCATATTTTGTCAAGAAAAAGTAACTAAAACTACGTGTTCTTTTCTAAAACGTATCAGATAAAATTTATAATTGGTCTACATACATTGGTTTCAAATTTTTACCTTCCAAATGTAGAGTTATCCAATTTAGTAGAAGATATAGTTGTCATTCTCCTGTTATTTACCTAAACGGAGTCCCACTTAAACTTGTTGACCAACACAAATTTTTAGGAGTTAGTTTTGACACACGACTTACATGAAGAAATCACATTGAAAACAACTACTTAAACAGAACAAACATTTTAAAAACTTTACCCATGACCAATGAGGAGCTGAAGAACAAATCTTGAGAATCTATAGAGCTCTTATTTGCTCTAGATTAGATTATTACAGGATGATCTACATGACTGCTTGCAATACTTGTTTAAGTCTCTAGTTTTAAAACAATCGACCTCCTTACGTATATGCCAAGGTGCAGTTAGATCTAGCCCCGCTAAAAGCATGTACATTGAATCTTTCGAACCTTTTCTTTTGATATGACGTTAGCTTATACTCTCTTCTTATTTCACCAGAGTTTCTGCCAATCCAAAAAATCCATTAACCAAACTAATCAATATAATCCATCAAGTTCCTAAAAAGAGAAACAGATCTGCATACTCCCTTTCATATTTGCAGATATAGTCCTGACAATAACCACCCTATCAGTACCTCTAATATTTCTCCATTGAGCAAAAAGATACTAGCCTAACTCAAAGGAAAAAAAAAACAATAAATACCAAACAATATAATCAAATTCTTTACACA
The DNA here is from genome assembly GCF_040954645.1 of Diabrotica undecimpunctata. NCBI lineage: Eukaryota > Metazoa > Arthropoda > Insecta > Coleoptera > Chrysomelidae > Diabrotica > Diabrotica undecimpunctata. The sequence goes on along the minus strand of NC_092804.1, from coordinate 114,117,481 downwards.
GAAGCCTAAAAAATAGAGGAAATATTGGCTATGGTGTCAGTACCAGTAACACAACGTTAGCTGTACACCGATTCCAAGCGACTTGTAGTATTTATACTGCAGAATTATACGGAATTGAAAACTCTTAAACAAACTCTACCTAATAGCAAAGCTCTAGCAATATGCACCACACATAAAGAACACCAGAAACGGAAAAAGCCCGGGGCCAGATCAACTGCCTATTGATATCCTTAAACTAATAGAAAATGAGTACATTGAGGTCCTCTTAAAGCTTTTTAATAAAATTTATCAATTGGGTGACATACCCAACGAATGGTTGACCTCAACATTCATTTGTCTCCCAAAAAAGAAAAATGCTAGAGAATGCTCCGACCATCGTACCATAAGCCTGATGTCTCACACACTTAAATTGTTTTTAAAGATCATTCATAAACGCATTTACAAAACACTTGATATGGATATTGAAGAAACTCAATTTGGATGTCGTAATGGCGTAGGTACCCGTGAAGCTCTATTTGCATTCAACGTACTAATCCAGAGATGCTTGGATGTGAACCAAGATATGTACGTCTGTTTCATAGACTACAACAAAGCTTTCGACAAAGTCCGCCACAAAGAGCTAATGGACATCCTCAAAGCAAAACAAATACAACACAATTACCTTCGAATTATAACAAATCTATATTATAAACAGCAGGCACACGTACGCATTAATGAATACACATCAGAAGAGTTCAAAGTGGAGTGCGACAGGGGTGTGTATTGTCACCACTACTATTCAATGCATACTCTGAAGAAATTATGAAAAGAGCTCTTGAGGGAGAAACAGCAGGAATCAAGGACAATGGAACACCAATTAACAACATTAGATATGCGGACGATACTATCATAATAACAGACAACCTCCGAGACCTCCAAAAGCTAATGAACAAGATAGTTGAGTACAGAGAGGAATATGGATTATCAATAAACACCAAGAAAACCAAATTTATGAGGATATCAAAAACCCAAAATAATGGTGAAAGCCTGACAATTAACGGTAGTGCTTTAGAACAAGTTGAAAACTACCACTATCTTGGCACAATAATTAATCACACAAACGATTACTCCAAAGAAATCAAAGTTCGAATAGAGAAAGCACGTACAAACTTCAATAAAATGAGAAAGGTACTTTGTGCAAGAGAACTAAAATTGGACTTGAGAGTTAGGCTGGCAAGGTGCTATATTTTCTCGACTCTGCTTTATGGGATAGAAGCATGGACACTTAACGCGTCGATTGCTAAAAAGTTGGAAGCATTTGAAATGTGGGTGTATAGAAGAATCCTGAAGATATCATGGACCGAGCATGTAACAAACAACGAAGTCATGAGAAGAATCAACAAAAGAATGGAAGTATTGGAAACCATCAAGACACGAAAGCTGCAATACCTGGGGCATGTTATGCGTAATGAGAGATACAACCTACTTCAATTGATTAGCAGCATCTAAGATCAGAATAGCCATGATGATTGCCAACCTCCGTCGCGGAGATGGCACGTGAAGAAGAAGAAGCAATATGCAATGATTCTCTTTCTTTAATTCAGTCCATTACTAACATACACTTATTAAATCCGATAGTCCAAAAAATTCAATATAATTTGCCATAAACGTCACACGTCAATAAACATTCTTTAAACCCCGTCTCATGTGGATATCAGTGGAAATGAATCTGCAGATATCCCAGCAAGAAAGGTTAGTTGTTCTGACTTATGCTCAGAAAAACAGCAACTATAAAACAAAACACTCTGAAAACATGGTAAACTACTAACAGTCCAACCTACTGTTTACTCACATAAGCTGCTTAAAATGACGAGGAGAGATAAAACCGTCATTTAAAGACTCCTTATAGGTCAAACCCGCCTCACTCGCGGATACCTCATGACCTCCGAAAATCCACCTGCTGGCGAACATTGTGATTTTTACCGCCTTAAAGTAAAACACTGACAATATCCACCCCCATCAGTACCTCTAATATTCCTCCATGGACCAAAAAGATACCTACTTTCAACACTAGTCTAACTCGAGTGTAGTTATTATAGATTTTATAGACTAGCACATAATATAAACGGCAACCTCAAGCAGATACTAGTTTGCAAAATGTGTATAGCGCTTTAATTGACTTTTTAAAAGATTGCAGATTATATCATCTTATATAACAAATATTGTAAAAAAAATATATTTTTTATTGTTAGTTAAAAAACAAATATTGTAGTAGATTGTAGTGATTTCTGGTATAAAAAACTGTATTTAAGCAACTCTAATGTGACTTACGGTATTTAACTTAAATATAAATGTTTTTTTACCCGTGTCAACAGCGGTAGCTGTGGACACACGTTAATTTCAATAATAAAAGAAAACATATCAACCGATGCAAGATACTATTCATCGTGATTTATTGTATTTGATTTTTGAAATAGACCTCTAATTGTAAAGTGGTGTTTTTCACCACATTCTTCGACGCTACAAGATGGTTTAAAGTTGTTTGTTTAATGCTAATATAATTAAGAAATGAAATTAAACGAATAATTCAAGTAGATCTAGTTTTTAGGAATCCTTTTTTATAGTCTTTAAGATATTTTTAAATCTTACCAAATCTACAAAAATGTACCTGCTGATGTATTCACGCATTTTTACACCGCCTTGTGTACATAAATCTTCTTACTACCAATTAATATTTTCAGTTCATAATTTAGTTTTACACTAAAAACATACATTATTTTGATATAATATACGCTTAGATATGTTATAAGTTAATGTTTGAACTAATATTTTTTAAATTATCTAACAAATTCACTTTAAAACAGTTAAGGTGAAATAATGTACCCTTTTACTAACTCTACATACATAAATTAAGTTAACATATTCAAGTATCTTCAAGAACTTTACTTTCGTAGTCATTCCCATCATACATACTGTTTATGAGTTTAAAGTTTACAAAATGGGGGTGTTCTCGTTCTGCTTCTTTTTTTACAGTGTAAATTTAATTATAGTAAAATAAACATCATTAATTTAAATTAAATTAATTAAGAGAAAATAAATATATATATTTTAAAATTTTTGTTATAAATCTGTGTTACATTAAGATATTTTCATACTATTTATTATCTATAATAAGTATAAAAACAATGAACAAAATATATAATTAAAGCATTTTTTAAACAATTTTATCAATATTAAAGTGTAATATGTACCAATACCCGTTCCCCAATATCCGTACGTTTATGTTATTCGTTAATATCCTGTGCACTGATTTTTTTTATCAGTTTCTGTTCTTTAACTTCAAATTTACGTTAACAGAATGAAGGGAAAATAGAGGGCCGAAGAGGAGTAGACAGTAGTGCCATGGGATGGCTTCGCAATATCGGAACTTGGACGGGCATAAACGTTCAATAATTACTAAGAGTGGCTCAAAATACACCAGAAAAAGAGATGAGCGAGTGAGTGGTTTTCAATCCCTGGCCACGTCTGCTCATGGTTACTTAATTGCACACACACCCGTTCAAGCAGGTGAGTTCCTAAATTGAGTTCCGCTCACAAACACGTGATTCATGCGTGATTTGGTTTTTTGCTTGCTTTTGGAACTACCTATATTTATACATACAATTTCACAAATAATTTTAGGAAAATCTCCTAAAACACTATTTTTAGTAAAATTACAAACCACAAATCCAAATCGTACTTAATTGGTTTTTAAAAATAATACTTTTTGTCCAAACTATCGTATAATAACCTGGTACGTCGCTGTTCCACAATCCATCTCTCATAAGAAAACAAACCCTCTGAATTAGTAGTAGTCTGGGAGCCAGGGAGGGGGGTTGAGGTCCCTTTTATGAACCCTGGTCACATTGACGTTTTTTTATATTTTTTGGTGCGTAGATTAGCTTTTTCGAGGATACTAGGCTGAAAACCCGTCAGATAGCTTGTTATTAACAATTTAAGTTGTTTAAATAGTTGTAACTATTAAACTATTAACGATAATTAATTTTACCAAAATGAAAATTGTTCCTTTTGAAAAAAATAAACAAAATGACCTTTGGTAAACTTTGATCCGATTGTTAGAACCGGAGTTATAATAAATTTCGTGGAAACTAACTGCAAAATAGACATTCTATGGGGCTTTTTCAAGTATAACTTAGCTTTCATACGTAACATTAGTTTTCAAAAGCCACTCATTTTAAAAGTTATTAATTCAACTTAAAAAAAACTTTAGAAAATTAGGCACAACAAATTTTACAACAATTAAGCATTAAAAACTTCACTAAAAAGTTGCGAATTAATTTGTTTATAAGAAATTTAAACAAATATAAGCTACAAACTTTAAAAATCTGACTAATGAAAGTTATAAAACAACTCACAACGAACATTTTAAGCTGTGGCAGATCTTTCTATATTAATTTTTGACCAAGATATGGAACTTTTAAAAACGAGTTCTGAGGCGCACGGTCAGCTCGCAGCCAATAAAACCAATACGTACGTAAATTCCATATAGATTCAGAGATGCTTATTACCTTATTATTATAAATAAAAAAGTTATAGCAGTGTATAGTTAAAATTTTTGTTAAGCAGTGATGAATAAATTTGTTTATAAGAGTTTTAAACAAAATTGAGTCGTAAACCTTGGCAATTTGGTTAATAGAAGTTATAGAACCATTTAAAACGAACATCTTGACCTTTGGTAAATGTTTCTATGTTAATTTTTTGCCGAGATATTGAAAATTGATTTACGCACCCAGTTTTCGCGCGCCCGCATTCGCTGCTATCTAATGGTGCGCCTCAAAGAGCGTTATTTAAAGTTCTATATCTTGGTCAAAAATTAATATAGAAATATTCACCAAAGCTTAAAATGTTGGTTTTGAGTTATTCTATAACCTTCATTAGCCAGATTAAGCTTATAACTTAAATTCGTTTAAATCTCTTATAAACAAATGAACTCGTAACTTTTTAGTCAAATTTTTAATGTTGAATTTTTATAACTTTTTTAGTTAATCACACGTATAATAAAAGCTGAGTTATACTTGAAAAAGTCCCATCAAAATGCCTTTTTTGCAATTGTTTTTCACAACATTTATATCATCTTCGGTTTAAATAATCAGATTAAAGTTTACTAAACGTCAGTTTGTTCATTTTTTCTAAAGGAACAATAATTTTCATTTTGGTAAAATTAATTATCTCTAATAGTTTAGAAAATACAATCATTTAAACGATTTAAATTGTTAATAACAAATTATCTGACGGGATTTCTCAAACCCCTGGGCTCTTAGACTAAAGAGCTAGTAAATACATATCAAATTCAGCTAGCTAATTTTTTTAGTAGTCTAACTCTAAAACGTCCATTTTTGGTTGAATCTTCCGCCATAAGTATAATTATATTTCAATATTGGTCTTATGGATATCTTTTTTTGAAGATCATTGTTGAAGATAATGTGGATGAGAAGTTTATGGAAGAAAAGTTCGTCAGTTTGCCGAAGATTACTTTGACTGTTTTAAGCCTGACTTCTTTGTTCGTATATTGTACTTCTAAAATAGTAGCAATTACTGCCACCTTAACGTTCATCTACTTGGCTTCACCGAGAAATTTCATTCTAATAAAATTTGGGTCCAAGAATAAAGCCACATAATGTAAGTCCTAAGTTGAACTTGCTGTTTCAATGCATTTTTTGTTTGTATTTTTAATATTTAATCAAATTACTATATTATCTTTATGTTTTGCTTAACAATGCTTCTTAAGTTTTTTCTGCCATAAAGCGTATCTGCTTTAGATGAGATGTAAATCTGAATTTAATTCTTCAGAAGATTATCTAAAAAGAACTAAAAAATCAGTTAAACATTTCTACCAAAATACTAGAACTACATTTGAACCAATGTCTATTATAAATATATCTTGTGAAAGTTTATCTTCAGTCCATCTCCATATTACTTTTATTATGTCAATAGCAAATTTCTGAATGTTACCACCAGTTTTTCTTTCTCCAAATTCGCTAATTCCAAGTACTTATTTTAAAAGATACATGTTTTCATAAAAAAAATGAGCCAGCAGATTAAACAAACTACGTTGTGTGTATTCTTCTACCATAATTCCGCGATAAAAGAAAATTCACAGTTTCTAAGAAGTAATTGTATTATCCTGTTAAAACCTTCCTTAGGCAAAAGTTTCTCTTGATGCTAATATGATTTTCACATCATGTTTACCAAAGTTTGCTCCTAATTCATTAACACTCGTGAAAATTTTATAAAACCCTTACCTAAAAAGTTTTTTCTGTCATAAAACGTACCCTTCATGGTCAGGTATCATACGCGACAATTAAAATGAAACAAATGTATAAACAAAACTAGGAATAAGTGAAATGAAAGGACCAGAGGAAAGAATTTGTATGAAATATTTTTTAAGAACCAAATTTGTTTTCACAGAAACAGTACAGTGACAACATATAGCACAAATAATTGAAATAATTGGCGACAGGGGTTATCTTTTAAAAACTGTCTCTCAAGATATAAATATTAGATGTGAAAAGTGATATTGTTTTACTAGCTTTTTACTTTTTAACAAGTATACTCTCGAACTTTGTAAGTTTATATCTTATATGAACATTAAAAGTTTCGTTTTCGGATTAAATTCACTTTGTGAATACAACGTAAGTAATTAAAATTTAATAAACGTTTTCCATTTTAGGGGTCTAGTTTATGATGGCGCTATTATCTATTGGTACCGAATATAATGGTGCTTTTTATATTTTAGTTTTAATGACGTGTTTAATAGCTTGTTAGCCATCTTTGTTTTGGAAAGAATATTATTTAGCCATTGGGCAAAAAAGTTCATAAAGGTCGATTTTATTTTTCAGTTGCTCATTTTTTGCTGAACTCATATTTTTGATAACATCATCACTGTTCGAGTTACGATTTAACATTTTTTTTATATGGTTTTTTAAACACTTTATTTTAACATTATTATCGAACAGCGCATCTTTTTGTATACAAATGTCATATTTTTTCTTATGTGAGTTATGTCTTATAACATTTTCAGAAATTATTTCAGGAATAATAAAACACTTATTTTTCTAATTATTCTTCCGTCGCTTACTGTAAATAGTTTATTAAAATTACTTTTTATCGGTTTAACCTTTTAAACGCCAATGTTTTGGGAACACAAAAAAAATATGTTGGATTCATAAATTATTGAAATATTTTTAAATATTTTAATAAATATGCTTTCTGTATGTCCCATTCTTAATTCCTGCTAGCTGCAATGTTTTTTTTTAATTACGGAATTTATCGAAAAACCGCGTAATATAACAACCAAATTCATGGCATTTGCTTTTTTGTGCTATAGGTGTTGCTGGGAGTCGATATGTACCGAACTGTGGTTTATTTTTGAGTATAAATACAGTCAACGAATCATACCCATAAAAGAACTAGTTTACAAAAAATACCTTCATTTATCTTATTTCTAAAAATATTAGGTTCAGAATTCATTGTTCCCATAAGGGGAATGCAATAGCAAAACAATATTATTCAAGGTTCCCTAGACCATGCCCGAGCATAATTGTAACGACTTGGATTAGTCGGCACGAGCTTGCTAGATAAAAATACGTGTTGTTTATATTAATTTTGAGTTTTTTACGTTTCAGTGGAGAAATAGATATTTCTTTGGATCCAAAAAGTTTTTATGGGTAAGTTGGTGGCAGTAAAAAAAGAATAATAATACTTCTATACGAAGTTACAGATTTCTGATACATGCATTCGACGACATGGAAGCGTCAACATACACAAAACCTGTGGATATTGTTCTTATTTCAACTAATTCAGCCGATCAAGGTATTAAAAGCAACGAGAATACTATTGACCATCAGATGTTAGATATTCCTGATATACCAGACAAAGTACCTGGTGAAGTAGAAATTCATGCATATGAATCTTCCAACGAAGGTGAGGAAAAAATATATCGGCTTAACGCAAATGGCAAAAGAGTAAGAAGGTTTGAATCCAATCTCAAGCTTTCCCACCATCAGGAGTAGGCGATACACTTAACAAATCTGAATTAGAAACTTTTTCATTATTTTTAACATCTGAAATACTTTAGTTTATTCGTCACAATACCAAACTCTACGCTCAGAGAGATAAAAATATTCACAATTTTTTGTTTCTAAGGAAGAACTTCGTCAGTTTTGTGGTTACTTTTGGTAAGAGGATATCACCATATTCCTTCTAAGGATGATTACTGGTTTACTGCAGATGATATGCAGTCTCCAATTATCTTTATATTTGTGATAATACCAATCTTGCAGTGGTAATAAAAAGTTGTATAATGTATATGATATGCTAAAACAAAACTTTAAAAATTTGGAGTTTTCCATGAAAATCTCAGCATAGATAAATCAATAATTCCGTATTGTGGACATTATTCGGCTAAAAGGTTCATTTAAAATAAACCAATGATATTCGGCTTTAAAATATGCATGTTTAAACATGTTATAATGTTTAAACAGTGGATAGAAACAATCACGTTCGATAGAAATGTTAGAAGTAATTGAGAACCTTAACAACCGTACTGTTTTTTTTACAAATTCTTCACTAGTTGTTCACAACTGAGCAGCTTTTCACACGTTTATTTGACAGATTAGGTTTACAGTTTTATTTTAAATTTTTTGAGTTTTATTATTATGTAAGAAATATAATATGTTTTTACTACAATAATGTAACTTTGTTATAAAGTTGTGACCTATAGTGGCCAACGTTCCTATTTTGGGAACATGTTTTTTTTTCTGAAACCTTGGTATTTTATTTTTTTTACATTGTAATACGATACAAGATACCCCAATAACATCTTTTTTTATGGATATTTGTGATTTTTTTACAGTTTTAATTGATTCGGCATTTAAAGGGCTAAATCTTTTAATAGACAAAAACATGTTTTATTAAGACGAAATTACACTAAATCAATCAACTTAAAATAATAGTTAGCTTCAAACAATAACTGTGTTTAAAAAAAGTTATCGACATCATGGCCCGTTTAAGCCAAATGAAACACACAGAGATTTTAATGATGATAGGTTATGGAGATAGGATCCGAACACAAGCTGAGGTTTGAAACTTTTATGCAATCGACGACGAGCAAAGTCGAAGCAAAATTTAAAAATTTTGGCAATGTCGGTAATAAATATACGAAAGGCCGTGCAGGTCTTACGCAAGATCAACTATTGGATAATTGTAATATTGGCAGTGCAAGAAACTCCTCGTAAACCCACCTGTCAAATTGCATTGAAGCAATCGATATAGCAAACGTCTGTTTTAAAGTCTCCAAAAGACAATAAATGACACCCATAAGAATTTTGTGAATTATGCTAAGATGTTAACATGATCCGCAATTCCTACGCAAAAGTGTTTTCTCAGATGAGGCCGACTTTTCCCTAAGAGGTACAGTAAATAGGCAGAACTGTAGGTACGCAGCACAAAAGAACCCTCACTGGTTGGTAGAAGGGCACACTCAATATCCACAGACAGTTAACGTGTGGGCTTGAATAGTTGGTAATACAATTGTAAGCCCATTTTTTATTGGCAGTTCATTGAACGGTGACAAAGATTTTGATTTTCCTCAACAGCGAATAATTCCTGTACTTGCGGCTCTATTCCCAAATCATCAAAATCCTCATCTACCGGAAAATTCGCTATGGTACCAGCAAGATGAAGCACTACCGCATTGTGCACAACATATTACGTGAATACCTAAAAATATTTTTCCCAATATATGAATTGGCAGACGAGGATTTTTGTGACCAACTAGATTTCCTGATCTGTCCCCACTAGATTTTTTATTATGGAGATACCTCAATTTTAAAGTTTACGTTAACAGACCTGATAGTATTGATGAACTTAAAAAATTAGTACCGAAATTAATTTAATTAATGCGTTTCAACATCGTCTTGCATATTATCAAGAGGCAAATAGTGTGCAATTTAAGCATTTAAGTTAATAGTTTGTAGGTTTATTTAGTTCTGTTTATATTTTTATAAATTACGTTTAGATATGAGTGAAATATCCTTTATATCTCAAATATACGGTTATGTGACATAAGAAGAAATACGACATTCGTGTACCAAAAGATGCGCTTTTTTCGATAGTAGTGTCAAAATTAGGTATACCCTTTGAAAAAAAATGATAACGTCATAACTCGAACAGTGATGACGTCATCAAAATTATGGGTTCAGCAAGAAATGCGCAACTGAAAAATAAAATCGACCTGTCAGATTTTTTTACCAATGGCTAAATCAAGCGTTTACGGTTATTTCGGTATTGCAGTGATCTTTAATTCTGTTGTGGCGGATTATAAGATGATCAGTGCGAATCTGCGAGAAACTTTGGTACAAGTCTCTGGAGTGTGCAACGAATACGGTGATGGTAGAAAGGGACCGGTCTGCTTACTCGAAGACTAGTACAGGTCGAGGCATAATTACAACAGCTACGACGACCGCTTTATCGGTTCTAGTACTTTAAGAAACCGATCACGACAGTTTACCTTCAAAATCATCTGCGAGAGGTGAGAAATGTAAACGTAAGTGAATGGAAAGTTAGAAGGAGACTTCATGCTGTTGGTTTTTTTTCGAATTAGAGCAACTGGTCAGATTGTCAGATTAATTTTTGAATAAGAACACTTGCCTTGGACAATACAGGATTGTAGTCCTATATTGTTTTCCGAGGAATCGAGATTCTATCTTACGAGTTTAGATAAACGTGTAAGAGTGTGACGATATTCAGGAGAGAGATATGCTCAAGCATGTATTGTCGAGAGACTTCTGTTTGGTGGAAGGTCAATTACGGCATGGGGAGGCATATCGCTTGACGCTCGCATGGAGTTAGTCTTTATCAAGAATGGGACATTGACTGCACATAGGTACTTGATGCAGGTTCTAGAAGACCATGTTTTTTTTACCGTTTAGGATTATTCTTGGAGACGACGCAACATTTATGAATGATAATGCACAACCCCACACTGCACGAATAGTCATTAAGTATTTTAATGAGGTTTAAATCACACAATTTGTTTGATGTCCTTGTAGTTCAGATATCAATCTCATAGAACATGTTTGGAACGAGATAAAGAGACTTTCAAAAAGTCATGTGTCTGCCTCCAGAAATTCAAGAGAGCTTTGTGACATATTGTTGCAGAAATGGAACAATCTTTCGCAGAATGTGATCCAAAATCTGATAAAAAGCATGCATCGTCAATTGCAAGCTATTACCACTGTCAGAGGAGAGAATACTCCCTACTAAAGTTCTTAAATTTTTTTTATTTCAACAAAAAGCACATCAAATTAAAATTGACTGTTTTCAATATTTAGTATACCAAAGAAAAAATGTTCATTTTCATTACTTTCAATAAACTTTAAAGAAAAAAACGTAGTTTACACACAATGTTACAACTAAAAATAGATTACAAAGAATAATAATTTCTAAAATAAATTCAAATTATGGAGTGACCCTAATTTTATGCTCGGCAGTGTACATGAGTGTATTCATGTAAAATATTGATAAGATTTTATGTTAGTTACCATTGGAGACCAGTATAGATTGCATATATCTTACAAATTGGAAGAACGCTATTGTACATTTATTGAAAATAGAAGAGAAAATGTGGAAATTGAAAGCGATAATGGAAAATGTTATTAAACCTTTAATAGTAAAGGTCAGCGCTAATGAGTCAGAAGACTCAATAGATTCACAGGATTCCGAGATTTATAACTCAATCCGTAAGTAAAAAGATTAATGTTTAACATAAATATTTTTGTCGCTGCAATAAATTTTTTATCCAAAATGGTTAAGAATGAGTTACTATTATGAGCACTATATTTGTGCTAGGTATGATAACTATAATTTTAAATCAAAAAAATACAAATTAATTTTTATTGTAGGACTGTCTTTTCAACTATTAATCTTTTAAAAATATATATAGGGCTTATTTATTGGAACTAGAATAAAACGTGGATCAGATAACCAAGCGGGCCAGACTTCATCGTGAATGGTCTAGTGAATCGATGGTTTAAATTCTGGCAATAAAACAAAAATAACTACGTAACAGTCTAAATAGTCCGCTACTTAGACTAGAATATGCTGATGTATCGGATATACCTATGGATCAGTAGTACGACAAAAGATTAGAGTTTGCGGGTTTGTGCTACTCTCTTCACACCTCATCCCTGTTGGTCGAGTGTTTACGCTTACAAAACCAGAATATAAATAGTTATAAATAATAGCGTTTTTACAAACAATAGTTATATTTGTTATTTGGTTATTAATTATCTAAACAAATTATGAAAAAAAAAACGTTGTCTACCTATTTTCATTTTATCAAATAAACGTCCCAAATAAATTCAAATTTCAATACAAGAGAATACTTTTAATTTGCCCTTATGAAAGGAATCTGATAAAAGGTACATAATTACGAATTGGATAAATTGTGGTGACCATATATTTATTTGCTAAAACGTATTATAAATGCGTCTGTTGCTACAGCTGGCTCACTGTAAAATATCGCACATTACACATTAAAATTTACTGAGAGCTATCAAAATGTTGTGAACCGATAATATTTTAATTTTCTTATTAGTAAACGGCGTATTTGATTTACACCTCGTATAATTCGTATATCATATAATATTTAATAGTCACCCTCCTTAATTTCTTGTCAGAGTATAGTTTAATAATGGATCTTAGCAGCTAAGAGTTGAAGGGACCACAAGGATGGTAACTGGATACCGTCAACGAAAGAAACAATTTTAAATCATAGGAACGATAAATTAGCCAGGATACAGAGACAGAAAATAAAAAATGGAAAAAGAAAGTATACTATATATGTTTATTATGAATGTTGGCTGGAGCAAGTATTGAGTTAGGATAAATTCTGTAAGAAAGCTTAAATACCTAACTTTAAGATTTAGGAAAGTCATAAATTCCTATAAGAAAGTTGCTGGCTCTTATCAAGAACACATGCCTCCTTAGTGAAGTTTAATTAAATGACAGGGTTTGGTTCTAATGCCCCACGACCAAGCAGGAATGGACCAAATTACTAGCAATGGACAAATGGACCATTGGTCCATTGGTTCATGAAATGAAATGTTCAAATAAATCAATGCACATTCTTCTTCTTCTTCATGTGCCTTGTCCGTTCCGAACGTTGGCAATCAACATGGCTATTCTGACTTTGTTTACGGCAGATCTGAATAGTTCAGCAGATGACAATCCGAACCATTGCCGCAAGTTTTGGAGCCACGAGTGTCTTCTCCTCCCTGGACCTCTTCTGCTGTCTGATATGCACATAATGCACATAATGCACATTCAGCATATTATATTCTGTTCTCTTAAGTCTTAGATCAAGAGCAAATCCATACATATATTTCTTGGTATTGGTGAGAAAATAACATATTCCTAAATAGAAAAAAATAATATTGTAATTCTGTTTTTATAATATATTTGTTTTCATGTTTGAGCGATTTGTCAACTTAAATTAAATTCTTTTTAATTATGTTTATTTTACTTTCAATATGCTAGAAATATTTACACCACAAACATAGAAGCAGAATAAAAAAAAATCGTATTTATCGTTTGTACAATTCTGTTATAATATGTATTTACCTACAGCGAATGATTTTTTTTCCTAAAACGGAACAAAAAATGTTGGTCTGTGTGTTTATAAATGGACTGTTTTTAAAATCACAACGCTGTAGCGTTTCCCTAATATTTACAAATGTATACGTATGTCCATCAGAGCAATCAAAACAGGAAATAAATTAATTAAATAATGCTACAATTAGTAGCGGATTGCTCAATACTTTTACTGTTGCATAATAATATCTCTATTAAAGTTTACACAAACAAGCGGATATGTTTAAAAATATCTGCAGTTAACGAATTTGCTTTTAAAATAAATTTAATTAAATAAATGTTCATTAAGTGGTAGAACCTGAAAAGGTAGTATATATTATGTTCAACAGCTGATCACCACTAGATTACAAAAATAATACACGTATATTAAACAGGAAATAATCACAAAACATAAGCGATAAATCCAATAAATATGTATTATATGAAATGCTTTGGGAGCCGTGTTTTTCACCGTATTACTAACATGCGTCTATAGGTATTCGTTTTGCCCAAATTAATGAAGGGACGAGTTCTTCCTGCGACGTGAGCAGTGGCAAAATTCGAAAAAGTGGAGAAAGCTTCATTATCTCTGAATTCACAGAGCAGTTTTATTCCTGTAATTTGCGGGCTAATTTTGGGTAGTGTTGTAACGGTGTGATACAAATGTAGAAAATATGCGAAAACGATAAGTTCCAAATCATCAAACGCAAGAAGTAATTTATAACGTTTTAAAATTTACAAAAGTGAAGCAGAAAATGAAAAATTGTTAATCTATTTAAAGAAAGTACAGAAACTTTATATTATTTAATTCAATTTAATATGAACACCTGTGCTTTCTTACCACGCATTTGTAATATCCTAATATTATCCATCCATAAGAAATAAATTGTATGAAGCCATGGATGAATTCCACATCCCCGATAAACTCATAAGATTGGTTAAGGCTAAAATGCGTAAAGTTGTTTGCAAAGTCGAAATACAGGGCCAACAATCACAGGCATTTGAAACGCATGTTGGGCTGCGACAGGGAGCCCACTGCATGCCCAAATAGACAACAGAGGAAACATTTTTCATACATCATCCCAAATTTTGGCATATGTAGATGATGTCGATCTAGTTGCTCGCACAACACGCAAGCTAGAAGAAATGTATACCACCTTGTCAAACGCCTCAAAAAATATGGGCCTGCAAGTAAATGAAGATAAAACTAAGATAATGGCATCAACACCCAACAGTAGAGCCAGAAACATTGGCCACCAATTCACGGTTGATAATTCTACCTTTGAAGTGGTGGACAAATTCACATACTTAGGCTCCCTGATCACCAAGGAGAACGTCATGACGGAAGAAATCAAGCGAAGAATAATCCTAGCAAACAAATGCTATTTTGGACTGAGTAGACATATGAGAAGCAGAAACTTAAGCCAAAAAACAAAAATAACCATATACAAAACACTTATACAACCAGTGTTGACATATGGGTCGGAGACATGGACCATTTCCAAGGCAGATGAAAATATCCTGCTTATATTTGAACGAAGGATCCTGAGAAGAATATTCGGTGGCATCTGTGAAAATGGTGTTTGGAGAAGGAGGTACAACTACGAGATATATCACAGATATAAACATATATTTGGTGGTAAAGACGTAGTATCCTTTATAAAAATAGGAAGACTAAGATGGGCAGGACATCTGGCAAGATCACAGCAGAACAACCCTCCTAGAAGAATCCTTATGTCGCAACCTGTGGGAAGTAGAAGTAGGGGTAGGCCAAAACTCAGATGGAGGGATGGTGTAGATGAGGATGGTAGACAAATAGGCGCAGCAAACTGGCAACAGTTGGCAATGATAGAACTGACTGGCGTAATAGACTTGGGAAGGTCGAGGCTCTTTTATAGGACTGTAGCACCAATGATCATGATGATGATGAATATTATCCAACATTTAACATTTTACAACATAATTTACAAAGAATAATTTACCACTGCGGGTTGCAGCTTATCTATAGGAAATAAAAGAACTAGCATAAATAAATGTAATATAATTCAGGTGACTATTTGAATAACTGTTTCAAATATTTGAATCTGCAAGTTTCTTATTATTTTTCTCACCAACTATTTAATAGTTAATTTTAATTTCTTTTAATGCATTTTTAAAACGTGCTTTATTAAATGAAAGTTAAAAATCATATTAGCAGGAAAACAGTAAAACGCCGTCTACACTCTCGATCGAAGTTCTCCGGACGAAGTGTCGAAGTGAAGTTAATCGAGGCCAGGTGACTCTCTACATACTCGTGAAGTCGAGTAATGTAGTGTGACACTTCGTACTGTTTGTACTCGAACTTTGGACCCTTTGACTTGGACGCGAAAAACCGACAGAGAACGGAAGTAGAACGAGGCGAAGCGAAGTCGAATGAAGTACCTGTCTATACTCTCGTATTCACTGAACTTTGATCAATTTCGCGAGTAGTATAGTGGCCGCTTAATAAGTAAACAGAAGTAGTATTCTAAATAGTAAATAATCTACAAATTGGCACTTGGAACATCGCATCGTGGAACAAACGGGAACAGGAAGTTGTGCAGGAATTGGAGCTCCATAAAATTTATATATGTGCCCTGGACGAAACAAAAAAGAAAGGGAAAGGAAGTACCAATAGAAACAAATTTATATTCCTGTACAGCGGAGTAGATAAAAGCAAACGAGCTCAGGCACGAGTAGGCCTCTTAATGCACAATAAATATAGTAACAATATTCAAGAAATAAGATACATCAACGAACACATGATGCTGGTTTGCCTTAAACTTCACCAGACGATACTTAATATTATCTATATGCACCGGATAACAGCAAAAACAAGGAAAACACAGATGCTTTTTATAGACAGATCCAAGATCTACTGGACACCACAATAGCCGGTAGTAAAACAATAATTCTCGGCGACCTAAACGCCAGAGTAGGCAACATACCTGTGGCTGGAGTTACACAAAAATTTAACGAAGAAACGCTTAACGACAACGGAGAAAGACTTCTAGAACTTTGTTTAATGAATAACCGCCGAATTAACAACACATACTTTGACCACTCAATACAACATAAGATCACCTGGTCAGATACAAGTAGACGTAATTGTATGATTGACTTTATTATAACAAACAGACAAATACACCCCAAGAATATAATAGATGTGCACACTCTATCTTTCGCCAATGTAGGATCCGACCATGGCCTGGTACTAGGAAAAATAAATATAGCAATCACCACACAAGGCAAGCGAAATACAAAAGTAGAAGAAAAGTTAAACATAGAAAGCTTAGAAGAAGAAGGGACACAAAACTTGTATAGAAACAGACTAACAGAAAAGCTAAACAGCCATAACGTAGAGACTAAAATGAATATAAAAGAAACCTGGAAAATTATTAAAAAATGTATCCTACAAGCAGCGGAAGAAGCTTTAGGTAAAAGAAAAGTTAACAGAAATAAACGAGAATACAAAACACCATGGTACGACGAAAGGGTAAAAGCACTAGCAAATGGAGAGAATGAAGAGAAGACACTGGAGGCACGAGAAGACTACGTGAGAATCAGGAATAGAGCAAACCAAGAAATAGATAACATCAAAAAAGAACACTGGGAGAAATGTACCAAAGATATGGAATACGACCTCTATGGATCCCAGAAAAAGGTGTGGAAGATGATAAGGAGACAAAAAACAATAGACAAAGACAAAGATAATGGACTGAGCATTTTACGAAATTATATGGAGAAGGAGAAGAGAACAGAGAAATAATCATTAGCGAAACTCACGATAGAGTACTAATATCAGAAGAAGAGCTACAAGAACGAATAAAAAAATTAAAAAACAGAAAAGCACCTGGTCCTGATAAGATAAACAATGAACTGCTAAAATATGGAGGAACAACACTACGCAAATGATACGCACTACGCAAAAATAAATTAAAATTATTCGTCGATATAATAAATACCGGAG
Source organism: Diabrotica undecimpunctata (assembly GCF_040954645.1). NCBI lineage: Eukaryota > Metazoa > Arthropoda > Insecta > Coleoptera > Chrysomelidae > Diabrotica > Diabrotica undecimpunctata. The sequence goes on along the minus strand of NC_092804.1, from coordinate 114,099,822 downwards.
TAGTACCAGCGGAATGGAAGGAAAGTCTCCTGCTACCGATACTTAAAAAGGGAGACTCGAGAAATCCTGAAAATTATAGAGGTATTAGTCTCATGAATAGTACGATAAAATTGTTAACGGCAGTCATAAAAGATAAAATCATAATATCATAAACATAAAATCATAAAAGATTAAATAATAGAAAAGTCTATTGAATATGGAAAACCAGCATACATATGCTTTGTAGATTTAAAACGTGCTTTTAACAGGGTGAAGCGAAATGCCATCTTAAATTTATTACAAGCTGAACAAATAGACCATCAGATAATAAAGACAATTAATGAAATTAACGAGAACAACAAGACCAGAGTTATAATGCCAACAGGGGAAACAGAATGCATAGAACTAAAAGGAGGAATCCGCCAAGGAGACTCGCTCAGCTCATTGTTATTCAATATGGTGATGAGTCAAATAATTTACTAAGTAAGAAAACGACATGGATACCACATGGGAGTGCATAGAATCACGATACTATGCTATGCCAATGATGCAGTACTAATTGCTGATAACAAAGATAACCTACAAAGGCAGCTCCACACCTTCAATATCACAGCAAACAAACTTAATATGAGAATATCAGTAGAAAAAACTAAATATATAGTGATCTGTAAAAAGCCGCGTAGATGAAAACTAGAAATAGACGGCAAAATTTTAAAACAAGTAATGAAATTCAATTACCTAGGAGTAGAGATCACTAGTGACAGGGATATAAAAACAGAGACCACAAGGCAAGCATCAAAAGCGGCAGGAGTAAGTGGTTGCCTCCGAGAAACCATATGGAGAAACAAATATCTGACCATGGAAAGCAAAATGAAAGTATACAAGACAATAGTAAGACCAATCCTAACATATGCAGCGGAGACAAGGACCGATACAAGAAAAACGAAACAACAAATCAACAATATCGAAATGAAAGTATTAAGATCAATAGCGGGCATATCATTAAGAGATAGACAAACCAACAGAAGTTTATGCGAACAATGCAAAATTCAAAATAATAACAGATGGATAAAAACAAGAAAAAAATAACTGGAACGAACATGTAAACCGAATGGGACCAGATAGATTAGTGAACATCTGTAAAAACAACAAGCCGTATAGCAGAAGACCCGTTGGAAGGCCGCCAAAAAGGTGGAAAGATAATGTACAGTCAACAACGACTGAAACAGAATAAGAGGCAGACAAACAGCAGTAATCCTAGTCGCGCAAAGAAGAAGAAGACGAAGAAGTAGTATTCTTATTCTAAAGTAAATAGTTATAACAAAGTGTGACACAATATTTAGCAACAATGTTCTGAATTTGGTAAACACGTGCATCTCCATCGTCTAGCTACTTCCTTGTTTATTATCTGCTTACCGAGCAGCTCTTCTTCGCTATTTTGGGCTAGTACACACATTATACATTTGTCTGTATTCGTATCAAACTGTATAATTTACATAAACTTTTGTTTATAAATCGACTACTAAATAGGTTTAAAAATGGTTTAAAGTAGAGAACAATAAATCCGTAAGATATTTGGTAATACACAATAGATGCTATTAAAGAAATACAAACAACATGGATGACCTAAGTGGCAAAACCATTTGAAGACAATAGGAGTGTCAGTATCACACATGATAAAAATGACGATACCGAAATAGAATCTGCTATAAGCAGAATTAACTAAAGAAAAGCCGCAGGACTGGACAATTTCTACGCATAATTCTTAAAAATTATGGACAAAGACCTAGCAAAAAGACACCTTAATTTTCAATAGTATATAATTTTCATAATGTTACCTAAAATACCCAATGTAAAAAAATGTGAAGACTACCGAATAATAAGCCTTGGGAGCCAGCTCCTGAATACGCTTTAAACAAATTATACATGCCAGAATATATAAAAAGTATGAAGAATACATGACAAACACACAATTTGGGTTTAAAGATGTATTAGGTACTCGATAGGTACTTTTTACAATACAAGTTCTGTTTCAACAATGCAGATACGTTAATTGTTAAATATATGTGTGTTTTATCAGCTACCAAAAAGCGTTCGATATAATAAAATATAACGAACTGACGGAAATATTAAAATCACTTGGTCTAGACAGCGATAACCGCCATTCAATAAACAATACCTATTACAAACGAATTACAGCTGTGACGATATCACAAAAAAATATTCCTAGAAGTTATTTAGAATAAATTCAGTACTTATGCGAGGACCATGAAAAGCACTTTAGAATCTGTACCGGCTTAGAGGACACTATTATGTCATATATATATATATATATATATATATATATATATATATATATATATATATATATATATATATATATATATATATATATATATAAAGTAGTTAGGTATTATTGACTGACACGTTATGTAAAATAAAGTTTTATTTTGAGGTTGCAGTCATTAATAGGGCAGGAAAGTAAAACTCTTTGTTCTTTATTCAAGCTTTCGCAAAATTTATTTGCTTCTTCAGGATATGCTAAAATATGGTATCAGTAAATACAACGAAATTAGAACTAAATAGCATTGTATAAAACTAGTAAAAAAACTTACAACATGAGGTTAATCCATTAAATTTTCAAATTTGCAAAACATTAAAACTTAACTTATTTTAAAAATTATACAGTTATGTAAGTACAATATTCCAATTTAATTTAATTTTGTAAAAATTCATTTTGACATTGATTGTTTGATTTATGTCAGAATTTTATATCTTATTAAATATCTTTCTGACATAAATCAAACAATCAATGTCAAAATGAATTTTTACAAAATTAAATTAAATTGGAATATTGTACTTACATAACTGTATAATTTTTAAAATAAGTTAAGTTTTAATGTTTTGCAAATTTGAAAATTTAATGGATTAACCTCATGTTGTAAGTTTTTTTACTAGTTTTATACAATGCTATTTAGTTCTAATTTCGTTGTATTTACTGATACCATATTTTAGCATATCCTGAAGAAGCAAATAAATTTTGCGAAAGCTTGAATAAAGAACAAAGAGTTTTACTTTCCTGCCCTATTAATGACTGCAACCTCAAAATAAAACTTTATTTTATATATATATATATATATATATATATATATATATATATATATATATATATATGTATATATATATATATATATATATGTATCTATATATGTATATATATGTATATATATATGTATATGTATATGTATATATATATGTATATGTATTTATATATATATATATATATATATATATATATATATATATATATATATATATATATATATATATATATACTAAGGTACACTCGAAAAGTGGTGGGTTTTTCGGTCAAAGTGGAGAAATAAAAGACAAAGAAGGTGGCTACTTCATCTATTTATTGAAGACGTTTCGCTTTCTGCTCAGAAAGCATCATCAGTTCATCTAAAAAGAACAATATGAAACCAAACATCCATAGAGAAGTTACAATAAAAGTGTGTTACCTTACAAAGACATGTAGCAGTCAACGATGTTAAAAATATGAAAAAGCTTACGAAACTGGACATTTAGAGTTAAAGTTGTATAAAATAATTAATTGAAACTAGGTATAGTTTGCAATTTAACAAAATTAGCACAGCAAAAGAACATGTAATAAAGTTAAAATGAAAATCTAATTGATTAAATAAATTGTTGGAAGTGCATTCTCATGATCTTTCTAGTTCTTTACACTTTAAAATAAACCTTAGTGTTTTTTACTTAAGTTTTTATAATAACTTTTTTATATACATGTATGTTTATCACATGTTCTTTTGCTGTGCTAATTTTGTTAAATTGCAAACTATACCTAGTTTCAATTAATTGTTTTATACAACTTTAACTCTAAATGTCCAGTTTCGTAAGCTTTTTCATATTTTTAACATCATTGACTGCTACATGTTTTTGTAAGTTTTTGAACACACTTTTATTGTAACTTCTCTATGGATGTTTGGTTTCATATTGTTCTTTTTAGATGAACTGATGATGCTTTCTGAGCAGAAAGCAAAACGTCTTTAATAAATAGATGAAGTAGCCACCTTCTGTGTCTTTTATTTCTCCACTTTGACCGAAAAACCCACCACTCTTCGAGTGTACCTTAGTTTATTTTGGATTGACGGTCGTACTCCTTTTCTCGATATATATATATATATATATATATATATATATATATATATATATATATATATATATATATATATATATATTCGACAGATCGAGAAATTCCTAAGAGAAACATAGGACTTCCACGAATTGTCTTCAGCGAACGCTATTTCTGGTTAGTGCTTTGATTTCAAGCCAGCATTTTCTTATTTCTTTCCCTTCGTCCAGTACTTTTCTTTTCCAAGTATTTATAGGTCTGCCTACTTTCCGTCGACCTTGAGAATTTCAATCCAGCGCTGTCCTTGCAATGTCATATGGAGTTCTACCAAATGTGTGGCCCAGCCATTTTAATTTTCTTCGCCGTGTTTGCTTTATGACATTTTCTTGGTTGGATTGGTTTTATAAATTTCCATTTGAGATTCCATATGACTAAAATATACAATGGATTTTTCGTAACCCTCTATTTATGAAAACTTGTAATTGGTGTATTGTGGGTATGGGTGCTGATATCTTTCACGTTTCACTGCCATACAGTAATACAGCTTTTACATTTGTGTTCAAGATTTTTAATTTGGTTTTAGTTGGGTAAATCCTGGATTTCCATATGTTATTAATCATATTGTAGGCATTATGAGCCTACATATCAATTCTTGCCTGCATTTCACGTTATATACCACCGTTACACATAATTAGGCCGCTCAGATATATAAACTAAAACACTTTCAATTTACTCCATTCGTCAGAGACGAAAATGCCACTGAACCTCTAAAAAATCATAGATACCATCAAGCTGAATTTTTCTTATCGTATTTATTTTTTTGATCTCAAAAAATATGCAAAAAATGTTTACCACTTTTACCTTCTGGCTTCCCCCTAAAACTGACGTCGCAGGGGGGTAAAAACGCAAAAAAATCGATTTATCAAGAATATGATGTTATTTTGATATAATTTTAAACAAAAATGGTTACAAGCATTTTTTGTGTAGAATGAATCGTTCTCTTGCAAACAACGCTTAAACCGATCGTCGATTTTGCATGTCAGTTACGCGCTCGAAATCAATGTTCAATAAAATTTGTATCAGCTCGACAGTAAAAATTTGATATTTTTTGACTCAAGTGACCAATCGACAAAAATCAAGATGCGTTTGAAAGGTAAAGAGTTTAGCTTTCGTATGCAGTTTTTGTATTTTGCCGCAAATAAACTTAGATTTTATACAGGTGTTAAATAAAAAACGTGGCGCGATTTGTGCAATTTTTATGATTCCCACGAGATTTAATCAATCTATCCCTTTTATTGACTAGCCACTATAAAATTTTGAATACTAGAGTCTAACCTTAAAAATCTATAAAAAAAACGCTGGATTTAAACTTGCACACAACAAACGATCTAAATCATTTAAAACTAGTACGTTTTTCAAAAGAACAAAGCTTCTGTAATAAACTTCACCCAAAAAGCATTTCAAATACCTCATATTTGTTACCACAACTTAATATTAAAAATTTCCTGTCATAGGTTTTAAAGAATGATCTCTAAAAATGGAAATTTTACTACAACTAGTCAATGAGAGTAATCAATTTTATTGATCTCATGATAATCATAAAAAATGGCAAAAATCGCGCAACGTTTATTTATTTAACACCTGTATAAAATCTGAATTTATTTGCGACAAAATACAAAAACAGCATACGAAAGCGGAACTCTTTATCTTTAAAATGCATCTTGATTTTTGTCGATAGGTCACTTAAGTCAAAAGTTATCGAATTTTTACCGTCGTACTGATACAAATTTTATTGAACATTGATTTCGCGCGCGTAACTGACATGCAAAATCAACGGTCGCATCAATCGTTATTTCTAAGAGAACAGTTCATTCTACATAAAAATATATATAAACATTTTTGTTTAAAATTATTTTACCTACATTTTTTATTTAAAACATTTTTTTCTACAGTGTACAGATTCTTAGTAAATCGTTTTCTTTTTGCGTTTTTAACCCACTGCGAGAGAGGTATTACGGGGAAGCCGGAAATAAAAGTGGCAAACTTTTGCATTTGTTTTAGGGTCTCAAAAATAATAATCTCAGCAAAATTCAGCTTGTTCGTATGATTTTTAGGGGTCAACTCTCTGACGACTGGACTAATTTCCTGGTTGTTGATCACAATAGGCTAGTTGTTTCTGGTGTCAAATCACATTTCTTTGGTTTTGTTGATGTTAATTTCTAGACCAACATTCTACAATACTGTAGAGTTGTTTGATGAAATTTATTATTTTTTTGGTATTTCTATTCACTGCAATGATTTCCGTATGGAAAGCACTGCAGAAACACTATTATGTAGTTATTAATGTTTATGTAATAATTTATATAGATTGATATTTTTCTAATTTTTAGTTTGGAAAAAGAAATAAGTAATTAGTTATTAAATAAACCAAATATCTTAATTTTCTAAGAGGATTACTAAAAATTCCTCGCTTTTTGTTCTATAATAAATGGAAATATCGATTACCCTGATGTACACTTGTATAGACATTAAGTTTACGAGATATTTTTGTTCTATTCGTCAAAACAAATATGTTTGATAAAATAGTAATACATGTAACTAGTCTTCATTAGTACAAATGTGTCTTCACAACTCCAGGTATATAGTATTGTTGTTACTCTTACATTTAAAATATAGAAAAATGTTACTTGAATACTATGCACGCTTAGAACCTGAGGTTTCAATTTTATATTTCAGTTTATATTTCTAAATCAACAGAAAAGAATGAAATTACAATAAAAACAAATTCAATATGTTAATTAATAATCTAAGACTGTTGATTAAAAAATTAGAACGTTGTAACAAGTACTCTGATAGTATTTTCTGGTAATAACTTAACACAGATTAATATCTCCGTGTAGGATTTCATGTTTTTTATTTATTTGGCAATTATTTGATAGTCTCCTTGTCAGGACTTCCCACGTGATAGATAGTATAGGCATGCTTTTTGTATATGGTTTTTAAACACACTATAAAATGAAAAGAAAAAGTTAAAAATTTAATTTATTTCTTTATGTTACTATTTTATAGACTATTATCTAGATAGCTTTGAACGCTCCACGCCAACAATGAAGTTTTAATGTCAAAACATCAAATTATTTATTTGCTTGTGTTATATTTTACATTTTAAAGTCGTATTATCTGTTGATAAGAAGTACTAACTTTTTAATTTGGGTTTGTTAGAGTTAATTTTCTTTTAGATTTGTTTTAGTTCGTTCTTCTGCGTTCTTCTTGCAAAAAAAAACTAATAATGAATGACTTCATGCCAGATGATATTCATAGAACCTTAAAAATGGTCAAACATAGTTAAAAGTACAGGGAATTTGATCGAATGTCATCATCATCATGAACCATTGACCGTAGTTTAAGTCGTCGGAGAAAAACCGGAGAGTATGTAAGAAGAAGAAAACAGGGAATAAAACGTTTAACAACAGCTGTAGATGATCAGTTTGTAAAGCTAAAAACATAACGAAATAGACATAAACGGAAGTTCAAACCAAAAAACTACTACCACATGTTCGTGAAACTACCATAAGTAAGCGAACAGTAATAATACTTAAAAAAACTGGTCTCAGGTAAAATGTACCAATAAAAGCTCTCAGACTCTAAGAGACATCATGGTGTAGTACGACTAGAATTTGATAGGTAACATCAAAATTGGAATGATAACCAGTAGGGTTGAATTTTCTTTATGGATGAGAGCCGTTTCTGTGTAATTTCATCGACAATATGGAAATATTGTATTGACGCCAGGGAGAACATAATGCACCTTTTAATTTTACTACTACTTTACTTTTCGGTGGAGGTTAAATTATGGTGTGGAGTGATATATGTTTGGACCACGAACGAAGTTAGTGGTAAAATCCACAAGGAAAATAATTCCTGTAGCTGGCTGTATACCACGTATAACAAAAGAGGTTAGTCTTTGTATGTGGGTATATTTTATTTTATAAAAAACCCTTAAAAGGGCAACATTACAAGCACGAACGTTTTCGGAACAACTGTTCCATCATCAGGTTAAAATACCTAAAATAAGTATAAACCATTTAATTACAGCAAACGTGGTTTAAAATTTTGACTAAGGTTAAAAAACAATAAAATGGTTATACTTACAGGTTACCATGCCTGAGCCACCAAAATATTTGGGTAAAAACCCTTTAAAATGTAATGTGTTACCAAAGATTGTACATGTTGTTAATAATATTATATGATGTTTAATATTTTAATTAGATTTTACTTCAGGTAACATACACCCATGCTTAAGTGAGTTCCAGTGTCCGGAGAGTAAACCTCTTCAAACGGACTACGGTTGGCAACTGATTGATAAAATACCAATGAATGGTGTCAAAAACAAAATGTCAATGAACCATGAAACAGTGTTAGTTAAACATTATATTACTACAGCCAAAAGATTAAAAAACTTTGATGATGTTAAAATGATAACAGCAATCCAGGTGTTGGGATTTAAAAAATTTTCTATAATTATTTAATATTGGATATAAAATGTAAATTACTGGTGTTGTTTAAGTGCATGTTTAAAAGAGGATGACGTATGTATTAGGCAGCTTATGTTACTCTTTATCGTATGGAGTGTGGTCTAAAAGGTGTAATTTGTGAAGAATTAGCTGAAATATATGGAAATGTCCTTTTATGTTGCTTACATCTAGGACAAGGAAAAATAAATAGTATATATTTGTAGCTAATGTAAGACTTCATATGTAGATGAAATTGTTTAATACTGCTTGTATCGTAAAAATTTTTAATATAAGTGAGTCCAATAGATTGAAAAAAGGGATTGAAAATCTTCCGGCTGAAGGAATTAAAGTTATAATATATGTGATTAAATTTTAAAAATTTTTTTGGAAAGACTGAGATCCTCAGAGACTTGGCAGGAATAAAAGTAAATGAAATGACTAAAGAATAAAGGAGAGTGGGTCAAAGGGAAATGAATGTGTTAATCAACAAAATTAGAGATGATAGAGGTCCTTCATGCTTAAAGCATCTAGCACCCTGAACAAAATATATGTTGGTTATATTAAATTCGACACATAAAAGCTTGAAATTTTATCTGTGAGTATGGTGTACTAAGTTGTTGACTAAGAGGGGGGGGAGCAATGGTTGATTAAGGGTTTAGGTAAAGTGGGGGAGAGTGTATTCTGATGAATTGCTGGATTGTGTTTAAATGTTTACTGAGTTTAGAACTAATGAGTGGATGGTAGATATATGAAAAGACAGAGAACTAGCAAAAGAAAAAAGAATGGACAGGAATATGATGTAAACGTGAAGATTGTGAAATAATGAAATAGTGAGGTATAAAAGATATGATGTTAACAATAGGGGGCTGAAAAAATTTTTTTTGGAGAGAGTGTTGTGACAGTAGTGTAGAGAGAATGGTTGTTTTAAAAAGCAACGATTGTTGAGAAGGATTAAGGTGTTGATGTTTATAGAGGAAGGTCAGATAAAGAAGATGGGGTAAATTTGAGAAGTGTGGGTTATGAGAAGAGTTGTCGGTGTAAGGGTTGAAAGTCACGGTTGAAAGATACATGGCGATTAACGCAGTTGGGGCTTCTTTGCTTTTCCTTGACTATTTCCAAGTCTTCATATAGATCTAATTTTAGAAAATTTTTTTGGGGTATATTATGTAACAAAGAGACGTCTTCTGGTATGTTTAGGGTATGTTTATGTTGTACAAGATGTTGTGAGAAGGTTGAAGTGTTCTCTTTTTTAGTGTGTTCTAGGGAACGGGAAGTTAGTGATCTACAGGTTCTACCTATATATGTAGCATCACAATCAGAGCACTGTAATTTGTAAACACCACTACGATCCATGTAGTTGATGCAATCTTTTGAATTGGTTAAACATTGATTGTGATGCTACATATATAGGTAGAACCTGTAGATCACTAACTTCCCGTTCCCTAGAACACACTAAAAAAGAGAACACTTCAACCTTCTCACAACATCTTGTACAACATAAACATACCCTAAACATACCAGAAGACGTCTCTTTGTTACATAATATACCCCAAAAAAATTTTCTAAAATTAGATCTATATGAAGACTTGGAAATAGTCAAGGAAAAGCAAAGAAGCCCCAACTGCGTTAATCGCCATGTATCTTTCAACCGTGACTTTCAACCCTTACACCGACAACTCTTCTCATAACCCACACTTCTCAAATTTACCCCATCTTCTTTATCTGACCTTCCTCTATAAACATCAACACCTTAATCCTTCTCAACAATCGTTGCTTTTTAAAACAACCATTCTCTCTACACTACTGTCATAACACTCTCTCCAAAAAAATTTTTTCAGCCCCCTATTGTTAACATCATATCTTTTATACCTCACTATTTCATTATTTCACAATCTTCACGTTTACATCATATTCCTGTCCATTCTTTTTTCTTTTGCTAGTTCTCTGTCTTTTCATATATCTACCATCCACTCATTAGTTCTAAACTCAGTAAACATTTAAACACAATCCAGCAATTCATCAGAATACACTCTCTCCCACTTTACCTAAACCCTTAATCAACCATTGCTCCCCCCCCTCTTAGTCAACAACTTAGTACACCATACTCACAGATAAAATTTTAAGCTTTTATGTGTCGAATTTAATATAACCAACATATATTTTGTTCAGGGTGCTAGATGCTTTAAGCATGAAGGACCTCTATCATCTCTAATTTTGTTGATTAACTCATTCATTTCCCTTTGACCCACTCTCCTTTATTCTTTAGTCATTTCATTTACTTTTATTCCTGCCAAGTCTCTGAGGATCTCAGTCTTTCCAAAAAAATTTTTAAAATTTAATCACATATATTATAACTTTAATTCCTTCAGCCGGAAGATTTTCAATCCCTTTTTTCAATCTATTGGACTCACTTATATTAAAACTTTTTACGATACAAGCAGTATTAAACAATTTCATCTACATATGAAGTCTTACATTAGCTACAAATATATACTATTTATTTTTCCTTGTCCTAGATGTAAGCAACATAAAAGGACATTTCCATATATTTCAGCTAATTCTTCACAAATTACACCTTTTAGACCACACTCCATACGATAAAGAGTAACATAAGCTGCCTAATGCATACGTCATCCTCTTTTAAACATGCACTTAAACAACACCAGTAATTTACATTTTATATCCAATATTAAATAATTATAGAAAATTTTTTAAATCCCAACACCTGGATTGCTGTTATCATTTTAACATCATCAAAGTTTTTTAATCTTTTGGCTGTAGTAATATAATGTTTAACTAACACTGTTTCATGGTTCATTGACATTTTGTTTTTGACACCATTCATTGGTATTTTATCAATCAGTTGCCAACCGTAGTCCGTTTGAAGAGGTTTACTCTCCGGACACTGGAACTCACTTAAGCATGGGTGTATGTTACCTGAAGTAAAATCTAATTAAAATATTAAACATCATATAATATTATTAACAACATGTACAATCTTTGGTAACACATTACATTTTAAAGGGTTTTTACCCAAATATTTTGGTGGCTCAGGCATGGTAACCTGTAAGTATAACCATTTTATTGTTTTTTAACCTTAGTCAAAATTTTAAACCACGTTTGCTGTAATTAAATGGTTTATACTTATTTTAGGTATTTTAACCTGATGATGGAACAGTTGTTCCGAAAACGTTCGTGCTTGTAATGTTGCCCTTTTAAGGGTTTTTTATAAAATAAAATATACCCACATACAAAGACTAACCTCTTTTGAAGTTAGTGGTGGTTGATGGTGAAGCATTAACAGCAGATAGGTACATTAGAGATATTCTCCAAGACCATGTAATACTTTTGAACCATATATTAGAGACAATTTTCTTCTATTGCAGGATAATGTGCGCTCACACGTCGCCCACTGTGTAAGAGAATTGTTATTATGAGTGGGTATAATATCAATGCATTAGCCCACATGTTTTCCAGAACTGAACCAGATAGAGCATGTGTGAGAAATGCTAGGAAGAAGACTTGGGGCACGAATTTCTGTTATTAAAAATAGAGGGAACGTAATAATCGCTTTGATTGAGGAACGGGAGAGACTGTCCTAACAACTGACCGACAGCCTTATCATAAGTATAAGAAGACCAATGACTGAAGTTATAAGGGCTCGTGGGGAAAACACACGCTATTAAATAAAAGAAAATACATTGAAGTTTAAAATGTACACTAAAGTTATTTTGTTTAAAACCAGTATTTTGCTTTATTCTGTGATCTTCGATCTGTTAACTTTTCTGTCACAGGTTTCTCATGGTTTTCCCGTCATATAAAATTAGTATACTTTTTTTTACAACTTTAAACGAACTAATTACAAAAATGACAATCAGTCAGATTTTTTAAGGTTATCAAAGGGAATTGTTACGATACCCAATCATTTAGTTAAGTTTGAACTATTAATATAAGTGGCGGTTACTTTATGGAATTTTATATCCAATAATAAACCAAACCATAAAAAACACTGATTTTCAATTTTCACAGAATATAGCCAACTTGAAAAGTTTTTCTGTAACAACATTTTATTCAGAAGGCAATTTTATTTTTGTTTTTTGACTTGGTCCACTAGTCACACAGCCAGTAATTTACGATGACATGACAAAGTTAACTAGTAGTGTGTGTATTAGGTAAATGCCTTATTACTAAGTACAGTCGCTTTCATTGTCTTTACAAATTTTTGCTGATATTTAAATCGATATTACTTCGGTATCTTGGGTAAATATCGATCCACTAAGAGATTTTTTTAAATAAAGTTTCCCATTCGGCCGGATTTGGTCTCACAACCCTAAGTTTTTACGCTTTATAAGTTGACGCTCTTACTATGCACCACAAAGGCGTTTTAAAACTTAGTATTCTCATGTGAAAAATTATGTTTATTAAGGAAAAAGTCCCAATATCTACTTATTCATTCGAAATTAAATGCGTATTTTTAAACCGGTTGATTTCTAATTTTTTTCTTCAGTCATTTTTTGTCCACCACTAAACATAGGAGTATTCTGGTTCATATTTCTCAATGCACTTCTGTCCTGTGCTTCTCCATGTTATTTCAAACCACCTATTTTCTACATACCTTTTGATCACCCAGCCGTCTCTTCTCATCATACCGAGCATTGCCTGTTCCAACTCTTAATTAATTTGCAAAATAGACATATTTAAAACCAACATTTTAGGAACTAGTAGTGCAAAATGGAAGGATGATGATTAACTTTCAATAAGCAATGGGATGCTACAATTACTCTTGTATACATTTGCATGGAATCGAAATCTTTGTGGCCGATACAAGCTTTAACGGATCAATTGTTGAGTTTTTCTCTCTCAGAAATAATAAATATGCTATAACTAAAAATTATATGTAATTTTTACAAATACAAAAACTTGTCACCATGAGAAATTCCAATCTTCAAATAGGCAAAGAAAAATGGGAAGCTCTAATTTGAGAACATCAAATTTCTGACAGAAAGCAAACAAATAGAAGATAACCATAAATATGTAAATTGAACCGACTTTTAGAAGAAGTACAACAAAATAATGAAATTAAAATTCGAAAACTACTCGTTATCTTATACAGATAACAAGAACCGAAAATAATATTTTAGTAAAAGACAGCTGTTAAGAAAGACAAAAGTCGTGACACCTTAAACAGTTCCATCCTAGGGAATGATTTAATTGGTTGATTATTCAACATTTGAGAGTTGCAGTGACTCTAATACACATATTCAGGATAATTACTAATCTTCGAAGGTATGCGAGACTTTAACAGAAGCCGATATTGTTCAAATTTTAGCGATGCTTTTGGTAAACATTGCGAATACTTGACATTATTAGCTCGGTGAAATTAACAAAAAAATCGCTAAGACAGGTACTTAAAATAAGGAGTCGTGGAATTAAAAATGTAATTTTAAAACATAAAGTCCTTGAAATTTAAGGTTTAAAAAAATTATTACTGCTTTTCTCAGCCACCCCGAGAGTAAACGAGTAATTCATGCCCCATCGTAAATCACTAATACAGTGAGGTGAGCACATCTGAGTAAGAACTAAATGAATCTTAGTAAAAATCGAAAAAGATCCAGCCAGAGAGCATCGAGCTTAATGCTGAAATGTTTCGATCCAAAAAAGAACATAAAATAGTAAAGTAAAAATAAAATATCTTTTAGATAGCATTGTAGAAAATTCTACGAGGTAAAACGACGTATTTATCTATAATATACAATTTATTTTCCTATCTATCTATCTATCTAATTAGCCTTCTTTGGTCCATCTTTGGACATAGGCCTCCCCATTCCTTTTCCATTCTTCTCTGTCTGTCGTTTTATTATATTTATTTTCCTAGAGGAGATTAGATTTAGATACCTAAAGCATTAGCATTAGCTGAATAAAAAAAAATATGGACAAACTATCAATGCCTATTAGTTTACTGAAAAGTTAAAAAAAGTGTTTGATATCTAAAAAATCTGCTGGTCAGAATTATCTTATTTAGCGGCAATGAAACACTGAATATATCTCCTACAATAGGGAATGTATACTTTGCATAATACAGATTAAACCCAAAAGATCTATATTTATTTCCATAGATTAAAATAATTCTGGAGTGATAAGTCTGGAGGATAAACTTTCAGTGTAATGTTAAACAAAAGATAAAAGTTATTTAAAAACTTTTGTGTTAAAGTATTTATAATTTTTCTTTTAGTATATCAACGATAATATCGAACTGAAAAAAATGTATAAAAATAAACCAGAAATAATATCAGATATACATAAACAACGTAATATATATGTAAGATAAAAACGTATTTCAATCCAAAAAAATTAATATTAACGCTGAATAGTATTCAAAATATTTTTTTTCTAAAGTGAGCCAAAATGACAATAATTATTATTAAACAATCCTGATTTAAAACTTAAATTAAAAGCTAAAAAAATCTTAAATAACGAGCACTTTAACGAAAAATAATTATTATATACGTGGGTTACAACTTACGAACAAGTTGCAAAAAACATATCTAATACGTCTACTACTGGATCTGCTTCAAAAACTGTCGAAAAGCTTACAATAAACATTCACAAAGAGAGTTATTAACACAGCTGATTCAAAATTGCTATTTAAAGGAGAGGCTTTTTTCCCATTTTAACGTTAAACCGCTTTCCATAGTGTTAAATGATTGTTTATTTAGTTGATTACAGTATAGATATAATTTTTTTCCGTTTAATGTCCCTTAATCGTCTCTTTTCAATCCTATATTTAACTGACTGCATCAACAGGAATCTAATATTGATTTCATTTTTTTTATCATTTTCGTTCAGCGTAGATATTATGTTATAATTAGGTGTTATGGTTACTGATTCATAGCGATGGTAATAGGTTTATTTTTGAACATTTCCGTTTTTCATAGACGTATACTTATACTAGTCTTTCTTATACACAAAAGATCTGCCAGATCGCAATGTAGTCTATCAGTTGAGCCCTTTGAAATCCACAGTTTATATTTATTTTTAATTATTTGATCTCTTTAATGCGTGAACGAGTTAAAAGATTTAGTTTTTTTTAGATCTTTGATTATTATTTTCTCGATACATTTTGATTTTAAATTAAAATATGTTTTTCCTTTTTTAAAACCTTGCACCATAGGTTATTTTTTTTAACTTTTAGGGAGTGCTTACTACTTCAAAAAGTGTCTTGTATTTTATCCAACATTAACACAACCATATGTAATATTTTTGATGCTTTATTCATCTGGATACTTCTTTTCAGTTTATAAACAAATTATATTCTTCACCGTTTAGCTAGTAAGTTTATTATTATTTTTTCTTTTATAAGTCACACCTATATTACTACAAGTTTTGTCTTGCTGCAAGTAACAACGTTATGTTATCAAATATATTATCAACAACTTTTTAACTACCTACATATTTATAATAACATTGAATAGTTTAGAATCGTACTGATTGATTTTTGTTTCTGTTGTTTAATCTATTGATTATTTATGTATTGCCAAAAAATTTAAATAAATTTACTATTTTAATTGGGAATACGCCACAATTTTACTTTAAAATAATTTTCCTTAGACGCTTCGATTTCCACTTCAGAAATCATTCTCAAAATACAAAACATTAATAACTTAAACAAACTTTATCTTCGTTACTTGGTAAAAAGTTCTTCCAATAATTTAGTTTTATCTGACTCATTCATATTGAAAATTCAAACATATATTACATATTTTTAAGGGAAATGACTTTAAAATGATATTATCAATATTTGTGAGTTGTGTTCATGGGGCGACTTTATTGGAAGATAGTTCATTCGATTATATAAATTCTACTTTAACTTAAAAATACTCGTCAGAAAAAAACATGGCATGTCATTTGTTTTTAAAAAGACACACACACATGAAACGATGACAGTAAAATTCCCCTGTTAGTGATCATATAGTGTTTTAAGTTTAGGTACTCTCAATATTAACAACAAACTCTGATTTTATATATAATAATTAAACAATGATCTTAAATATGCCGTCTTACTGTCCATAAAGACCACTGTCATTTTTCAAACCACTTCAATTTTTAGATTAAACTAATTAAAGCAATTTTAAAAATCGTCAGTTCAAGATAGGTAGTTTTTTCGCCAGTATAAACATACCTACATTTTTGAATTTGCTTATTCTCCATCTGCTGCTGAAAAAGATGTAACACCACTTCTGTTCGTTAAAAGGACACTTTTTTCAATTGAAGTCTAAATTTTGGCCAGTGCTCCGCAAAGTTTCGCCACCAACAATCTTAATTTTAACTGGTACTCTGTCAAATCCACAATAAATTTCAACAAAATTGTTCAAAATTGAACAACATTCAAAACAACAAACATATTAAGAACTATTTTATCTAAAACTAACAATGAACAAGAAAGAACAAAGAAGTGTGTTAATTACAATAACTTGTGAATGTGAACATTTTTATTTAGGTGAAACATCAAGACCATTAAATAATGGAATAAGTGAACATCAATCTTATATCAAAAATAGAGAATTTGATAGATCTTAAATATGTAAACACGCATCGGAAAATGAATATAGAATTCAATGGAAAGATTCAATTATAGTCCTTAAAGAAACAGATGGTAAAAAGAGAGAAATCAAAGAAGCTACTCTAATTATCTTAAATGAAACCAATTGCGTTGGAGATTCTTCGGCAGAACGCAGTAGGATCTGGTTAAAAGAGGAAATCAATATAAAGAAAATAGCACTATTAGTAAGTCAATAGTAACATATAGAGGATATGTAACATATGTTTTAAAATAAAAAATATATAGTTTGGTGTTGAGAGTAAACTAAATATAAGATCAAATACTTACCAGCTCTGAACAGTATCATGAGATTTTTTCCTCATGATTATGGGATAACTAACACGAGAATTTTACTTTTATCATTACATGTGGTTGTATTTTTAAAGACAAGCCAGAGGCTATGGTTTCTCTTGCGGGTATTCTTAAGTTAAAGTTTATTTCATGTAATCGAATGAACTATTTTCCAATAAAGTCGTTCCAGGAACGAAACTCAAAAAAACTAACAGTATTACTCCAAACTCATCTACTATAAAATACAATATATGTCTAAATTGTCAATATAAATGAGTCTGATAAAACAAATTATTAGAATATTTTTACGAAGTAATAAAAAAAATTTGTTTAATTTATTAATGTTTTGTATTTTGAACACGATCTCCAAAGTGGAAATCGAAACGACAAATAAACTTATTTTAAAGTTTAAATTTTAAAATTTAATTGTGGCTTGTACCCAATCAAAAAATAACAGAAATTAGTTAATTCTTAAATAAGAAAGTATAGGAATTTAATTCACTAAGAGAATAGCAATCAACCGATTTGTGCTGCAGTACAATGAAGAATCAGGCGTAGAAATATGAAAATAATAAGTAAATAATGATTAATAAAATAAAATACTGTCGCAGAGACATAAAACTCCTGCAAAGGGCGTCGGCGGGTGGCGGCTTAATGCAAAGAAAATGCAAACAATCTTAAGATCAAATGGGCTTAAAACCCAATATATTAATTTAATCCATTTTTAAAGGATATAGAACCAGATTGGAATCTTTCTCGAAGATTACATACAACAACAAACATGTTTAGCCACACAGTTATTATTTTCACATGTACTCTTCAAATCATTTACAGAGTACCGTTTAAGAGCCTTCGAAGTAAAGTGACTACATTTTTGATGTTATACCAGTCCCTTATCTTCCTTATCTAGAAACAGTTGTTCTCTTTCAGAACCTCTAGGACCTTGTACCTTTTCTTGGAAAATGAGTTTGATAATGAAGTATGTAGATGTGGTCGATAAGATCGTCACACTCGAAATCCTGCTTGCTTTTCCAGCTCAAATGATTCATATTAGTTTTCGACTAGGGTTGAAATTACCCCCATTTTTATGAATCCGTTTAGTTATCTATTAAACAGTTCTACCAGCGTATTGACAAGCGTTGTTGATAAATTATTTAAAAGTTCAACAGGGATTCTTTCTGATCTATAGGCTCTTTTATTTTTTATGGTTTTTATAAGTTTGGCAGTTAGGTCGTCTCCGCTTTCTGATTTTCTGATCCATGGATTTGTTATTTTCTGGGTGTATGTTAGAGATATTCAGTTCTTTACTCTAGTTTTTTTGCTAGAGACTTTTTGAATACACTGATCTTGGTGGTTTGTAGGTTAGTTGTATTTATTTCCTACCTCCTTAGATTTTGTGTGACTCTCCAAGATTAATTATAAACAAGGAAAATAAAGCAATTATTTTTTTTTATTTTTATGTTGTTGTTTTATGAAAGTTGTAAGCATAACATCTAATATATCAAAATCAGTAGTTTTGATATCTTTTAATAAATAATTAAATTAAAAAAGTGCTCGTAAAGATATTTTAAAGAAATATAATTTGTTTCATTAACATTAATAAAAATAATAATTTGGATTTGTTACAGATTATTTAGGATTTTTTAATAAAATAGTGTGTGTGTGTGTGTGTCAGATTCGTTTTTAGTACATAAAGCTATTGACTCTGATTTTGAAGTATCTTTTAACTTAACTTGTTAATGAGATCTTTTAAAGTTATTTCATTGTTCTATTACTATATCTTAGGATATAACACAATACTTTTGTATACCGTGCAAATATTTGAAGACCACTTTTTGTTCAAAAAATAACCAATGTTTGAGCAAAAGTTATTGCACATAATTTTAGTGCACGTAGCGCCGTCACACCCTCAATTCCTCCATTTTAATGTTATGTTTAGAGTTCATTTGGGTATTCTTTTTCGTAAGAGTACCGGTGTTAATAAGCTGTATGCTGTGCGTCGACAGCAGTGGCTGATTTTCGGGCATTTGATGATGCCCATGAGCTGATAATGTATTAACGTTGGCTTTTGACAACTTTGGAGGAGGAGGTGGTCTAGGAAGAGTAGCGTTATTTTGAGGCAAATCCGCAAACTCTGGCGGGGGAAGCTGATGGTGTGAATGGTGATGGCCAAGGATTGTAGCCGGGTCACTTTTAACACCAATAATACTGCTTTCTAAGTCACCACAGATATTGTTAGGCATTTGGCCATTTTCATTTCGTTTTTTAGAAAGATGTCCTCCGTTTTCGTTCATTCTTGTTTTATCTCGTTGATAATAAACTCCAGCAAAAATTAAGACGTTGAGAATAAGAAGAGAACATCCTATGGCTATTGTTACACTAAGTGCTGTAGAATACGCTGCGAAACCGTCTTCTACTGGATGAACCGTTGTGCTCATACCACCTGAAACAAAAATAATAAATATAAGTAGGCTGTTGAGTCAAAAAATAATTACGGAAGAGCAAGAAAAGTGCTTTTATGTAGTTTTAATTTTTGTTTTTGTTAAATATAATAATTAACAATATATATATATATATATATATATATATATATATATATATATATATATATATATATATAAATATTCTGTGGTTTTCCGGGTTTAACTTTGCGTTGAATAATATAATAGTAATGAATAATATAAGCCTTAATATTTTTGATACGTCTTGGTGTATGGTCTTGGCTGTTTCTGCTGGAAGATTAAGAACAGCTAAACTACCAAAGAGAAATTTAACTCACTAAGAAAAAGACGCCTTACATATTTTGAAGAACCACAAAGAAATCATCGTGCTCCCAGCTGACAAAGGCAACGTCACGGTAGTAATAAATATTCAAGATTACGAAGCAAAGAATCTTGTCGGACCCTACAACATAATTATCTAAAAAAAGTAACAAAAGCTAGGATCAAAACTTCAGACATCAAGAAGGAACATCTGTTACATCTCATACCTAGAGAGAAGTGGTCAATATGTCCCTCCGTATTGTCCGTAAAGTCAAAACTTCACGGCCCAAGCTACATAGGACAGGATGACTATTGCGGCCAATAGTTAGTTCTATTGGATCTCCTTTACAACCACTGGTAAAATTTCTGGCTAAACAGCTACAACCATACGCAGAAGAAGCGGATTCTTACATCGAGAATGCAACTCACTTTATCGAGCGTATAAAAGATGTGAATCTTGAGCCGGGATTTTTGTTAGTCAGCTTCGATGTGTTTTCACTTTTTCCAACTGTTCCTATAGATATCCACAGGATAATCTAAATCTAACAAAGCATTACTAAATAAAACATATTTCATCTATAAGGTGCAAAGATATACACAAGTTTAAGGAGCACCATTGAGTTTACCACTGTCATCGATAATAGCAAACCTATTTATAGTATTTTTTATATAAAAATGCGTGCATGTCACAATTTATATAAAGTGACGTCACTTATATTTAAAATTTCCAGAACGTCAACCTTAGAGTTCAAATTTTCCTAACACAGCTAATAATACGAAACCCATACGAAACTGCTCGATCTTTCATAGGCGCCAACATGGTATAATAATCAGAAAAATGTCATTATTATATTGGGAATTTTAGACTTATATTGATTAAATAACCAAAAACATTTGTTATTATTAATAATATAAATTTTTTGAAATAACTCTTTTATTCTAATATTCCACAAAATAATAATTTTAATTAAATATATAAGACAATTGTACGTAACTGATACGCGAATACTTCAAATTTGTTGACAGTTCGGCGTGTGGCAGACTTGTTTAAAGTGTTTTAGAGTAAGAATTTTGTTGATGTTTTGATTTCTTACACAATTTGATCATAATATATTATATATTATTAAATTGTATTTATAACTACATATTAAATTTAGATTATTATCTTTAAAAACTAATTATTATTGTGTATTGTGATTGTGCTATGCCAAAACAACGAAATAGTCCGTAGAAAGCTGATAAGCTTTCATATAAGATAGATAATTGTGAACAAGAAATAATGGTGGGATGTTTTTACTATTAATGCTCTAAATAGAGGTAAGTTTAAAATTTAGAATATATAAATTTATATTAAAATCTTTTCTTATGTATTTTAGTGTGTCGCAACAGTCTTAAAACTAAGTGTATTTACTTTTATATAATAGTTTGATAAATAGTTGACATTTTAAAAATTCCTCACTTACTAACTATTCTGATGTTTTGGCAACGCTGTGGGGTTCTGACGTCGTAAATCTTGAATGACGTGCACGCATTTTTATATGAAAAATATTATATGCAATAAATATAACAATGAGCAATAGGAACAGCCGAACACAAACTCAAACTTTGTCTTAGGTACGTGGATGATACTTTTAGAATCTGGGCATATAGAGAAGAAAAACTAAAGGTATTTTTAAAACACATCAATATTATTCACCATAAAATCCAGGTTTTTATGAAACTGGAAGGAAACGAAGAAACAGATCCTCTGCATCTCTTTTCCGAGCTGCCGTCAACAAAATTACTATAGCCAATTTGATAGCCAACGCTCGATAATCGAGCTCGGCACATGAAGAAGAAGAAGAAAACGAAACATTTATTCATTAAAATCCTGATGACACTATCCGAAAGACTGATAGAAGAACATAAAAATAAGCAAATGCATAATATGAAAACAGCGTTAAGAAAAAACGGCTTCTCAACATATATCATTGAAAAGGCCTATAATCTATACTGCTTAAGAAAGACCCTACAAGATCAAGGTCAAGCATGTTAATATTGAAATGACATAACGAATAACAAAAACTTTGATTATATAGTGTTTTGAAAACGATTTCATAAGTTTTCATAAGTGAAAATCAAAACGTTAAATATTTTAAAAGTTTAAAAATGTGATTTTCATTACAACCAATAATTGTAACTTCTTTTTGTATTACCTATCCGTTTCGGATGTTGGCGATCATCATGACAATCTGTATTTTGCAAACTGCTGTTCTGAAAAGATTTGTGATTGTTGTGTTAAACCACATACGTAGATTTTTCAGCCAGGAATTCCTTTGCCTTCCTGGTCATCGTTTTGCTTCTACTTTTCCTTGTAGAATTAATTGCAACAACCCATATCTTCCGCTGTTCCTCATAATGTGACCGAGGTATTCGATTTTGGCTATTTGTACTGTGGTTAACAACTGTTTTCAATTATCACTTAATCCCATATAAATGTAATATTTAGAGTCACAATTGAATTCATTAGTTCCAAATAAAAGATATTTATACGCCAAAAATGCAAGGCAGGAAAAAATAGTCCTGACTGACTAGTTCCAAATTAGTAGTAATCTTGGGTCAAAATTGTGAAGGGAATTTTTACTAAATATAATGCACTCTTTTTTGTTTGGAAAACTTAAGGAAAATTTATTTCCTTTATCAGAACATCAAAACGATATAACAAACTAGTTATAACATCAATAATTGGAAAAACATGAAAAACTAAAACACAAATTAACAACACATATTATTGAGATAAAAATTTTGAATTAAAATTAGGAAAAGCATCTATAATTTCAAACCTTTATTGTTAAAAATTTAATAATTTACACATGCCATAATGTAGTTATATTTGTAATAAAAAATGAAAATCAGTTGTCCTCTTCATTTGACCAGGTCTCGACATCTGAATTATTTGCTAGATCTATAATTAGTGTTATATATTTTATATATCTATAATTAGTGTTATTAGTTTCTGTTTTTATACTAGCATTTGGAAAGTTGTTAATTTATAGAAACAAATCTTAATATAGACAACCTGTATCTATTGTGCTATGAGACATTAATTACAAGATGACGCATTGAAACCAACCAAGTTACGTCGAAATTCAGAAAATAAATATAGCTCTTAGGATTTTTTGACTTTTACTCAACATCGAAAAAGTTATACGAGTAAAATAAAATAAAAGTGAAAAATATTATGAGTTATCAACAAATGATTCTTTCGAAGAAAGAATATATCGAAAAAAATAAAAAGATGTTAGTATAAGTTAAAGATCACAATTGCAGATAGTGACTCCTTAAATATTTAGAAAAAATATTTTTGTTCCGACAAAAGGAGAAAATTTAATTATTATTTAATAAAGAAATTATAGGAATATAGCAGAATCTGTTTAATCTCTTAAAAATTGATAAAAACCTTCTTTTTCTGACTGTTCAAAGAATATGCGTTGAGATAGAAGAAATCTCATTTTATATGAAATCAATTTAAATAATTTGACTGATCTATTTTTAAACTGTTCCAATGTTTTGGCAAAGATTTGGATTCTAAGAAAAATGTAACGTTGTCATCGTGTATGATTCAAATTGAAGTTATCTGCAATGTTGTAGTTAATATCTATTTCTAACAGTTGTTAATGTCTGCGATAAACAACATCATCGAAATTACGGCGATGTAACTGGCAACAACGCTATTCTTCAGGTACCGATCTTATTGTCTGTTATCTGTACGTCAGTTTCATAAGCGGTCTGACAGGGGTTTCATAAAACAAACATAATTGTTTGTAGTATTATTACTAGTAAAGGAGCTTTTACGTTTACTTTTTGTGAATTGTGAATTGTGAGTAATTTAGTTTAATTCAATTTGGTGACAAATAATAAATATGACTGACAGTAGTATAGTGAAACGTGTATCAAAAAAAAAAACTTCACAATTTAACATGCGAAGGAAAAACTATGATTGGCAGTGTGTTTTAAGGACTTCGAGCCCGAGAACAAAATATGAATGTAAGAGATGTAGTTGTTACATTATGTAGTTTTTTGACAAAAGTTTCCGAAGCTAGTGTGTACAGAGTAATTAAAGCAGATGATGAAACAAACGATAATAATACTTTGAAGATTGCGACAAGAGGAAGGAAGCAAATAAAATTGGATGATACAACCAAACAGGCAATTTGTCGTGCAGTACATGATGAATTTTATTTCAAAAATAAATTACCAACTATAAAAAAATTGCTTTGTCTCTTCAATCTAATCAAAATATTCCAAAAATATCAAGACCTGTTTTTCAAGTACTTTACGTGAAATGAACTTTAAAGGTATTTCAAGAGAACGATGAATAGTACCCTTATTGAAAAATAAGAAATTATTTTATGGCGCAGAAAGTATCTAAAACAAATAAGAGAATTTATGGAAAAAACATATACATATGAAATAAGGTTAAATGAAGGACATACTGTGACAAAAATATGACAAGATTTAAATGTGAAAAGCAAACGACAAGCTTTCCTAACTGGTTTGTCGACCGGTATCGGGAAAAAAAATCGGGAAATCGCCTTATTATTAGCCATATTGGTAGCGATTCAGGATTTGTTTGAAGGAGGTTTAAAAGCTTTTGTTTCTAAAAAGACTGGAGATTACCATCAGGAAATGGATGCAGATCATTACGAAAAATGGGTTTCAGATATTCTGTTAAAACTCGAACCAGGATCTGTTATTTTTATGGATACAAATCCATATCATTGCCAGTGTGTAGAACAGTTATCAACCATTAAATGGAAAAAAGCCAAGATTGAGGATTGACTTACTAAAAAACATATTAAATTCGATAAAAAAATTTTCAAAATCGAGTTACTAAACTTAGCACGGTGTCATTAAGATAAATATATTAGATAGATAGATAGTAGACAGAAAACACTACATGTCATGTCACAATATAAATAAGTCACTTATATATATATATATATATATATATATATATATATATATATATATATATATATATATATATATATATATATATATATATATATGGGAAATAACTAAGAAATAATACAAGAACACATAATATAACATATACAGTAAAAAATCGAAATATAAAAAAAAACAATTCAATACGGTGTAAAATAGATTTCATAAAAACGACTACACTAGGAGCTTAAACAAATAAATTCCTGTATACTATAGAAACAGTGTTCCAGTAAGAAGTGTTTTGCTAATTTATAAAATTGTATAGAATTCATTGCCTTAATATCAATATTTCCGTTCAGGTTTAAAAAACAATTATACAGATTATAATCTATTATTTTAAGTTGTGTAACACACAATCTGGAATATGGTATAATGATATGACTTTTGTTTCTCGCAATGTACTGATGTTGATCAGCATATGATTTTACATCTTGTATATTATTATGAATAGTTAGCAAACTTTTATATATATATATATATACATATATATATATATATATATATATATACATATATATATATATATATATATATATATATATATATATATATACATATATATTAAAGGTAAAGGAAGAATCCCATACTTTTTAAACAAGGGTTTGCAGCTGGCGCGATATTCTGCTGAGTCAATAATTCGGATTGCTGCTTTTTGAAAAGTGAAAATTTTGTAGTATGCATAGAACGAGTTTTCTCAAAGAATTATGCAATATGTCAGGATACTATAAACCATTTCAAAATAAACTGACCTCAGAACATCTCGACTTACAGAAGTAGCCAATCTGCCCATGGCAAAAATCTGTTAGGCGAGCTTCTTACACAAGTGTAATCCTGACTGTGTTTTCCAACGCACTTGGTAAATCATTTATATATATATATATATATATATATATATATATATATATATAGATATATATATATATATATATATATATATATATATATATATATATATATATATATATATATATATATATATATATATATCAAGAATAGTAGAGGTAACAAAACTGATCCTTATGCTACTCCGGTTTAAACTGGTAGAGGATTAGATTCTTGATTATTAAAAGCAACAATCTGTGTTCTTCCTGTAAGATATGATTTTAAAAGGTCATTTATGGTACCCCTTATTCCATAGTACTCCAATTTTATTAATAGTATTTAAATATCCACACAATCAAAAGCTTTTGTAGGGTCACACATTAATCCATTAGTAGGTTCACCTGGATCAAGACGGTGAACAATATGTTCTATTACTTCTAATAAAGCATTAGTTGTTGAGTATTTTTTTCTAAAACCAAATTGAGAGCTAGATATAATTGATTTGTTATCCAAATAATTTGTTATGTTATACAATCTCTAATTAAAATTTTAAAGATTTTACTTATTATTATTATTTACTTATTATTGGTACTATGGTAATAGATCTGTAATTGTCTGGATCATTTTTATCTCCTTTTTTATGAAGTGGAATTTCTTCTGACATTTTTAATAGATTAGGCCAGTAACCCTCGTTAATACATTTGTTAAATATTATTGTGAGTAGTTCAATAATTATATCTAGAGATGCCTTAATAATTTTACAGTTAAAACCATAGTAGTCAACACATGAGGAATTTTTTAATTTGTGTATGCATTCTTTAACATCAGATGCTACCACTGGGGCCATAAAGAACGAACTCGACCTTCTAGGTAGCCTGCTAAGATAGTAGTTTATGTCATACTCAGAGTTTCCTATTGATTTCGATATAATATCTGCTATATTCGTAAAATATTGGTTACCCTCTTCTGGTGTTAAGTTCAGATGGGACGTAGTATTTTTCTTATAGGTTTATTTTTTACAGTACTCCATATTGTGTTACTTTTGTTAGTGGGTTTGTTTATTATGTTAGCACAAGCAGTACGTTTTTCAGGTTTTATTCTTCTTCTTCTTCAGGTACCATCTCCGCTACGGAGGTTGGCAATCATCATAGCTATTTTAATTTTTGAGGCAGTAGCTCTAAAAAGTTGTTTTGAGCTGCATCCAAACCATTCTCTCAGGTTCTTGAGCCATGAAATTCGTCTTCTTCCGATGCTTCTTCTGCCATCTATCTTCTCGCCCCGCATCACATGTTCGAGATACTGTAGCTTTCTTTCTTTAATTGTAAGTTCAACTTCCTTCTCTTTACCTATTCTTCTCAGTACTTCATTATTCCTAACTCTATCTACCCAGGAAACCCTCATAATTCTTCTATAGGTCCACATTTCAAAGGCGTTAAATCGTCTCATTGTGTCTAGATTTAACGTCCATAATTCCACTCCATAGTATAGTACACTGTATACGTAACATTTTGTTAGGCGTACTTTAAGAGCTAATATTAAATCTTTGCCACATAGGACCTTTTTCATTTTTATAAAATTAGAACGTGCTTTTTCGATTTTGACTTTGATTTCTGCAGTCTAGTCATTATTTTCTGTTATAAGTGTTCCTAGGTAAGTCTACTTTTTTACTTTTTCGATCTGTTGGCCTTCTACTGTCAAGATTTCGTTAGTGTTATGGTTGTTTTTACAAATTTTCATAAACTTCGTCTTTTTGATATTGAGCGAGAGTCCGTACTCCCTACTACACATTACTATTTGACTTGAGTCTTTCCAGGTCTTGTAAACTATCGGCTATTATTACTGTATCATCTGCATTTCTGATGTTGTTAACTAAGACTCCATTTACTCTTATGCCGACTGTTTCATCTTCCAGAGTTTCTCGAATTACCTCTTCAGAATAAGCGTTAAATAATAGAGGTGATAGTATGCAGCCTTGCCTGACTCCTTTCTTTATTTCCATTTCCATTTTCCATTTCCAGGTTTTATTGCTTGCTTGTATTTCTTTCGCATTTTAATCCAATTGCCAGTAGTATGTGTTTTCCTATAAGTTTAAGTCATATAAGCTTTACAATCGTAGAATTGTTTTCTTAAAATTTTGAAGTTTGCGATTGAACTAATGAATAGCATGTGTTCTGCTATTTACGTTCTTTAAAGGAAAACAAATGCTGTATTCTTCACACATATATCTCATAAACAGCTTTGTCATGTTATTTAAATTACAGTGGATATCGTGGATATCAAAATTCAATCTTTGGATTTAATTTTTTCCACAAAGTTCTTAATATTTATTAAATATGTAGTAGATGAGATGGCGCGAAAACGAGACGTTATTGTAGTTCGATTGCCGCCATATCATTGTGAGTTAAACCCGATAGAGCGTATGTCAAATAGCAATGAAGAAACAATGGTACTTTCAAATTCAAATTATGAAAAAATCTGCATAATGGTATCTTCAGCAATGTGATCTTACAGTCGTGAATAAAATGTATCGAGCATCTAGTGAAAGAAGAGCAGAATATGTGGAACCTTGATAACTTCATTGAAATTACCATGGAACCAGTATTGTGAATCTAGTTGAAGATACTACTCGTGAATCTAAAGATGACATAGATGGCTCAGATTAGATTATGTAGAATGTTAGTTTTTATTTGAATATATTTTTTATATTTTATGGAAAAAAATATTCAGTAAAGGTGACCCAGTTATTACTAGTACTGTTTCATACCAAGAATTGTTTAAGTACTTAAGTTTTAGTTTTACCTGTGCTAAAAGTTACTAGACGACACTTTTTTTAATCCCATGTAATTAAATCTCATTTGAAAAGAGGAATTGAATTTAACTCTTAAATCAGTCATAAGTTTATTAATTTAAACGGATAAAGGGTTTTTCCCAACAAATATATTTAACAAGGAAAGGACTAGTTTTCTTCATCTTAGGCATTTATAAAATAAGAAAATAATTTTTATGACAATCAATTCGTTCTAAAATCATGATTATTAAAAAAAATCGCACGCCTTTGACTCGTCGATTTCCTTTCCTCTCAAACCTGCAAAGGTCTACATTGAAAAGATGAGTCAGTTTCTACAATTTTGGTACTGTGCTGTAGATCAAGTTTACAATAAATGTAGATAGTTTATTCTCCACTAGGATAAAAGCACTAATATTACTTTTACGATCGTATTTTTAAACAGCTATTATGCAGTTAAAATCCTCCGATATATCTGAAGTATTTAAAAGTTTAAATTAGTTCGTGATTGTTCAAAAATAGATTGGTTAAAATGTAATGCAGCCCTAGAGATTCGAGATTGTGTACTGCCAGGAAGCATCATGGAATTTGCGACAATTGCCAGGCAAAAATTGTACTTTGCTATATTCACATAGAAGCTTTAGTTTACAGGAACATTACACAATCTTTAAAACCGTTACTGGCTGAAATAAAAAAGAATTACTATTTTGGCGGTGAAGGTAGTTGTTCAATGAAATGAAATGTTTTGTTAGAGTTGTTTGAAATTTAAGACGAAATAAAATATAAATTTCGGATATTTTAAACAAAAAAACTGAATACATTTTTAATGAAAGTATATATTACGGATGGACGCCTTGTAACAGCAAACGTGACTTTTCATATTTTTCTAATCTTTCCCTTTCTCCTCAACACCGCCATCTAGACGCATAATTATTTATATTTTGGAGTTCTGATTGTATCGGAAACCAATACTTATTCACCGAACAATCAAAATGTCGCTAAATCTGATCGATTTTAATATGTAGCCTTTCAATTGTTCCACGTGCTAGCAGGCATTCCAAATGAAATACCTGATACTTTGGCATTGAATCTTTGAAGGATAAATACCTAGGGAATTAGGGAAAGAAATTAGGTTTTATTTTTGAGTTTATGGTGTTAAAGAAGTTTGATGGTGTTTTATGACATTTTGAGAAATTGCAAATATTTATTATGAAAAAAACATAAAATTATTCTTGTCTTATTCAATATCCTTTTATCTTTTACAGGCATGCAAATTTTTCCATTTCCTGATTGTCTTCTAGTGGTCACGTTCATGAATTAAGCTTATTTGTTTCATTTACCCCGCGCATTTTTATAATTCCGTTATTTCTATTTATTCCTATTTGTCACATAGACACCTATTAACGTACTTTTCACACAATATTTGTTATAGCGTGAGCGGTTTTCCATTCCAGTTTGCCTTCGCTCATGGGTACTTAATTTCACTCACTACCTTTAATGCACATGACTTCATAAATTGAGTACCGCTCACGAATACGTGATTCACACGTCTGCGTCATATAAAATGCTTAAATTAAGTTTAATCTAAATTTGCTGCCAATGAAAAAATAAAAATCGACGTATGTCAGAGCATGTTTCTTTAAATGTAATAGTTGATATTTTCCTTTGCAACTGTATTTATGCATATAATCTTAAAAATAATATCGATAAAAAGTAAAGTTTCTTAAAATACTTTTTTTTTGTAATACTATAAATTACATAACCAAATCTTAATTGGCATTCAAAAATAATATTTTGTACAAATTATCAAACAATAATCTGATAAGTCGTTTTTCCACATTGCAGCTTACAAAAGATTTAAAATTTCTTCTTCTTATTCTTTTTCTTCTACTTCTTGGAGATCTTTCGATCTGTTTAATTCTGAAGCTGCCTCTGGTTAATTTCCTGGGAGGTAGATTGCCAACTATCCCTCCATCTTTTAGGTGGTCTTCCACCTAAAACCACTTCCATTTTAGGAGGTCTTGAACCGGGCGGGTCGTTTTCTAGGGCAATTTTTGGGAGTCTATTCTAATCCATTCGTCCTACATGATTGTACCACATCCTCTTACGCTGCC
This sequence comes from Diabrotica undecimpunctata, assembly GCF_040954645.1. Lineage (NCBI taxonomy): Eukaryota > Metazoa > Arthropoda > Insecta > Coleoptera > Chrysomelidae > Diabrotica > Diabrotica undecimpunctata. Next base: position 114,068,814 of record NC_092804.1, on the reverse strand, counting down.
TTTCCCATCTTACAATATCTTGAATTTTGCACTGCTCTCTGACGTTTGTATTTCTCACCCTGTCTCTTCTTGTTTTGCCCACTATTGTTCTTAGGGATTTCATTTCGGCAACCCTTAGCAGCTGTTTCGTTTTGTTGGTATATTCTAATTTTACTATCTGTGCGCATATACGGATTTGACCAGACTATCTCCCGCAGATATCCCGATAATGCGGATGCTTTGTTGATCTGACTCCTTAGGTCCTTTACTGCGTCGTGTGTGCTTGATATATTTATGCCCAGATATCTAAATTGCATCAATTGTTCTATGCTTACATCTAAACGGATCTTTTGCTATTGTCATACATTTAGTTTTGTTGGTAGAAATGTTCATATTTAGTTGGCGGCTTATTTGAAATAACTGAAAAAACTGTCTCTGAAGATCATCTTCTGATTCGACAATAATTGCCGCATCATCTGCGTAACACACCATACCGATTCTTTTGTTGCCCATTCTGTATCCGAGATTGAGAGATGTTACTTTGTTTATAATTTTGCCCATGAGTAGGTTAAACAAGAAGGAGTTTAAACTGTCGCCTTGTCTAATTCCTCCCGGTGTTGGAATATTTTCAGTGAATTGGAACACTGGACACATTTTACAAAAAAAATGGAAAGCGACTTCTACGGTACAAAAAAAACAAATATGGAGATTCATAAGAAACCAACGGAAAGAAATGGCAGAATTGAAGGAATACAATAACATACCAGCAAACGAATTGGAAAGATACCTTACGGAACTGTTTAAAGCAAAGACAAATAATAATCAACACAGTCATATACCTGAATTAAGGACACGAAATGGAAATCAGTTTTCAGGAAGTAGAGATAGCCATAAATTCACTCAAAAATAGAAAGTCACCAGGACCTGACGAAATAACCAACCAGCTTCTAAAACACACAGGAGAAAGTATAACCCTGGAGATGAAAAAACTTATACAAAAACTAATATTGCACTGCAAGATACCAGACGCATGGAGTAACAACATAATGATACCAATGTTCAAGAAAGGACATAAAGAAGACCCCAACAATTATAGAGGTATAAAGTTACTGAACACCGCACTTAAGCTTACCATAAAAGTCCTAAACAACAAAATCAAAAAACTAACAACTTAATTAGATGAACAACAAGGATTCAGATCCAGAAGATCCTGCCTAGATGCCGTATTTGTATTAAGACAAATCACCAGAAAAGGCCATCGAGTGCAATAAACCAGCATATCTATGTTTTATAGACCTGACCAAGGCTTTCGATCGCATCCAAGTCAAAGACATCTTACACCTACTGTATAAATGAATAATACGAATCAATATTATAAAACCCATCGAAAACATCTACTTACATAATCGAATACAGGCAAAGATAAATGGAAAACTAAACCAGTGTATACCAGTACAAAGCGCAGTCAGACATGGTAAGTCGGTGCATTCTCCAGCATTTTTCTTTTTTGGGAAACAATTAAATGTTGAGGCCAACCATTCATTGGGTATGTCAGCCGACTGATACATTTCATTAAAGAGCTTTAAGTGTTCTGAGTTTCTTGTGATTTGATGTGTTCTGAGTTGAGAGTTTCTGGTGTTCTTTAGTACATACAATATTTCTTCCTTTGTAATTTCTATACTTGTTACTCTGTCCTCGAAAGATATGTCTTGTAGGTTTTCTCTTTCATCGTCGAAGAGCTCTTTCATATATTCTTTCCATCGTTTTAGCTTTTCGTCAGGCGTTATCATAGTATTTCCATTTTTATCTAAAAGAGTTGTGTTGTGGTTTCTTTTTTGCAATCCTGCCATTTCTTTAACCTCTTTATGTAGGTTGAATAGTTCATATTTGTTCTGAAGATTTTATATCTCTTTATATTTTTCCTCATAGGAAAATTTTTCTTTAAAATGATATTTTTCCTTTATATTTTCCCCTTTATATTTTTGTAATTACTATTTAAATGGGAATAAGCCACAATTAAAGGTTAATGTACGTTTATTGACGTTTCAATTTCCACTTCGGAAATCGTTCTCAAAATACAAAAATTAGTAAATTAAACAAATTTTGTTTTATTGTTACTTGGTGAAAAATTCTTCTAATAATTTAATTTTATCTGACTCATTTATATTGATAATTCAGACATACATTATATATTTTAAAGTAGACGACTTTAAAATGATATTGCCAATATTGTTGAGTTGCGTTCCTGGAACGACTTTACTTGTAAGATAGTTCATTCGATTACATGAAATTAACTTAAGAATATTCGTCAGAAAAAATCATAGCATGTAATTCGTATTTAAAAAGACAAACACATGCCGTGATTACAGTAAAAATCTCCTGTTAGTGATTTCATAGTAAATTATGAGGAAAAAACCAGCAAAAAAAACTTCATAATTCTATCCCGACATGGTAAGTATTTGGTCGTGCATTTAGATTACTTTCAATAAACACCAAATTCTGATTTTATATGTTTGTTATTTAAAAAACATAAATGATGTATCCTCTATATGTTACCGTTACTAATACTGGTATTTTCCTTTTAATAACTTCCTCTTTTAATATGGGTAAACAGATCCTACTACATTCTGCCGAGGAATTTGCAACACAATTGGTCTCATTTAGCATAATTAGAGCCGCTTCTTTGATTTTTCTCTTTTTAGAAATATAAATCGACCAAATAGAACAAAATAATTTAGAACGAGATCCTACAGCATACACAAGAAATAATACGAGGAAAATAACAATACCATACGTAAAAGGATTTTTAGAAAAACTTTTTTAAAGTAAAAGGATAAAAACATTTTAACAACATTCAAAACAACAAACACATTGAGATCTATTTTGTCTAAAACCAAACCTAACAATGAATAAGAAAGGACAAAGAATTGCATTTATAAAATACCTTGTGAATGCGATCAGTTTTATTTAGGTGAAACATCAAGGCCATTAAATGTTAGAATAAGTGAACATCAATCTTATATCACAAATAGAGAATTTGATAGATCTCAAATATGTAAACACGCATGGGATAATAAACATAGCGTTCAATGGAATGATTTAAATATAGTCCTAAAAGAAACGGATGGTAAAAAGAGAAAAATCAAAGAAGCGGCTCTAATTATGCTATATAAGACCAATTGTGTCGCAAATTCCTCGGCAGAATGTAGTAGGATCTGCTTACCCATATTAAAAGAGGAAGTTATTAAAAGGAAAATATCAGTATTAGTAAGTTGGTAACATATAGATGATACATCATTTATGTTTTTTAAATAACAAACATATAAAATCAGAATTTGGTGTTTATTGAAAGTAATCTAAATGCACGACCAAATACTTACCATGTCGGGATAGTATTATGAAGTTTTTTTCCTGGTTTTTCCCTCATAATTTACTATGGAATCACTAATAGGAGATTTTTACTGTCATCACGGCGTGTGTTTGTCTTATTAAAGACGAATTACATGCTATGATTTTTTCTGACGGATATTCTCAAGTTAAAGTTGACTTCATGTAATCGAATGAACTATCTTACAAGAAAAGTCGTCCCAGGAACGTAACTCAACAATATTGAAATATCATTTTAAAGTCGTATACTTTAAAATGTATAATGTATGTCTGAATTGTCAATATAAATGAGTCAGATAAAATTAAATTATTAGAAGAATTTTTCACCAAGTAATAAAAAAACGTTTAATTAATGTTTAATTTACTAATGGTTGTATTTTGAGAACGATTTCCGAAGTGGAAATTGCAACGTCAATAAACGTACTTTAACCTTTAATTGTAGCTTATTCCCATTTAAATAGTAATTACTTTAACATGCTACAAGAAAATAGCTTTAGAATAATATTTATATTTTTGATTTCATTGTTAATGATTTTGTAATTGTGACTATCTTTGTTATTGGCCTTAAATGTGCGTAATACTGCGACCGTGTTCGATTAGTGAGATTATTGAGAATGATCCTGTAACGTAAATCACCGCAAATGATGACATGGGAGAAGAAGTATCCAATCGCGAATTTTCGTAAGTCACCTTCACGCTCCATCACTTACATTTAAGCCCGGTCACGTGCACGCCCGAGAAGGTTACTTACGATCAGGACGGGTCACGACGTGACTCGTCGTAAGTTCTTTATTTTACGTACCGAACCCAACACTCTTGTAAATATGCTTTGGCCTTTTCATGATGAAATTTGACAAGAGTTAATAACACTAATTTTAAAGGAAAAAAACAAAATACCATGTTTCTCGCGAGACTAGAGTAAAAGTAGTTCGTTTTCATGTATTTATTCCTTTAGAATTCCAAAGAATACATTTCAATATTTCAATATTTCAATATTTCAATTTTCTTTATTATTTTCCAGGAGGAAATATCTATCTAAGCGAGATGGTATAAACAGCTGTATTAGAAATCCATTTTCTCTCAATTTTGATAGTCTTGCCGACTTGACAGGAATATAAACAAATACGCTTGCTGATATATTTACGTGTTGGCAGTTAAAAGAATAGGTTAAATGAAACGATCAATTTTTGATGGCGAATTTCAAAATATCATCCGGAAATAGCAGCTAAAGATATTAAATTTCTGGTGATATTTCCAACTACAAACTCGTACAAAAGGGGATTATGTCATGCATTAAAAAATACAGCAATTAACCAAAAAATGTGGAATTTGAGTTGCGACTTCGATTGGGATATATTCAACCTGACATTGAAAATGTTGCCTCGCAAAACATAGTTTGTTGAATTTAAGTCGATTGTTTTAAATCATTGTTTGCACTATTGAATCCATTTTCTAATTAGGTATTGTTTATTTGATTGTTTTAGTTTTACATATGTACTTGAATGTTCATTTTTTGTTACACCTGAAATTATACAGCATCTACCGGTACAGTGATCAAAAACTTTTTTTTCACAAATGGTATAGGTGTAGAATTTATTTTGCTTGTTGAGTTATAATTACAATATGAAAAACAAGTTACTTCTTGTAGATATGCATATGCTAGTGTTACTACCTATACAAGCTATGCAGTTTGTCATTTTAATCTTGGTTTTGAACCTAAGTTCACTATTTTGACCTATTAATAAACTTACTTTACTTTATCGTATCCGGACATGTCATTCATACAATTTCGGCCCAGTATCGGGCTACGTCGGTTCCATCTTTGTTGGTGAGCCACAAATCTTCCACGGTACATCGATGAGGATAGTTTCTGCATGTAAAAAGATGTTCCATATTTTGTGTTTCTCCACAGTCACAGTTCACTCATCATCTTGGTCTATTTTTCCCCATTTTGTCATGTTTGATTTTACTAGACCGACACCCGTTCTTATTCTATTCATAGTTTTCCACGTTTTAAAGTCTAGGGACTGGCCGGTCCATTAAACCTGGGTAAGAGGAAAATACTCAGGCGGTTCATCCTGCACTGTTCCAATAAAGCTTTTCCTGGATTTTATTCGCTTTTGTGGTGTTCGAGCTTTGTATAGGGCATGCCACTTGTCCGCGATCTGTTTAATTTTCTTTATGTGCTCTGCAACGCCTCCGCGTGTTGAGGGTTCTGCAAAAACCGCTGCTTTATATAGATTTGAGAGTGGCGTTGGTTTCATGCATGCACCCCGTTACTATTCTGCATGTCTCATTTAGCGTGGTATTAACTTGTTTGGTGTGGGCAGATCTGCCCCAAACGGGGCACGCATATTCAGTAGTTTAGAAACACAGTGCCTGTGCCGTTATTCTTAAAACGTCAGGACGTGCAGCCCATTTACTTTCCGTTAGCTTTCTTAATATGCTGTTTATAGTTGTTACTTTCCCTCTCGCTTTTATGCTTTGTTGTCTGTAGGTGAGGGACCGGCCCAGAGTTACTCCAAGATATATAGGTTGGTCTGTGTGTTCTAATGTATTACCATTCCATGCAATTTGGAATTTTTGGCTTGGCTTTGGAAAGCGTAGACTTGGGTTTTAGAGGGGTTGGGTCTCAGGGAATTCTGCAGGTAGTACATTCTCATTGTTTTTAAGGCAGTTTCAAGTTTCTCCTTCACTTCGTGAAAACTATTTACTTGAGCACATATTGCAAGATCGTCAGCATAGAGGAAGTGCTTGGTTTCGGTCGGCGTAGGTTGGTTTGTGTATATATTGAAGAGCATTAGTGCTAAAACACTTACCTGTGGAAGCCGTTATTTTAAACTCTTCATCTACTTACTTTACCCTCCAGCATAACGAAAAAACGTGTGTTTTGCAGTAAGGAATATACGACCTTACCCAGATGGTGGTTATTGAGAGTGTCGTATAATTTGTTACAAGTTACTGTTATCAGTTTTTCTTCAAAGCCCTCTTCAATGTGTTCTGTTAATGCGAGGACTTGACCGGTGCAAGTTTTGCCGGGTCTGAATCCCCCTTGTTGTGGGATGAGGTGCTTGTCGCCATTTTTTCTATTCTGACGAATATGAGTCTCTCTTATAGTTTAAAAAAGTGACAAAACAGCGAAATAGGTCTGTAGCTATTTCGTGAGATTTTCTGGGTCATTTCCTGGTTTAATAACCTCCATTACTTTAGATTTCCTAGATGATATTGGAATTTCGTAGGCTTGCAGCACGTGCTATAAAGTTGCAAGATCCACTTTTTTGATCCTTGGCCTAGATGCTTTATTTGTTCACTGCATGTATCATCCACACCTGCAGATTTCCCGTTTTTAACCTGTTCATACCGTCGTGGAGTTCTTTTATTGTAAAAGGAGTTCCTAGGCGGTTTGTCTCCGAATCCAATCTTCTTCTAGTCTTTGGATCCTTATATCGGTTCGTAGTTCTTCCATTCATAAGGAGTTAAGCAACGACTTGGATTGCTGTAACCTTGCAAGATAGTTTATATTCTTTTGGATTACCGCTAAGTTATTTCACAAGGTTCCATGCTATTTTGCTACTATGTGTCATGTCCATTTTTTCCAGGGTCTTAATCCACTTTTCCTGTCAGGCTTGACTTAACCATTGGAGTTGTACTGCTTCGTAGTCAACGATTTCTTGGCTAAAAGTGTTACTGGAATAAAGGGTTTCGTATGTTCTCATTAGTTATTTGGACTTGCTGGACATCCCGGGAACATATTGTTGTCTACATCCTCTGAAGATAGCTTTTTAGACACATTTTTAAGTACCTCTATGGTATATTTTTGGTCTATGCTGAGTTTTTGTTATGGGGCTATATACTACTTTGGTACATCGGTCTTCGAGGTTATTACTTGAAAAACAGATATCCGGGTTATATCCTTTTTTCCAAACTTTACTCTGAAAAGATGGTGGAAGTTTCCACCATGCCACGGTGGAAAAACGTGAGGCCACTCGTTTTCGCCCATGCTTCTTATGCGTCTCCATTTGCGTCCGAATCTGCATAGCTCCAGAGTAAACTGTGACTATTAAAGTCTTCCAGTATAAGCTGATTGGGTTGTGATTGAAAGTTAGTTGGGGGTGAAAATATAAAAGGCTGCTTTGGGGGCTTGTATACCAAGGTTTTTGTGCATTTTCCGATCTCAGTGGTTATTTTTTCTATACCAAGTACATTTGTTGTTCCCATAGATGAGACTATGGTTTGAGTTCCCACAAATACCGCGCTCCCATGCTTATTGTGTGGTATCTCCGCAATCAGTTTCATACCGGAGACTTTTGGTCTCGCTGCAGTTAGGTCCTCCAGGGGACACCGTCAATAGTGTTTACTTTTTAGTTGATGTGGCACCATTGATCTCGTGGACGCAGCCTTTCTTGTCCCCCCTATTAACAAAGAGAGACTCTTCATTAAGTACTTTAGATTTGTAGACCGTTTGGTTTACGTGCTCCGTTCCCTGCGGAAAGTTCCCTACTCGATCTGTCTTTGCTTTGTTTGTATATTGAGGCCTGTGTTTTCTCATGGTTAGCTACGATTTTCCACTGTACACACCATACTTGCAGTTAGTATACTGTCCTTAGCAAGTGTCTTGTAGCTAGATCTGAATCTCTATATCTCTAAATCTGTAATTTATATAATTTATATCATCTATCTTTGTTTACCTTTATTAGACAACACCCTTATATGGGTTTATTATTTCAGCATTTATTTAACTTTGTATCGAGACCTGAAGATGCTTTGCATATTGTAGAAAGCGAAACGAAAGCGTACTGTTTTAAATATTGATTTAGAGTATCAGCAATCGGTCAGGAAATAAAACTCTATTTGTTCAGTCTCAATATTTCGTCACGATTTTGTGACTTCTTCAGGAGAAAACTGTAAATTTATTAGAATAATTAATGATTATATGTAAACAAAATGAATATTTTAATACTTACAACTATAAGAATGAAAATTTAAATTTTTCTGGCATATCTAAATGAATATTTTAATACTTACAACTATAAGAATGAAAATTTAAATTTTTCTGGCATATCTAAATATTATTATTTAGATATGCCAGAAAAATTTAAATTTTCATTCTTATAGTTGTAAGTATTAAAATATTCATTTTGTTTACATATAATCATTAATTATTCTAATAAATTTACAGTTTTCTCCTGAAGAAGTCACAAAATCGTGACGAAATATTGAGACTGAACAAATAGAGTTTTATTTCCTGACCGATTGCTGATACTCTAAATCAATATATATATATATATATATATATATATATATATATATATATATATATATATATATATATATATATATATATATATTGAATTTGAAATTTCCGCGGGAGCTATATGTGGTTTCAGTTGTTTTCCGGGTTTGACTCCGCGTTAAATATTTTTGGTTTTTAGAAAAACCATTGTTTTGACGACGTTTCGGCAAGGTCACACTTGCCATTGTCAAGTCAGATTCTGCTTCGTCTTGATGTTACAGGCGAACTGATTTCTCGGTCGCTGCACGCTGAGTTTAAATATCTTGTTGCGCTTCTTGTCATTGGTCCTGTGCGCAGAGTGGGCGTGGTCTTCTTCGCTATTTTAATTTTTACGTTTTTCTGCAGAATTGTTTTCCACGTATTTGGGAGTCTTTGGGCATCATCTCTGGTGTTTAAATTTTTCGGATGTTTTTCGATCTCTATGGCTTCTCTGATTACACGTTTGGCCTTATTTTCGATGTTGGCTAGCATTGTTGTTCCATTTAAGTCTATTTTATGTCCTGTGTTTATGACATGTTGTGCTAGGGATGAAGTTTTTTCTTTTCTTTCGATGGCGTTTCGATGTTCTTCGCGTCTAACCTGTATCCTTCGATTTGTTTGTCCGATGTACGATTTATCGCAGTCTTCACATGGGATCCTGTATACGCCTTGATTTTCTAATGCAACTTTTGTTTTTGCTGATGGTAATATGGTTGCTATTTTTCTGTCGGTGTTAAAAATAGTTTCTATTTTGTTTTTTCTTAGAACTCTGCTGATTTTGTCTGTCGTACCCTTTATATAGGGCAGGATAGTTTTACCGACTGGTTTTTCTTCTTTTTCTGGATCTTTGCTGTTGTTTCGGGATTTATGTGCTTTTTCAATCATGAACATGGAGAAACCATTTTTTCTTAGACTTGTTTTGACTTTGTGCATTTCTTCATTCTTATGGTCCTCATCTGCCAGTTTCTCAGATCTTGTTATTAAGGTTTTTATTACCGAATTTAATTGTGCAGGATGATGGTGTGAGTCTGCGTGTAAGTACCTGTCAGTATGGGTTGGTTTTCGGTATACTGTATGTCCTATGCTTCCATCTTCTTTCTTAATAACTAACACATCTAGGAATGGAAGTTGTTGGTTATTCTCCCGTTCCATGGTAAACTGTATTTTTGGATGGATATTGTTAATGTGTTGTAGAAATTTATTAATAAATTAATAAATTTCTACAACACATTAACAATATCCATCCAAAAATACAGTTTACCATGGAACGGGAGAATAACCAACAACTTCCATTCCTAGATGTGTTAGTTATTAAGAAAGAAGATGGAAGCATAGGACATACAGTATACCGAAAACCAACCCATACTGACAGGTACTTACACGCAGACTCACACCATCATCCTGCACAATTAAATTCGGTAATAAAAACCTTAATAACAAGATCTGAGAAACTGGCAGATGAGGACCATAAGAATGAAGAAATGCACAAAGTCAAAACAAGTCTAAGAAAAAATGGTTTCTCCATGTTCATGATTGAAAAAGCACATAAATCCCGAAACAACAGCAAAGATCCAGAAAAAGAAGAAAAACCAGTCGGTAAAACTATCCTGCCCTATATAAAGGGTACGACAGACAAAATCAGCAGAGTTCTAAGAAAAAACAAAATAGAAACTATTTTTAACACCGACAGAAAAATAGCAACCATATTACCATCAGCAAAAACAAAAGTTGCATTAGAAAATCAAGGCGTATACAGGATCCCATGTGAAGACTGCGATAAATCGTACATCGGACAAACAAATCGAAGGATACAGGTTAGACGCGAAGAACATCGAAACGCCATCGAAAGAAAAGAAAAAACTTCATCCCTAGCACAACATGTCATAAACACAGGACATAAAATAGACTTAAATGGAACAACAATGCTAGCCAACATCGAAAATAAGGCCAAACGTGTAATCAGAGAAGCCATAGAGATCGAAAAACATCCGAAAAATTTAAACACCAGAGATGATGCCCAAAGACTCCCAAATACGTGGAAAACAATTCTGCAGAAAAACGTAAAAATTAAAATAGCGAAGAAGACCACGCCCACTCTGCGCACAGGACCAATGACAAGAAGCGCAACAAGATATTTAAACTCAGCGTGCAGCGACCGAGAAATCAGTTCGCCTGTAACATCAAGACGAAGCAGAATCTGACTTGACAATGGCAAGTGTGACCTTGCCGAAACGTCGTCAAAACAATGGTTTTTCTAAAAACCAAAAATATTTAACGCGGAGTCAAACCCGGAAAACAACTGAAACCATATATATATATATATATATATATATATATATATATATATATATATATATATATATATATATATATATATATATATATATATATATATATATATATATATATATATATATATATATATATATATATCAAAAGTTTTAACAAAGTTTTTAAAAATTTTCTTAATAAAGAAGATATTTAACTATACAGTTTTCGACATTTTTCAATAATCGCCATGTATCTCGGTAATGTGAGGCGCTATTAATGATTTGATTAGAAAATAGTTTCTTTAACGAAAAAAGAAGTCATGGCATCTAAACTACCTTTTATCTCTCTCCTCTAGTTTTCGGTATATCCTGCAAAACATACCAATGTGGGACACTCTGTATATATTTTACAAAATAAAACTAAATAAACGTTTAAGAGATAAATTCGCTTAAATTGAACAATTATGTGAAATATTTACAAACCGTGTACATAACACAAATCTTTAATTAAACTTATTTTAAAGTTAAAACAATCTCAATTTATTTTACCCAGCGTAGTGGTTTAATCAAAATACTATTAGTAGTGTAAATTACAATATTTTAACATTCTTCATTTTTGTAATGACTACTTTACTCAAATCCCAGTTGGTAACTCAATATTTGTCACATTAATAATGCAAAACTTTCATATAACTTTCTGCTGCAGTATTAATGAAATTAGCAATTTGAGTTTGGCTCGGAAACTTTTATTATTTATTTAATATTTCTCATATTTAGCTTTGCTAAACTGACATAATTATAAAAAAGTAGCTTTAAGCAAACGAGAACAAAAATAAAACAAAGAGTTCTGACTTTTAAAGTTAAATCAAGGATACAGTAAAGAATTTAACAGAAGAATGCACTTAAACTTTCGTATGGGTATAACAAGACATCTGGTTTGAAAAGTAGATAAAGTTCGTCTTTTATAAAAAAAATACAAAGATTGGCTCTTTTAAATCTGGGAAATATACATTTTTCAGATAGAAATATCCATATACGGGGAATTATAAACTCTGTAAACCTCATTTTAAAAATATTTCACGTTCAAGTTATTTTATTAAAAATATTGATTTCAATCCCCATTATGCCTGAAAATCCGATAATTTTAAATATCTTCAGAATGTTTTACTTTTTTACTAAAAGGTTTACTTTCTAACACCAACAGCAAGTACCTTAATATGTTACATTTATTTAACGTTACAAAATTTTCATAGAGGCAATGTACAAGGCTTGTTAAACTAAATCTCATCTTTGGCCCACAAAAAATTTATTGGCAAATACATTGTACCGAACTTGCTTATTTCGACGTAGCCCATATAACGGTTGCATCTCGAGACGACGATGATCTGTGTTCGAGAACCTTTCGGTTGTATCGACCAGGATGGAATCGAAGCGCAAATGCAAATGAATAGAGATGGACTATTCCAGAATATTCTAGTACATAATAACTTTTATATACAGATAACGACATTGTTTTGTTGACCATATAGTATATTTATTTTAATGCTCTAAAACTAATTTTTTGGTTATTTTTTAGCCTTAATAGCAATACAAATAATTAAGTAAGTAAATAAGTAATATGCTTTATTGTCACTGAAAATTATACAAATTTTATGGACAAAGCTTATAACAATAAGACAAGACAGAAAAAAAAATCAGAATAAGAATCGTTTGTACTTTTAAATAAAAAAAAAACAATAAAATTCTTCCAAACTTAAACATAAAAAAACTACCTAATTAATAAAGTACAAACTTCTTGTGCTAAACAGTAACCAAATCTGTCATGTACATTTCTCCTCATATTTTGGAGTAGGGGTGGTGTAATGATTGCAGGGAAATGAAGTATTTTGCCCTTAATTCGACTAGGTTTGTGGCCCCTTCAAACTGATGCCTATAAATATTTTCTTTGAGAAAACCCCAAAAAAAAGAAATCGTTGGGCGCTAAGTCACAGGATTTTTTGGGCCATTTAATTGTACCGCGTGTACTTATCAGTCGATCAGGAAACGTTTGATTGAGGAAGTCAATAGTTGCTCTAGAGTTGTAAGCAGAAAATATGGTCACCTAACATCTCAGTCCAAACATTTAACTTTTACGGATGCTGCATTGCAGTGCAACACTGAGGTGCTTATTTTTCCGAGAATAATACCTTGCAACGGATGGATTGTGTTTTTTATGTAATGAAAATGAAAATTCGTCAGAAAACAAAATATTTTTAAAAAGTTTACATTTTCATTCTGTTTATTTAACATAAATTCACAAAAATCCATCCGCCTAAATTTATCTTCCGTAAACAGTTCTTGTGTTGGTTGTATCTTAAAACAGTGATACCCATTCCTTTTGAGAACTCGCTGGATAGTTCGAGCATTCACGTTAACTTCCCTAGCAATTTGTGCACTATTGCAGGGTTCACTATCTTCTACAAAAGCACAAATATCAATATCCCCGTTTTGACGCTCTTCATCGACAGGTCTAACACGTGGTTCATTACATTTATGACACTTTTTACAACTGTTTACACATCCCGAAATTTGGAAATGTTTAATGGTATTTTTAACTGTTGTAACACTTGATGGGGGTCTATTTTCAAAAACCATGTTATAAGCTGCACTTTTTCTTCGACGGTATACAACGTAATAGGCATTTGATTAATTATTTGTTTATTCTTTCAGAACTTCGTTTAAAATTTTTAATATCAATGTAACAATTACGACAACTCGTACCTACTGTAAATTGAATATAGAGGTGGAAACGTGTAACATGTCACAGCGATTGCCATTGTGTTGTATGGTCAATAAAACAATATCGTGATCTGTATATGTAATGTATTATTTCTAATTTTATCTTATTTTCAAATATGAATTTCAAGTTTAGTCACTTCTGAAAGTTGCAACTTCTAGTAAATCTTTGTATAATAAATATGTTTAGCTGTTCCTAGGTTGTATTTCTATATCTCTATTAATAAACTCTAAAATCATAGAGCATAATATTCATTTAGCAACTACAAAATTCATATTCATATAACTGTTATGTTTCCATTACATACGTTAAATAGTTATAAAAGTAAATCTTATCATAATTACGCTACTTCAAAAGTTATAGCACACACAATATTCACTGCTTACTTAGAATTCAAGTAAAATATTAGTTTTAGTCTGAGTTAAGTTAGTTTTATGTATTTATACAGTGCAGTAGTGCATATACTACATATGAAGTAATGACAAAAATATTAAGAAAAGAGTAAACCTCAAAGAATATCAAATATCATCCCAAGAAGTAAATCTTCTTTTTCTTATATTAGGCCATAGACCTGTTTCTTTTCAATATTAAGACAGTAGTCGTATTGTATTTGTGACCTTAACTGTCAGGAACCTCGCTCTTTTAAATCGCCTTTCTCGTTGTCTGATGCCTTTTGCTCTAAAACATTTTACTATTAGGGTTAGTTTTGCTATCTATTTATGTTACAAGCTGGATCCATCTCCATCTTCTCCATTTTATCTATGGTTCATTGTCAGCATTTTACAAAGATCTGTTATTTGGGTATTTTGGTATTCTGTCTCTTAATGTTCTCTTAGAAATTGACTTCAAGTCTCAAATTTCTGACCTTCTTTTTGTTTCTACTACATCTGCTCTCATTTTTGTTGCATACGTTATCATTGGTCTTATACGTGACATATATGTACTTTTCTATCTAATTTCATACTGGCATACCATAGACATCTTGCTTGATACATAATATATAAGCTGCTTTATTAGCTTTTTTCACTGGATATTTTTACTTCCAGATACTCAAATCTCGAGACTTGTTCGACTATTTTGTCGTGAATTATTATTTTGTATCATTTGGAATCTTTTGTTTCTCCAATAGAGGTCGATTGTGATGTGGATATTTACATATTTTATGTCCAAAGCTCTCTTTTGAAGGTTTATACCATACGCTGTAGGTTGTCTTCTTTATCTGAGTCCATCGCCACATATTCCTTTTTGGAACATTATCATATAATTTGCTCTAATCTAAAAATTACCTGTGGACAAATCTATTATTTGCTCGACTTTTGTTGATAATTAAGTTGTATATATGATGTAATAACAATATAGACTAGGACGGATTTGTGAAAAACGACTAAATTTGGACGTGAGAGGTGGGATTCGGATTATTGCAGAAATAGTAAGGTGATAACTTCAGTAATATTAATTGACTTATCCTCCCTCTCAAATAGGCCGGGAATATTAAAAAAAAATTACAATATTTAAAAATCACTAAAAATATCGATGAAGTACTGAGAAGAATAGGCAAAGAGAAGGAAGTTGAACTTACAATTAAAGAAAGAAAGCTACAGTATCTCGGACATGTGATGCGGGGCGAGAAGTATGGCATCCTGCGACCCATAATGCAAGGAAAGATAGATGGCAGAAGAAGCATCGGAAGAAGACGAATTTCATTTCATCTCAAGAACCTGAGAGAATGGTTTGGATGCAGCTCAAAACAACTTTTTAGAGCTACTGCCTCAAAAATTAAAATAGCTATGATGATTGCCAACCTCCGTAGCGGAGATGGTACCTGAATAAGAAAAATATCGATTTTTTTCTAATTTTCTTGCTTATAACCTTAAAACAATTCATTTGTTTAACTTCTTCCCATTGGACATTTCGGTCACGTGGTCGATAAATACCGCCCATTAGAAAGAGATGCAGGGACTTCTTTATGTCAATTTTCTCTGTCTCACTGGGAAAACGGATCTAAATTGCCTCGCTCAGTCTATTTGTATTATATGTCGATGGTTGGAGCCATACTCGGCTCTTTTTCTAGCAACCTGACGCGTGAACTGTCGAGAAAAATAGTGCAGCATATGGCAAGCTAAAGCACGTATCCAAAGAAAACATCTAAACTATCGTAAAAAAAAATGTTTAATCAATACGTACTGCCGGTCATTACATGTAAAGCTAAAATAATAACTTTAACTGAAGCGTTAACACAAAAATTATACAGAGTTGCATAAAGTAAAAGAGAAAGGTCAACGCTTGGCCTAAATTTAAGAGACAGACTACGAAATGATAAGATATGTCAAAAAGTGGTTTAGAAGACATTATAGAACGTATAAACGTAAAAAATTTTAAGTGAGTATGCACGGTGCAACACAAAGGGACAATAAATAGACAAAGTTCTATAGAAACAATTCTACAATGACGACAAACACAAGAAAGGATGTGTCATAGAAGATCACCAACTGAAAGAATAGTAGTTAGTATAACAAACTTTGCATATAAAGATATACTTTTATATGAAAAAAAGACTAAAATGCTCTTGATATTCCAACTTTCTAAACCTTGCTTGTCTTCTGAGTTCCTCCTATGAATTCCATATATGTTATTTCCTTCTCCTATATCTTTTCTCCTTCGTAAGGATGTACTGGCGTCATGTAATTTGTTTGACTATTTCTGTCCAATTATCTCTCCTGTGCGTGTTGTTTTGCTTCGAAAAATGAGTAACCAGTCATGTCCTTTATTTGGTCCGACCATCGTACTGGAGATCTTTCTCTGGATCTTTTATCCGCTACGTTACCTTCAACTATCATTCGCTCCATTCCTTCTCTTCTCGTAGTTATAGGTCCAAAATATCTTAGTATATTTTGGTTTATAGTTGTGGAGTCTAGTTTTTATGTTAAGTTCTGCTACAATTAAGTTATTTGTGCGATGGGCGGTCTATAGTATGCGCAATATTCTACCGTAGATCCACAAATGCCATTACACGCTTTTTAATCGGCTTTTTTCATTGTCCAAGTTTCTGAAACATAGGTGTCGATAGGAAATATCGATGCTCGAACAAGGCGTAATTTTGTGTTTTTTGCGATGTCAGTGTTCTTTCAAATTTTTGTGAGTTTGCTGTTACCCATCTGGCCTTTGTGATGCGTCGACGAATCTCATCTTCGCATCCTCCACTGTTAGTAATAACGGAGCCTAAGTAATTAAATTGCCTGACCACTTTTTAACCTGCCATATTTTTTATCTCTGCTTGGTTGATTCTGATTATATCGATGATCATCATTTTGGTTTTCTGCATATTTATTTTTAAACCATATTGCGTACTCACCGTGCCCAGACTATTCATAATTTATTCCAGTTCTTCTGGTGATAACGCCAATATAACAGTGTCATCAGCATACTGAAGGTTTTTGATTTTTCTTCCTCCTATCGTTGCTCCACCTTGCCATTCTTCAAATACTTGACGCATAATATGTTCACTATATATTGAATAGAATAAGGAATATTACGCATCCCTGTCGAACTCCAGATTTTAATTGGAAATTTTTCAAAACCACGTTATTAACTCTGACATTAGCAGTATTATTTACATAAAGTTTTTGTAATAAATATATTAAATGTTCTGGCGTACCCGTTTCTCGAGGTATATGCCACATTTATCCCATTTTACGGCATCAAAGGTCTTGGAATAGTCAACAAAGCGTAAATATGTTTCTATATTAAACTCTAGAGATTTTTCGATAATTTGACGAATATTAAGAATATGTTCTCTTGTTTCTCTACCTGAAACGAATCCGCATTGTTCTTGGGGAGTTTGTGGTAAGAGAATTGATTTTAGTCTTTCATTGATGATGGTTAAAAGTCCTTTGCCCGCGTGTGATATCAATGCTACTGTACGTTAATTACTGCAATCTGTCGGTAAAACTTTTTTTATAAATGGAAATAAATGTGAGTTTATCACAGCCATTTGGCCACTTTCCGGTATTCCAGATCTCATTGCAAATTCTAAGCATTACTTTCGTCCCTAATTCTCCCATTTCTTTTAGTTTTTCAGCTGTTATTTCATTTTCTCCTTCTGCTTTTCTAAATTTTAGCTCTTTATTGCCGCCTAAATTTCTGATTTCAATATTTGAGGTTCTTTTTCATAACTTCTTTTATCTGTATAATTGTCTGGATCGTTGTTAGAGAATAGTATTTCGTAATATTGTTTCCACACTTCTGCGATACCGTTTGGGTTTGTTATGGTATTTCCACTATTATCTTTGATGATCTGTGTCTGCGGTTTGAATTCTCTCGCTAGATATGTACTTGAATATTGAGAAAAGTTCTCTAGATTCTTGGTGGTCAGCATGTTCCTCTAGTTATACACATATGTTTTTAATATAATTATTTTTGTCTCCTCTGCACAAGTGTTTTATAGTTGTATTTATGGTGCATATCTCTATTTCTTTGTGTTTTAAATATGATATGCCGTTTCTAAGTTTTCGTCTTTCTTCTACAAGATTGAGTCTCTCCAGTCATCCAATATTTTTTTTAGCTGTTTTGTCTTTAGGGTTAGTACTGTTGATGGCATTATTAGCATTGTTGATGTTGATGGTGATCCATTTTTTTGTGTATTCCCACGTTTTGTCAGGTTCTCTGGTAGTCACTGGTAGGTCAGCTTCTGTTAATGCTTCTCTAAACTTTTCCGGGTGTTTTGGAACTGTGTAACTTAATGCAAAATTCTGTTAAAACTATTTTGTAGTCGAAACCACCGTCTGCAGCTGGTTTTGTCTTTACGTTGATTGTTGAGCTCCTCCATCGTTTAGTGACAAGAATATAATCTATTTGATTATTGTATCATTGTGTTTACTATACTAAGATCTATATCGATAGCAAATTAAAGAAGCCGTTCACCTCGTTCATTTCCCTCGCCTAAGCCGTGCTCACCTATCGTTCCTTTCAAATGGTCATCTATTTTAGTTTTTCCCATTTTTGAATTCCAATCTCCTATTATCATCATTGGTTCTTTTTAAGGAATGTTAGAGATGGTTGAATGTATCAGGTGGTATGTTTCTTCTACTATATCTTCTGCTGCTTCGGATGTTGGCATATATACCTGCTTAATATGCATTTTGACTGGTTTAGCGTTTAGAGTTATATGAAGGTATTCATGTACATATTTTGACCAAAGTTTTTGAATTAATATTGCTACGCCTTTTTGTCATAATTTGTTAGTTCCTGACATAAAAACTTTGTAGTGAGTGGCCTCCCAATGCACTTGGTCTTCCTGGTCTTCCTAGTGTGTCTCAGATATCCCACAGATATCTATCTTCTCCATGATCAGTTCATTTTCTAATATATACAGTTTACCTGGCTATAGCAACATTCTCCCTAAAATTACGTTGCAATGCGGTGTTTTTTACGTAATGTTAAGTTTGATCTTCCCGTACATCATTTCGCAGATAGTGCCTGGTCGTCCACAATCATCTGCCCGGTCGCCCATATCACACCATTCGACACGGAAACGATATGGCGCCGCTTGCTAGTCGGATTGCAAAGCACAGAATTTTCTTGCTTAGTCGTCATTTCATAACGCTCTCTGGGAAGATAATCAGGGATCGCAGTCTCATAGCCGGTTGAACTCGCAGTTCAACCGGCTGTGGTTGAGATCGCAGTGTCACAGCTCAATTAAATAGGTTATTTAATCGAACTTCTTATTAATTATGACCTTTTCTTATGAGATTTTACATTAGAATTTGTTTTACTACATTAAATACTATCGTACATTAAAAGGCCTAAAATGTTGCCTAAAAAAAATTTCTATCAATTTTAATTTTTTATTTGCCACTTACATGCAAGTTTATGTTACTTAAAATGTTTGCTATACTCTTGTAAATAATAAATAATTAATGTTCTTTTATATTTTCTTGTTATGAGTTTTTTTTTAATTAAGTTTTGAGCTTCATGTGAACAAATTAGTTCACAAATATACTTAGGTTTTAAGAAGTCTAATTAGTTATGGCTAAACTTTACAAAATCCGTAAACATTCATTATAATCATAAAAAATACTAATAAATTTTGTTCATTTGCAGGTTAGAATATGCAACTGTCCATTTAAATGTGTAATCACTACTCATGAAGAAGTACTTAAGCTATTCAAGGACTTTCATAATATACTACAACGGACAAACATCGTTTCTTGCATTCTGCATCAAGGTTTTTGACATAAACTGCTCTCGATTAAGTGAGGACACTCCTACTAGACATTGTACAGTAGATTATTATTTTTCAAAGCCAGATGCCAATCTTCATATTTGTCAGATGCGAACTTTTTGCAACTCATTCAAGATTACTTAAAGCCGAGTACAGGTTCTTGTTGATACAATAAAGTTTAACAAGCCCCTGAACAATCGTAGGGGCTTACACGGTAATCAAACCCAGATCTTTGACAAAACAAGAGAACGTATTGAATATCACATATCTTTGTACCAAGAAAATTTCTATTCTATAAATGCGAGCAACAAGGAATGTTTAAATCCTGAACTGAGCATCAGCAAAATATTGGAGATGTTTCGCATTACACACCCGACTGTAAACCTTTACACTTATTGTAATGTTTTTAATAGTGAGTTTAATCTTAGGTTTGGGCTGCCTAGGTTAAATAGTTGCAGCTATTGTGACCAATTTTGTATTAACCTTAGTGAAGATATCACTATATATTATATTTAAGTTTGTGAAGATACAGGAAAGCAAATTAATATTAAGAGCAAAATTCATAACATAAGAGCTAAATCTACCTATAAAACCTTAGCTAAAGATATGTAAGATGTAAAGTTAAACATGTGGTTCTTTAAATTAGCTTGCAGCAGGTTTTATTTTCCTGAATCTCCAGCACAGTAATCTCTTTTTACAGAGGCAGCTTTCGTGCTCTAATTTAGCTATACATGACCAGCAAAAAGAGCTGGCGTACACGTGTTTCTGGAATGAGACTACTGGTAAGCGTGATGACACGGAAATAGTATCGTATATTCTAAAATATGTTTGTTATGCTTAACATTAAAAAGTTAAAACCACGTCAAGTGAGAACTCTCAAGCTCTAACAAATGTGTGAACTAGAATAACAACTGTCAATTAACTTAGCTATTATTGTACAAGCGAAAAGAGGCAAAAAATGTACATCAGTCAAAAATGGGTAGAAATCATCAGTAATGACAAAGTATTAACTAGTCCATTTATTGTTTGTGTTATGGACTTACAAGACTTTAAAAACACTGACATTGTACCGCATGCACCAAAATTTAGCATCACTATTTATGTATGGTACCAGATATCTAGGGATGATCCTACAATATTGTGAGGGAGAAAATCCCACGACATTGCACATACTTGTACAACACATTCTCTATAAAAAAATGTAGAGACCGGGGAACAAAAGACCACCAGTGCGAGTTGATGATTTTTCACCTTTGAAGACGAGAAACTTCCAGTTAAAGTGGCAAAGAAAAAAGACTTTGTAGGTATATGCAAATATAACCTCCAAAAATATGTTACAGTTAGTACAAGACATTAAAATAAAGACTTAGACAATGTATAAACTATTTACCTGTTATTTTAATTTATTCTAAACTTACTGAACTTTACCATCTTCTTTGTATTCAGTGTTGTGTTGCAACTGCCGTCACTTGCAACGCTATACTTACAAGTGTTTAGTTAAAAATTTTAATATTTTAGTGTTAATTTTAATAGTAATAAAGAATTTAAAATTAAAAACTATAAATTTAGAGCCAAACTAATTAAGATAACAGTTTTTTTTGTTTCTGAACATTTTGTATTTTTACTTGGTAAGTAGTGTTAGAGTGGTCATTACGGTACTTGCCATAATACCCACTCGTTTATTAACGATTTTGTATTTGAATCCAAGTTTTTTCAGCCGTCTGCGTAAAGTGGTTATGGCAGGTCTTCCCGCCGTAATAATCTTCATGTATCTAATATAAATTTTTGGTATTAGATACACTAAAATACCACATTGGTATTTTTTTCGTATTCCTCGCAAACCAAATTCCTTAAATATTTCTTCTTCTTCTTCTTTAGTGCATTATCCGGTCCGAATGTTGGCGATGATCAAGGCTATCAAACCATTGTCATAGGTTTTTCAACCACGAGATACGACAGCGTCTCGGTCCTCTCCTGCCAAATACTTTACCCTGCATAACGAGTTGAAGAATTCGATATTTTTCTTCGTTCCGTATCACGTGGCCAAGGTACTCAAGCTTACGTTGTTTTAATAAATTAAGCACTTCTTTTTCTTTTGTTATTTGCTGTAGATTCTCAACGTTGGTGACTTGGTCCGCATACGATATTTTTAGTATCCTCCTGTAGATCCACATCTCAAAGGTTTCGCTTTTCTGTGGCTTGCGTCAGTGTCCAGGCTTCAACTGCATATAAACACTGGAAGAATGTAGCACCTCACTATCCGCATCTTGGTTCTCAAACTGAGATCACTGCAGCACAGCAAGGGTCTCAACTTGATAAATATAGACCGTGTCATTTCAATTCTGGATCTAATCTCTTGAGCGTAGTCCCATTGTGAGTTGAGGGTAGTTCCAAGGTAAGTGAATCTTTCGACTCTTTGAATCTCTTCACAATCTGCCATTAGTGCCCCGGGATCTAAATTTGCACGGCTGACAACCATGAATTTAGTTTTCTTAATATTAAGGTCTAGTCCATTTGTTATGCTTAAATATTTGGTATTCAAAATATTAAGATGTTTAGTTTTTAAAGCATCCGATCTTATTTTTCGTTTTTTAACACCACTTTTCACAGTGTCGCGCATGGTACAATATGGAATTCCTGTTAGAAAGACAGCTTTTTGTATGATACTGCATTTACAACTATTTTCAGTATCACTTTGCAGATTTTTGTAAACATCATCATCATCATCAATGGCGCTACAACTCTTCGTGAGTCTTTGCCGCGTTTACTATTGCCTTCCATGTTTGTCGGTCCTGTGCCAGTAATTCCCATTGTCGCACTCCCATTTTCTCTAGATCTTCTTTGACTGCATCTTTTCACCTTTTTCTAGGCCGCCCTACAGACCTTCTTCCCTCTGGCCTTTCCCAGAACACATTGTTTATAAGGCGATTGTCGTTACTGCGTATCACATGCCCTGCCTACCTGAGTTTATTGGCCTTTATATATCTGACTAGATTTTCTTTTCCGAATAGAGACTCTAGCTCGTTATTGTATCTGCCCCTCCATTCGTTTGTCACGCTATCTCTGAAAGGGCCATATATCATTCGAAGAATTTTACGTTCCCACAACAGCAATTGATTTATTTCTCTTTTTGTTAGGGTCAGATTTTTGTAAACGTTCATACAAATTTTCTTGGGTTGTTTATTCAAAACAATCCTTTTATTTGGAAGTCTTAAACACTTTTCTACAGTTCCAGTCTCTGTGACGTTGTTTTTTATATCACTTAAATGATTGTTGACTATTAAAATTTCTTTACCACTACTAGGGTTCTGTTGTTCCTGTGGACGAAAAACTATAGGTGATTTTTCCCATGGTCTAAACATTTTCTTTATACACAGATAGATATTTTCAAAAAACAAACAACAAAAAAATACCACAATTATAACAACCACCTCAAAACACCGAAATTCAACAAAACTCAAAATTGAAGCAATGTAATATATATTCATAAACAACTTCGTTGCAAAGATGACAAAAGACGAAAAATTTGTATTCAGTGTTATGTATGAAGAACAATGTTGCAACTGCCGTCACTTGCAACGCTATACTTACAAGTATACCAAGCTATAATTACAGTGTTAATTTTAATAATATTAAAAAATTAAAAATTAAAAACTATAAATTTAGAGCCAAACTAATTAAGAAAACAGGTTTTTTTTTGTTTCTGCACATTTTGTATTTTGTTACTTGCGACGTTGTTCGGCGAAGCCATATTAAATTACTATTATTACGTATTAGTATTATTAGAGCTAATAGATTTTAATACATGTCTATAGGAACCTTTGACTGTTTTTAATTGTTTGTCTATCGAAAAAATTAATATGATCATCCAATTATATACAAAATAAAAACAAAATGTGTTCGGTGGTAAGAAAATTGTAAAAACAAGAAAGACCGTGGCCAATTTGTTCCAGCTGATAATCTTAAATGTAAAAAAGTTACAAAGTGGAACTCATACATTTAAAAGTTTTTATTTAACTTCTTTTTACAGAATTTTCAAGACGGTCGCCCTCATTTTCAAGAAAAGAACAGCTCTTTCATAAAACTTTAGCTTGATCAATTATACCTATTTAAACACTTGTTTTTGTCGCTTTAGGGGTATCCAAGATAAGGAAAATCTAAGGTGAAATGAAACCACATTATTAATTCTAAATAATATCTTTAAAAAATACGATTTATTATTTAATAATAATACAATAATTATTAATTTAGAAACTATTCAATACTGTTTCGTTTATGCTTATGCATTAGAGTTATTTTTGAAATTTATTTTCGTTTTAAAGAATTCAACAAAAAAAATTCAAGAAAAGGCAAAAAAGAAGAAAACTATAACACAAATGTTAACGATATGAATACAATATTTATTAATACAATATTATATGACTGTTGACCATTTAAAGGTCTGAAGACTTTCAAAAGTACAAGGCTCTCGAAAAGAGTCAGAATTAGAAGCTTCAGTAAGTATAGAGACATTTTAATATATGCTTAGGTAAGACTAAGATTAGACAAAAGCAGATACAATGAGGCTAAATAAAATTTAAAAAATATATAGTGAAAACAAAACAAGGAAAATATTAGAGCACAGAAAGTATGTAAACAGTGCACTGTAAAATATAGTTTAATAGTTTATTAACCCCAAGTAGCCGAGCCAAAAAGAACTGCAAATTCGGGAGCGTATTATCTCCTACAGAACAGTCGAAATAACGAAGTATTGAGTAGTCATTGATTCTACAACACTGCAAGATAGGGGATACGTTCTCTCCATTATGATATATGTAGTGAGGGCAAACAACTTTATCATTGTATAAGTTATTCTAGGTTCTGAATTTTAGGTTCATAAATTTAAGCCCAATAGCGTGAGCTAGCTGTAACTACTAAATATTTTATGCCCTAAAGAAGAATAATTCTACACGTTGCTACTTCGAACAAAAATCGAAAAATAAAACAATTTTATTATTATACTATAGACCAGAGTTTCCCAAAGTTAACTAAACCGCGACCCCTTTTTGCTAAAAAAATTGTTCGCGACCCCCCAATTTCCCCCACTCATTTATTCAATATTATTTGACAGAAATAGCGTGCCTAATTTTCTGATGGTTTCTCAAATTTAATTTTACTTTACTGTTTAAGTTTAAATCAAAAACAATTAGTAGATAGTCTATGTATATCTGAGCACATCCCCTAAATCGCATCCCCTAAAATCGCAACCCCCGGTCGTAAGTTCCAAACGGCTTAACGTAGGATGACGTACGAGGGCTCGTTGGAAAGGGGATGAAAAATGGGGTTGAACGCAGTATGTGCCGTGCGCATCGGAGCATGCCAAAAGGTCATTACGTCATATCTTTGTTTCTATTGGTCCGATCGTGACGTACGAGGGCTCGTTGGAACGGGGAGGAGACGGGGAATACTTTGACACAAAAAAAACAAAGATGGCAGCAGTGCCAAATGGGCGCTAGAACGTATCTTCGTTGCTATTGGTCCGATCATGACGTACAAGGGGTCGTTGGAAAGGGGGTGAAAAATGGGGTTGAACGCAGTATATGCCGTGCGCATCAAATCATGCCAAAAGGGCATTATTAGGTATCTTTGTGTCTATTGGTCCGATCGTGACGTACGAGAGGTCGTTGGAACGGGGAGGAGACGGAGAATAATTTGACATAAAAAACAAAGATGGCAGCATTGCCAAATGGGCGCTAAAACGTATCTTCGTTGCTATTGGCCTGATTTTGACGTATGAGGTGTCAAATGAAAGCGTTGGTGACACAGAAGCCATGTCAACGTTCAGTATGAACATTCTTCTTCTTCTTTTCCGTACAGTGCCTAAGAGAACGTGACATTCGACGTAGAACGTGACATTCGACGCAGGACGTGACATTCGATGTAGAACGTGAAATGTCACGTGACATTCGACGCAGGACGTGACATTCGACGTAGAACGTGAAATGTCACGTGACATTCGACGCAGGACGTGACATTCGATGCAGAACGTGAAATGACGTGACATTCGACGCAGGACGTGACATTCGACGCAGGACGTGACATTCGACGTAGAACGTGAAATGTCACGTGACATTCGACGTAGAACGTGACATTCGACGCAGGACGTGACATTCTACGTAGAACATATTTCTTCGTTGCTATTGGCCTGATTTTGACGTATGAGGTGTCAAATGAAAGCGTTGGTGACACACAGAAGCCATGTCAACGTTCAGTATGAACATTCTTCTTCTTCTTCTTGTCCGTACAGTGCCTAAGAAAACGTGACATCCGACGTAGAACGTGACATTCGACGCAGAACGTGAAATTTCGTGACATTCGACGCAGGACGTGTCATTCGACGCAGGACGTGACATTCGACATAGAACGTGAAATGACGTGACATTCGATGCAGAATGTAACAGGGTGTCAAAGAGATCTTATACATAGAATTTTATTAAATCAAACATCACAATGTAATTCATCATTCAAAATCCTTTAATTTGATGGGTCATACGTCGATTTCCGCTTATCCGTTCAAAAGATATATGGTAAGGTGTCATAACGGCCGTTGTAATAACTTGGTCGAACTATAAATGCTTATTTATTGTTATTAACATTAAAACAAAACCATTGGCATAGAAAAATCTCTTATCGCAGTTTGATCTCTAGCAAACCCTAACTCGCTCAATTTTGCACCAAGTGCTCCGTGCAGTATACCATTAGAAAGGTATTTTCATGTATATTACGAAAATTACCGACCAAGTGCGATACGATCATTATTTATGGCTAAAAACATCATAAAACGAACCAACGTCAAATTCCCAATTCTCTTGTACTAATACAAATTATATCTTTATAAAATTTATCTAGAAACTTGCCATATAAAACGTGACATTCTACGTAGAACATATTCAGTAGTAATGCGTAGGAGAAATATACACATCTTTCATTAAAATATCTTTTATTATTGAGTTACATATAGATACAAGTTATATATACAACACTGAAACTTTTATATTAAAAAAAGACATAGACATGTACAAGTATTGTTTATTTACATTACATTAGTACCAAAAAAGCACTTCTTTATAATCTTCCTCCATCTTTAGTAAGCGATTGGGATATGCCAGCCAAAATCGTCCCTTTTTCACAAAACCTAGTAGTTCAAGTAGCGTTTTACTCAGGTAACCTCTATTCAAATATCGGATAAGGGTATTTCGTCGATCAGTATTTTTAATTATGTGATGTAATTTAATTTGAACGTCGTCCGTTAATGCCTCAATTTGCGTTTTTATGTGTAAAAGTCGTTGTTCTCTAAGTATTCGTTCTGCTTCCAATCTCCTTTGATCTTCAATTCGCAGGTTTGTCAATTGTTCTTTACATGATTCACATAATATGTACTCAGTCCTAGTATCGATCCAATCGTTCATTTTGAATATTTCTATACAACCGCAAGGTTTTATAGTTTCACTTATTGTCTCATAAGGCATTGTGTATCCTAACCAGAGGAATAAATGTAAGAGACTTCTGAAGAGGTATCCGAAACGTTTAAGAAAAGAACTAGCATACTCCAGAGTGCTATTCTCTGCATACACAGACACAGAGAGCAACAATAAGGCATGTAAACAGACCAGCACCTTGATTTATACTAATTTCCAAAAAATTGTTAATACGGTTATTTATACAAAAATCCAAACACACACATCGTCTGACTGAAGAAGGTAAGAAATAGTTACATAGACTGTACTCGTAAAATATGTTTGCAAGTTAAATGGTCTCGTCCAACAGTACTTGATCCTAACCTTAAATATGATTGGCTATATGTATATGGTTTTTCCGATGACTAAACGATCTTTCTAACTATTCTTTAAAGGTGTATTTTTCGCTACTTATTATTTAACATTTTAAGTCGTAAATGTATTGCAGTTTCGCTAAAAAACTTTTTATTCTTTACAATTCTAACATAATATTTCTTAAAAACATATCTTTTACACTTTTAATTATATACAGATACAAGTTTAGATATTAGAGTTTTTAATTGTTGTAAGATATTTTCGTTTGGACAAGGCACTTCAAAAAGATTCCAATTAAATGATCCTGCTGCAATAACTTTTCTCCAAAAATTGTTAATACAGTTATTTATACAAAAATCCACGGCACTAAGCTTGAAACGTCTAAAAAACTCAACGTACGACAACGAGCAAGGTATCGATGGAAAAGTGGCGGTGAGAACGAATATGTTAAGATAAAAATCAAACGTAAAGACATTGCCAAAGGACACTAAGTTTGTAACGCCCAAACAACTCAACGTACGACAACGTGCAAGGTATCTATGGAAAGGGGAGCTGGTAATAATTATGTTAAGATAAACATCTAACGAAAAGACATTGCTAAAAGGACACTAAGCTTAAAACGTCTAAACAACTCAACGTAAGACAACGTGCAAGATATCGATGAAAAGGGTAGGTGGTAATGATTATGTTAAGAAAAAAAAAAAAAAACGAAAAGAAAATGCCAAAACTGCATTAAGCTTGAAACGTCCAAACGGCTCAACGTGCAATTAAGCTTGAAACGTCCAAACGGCTCAACGTGCAAGGTATTGATGGATAAGGGAGATTGTAACGAATATGTTAAGATAAAAATAAAGCGCAAAGACATTGCCAAAAAGACACTAAGCTTGAAACGTCTAAACAACTTAACGTACGACAACGTGCAAGGTATCGATGGAAAGTGGCGGTGAGAACGAATATGTTAAGATACAAATCAAATGTAAAGACATTGCCAAAGGACACTAAGTTTGTAACGTCCAAACAACTCAACGTACGACAACGTGCAAGGTATCGATGGAAAGGGGAGGTGGTAATGATTATGTTAAGATAAAAATCAAACCAAAAGACATTGCTAAAAGGACACTAAGCCTGAAACGTCCAAACAACTCAACATACGACAACGTGCAAGGTATCGATGGAAAGGGGAGGTGGTAATGATTTTGTTAACATAAAAATCAAACGAAAAGACATTGCTAAAAGGACACTAAGCTTAAAACGTCTAAACAACTCAACGTAAGACAACGTGCAAGATATCGATGGAAATGGTAGGTGGTAATGAATGTGTTAAAATAAAAAAAAGGCAAAGACAATGCCAAAACTGCATTAAGCTTGAAACGTTCAAACGGTTCAAAGTGCAAGGTATTGATGGATAAAAATAAAGCGTAAAGACATTGCCCAAAGGACACTAAGCTTGAAACGTCTAAACAACTTAACGTACGACAACGTGTAAGGTATCGATGGAAAGGGAAGGTGAGAACGAATATGTTAAGATAAAAAGCAAACGCAAAGACAACGGTACTAAGCTTGAAACGTCTAAACAACTCAACGTACGACAATGTGCAAGGTATCGATGGAAAGGGTAGGTGTTATTAAATATGTTAAGATAAAAAGCAAACGCAAAAACAATGCCAAAACGGCAATAAGCTTGAAACGTCTAAACAACTCAACGTACGACAACGTGGAAGGTATCGATGGAAAGGGGAGGTGGTAATGAATATGTTAAGGTAAAAATCAAACGTAAAGACATTGTCAAAAGGACACTAAGCTTATAAGTCTAAACGGCTCAACGTACAATAGCGTGCAAGGGGTAGAAATGCAAATATCGATAGAAAAGGGGTGGTCACAAACATGCTAAAACAAAACACAAATGCATAAACATTGCCAAAACTACACTTCAGCAAATCTTTGTTGTTATTAGTCAGATTACTACGTGTAACACGTTAACTGAAAGAGGAGCGATATTTAATACGTAAACACAAAAATCAAAAGACAAAGACATTATCAAAACGGCACTATATCGGATCTTTGTTGCTACTAATCGGATATAGAAAATAATAATCAAAGCAGTCTACATGCAAACATTAAAAAACATCGAAAATCATGAGCGACAACACGTAATAAAAATACTTTAAAAAACATCAAAAATCATGAAAGGCAACACGCAAAAAGTAATAAACACATACAGCCAAGAAAATAATATTCACAAGCAGTACACATCAAAGAAAATACGGTTAAGATACATACTCAATTATGCAAACGAGACATGAACCTGTAAATTAACAACAAAGAATTGTAAAAACGTAGCGAGTACATACCCAGACAGGCGTAATCTTTGGA
Organism: Diabrotica undecimpunctata; assembly: GCF_040954645.1. Lineage (NCBI taxonomy): Eukaryota > Metazoa > Arthropoda > Insecta > Coleoptera > Chrysomelidae > Diabrotica > Diabrotica undecimpunctata. Next base: position 114,038,726 of record NC_092804.1, on the reverse strand, counting down.
AAAAAAAAAAAAAAAAAAAACGAGAGACAACCAAACAAAAATTTGTGAAATATGCTCAAATACAACAAAACTATGTTAAATACTATCAAAATAAATACCCGCAAAGAAAAATGAACAAAGTATAGCGTGAACAATGGTAAAATATAATAAACTATGTAAACTACAGTAAAAAAAAAAAAAAAACACCCTACAAATAAAGAAGAAGCAAAAAAAAAAAAAAAAAAAATAACATAAAACATAACAGAAGAGGTACTAGTGTGTACAACAATTTAAAAAAAAGTAATAAACACGTACTGAGGGCTAGCAAATAATGTTCAAATAAAATCGACATACAATGAAGTAATAAAACACTTATCGATGGATAGGAACTAATGATCAAAGCAGTCGACATACAGTAAAAAATACATTTGAAAAACATCAAACTTATAAGAGGCGACACGCAAAAAGTAATAAGCACCAATCGACTAATAGGAAATAATGATCAAAGCAGGTGACATGCAATGAAAATACATTAAAAAATATCAAAATTATAAGAGGAAACATACAAAACAGTAATAAACACCTACCCGTCGGAAAGGTAATAAAATACAGTTAATTCAATAAAACATATTGAATTATGCTAAAAACGAGACATAAGACAGACAATTAGCGACAAATAGCAAAGAACATCAAAAAATGTTTACAAATACCTGAGTATATATCCGATAGATGTAATCTTTGGAAAAACGAGACAAAAAGAAGGAACTTCTGTGAAATATGTTAAAATACAATAAAACTATATAAACTACAGTTAAAAAATAATTACCTACAAAGAAATAAACGAAAAAAATATATATATATATATAATGAACAAACATATCTTAAAACAGAAGAGGTGTTAATATGTAAAACAAGAAGGGTTACAACCTCACGGCAAAATACCGTCTAACAAAAAAAAAAAGCAAAGGGCAAGCCGCCTAAACACAATAACAATAAAATAAATTATTAAAAAATAATTATTTCTAGCAGCCGTAAAAAGAAATAATGCATAAAGTCAACGAAATACCGTGAAAAATATATGAAAAACATCAAAAAACATACACACAAAATGTAAAAAAAAATGGAAAAAGCAATCTAGCATTTAACATGTAATGACAGCAATAAAAAACGTCAAAAAGGACAAGAGGTGTTGACATAAACAAAAATTACTTGTCACCGTCCCACGGCAAAAGAAATTAGTGCATAAGTCATCGAAATACAGTGAAAACACAGAAATATCTACCAAAATACTGCTAAGGGTAAAGGTAAAAACAGTGCCAAAATAGTAGAGTAGAGCTAGACGTAATCTTTGGAAAAATGAGACAACCGAACGAAAATCTGTGAAATATGCTCAAATACAATAAACTTATGTAAACTGCTGTCGCAAATAAAGAACTGCAAAGAAATAAACAAATATACAGGGGTGATATGCTAAAAAATAATAAAAACTACATGTAAATTATTTTCAAAAATAAACACCTGCAAGGAAAGAAGCACAATCTAAAGCGAAAAAAAAAAAAAAATGCTGAAATATAATAAAAATATTTAAAATACAGTCACAAATAAATACCTGCAAAAGAAATAAGCAAATATATAACGAAAAACAGAATACAGCATGCGTTTTATGTAAAAATAAGCAACTATATATGATAATCAGTACTTGTCTGAGTAAACACTATTTGCGAAAACACTCACACTACGGCTGCAGAAGCTTGGATATTGTCTATGTACAGAACACATCGACCCCAGTGTTCTCAGAAAATAACACAGAAACAGTAGACACACTAACAGTGGATGTATGTTGCAGATGCTACAGACTCTGTCACTGTAGTGTCACACGCCGTTTATACCGTTAAATATCACAGAATACTAGCGGTGTGTAACAATATAGTTTCTGAAGGATACGACGTTTAATTTTGATGACTGAACACTTACATACTGATTTGAAAACTGTACAACCAATTGCTTCCACCCCATGTATTGATAACAAAAAACCGATAACTTGAAAAAACACATAAACATGTTTACTATTTTGGCGAATTTTCTAGGCTGGGATTATGAACAAATAATGGATCACACAATATTCGTTCAATCTAAATCAAAAATAGTCTCAATACAAGCAAAAATAAGAGTGTATAAAATAATAATTCGTCCCACAATAACGTATGGAAGCGAGACATGGACTCTGAACCAGCGGGAAACGACAAAATTACTGGTACTGGAAAGAAAGATACTGCGGACTATCTATGGGCCTTGCAGAGAAGAGACAACAGGAGAATAGAGAAGAAGACACAATGATGAACTTTAGACAGTTTATGGAGATGAAAATATAGTACGCTACATTAAAGCAAACCGAATAAGATGGGCGGGCTACGTACTAAGATCGAGTGACGAAAGACTCCTGAACGCCACATTCTGGGAAAGGCCCGATGGCAGAAGGTCAGTTGGTCGCCCAAGAAAGAGATGGAGTAGCCAGTGATCAACGCAAAATGGGAATACAGCAATGGGAAATAGCTACTCAGGACCGACAACAATGGAGGGAAATAGTAAACGCGGCCAAGACTCACATAGAGTTGTAGAGCCAAATGATGATGATGATTATGACAATATTCTTTCAGGAATTGCGGTTTTCGATCTAACCACGAGACTGTAAGAAAACAATAACTAGTAATGTACTACACAAAAACAATTAAATTTATCATCTGTAGTTTCAAATGAAATTAGGAAATAACAATTACCTAAATATGCCAAATAGCCAATAAGGCCTGTCGTTCGATAGATCCAATAATATGTTATTTTTATTGGCAAAAAAAAAATCAACCGAATCGACTGCTTTGACAAAACACAAAAAATATTTGTAATAGAACCACTGAAAGACCAAAAGACCGATATTATCGGTCAACAAAACCAATAGTGATCGATAGGGTCTGTGACAAGCAAACGCAAGGACAATGCCAAAACGGCACTAAGCTTGAAACGTCCAAACGGCTCAACACCCAACAACATGCAAGGTATCGATGGAACGGGGAGGTGGTAACGTATATGTTAAGATAAAAATAAAACGCAAAGATATTGAAAAAACGGTACTAAGCTTGTAAAGTCCAAATGGCTCAACGTACAACAATCTGCTACTAAATGACATCGACAAATAGAATACCATTTTACGTTAGAAGCATATACTAGAAGAGCAAAGTCACTCTCATTTAAGATTAAATGATACCATTCTCTTGGTGACTCTTCGTAATCATTTACCATCTAAATAGATGGTAAATGTATTAGGTTAGATGGTCTCTGCATACCTCTGTCTACGTGTTACAGATGGTTCTGTGTGCCTCTGCATGTCTCTGCGTACCTCTGTCTACGTATCACAGATAGCTCTGTGTGTCTCTGCGTCGAATATCACATCATTCATGTTATTTCACGTGACATTTCACGTGAAATGTCACGTCCTGCGTCGAATGTCACGTGATTCATGTAAACGTTAAATGTCACGTTATAAACGTCACATTTTTACGTGAAGACGTCACGCGTCACGTCAAAACGTCACGCATCACGTCAAAAACGTCACGTTTTAAAGTCAACACGTCACACCTTACATATGGATAACATGGGAGTAAAGCGTCTTTTCGTCCCTTGAGTAAAGTTAGCGATGGTTGAGCGATGGTTAATTTATTAGGTTAGGTGGTGCCGCGAAGCAACTGACCTTCTGCCATCGGGCCTTTCCCAGAATGTGGCGTTCAGGAGTCTTTCGTCACTCGATCTTAGTACGTAGCCCGCCCATCTTATTCGGTTTGCTTTAATGTAGCGTACTATATTTTCATCTCCATAAACTGTCTAAAGTTCATCATTGTGTCTTCTTCTCTATTCTCCTGTTGTCTCTTCTCTGCAAGGCCCATAGATAGTCCGCAGTATCTTTCTTTCCAGTACCAGTAATTTTGTCGTTTCCCGCTGGTTCAGAGTCCATGTCTCGCTTCCATACGTTATTGTGGGACGAATTATTATTTTATACACTCTTATTTTTGCTTGTATTGAGACTATTTTTGATTTAGATTGAACGAATATTGTGTGATCCATTATTTGTTCATAATCCCAGCCTAGAAAATTCGCCAAAATAGTAAACATGTTTATGTGTTTTTTCAAGTTATCGGTTTTTTGTTATCAATACATGGGGTGGAAGCAATTGGTTGTACAGTTTTCAAATCAGTATGTAAGTGTTCAGTCATCAAAATTAAACGTCGTATCCTTCAGAAACTATATTGTTACACACCGCTAGTATTCTGTGATATTTAACGGTATAAACGGCGTGTGACACTACAGTGACAGAGTCTGTAGCATCTGCAACATACATCCACTGTTAGTGTGTCTACTGTTTCTGTGTTATTTTCTGAGAACACTGGGGTCGATGTGTTCTGTACATAGACAATATCCAAGCTTCTGCAGCCGTAGTGTGAGTGTTTTCGCAAATAGTGTTTACTCAGACAAGTACTGATTATCATATATAGTTGCTTATTTTTACATAAAACGCATGCTGTATTCTGTTTTTCGTTATATATTTGCTTATTTCTTTTGCAGGTATTTATTTGTGACTGTATTTTAAATATTTTTATTATATTTCAGCATTTTTTTTTTTTTTTTCGCTTTAGATTGTGCTTCTTTCCTTGCAGGTGTTTATTTTTGAAAATAATTTACATGTAGTTTTTATTATTTTTTAGCATATCACCCCTGTATATTTGTTTATTTCTTTGCAGTTCTTTATTTGCGACAGCAGTTTACATAAGTTTATTGTATTTGAGCATATTTCACAGATTTTCGTTCGGTTGTCTCATTTTTCCAAAGATTACGTCTAGCTCTACTCTACTATTTTGGCACTGTTTTTACCTTTACCCTTAGCAGTATTTTGGTAGATATTTCTGTGTTTTCACTGTATTTCGATGACTTATGCACTAATTTCTTTTGCCGTGGGACGGTGACAAGTAATTTTTGTTTATGTCAACACCTCTTGTCCTTTTTGACGTTTTTTATTGCTGTCATTACATGTTAAATGCTAGATTGCTTTTTCCATTTTTTTTTACATTTTGTGTGTATGTTTTTTGATGTTTTTCATATATTTTTCACGGTATTTCGTTGACTTTATGCATTATTTCTTTTTACGGCTGCTAGAAATAATTATTTTTTAATAATTTATTTTATTGTTATTGTGTTTAGGCGGCTTGCCCTTTGCTTTTTTTTTTTGTTAGACGGTATTTTGCCGTGAGGTTGTAACCCTTCTTGTTTTACATATTAACACCTCTTCTGTTTTAAGATATGTTTGTTCATTATATATATATATATATTTTTTTCGTTTATTTCTTTGTAGGTAATTATTTTTTAACTGTAGTTTATATAGTTTTATTGTATTTTAACATATTTCACAAAAGTTCCTTCTTTTTGTCTCGTTTTTCCAAAGATTACATCTATCGGATATATACTCAGGTATTTGTAAACATTTTTTGATGTTCTTTGCTATTTGTCGCTAATTGTCTGTCTTATGTCTCGTTTTTAGCATAATTCAATATGTTTTATTGAATTAACTGTATTTTATTACCTTTCCGACGGGTAGGTGTTTATTACTGTTTTGTATGTTTCCTCTTATAATTTTGATATTTTTTAATGTATTTTCATTGCATGTCACCTGCTTTGATCATTATTTCCTATTAGTCGATTGGTGCTTATTACTTTTTGCGTGTCGCCTCTTATAAGTTTGATGTTTTTCAAATGTATTTTTTACTGTATGTCGACTGCTTTGATCATTAGTTCCTATCCATCGATAAGTGTTTTATTACTTCATTGTATGTCGATTTTATTTGAACATTATTTGCTAGCCCTCAGTACGTGTTTATTACTTTTTTTTAAATTGTTGTACACACTAGTACCTCTTCTGTTATGTTTTATGTTATTTTTTTTTTTTTTTTTTTTTGCTTCTTCTTTATTTGTAGGGTGTTTTTTTTTTTTTTTTACTGTAGTTTACATAGTTTATTATATTTTACCATTGTTCACGCTATACTTTGTTCATTTTTCTTTGCGGGTATTTATTTTGATAGTATTTAACATAGTTTTGTTGTATTTGAGCATATTTCACAAATTTTTGTTTGGTTGTCTCTCGTTTTTTTTTTTTTTTTTTTTTCCAAAGATTACGCCTGTCTGGGTATGTACTCGCTACGTTTTTACAATTCTTTGTTGTTAATTTACAGGTTCATGTCTCGTTTGCATAATTGAGTATGTATCTTAACCGTATTTTCTTTGATGTGTACTGCTTGTGAATATTATTTTCTTGGCTGTATGTGTTTATTACTTTTTGCGTGTTGCCTTTCATGATTTTTGATGTTTTTTAAAGTATTTTTATTACGTGTTGTCGCTCATGATTTTCGATGTTTTTTAATGTTTGCATGTAGACTGCTTTGATTATTATTTTCTATATCCGATTAGTAGCAACAAAGATCCGATATAGTGCCGTTTTGATAATGTCTTTGTCTTTTGATTTTTGTGTTTACGTATTAAATATCGCTCCTCTTTCAGTTAACGTGTTACACGTAGTAATCTGACTAATAACAACAAAGATTTGCTGAAGTGTAGTTTTGGCAATGTTTATGCATTTGTGTTTTGTTTTAGCATGTTTGTGACCACCCCTTTTCTATCGATATTTGCATTTCTACCCCTTGCACGCTATTGTACGTTGAGCCGTTTAGACTTATAAGCTTAGTGTCCTTTTGACAATGTCTTTACGTTTGATTTTTACCTTAACATATTCATTACCACCTCCCCTTTCCATCGATACCTTCCACGTTGTCGTACGTTGAGTTGTTTAGACGTTTCAAGCTTATTGCCGTTTTGGCATTGTTTTTGCGTTTGCTTTTTATCTTAACATATTTAATAACACCTACCCTTTCCATCGATACCTTGCACATTGTCGTACGTTGAGTTGTTTAGACGTTTCAAGCTTAGTACCGTTGTCTTTGCGTTTGCTTTTTATCTTAACATATTCGTTCTCACCTTCCCTTTCCATCGATACCTTACACGTTGTCGTACGTTAAGTTGTTTAGACGTTTCAAGCTTAGTGTCCTTTGGGCAATGTCTTTACGCTTTATTTTTATCCATCAATACCTTGCACTTTGAACCGTTTGAACGTTTCAAGCTTAATGCAGTTTTGGCATTGTCTTTGCCTTTTTTTTATTTTAACACATTCATTACCACCTACCATTTCCATCGATATCTTGCACGTTGTCTTACGTTGAGTTGTTTAGACGTTTTAAGCTTAGTGTCCTTTTAGCAATGTCTTTTCGTTTGATTTTTATGTTAACAAAATCATTACCACCTCCCCTTTCCATCGATACCTTGCACGTTGTCGTATGTTGAGTTGTTTGGACGTTTCAGGCTTAGTGTCCTTTTAGCAATGTCTTTTGGTTTGATTTTTATCTTAACATAATCATTACCACCTCCCCTTTCCATCGATACCTTGCACGTTGTCGTACGTTGAGTTGTTTGGACGTTACAAACTTAGTGTCCTTTGGCAATGTCTTTACATTTGATTTGTATCTTAACATATTCGTTCTCACCGCCACTTTCCATCGATACCTTGCACGTTGTCGTACGTTAAGTTGTTTAGACGTTTCAAGCTTAGTGTCTTTTTGGCAATGTCTTTGCGCTTTATTTTTATCTTAACATATTCGTTACAATCTCCCTTATCCATCAATACCTTGCACGTTGAGCCGTTTGGACGTTTCAAGCTTAATTGCACGTTGAGCCGTTTGGACGTTTCAAGCTTAATGCAGTTTTGGCATTTTCTTTTCGTTTTTTTTTTTTTTCTTAACATAATCATTACCACCTACCCTTTTCATCGATATCTTGCACGTTGTCTTACGTTGAGTTGTTTAGACGTTTTAAGCTTAGTGTCCTTTTAGCAATGTCTTTTCGTTAGATGTTTATCTTAACATAATTATTACCAGCTCCCCTTTCCATAGATACCTTGCACGTTGTCGTACGTTGAGTTGTTTGGGCGTTACAAACTTAGTGTCCTTTGGCAATGTCTTTACGTTTGATTTTTATCTTAACATATTCGTTCTCACCGCCACTTTTCCATCGATACCTTGCTCGTTGTCGTACGTTGAGTTTTTTAGACGTTTCAAGCTTAGTGCCGTGGATTTTTGTATAAATAACTGTATTAACAATTTTTGGAGAAAAGTTATTGCAGCAGGATCATTTAATTGGAATCTTTTTGAAGTGCCTTGTCCAAACGAAAATATCTTACAACAATTAAAAACTCTAATATCTAAACTTGTATCTGTATATAATTAAAAGTGTAAAAGATATGTTTTTAAGAAATATTATGTTAGAATTGTAAAGAATAAAAAGTTTTTTAGCGAAACTGCAATACATTTACGACTTAAAATGTTAAATAATAAGTAGCGAAAAATACACCTTTAAAGAATAGTTAGAAAGATCGTTTAGTCATCGGAAAAACCATATACATATAGCCAATCATATTTAAGGTTAGGATCAAGTACTGTTGGACGAGACCATTTAACTTGCAAACATATTTTACGAGTACAGTCTATGTAACTATTTCTTACCTTCTTCAGTCAGACGATGTGTGTGTTTGGATTTTTGTATAAATAACCGTATTAACAATTTTTTGGAAATTAGTATAAATCAAGGTGCTGGTCTGTTTACATGCCTTATTGTTGCTCTCTGTGTCTGTGTATGCAGAGAATAGCACTCTGGAGTATGCTAGTTCTTTTCTTAAACGTTTCGGATACCTCTTCAGAAGTCTCTTACATTTATTCCTCTGGTTAGGATACACAATGCCTTATGAGACAATAAGTGAAACTATAAAACCTTGCGGTTGTATAGAAATATTCAAAATGAACGATTGGATCGATACTAGGACTGAGTACATATTATGTGAATCATGTAAAGAACAATTGACAAACCTGCGAATTGAAGATCAAAGGAGATTGGAAGCAGAACGAATACTTAGAGAACAACGACTTTTACACATAAAAACGCAAATTGAGGCATTAACGGACGACGTTCAAATTAAATTACATCACATAATTAAAAATACTGATCGACGAAATACCCTTATCCGATATTTGAATAGAGGTTACCTGAGTAAAACGCTACTTGAACTACTAGGTTTTGTGAAAAAGGGACGATTTTGGCTGGCATATCCCAATCGCTTACTAAAGATGGAGGAAGATTATAAAGAAGTGCTTTTTTGGTACTAATGTAATGTAAATAAACAATACTTGTACATGTCTATGTCTTTTTTTAATATAAAAGTTTCAGTGTTGTATATATAACTTGTATCTATATGTAACTCAATAATAAAAGATATTTTAATGAAAGATGTGTATATTTCTCCTACGCATTACTACTGAATATGTTCTACGTAGAATGTCACGTTTTATATGGCAAGTTTCTAGATAAATTTTATAAAGATATAATTTGTATTAGTACAAGAGAATTGGGAATTTGACGTTGGTTCGTTTTATGATGTTTTTAGCCATAAATAATGATCGTATCGCACTTGGTCGGTAATTTTCGTAATATACATGAAAATACCTTTCTAATGGTATACTGCACGGAGCACTTGGTGCAAAATTGAGCGAGTTAGGGTTTGCTAGAGATCAAACTGCGATAAGAGATTTTTCTATGCCAATGGTTTTGTTTTAATGTTAATAACAATAAATAAGCATTTATAGTTCGACCAAGTTATTACAACGGCCGTTATGACACCTTACCATATATCTTTTGAACGGATAAGCGGAAATCGACGTATGACCCATCAAATTAAAGGATTTTGAATGATGAATTACATTGTGATGTTTGATTTAATAAAATTCTATGTATAAGATCTCTTTGACACCCTGTTACATTCTGCATCGAATGTCACGTCATTTCACGTTCTATGTCGAATGTCACGTCCTGCGTCGAATGACACGTCCTGCGTCGAATGTCACGAAATTTCACGTTCTGCGTCGAATGTCACGTTCTACGTCGGATGTCACGTTTTCTTAGGCACTGTACGGACAAGAAGAAGAAGAAGAATGTTCATACTGAACGTTGACATGGCTTCTGTGTGTCACCAACGCTTTCATTTGACACCTCATACGTCAAAATCAGGCCAATAGCAACGAAGAAATATGTTCTACGTAGAATGTCACGTCCTGCGTCGAATGTCACGTTCTACGTCGAATGTCACGTGACATTTCACGTTCTACGTCGAATGTCACGTCCTGCGTCGAATGTCACGTCCTGCGTCGAATGTCACGTCATTTCACGTTCTGCATCGAATGTCACGTCCTGCGTCGAATGTCACGTGACATTTCACGTTCTACGTCGAATGTCACGTCCTGCGTCGAATGTCACGTGACATTTCACGTTCTACATCGAATGTCACGTCCTGCGTCGAATGTCACGTTCTACGTCGAATGTCACGTTCTCTTAGGCACTGTACGGAAAAGAAGAAGAAGAATGTTCATACTGAACGTTGACATGGCTTCTGTGTCACCAACGCTTTCATTTGACACCTCATACGTCAAAATCAGGCCAATAGCAACGAAGATACGTTTTAGCGCCCATTTGGCAATGCTGCCATCTTTGTTTTTTATGTCAAATTATTCTCCGTCTCCTCCCCGTTCCAACGACCTCTCGTACGTCACGATCGGACCAATAGACACAAAGATACCTAATAATGCCCTTTTGGCATGATTTGATGCGCACGGCATATACTGCGTTCAACCCCATTTTTCACCCCCTTTCCAACGACCCCTTGTACGTCATGATCGGACCAATAGCAACGAAGATACGTTCTAGCGCCCATTTGGCACTGCTGCCATCTTTGTTTTTTTTGTGTCAAAGTATTCCCCGTCTCCTCCCCGTTCCAACGAGCCCTCGTACGTCACGATCGGACCAATAGAAACAAAGATATGACGTAATGACCTTTTGGCATGCTCCGATGCGCACGGCACATACTGCGTTCAACCCCATTTTTCATCCCCTTTCCAACGAGCCCTCGTACGTCATCCTACGTTAAGCCGTTTGGAACTTACGACCGGGGGTTGCGATTTTAGGGGATGCGATTTAGGGGATGTGCTCAGATATACATAGACTATCTACTACAATTATTTTATTTTAATACAATTATTTTAATGATTGCGATCTGTCCCACTAGTAATTAGTAGTAGGTACTTCTGCCAGAATAGCATTTACAATAAAAATAATAATAAGAAGTCGACTGCATATTGTACACCGCCACATATTAGCTTGTGTCTACATCGCAAAACTCTTTCATGATAATCGCGAAAGCGCTCGCTACTAGATGGCACTCTGGAACGTTCTCGTAGCCTCGTTTTGGCTTTATATAAGCGGCGATGCGCAACGAAACCTCAGTTCGAATCCAAACAGCCTATGGTGGCGAACGCGGTGTTGAGTAATGAGTAAATATTTTACGACTTACGTATTCCCGTTTACGTATTTACGTCTACGATAAATTATGGATAAGTTTTTAAAAAGAAGTGCAGAACCATCTACGTCTGAAAGTGGCAGTAGCAGCAATAAAAAGAATAATAGATTCTACATTGATGAATATTTTAAATATGGTTTTGCCGTTATTTCCAATAAACCACAATGTGTTATTTGTGGACAAGTCTTGTCAAAAGAAAGCATGAAGCCATCAAAGTTACTTCGACATTTAAATAGCAAACATCCAGATAAAAAAGACAAGCCCGTAGAATACTTTGAAAGAAAGCTGAACGTCCTTCACAAACAGCAAGACAGTTTTCCTTTGGCAACCACTACTAATGAAAAAGCATTATTAGCAATTTATAAAGTTGCTTATCGTGTTGCCAAAACTAGTAATCCGCACACAATTGCTGAAAATCTGATTTTTCCAGCAGCTGTTGAAATGGTACATATAATGTGTGGGGAAAGAGAGGCTGCAAAATTAAATACAATACCTCTGTCAAATAATACTATCCAAAGAAGAATTAGTGATATGGCAAAAATATTCAAGCGCAAGTTGTGGAAAATCTTAATAAATGCACGTACTTCTCTCTTCAAATGGACGAATCCACAGATATATCTAACTGTGCTTAATTTATTACGTTTGTAAGTTATGATACAAATAATGGCATTCAAGAAGATATTTTATTTTGTTCCCCATTGGAGACCAATACCACTGAAAAATGTTTACTCGACGCTTTTGTGAAACGTACAAGTAAATATGATATTGACTGGGGTAAATGTATTGCTATATGCACAGATGGCGCTAAAGCTATGACAGGACATAAATCTGGTCTTGTCGTCAAATTACAAGAAATAATGCCAAATGCAAACATTGTTTTTTACATCGAGAAGCTTTTGCGTCCAAAGCTTTACCTCGTGAAATGGACTGTGTTATGAAAACCATCATTAAAGTTGTAAATTCCATTAAAGGAAAAGCTTTGCAGACCCGTATTTTTAGAAAAATTTGCGAAGACATGGGTGCTTTATTTGAAAATCTTCTCTATCACACCGAAGTAAGGTGGCTTTCAAGGGGCAACGTCTTAAAAAGAGTATTTCACTTAAGAGCAGAGCTTTTCCTCTCCTATTTGGCTTCTGAATCTAGGTTTCCTTGTTGATATTTTTGAGCAATTAAATATTTTGAACAGTAATTTACAAGGTCGCGACATTAATATAATTATAGCCACAGATAAAATTAAGGCGTTTCTAAGAAAAATCGATTTATGGTCGACCTCACTTGGCAAAAAACAACTCGATCCAGCGCCTTCAGGAAATTATGGAAAATGTATGCAATTACAGTGCTACAAATTTTGAACAAGTTTTGCTGACATGCATGTTACTTTGCTTAATTTAAAACAACAGCTCTGTGATTATTTCCCCGAAGAAATTCAAAACAGTTACGACAGTTGCAGATGGATACTAAATCTGTTTTTAGCCGATTCCTTTCAGCATGTTGAAATACCAATAAACATGAAAGAAAAACTTATTGAAATATCAAGTGATGGAATGTTGAAGCTCCAATTTTTTTCCCAGAACTCGGACCAATTTTGGACCGAAAAGATGCAGGAATACCCCCAGTTGGCGAGTGAAGCTGTAAAATGTTTGGTTCCATTTGTAACATCATATTTGTGAGTTAAGTTTCTCGTCTATGACTGCCATTAAAACAAGAGTTAGAAATCGTCTCGTACTTGAAAATGATATAATTGTGTGTGTCTCAAATACACAGCCTAGATTTGAAAGATTAGTTTCACAGAAACAGGCGCATAGCTCTCATTAAGATTATAATATTTGACTTTGTTTTACTCTTTTATTTTTACGGACTTTAATATTTAGTTTTATATTTCGTCTGATAATTAATTGTTAATTTCTATTTACGGCGTTGTTAAAATAAGAATACATGATCTACCAAAGTGGTGCTTTTGTCTTATTTTGGAAATGTTCGGCGACCCTCCTAGTACCTCATGGCGACCCCCCAGGGGGTCGCGACCCCCACTTTGGGAAACACTGCTATAGACTATATTTTGTTTTCTTACAGCAAGGAGACATAACAGATCTAAAAAACTACCGTCCACCAAATTGCTCTCACACATATGTATAAAAAATTTTCAAAAAAATGTTTGAAAACAGACTGGACACTAAGTAAAACTTCTATTAACCTAAAGAACAATCTAAATTTAGATCGGGATACAGAATTAACGACCAATTACTAGTGATAAAGAACCTTATAGAGAAGTCTGCAGAATACAACAAACCATTGGTACTGGTATTTGTGGACTACGAGAAAGAATTCGATACCATAAGTTAGCAGAAAATGTTAAAAGCATTGACATATTGCCGAATACACCATCGCTACATTAACATAATAAAATATTACTACCAAAGTGATACAGTTAGCGTAAGACTATCTGAACAAGAAACAAATAAATTCTGTATACAGCGAGGAGTACGGCAAGGAGACACCGTCTCTTCAAAACTATTCACAACGATTTTAGAACATACTTGTAAGAAGGCAGATCTGAACGAGCATGATATCACCATAAATGAAGAGAAGCTCAGTCTCAGAAGAAGCAACGTATGGATGATGCAATAATAATGTTGGAAAAATTAAATGACGTTTCCTTGGAGGTCCTAATTTGAAAATTAATATAATCAAGACGCAAATAATGACTAATATTAGCACCATATTGCTATTGATGAAAGGAATATTGTGCAGACTGCATCGTATAAGTACTTAGCACATGCAAATTGGTTGGGCAGAGATAACCAGACAGCTGTCACTTTGCAAAGGATTAGCCTGAGCAAAGTTTATTAAATTAAACTATGTGTTTAAATCGGACCTATCCAGTTGTTTCAAAAAAAAATCTTTGACCAATGAAGCGGAAATACTACCACTCACAAAAAGAGTACTAAACAAGATTCGCGTGACTCAGAAGGCAATGGAGCGGCAGATGTTAAGTGTCTCTATGAGACACAAAGAAATATGTCGTAGAACAAAAACAACAAACGCTATCGAAAAAATCGGGTCGCTAAAGTGGAATTGGACAGGACACGTCGCCACATTATTAGATAACCAATGGACAAAAACGTATTGTTAAGTAGATACCAAGACTAGAAGCACTAGGAAGCAGAGGATGTTAGCATCAACTTTATGCGAGCCGTTCAAAACGGAAATGAATGGAAAGAGCTAAGGGAGATCTATGTCCAGCAGTGGACGCATAAAGGTTGATGGTGATGATAGACTTTAATCACAAAATAGAACACACTGTTTATTAGATTGCTTCCATCAAGAGTTCTATATAGTGGAACTCTAGGTGTAGGTAGTTTATCCCCTGCATGGGGTTGATTAACTCGAACTCACTGGATACTCATAATAACTTTATTGGTTCTCTAAGTACAATAAGAGAGAAAGTACCCAGTTGACGGATGATAACACTAGCTTCGACTGTTAACTCTTAATTCTTAATTCTTAATGATCTACTCCCGTTATTTTCCGGGTACTTCCAAGTTCCAGTTCCGGGTACGAACTAACGTGCGTTTGTTTATGCATTCATGTTTTTCTAATATAATTTGTACACATTATTAAATAAGCTTTTGATTACATTGTAAATTTCACTAGGTCAGCGCGTGTTCTAGTTACACCGATATTTTCAATGTCATAAACAAACAATCGCATTGAGCAATAAGCAATGAATAATGTTATTAAAACGATTTTAAATTTTTAAACTGAATTGGTTACTTAGAATTCCGGATGCTTAATTAAATCCCGTTACAATTATAATAAAAATAATTTACTAGTCTAAGTAATTCCATTATCAGAAAATACTAGTAGATATACTAATGATGTTGCTGTTGGCCCATTCTACTGCGACCTTTGCAAATCTAATGTAGTGTTCCAGTCTTAATACCTTTTAACAAATCTAATACCTTCTAGACTGAACTTTGCATCTAGCTCTTAGCCGGTGGCTTCTCTTTGCCTAATAGAAAGAACCGCGCATTGGCCAGGCTGTCACACTGACATAAAATATAATCTACTGTTTTTTTCTCTAGGTGAGAGAATCTGCATAGGTCATCATCTGTCAATTACATCAGCTTTAACTGCCGAATCAGTTTACACTATCCTGTTATCAGACCTACTAAGGCCTTGACTGTTTTTCTGTCTTTGCTTATTAGGTCTGCTGTAAATTTTGGCTAATGTTCTTTACTGAAATGTTTCTCCTGTCTTTTTTCTGGTGAATTTCTCCACCATTTTAGAGATTTTTGAGCTACTTCTTGTAGCTATTCTTGTTACTATCTTTGCTACACCGTAGAAGAGTTCAGGTCCAAAGAATGGCATTGATGAACCTTTTTTATCCATTTCATTTGCGTTTTTATTACTCTTAGGCAACCGTAATTTTTCTACGGTCTGTTAGTTTATTTGGGGTACCCGTACAATCTCATATTAATTTAGAATAATTGACCTCTACAGAATTAAGTACCTAAAGAGCTGCCTGGCTATCTGTGAAGATAATAATTAAACGGTACGTTCTTTTCGGCCTTTCTATTTCTTCCACGTAGTGATAGATTGCCATTATTTCCGCCTGGAAAATTATAACATCCTGAATGACCGGGAGATGTATCCCTTGCTTTGTTCCTACCATACTGGCTCCTACACCCTCCAATGTTTTTGAGCTATCAGAATACCAGGTAGCTTCCGCTTGTATAGGCACACCTTCCTTCCAGTCTTCCCTGCATAGTATATTATTTTTGAATTTATTGTCACAGCTGTATTTCATATCTGTTGCATCGATAGGTTGCTCGATTAGCTTTCTATTGTCAGCACTATGCGCCTGGCTTATGTGTTGCTGACTATGTATTAATCTGTGCATCGCAGATCTGACTTCGTCTAGTATAAAAATAATATTAGACGGATATTAAAAAAAATAAACATATTTTGTAACATAGAAAAAGACAAAATGATTCAAAAATTAATCAAAATATTTAAGCAAGCTTTACTTTATTAAAACTTAAAAATCCTACAATCAGCACGTCTCCTTGATGCGCAGCAAAATTATCGAAATTATTTTAGTAGCAGAAGTAAACTCGACATGCAACCGTAATTTAAAAGAGACATAATATGTAAGCATATATCCAAATTATTTTTCTATTATAAAATAGATGATTCAGTCAATATTAAGTTACTTTAAAATATATTGATTATCTCATAACTTGCAATTTGCAGTCGTCACAATTGATAACCGACATTATTGTCGAACTTTTGTTTTTATACAAGCCTTTTGTCTTGACGGTGTAAAGTCGTCTGAAGTCGATATTTATTGTATTTTGCGTTTGAACTAATTTGTGCCTTATTTTCATATTATTATATTGTTTGTTAAGTAAATTTTGCATATAATAATCGGTGGGTTATAGTAATGTGTATATTTTTTATTTTACTAAATTTAAAAATAAATAAATCTAAAATACCATATTGAATTATAAATCAGATTTTTCTTTATTGTAATCTATTTTGTTTTTATTTCAATAAAACTGCTTCGAAATGAATGACAGTGAATCAAAATACGCAAATCTATTACTATTTACCTATATAAAAAGAGTGCGTATATTATTAGTAGGTATATGTATGAAAATAAAAATAAATATTTCGCCTGAATTCCCAGGAAAAGTAAAGGTTTTACGCTACTGAAAATATATTTTTTATTCAATTATAACCAAAACAAAACATTAAAAAAAAAATTCGATTATTTTTTGATCATAATTTCAAAATTACAATGTACGTTAAGTACACATAATTGGTTCGAGCGGTCTTGACTACGTCACACTCCTGGGCTAGCTGTCAAATGTCATGTGCAATATCATACCTTGTATTCATTGTATCATGCCCCCAGTTCTAATCTCTTATAAGGATGTAGTAACTTAATAAAATTTTTATTTTTTTACAATTCCCTTTGATCCTTGTCTTCGCTGGGCTACTTGTTTGGTTTCGTGTATCCCTCGATTAATGAGTATTTTTGTTTGATCCACACAACGACTTGAAGATCTTCCCTTAAGTTTTTTTTTTGAAGTTTCCCCTTAATAAAATTTGCTCGACGTTCAACCTGTAACTTTATTATAGATATCACAGATTACCAAAGATTTATAGCTTAAAAGGCAACAAGTAAGAATAAAGAACACTACTAGCATATAGCAAGAATAAACGACGCTAAAATATAGAAAACGAGAGTAAGAATAAGTTGTCAATATTTTCTATAAAACCCAATCCAGTGGCTTAATACATAAAAAAAGAGGTAAACAAAAATAGACAAAAACAAAAATAAGAAAAATGAGTAATATCGGTAAAAAATTAGAAAACTAACAAAAAAAGAGTAAGATATAAGACATTTAAATGGAACAATGCAGTCATTATTTTATTACACAAGCCAGGAGACATAACAGATCTAAAAAACTGGCGTTTTATCAGTTTGATTTCACACATATATAAACTTTTCACAAAAATTATCAAAAAAAGATTGGACACTACATTAGACTTCTATCAGCCTAACGAACAAGCTGGATTTAGATCGGGATACAGCACTAACGACCACTTACTAGTGACATAAAGAACTTGGTAGAGAAGTCTGCAAAATACAACAAACCATTGGCACTAATATTTGTCGACCACCAGAAAACATTCGATACCATAAGCCATCAGAAAATGTTAAAAGCTTTGGCAGAGTGCCGAATAGACCATCGCTACACTAACATAATAAAATATATCTACCAAAATGTCACAGCTAGCGTAAGACTATCTAAACAAGAAACAAATAAATTCTGTATACAGCGAACAGCACAACAAAGAGACACTGTCTTCCAAATCTACCTATTCACGACGCTTTTAGAACAAACTTGTAATAAGGCATATCGGAACAAGCGTGGTATCAACATAAATGGAAAGAAGACCAGTCATTTGAGATTAGCAGATGACATCGTCCTTATAGCCGATCGTATGGATGATGCAATAATAATGTTTAAAAAATTATATCATGCTTCCTTGGAGTTCGGACTAAAGATTAATATGAACAAGACGCACATAATGACTAATATGGTGCTAAATCGCAATATTGCTCTTGATGACGCCATCGAAAAAATCGCTTCGCTAAATTGGAATTGGGCAGGACACATCCCCAGATTATCAGACAACCCATGGACAAAACGTATTTTAGAGTATAGACCAAGACAAGAAGCAATACTGAGCAGACCAACTAGATGGACTGACGACCGAAAGCGTGTTAGCAATAACTGGATGCAAGGTGCACAAGACAGAGACAGATGGAAGGAGCTGAGGGAGACCTATGTCCAGCAGTGGACGCATACAGGTTGATAAGGATGGTGATGAAGATATAATCACAAACTATGAAAAGATAGTCTTTTAAGCAAGATATAATTGACCTATTAAAATAAATTGCTTACTTAAATATGTTTTTGGTAATCAACTGGAACCTTTTCTTACATTCCACAAACAAATAGAACATTAAATTCATATTCACTCTTTAACACTTTCACTGCTCACAAAGGGACGGTGTAATTTACTGCCTTGCTGAATTTGTACAGCTTCTTTAATACTACGATACGAGGTACCCCGAATGGGGCCACGCGCACCTGGAAGTTCCTGGAAGTTAACCAACGTGGCCCACATCGGGATCATGCGCATTTAATGTGTTTAAAATAAGTGATTTAATATTTCCTGTATTAAATTAAAAATCGCGCTCAAACGCGGAATTTCCAAAAGAAATCACAAAGGTATAATAATTTAAATCACTAGTCATTATTAAAATTCTCCACTGCACAGCTTTATTACAGTTAAAAGAAATGTATCGAGATAGGAAAAAGAACAAAAAAGGTATCCAATATAGTCAAATTATATTTATTTAAAACAGACTTTGCAAGAATTGAAAAGTGGATTATTTGAAATTGAAGAATGCACGATCTTATTGACTATACAATGCTTTTAACTTTAGTATTTGAACAGAATGAGTGAGCTATAATTTAAATAAGAAGATAAAACATTTAAAACTGGAATAATTTGTTATTGAATTTTTCTTCGTCTTTGATGTTCACGGATAAATAGAGACATAAAGAGCAGCGTGGCACGATCTACACAATACTTTTAATAAAATAAAGATCACGAGAAACGTTCAGGCTCGTAACTAAGTGTAGATATCAGTTTTAACACCGGTCTATTAAACTCAACAGGCTCGTAGTGAATAGAGTTAGTTTTTAAATGAGGTATTATTTTATTTTAAATTACTTAGTAGTCTTGGGTTTTCCTTTAAAAATAACCTATTCCCCGTCGTATAAAAATTAGTAAAATAATAATACAACAGCTGTGTTAATATTTATAATTGCCTCTATATTTCTATCGCCCTTCGAAAAAAGTGGCGGTATAAATGTTTAAGAAATTCTAGTCACTAGGCCACTGTCCAGGGACGTATCGCGATATTGGTTGTTTCACCGACTCAAATTTATTAATGTAGATATTAAACCATAAAATAACAATTTTTTTTATGTATATAGTCAAAAAACAGAGAAATCTAATTTTGGAAAAAAACAAAACGTTATATATATTTTTTTTAATGGTTAAAAGTGGCATGTCAAAAAATTCGGCTTATTTTCGGCATTTTCTATTAACGTTTAACGATGACGTCACATAAATAAAACTACGGAAAATATTTTACATAAGAAAATAATATTGTTTTAAACAAAAGTTAATAATTTATAATGAAAAAATGAATGGTTTTAACTGACATAGTCACCACATTAGCGTCACTATAATTTGTCTCAAAGTATAGTGTCGCTAGTCCGTACAGGGTAAAATATGCAATGCTAACCTTATGGGAATTTCGCCAAGACCATGCCAGTTTTATGCAGTGAGCGATGGCATTCTCTATTGTCTATCTTTCAAAATAAACGGAATAAACCAGGAGTTCTCAACAAGTCCTCACGTACAATTTTATGTAATTTAAAAATATCGTTTGCTAATAATTTTACATAATACTATACATTATTTGTTTCTAATAGTAACTTATCAACTTTTATCTTTTATTAATAGCAGTAGTATAATAAAATGTGCAATAAATAAACATTTGTTATAAAGTTTAAAATAATTCCGGTAATTTCTAATAATTGCCAAATTTAAAATGAGATTTATGTCCCTGCGGTGCTAATAACTGCCATAATGTGTAAGGAATTTGTAATTTTGGTTGATATCAACTGCAAATACTTTCTAAGTTATTCAGTAATTAAGAAGCAATTAGAGTAATTCTTGTACATAATATGTTTAAAAGCTTGATACATCCAAGACCTTAATTAGTCTTTATTTGTTCTTCGGAGCGCGTAAACATATTCAAGTGACGATTATTTATACCATCTTGGATGTACTGTTACTGTTTTGTTATTGTTATTATTTGTTGGTGGCTGTTGTTGTAATTTGCTGTTGGCAATTATTGAAATTTTCTGTTGTTGGCTATTGTTTTATTTGACGCCGAATTTTTACCGCAAAATGGAGGAAATTGTTCAATGGAAACGTGAAAAAGCTCTATGAGTTTCAGAGAAGCAGATACTAATGAATATTATTAATTATCATCTTAATTAGGATAACAACGATTCTGTATCAAGTGTAATTAGGAAAGTGCCAGAAATGAGTGATGTTTGCTAAAAGACTCTGTTTCGCATATGGCAGGAATATTCATCACCTGCTGGATTACAATCTCCAAGGAGCAGGCCCAAAAAGCGAAAGGTTGGTAATTCTCGTGACAATAAGTACAATGAAGGTGTCAGAGGCCAAATTCGTAGAATAGTTCATCAATTTTTTCATGACAACATACCACCAACAATAAACACCATAGCTGTTGTAAATGTCGAAGAAACTTTGCCCAAATTTTCACGGGCCACGCTACGTCGCTTGCTGAGTGATATGGATTTTGTGTTTATAAAACGTGGCAGAAATTCAATTTTGATTGAAAAACCATTAATCATCTCGTGGCGTCATCGTTATTTACGCGCAATTCGTAGATACCATGCAGAAGGATACAGCATAGTGTATTTGAATAAATCATGGGTAAATATACGACACAGTTTGAAAAAAGAATGTGTTGATAAAACAATTACATCTCATCGCGATGCTTTTGTTTGTAATCTGACAACAGGAGTAAAAGCTCCAACAGCTCGTGGGGCACGGTTCGTTTTATTGCATGAAACGTTTTTGGCAAAAAAAATACTCAGGACTACCACGACGAAATGGATGGACCGATCTTCGAACATTGGTTCGAAAATAACTTAATGTTAAATTTGCCAGAATAAACTGTTGTGATAATGGATAATGCCTCCTATCACAGCAGAAAGTCAGAACAAATTCCCAACAGTTTAACACTAAAAAAGATATTCAAGAATGACTTCTGTCAAAGAACCTATTTTTTAAAGAAGACTACCTAAAATGCGAGTTACTTGATGTAGTCAAGGCCTTCAAAGCAAAATATGACAGGTACATAATAGAAGATATTGCCAAAAAGCACAATGTGAAGGTTCTGAGGCTCCCACCCTATCACTGTGAACTCAATCCCATCGAAATGGTTTGAAGTGATGTGAAACGGTATATAGCTGGACGCAATGCGAATTTTAAAAAAGCTGAAGAGAAATATAAAAACTACGTACCACGTAATAGCAACAGAAAAAAAATGTGGGAAATTGACAATTTGTTGGATGATATCGAACTAATTATTATAAATATAAATAATGGAGATAGTGATGACAGTGACGATAATAATGATAATGATAGTGAAGCAGAAACTAAATGTGACAGCGATTGACAGAAAAAGGAGCTAAATATAATGGTGTACAATTACGATTACTTACACACGAAAGTAAATAAAATGAAGAAGTATTGGATAATTGTTGTGCATTTACCCTGTATAGACTAGTCACTTTGAAACAATAATACTGTCCTACAATAACAAATTGTCCACTGTTTGGAGTTATTTATCTGCGACTTTTTTATTGATTTTCTACATTAACTACATGGTTTACTGCCTTTTTTCAGTCAGCACTTGTGATCTTTATAGCTCATATCGAATCAATCACTTTTGCGTCAACTTTTGGAAAAATATTTTTCTTCCGAATTCGTTTTTTTACTTGTTCCCAAATCAAATAAGTTTTATTGGATTACAAATGCAAAAATAAGATGGTAACCTCAAAACAGTATGGTCATGTTCTGTTGCAATCATGTCCAGTACATATTGTTTGTCATAAGTTTTAGTAAGAAGCACTTCAAGTAATTGTTTCTTATTATAGTTCTCTTCAAAATACAAATCATTATCTGAGAGGAAATCTTGTAGTTTCTGTTATAAAGAATAACTGTTCGGAATTGTTTTAGAAGTCTTAAGTGATAATTGGCATTGTCCATAATTATCACACTGCTGAGTGATATATTAGGAAGTAATGTATTCTTCAACCAGTCTTCGAATATGTTAAAATTCATATTCTGATGATAATCTACATTACATTAATTTTTTTTCGCGAAGCTTTAATCCATTCGGCACCTAACAATTTGAAGATCCACAGTGTACAATAAATCTTTATTCGGAGATACGCCTTCCAGGTGACAAGTGAATTATCAGTCCAACCGTTGCTAGCGGCATCGTGCGTGTTATACCTAATATTGTTAAATTTTTCTGAATAATATTAATGCCAGTGTACTATCCTCTTACTTTCTATAATGGCCACTCGTTTATCAACGATTTTGTATTTTAATTCAAGTTTTTTCAGCTGTCTGCGTAAGGTGGTTTTATGGCAGGTCCTTCCGCAACAATCTTGGTGTATATAGTATCAATTCTTGATATTAAATTTTTTTCGTATTCCGCTTTTCGTATGATACTGCCTTTACAACTATTTTTAGGATTATTTTGCAAATTTTTGTAAACGTCCATACAAATTTTCTTGGATTGTTCATTAAAATCAATCCTCTTATTTAGAAGTCGTAAATCTTTACTACAGTTCCAGAGTCAGTGTCGTTATTTTTTGTAATACTTAAATTATTGTTGCCTATGAAATTTCTTTACCACTAGTTGTTCCCATGTTCGAAAAATTGTAGGTGATTTTTCTGATGGTCTTAACATTTTGTTTATACACAGATGGGCAGTTTCAAAAAACCAACAAAAAAATACTACAATTATGACGATCATCTAAAAAAAAAACTAAAAACAAACCTTAAAATTGAAGCAATGTAATATATATTCATAAACAACCTCGTTGCAAAGATGACAATTAAACGAAAAATTTCAGTCAAAAAGTCCAGTCCCTTTAAAGATAAGCACTAGCCGGTAATTTAGCAATGGCATTACTCATTGTAAATTAGTGATTTTATTACTTAAAGTGAACACTTCATATTAGTACAGTTAAAATTATTAGACGATAAATATTAAGCAAGAGAAATTAAACTTTTTTTAATTTTAACGACAAAAAAGCAAGTTCATTAGCAGAACCAAATTTAAAACTATTCTGCTCAACCTTTTTAAAGCATTATTTGGTTAAAGCATTATTTGGTCATTTTTGGTGGGAAAAATATCTATTTGTAAAATATAATTTGTCTAGACTAAAGGTGGTATTTGTTTGAATTTACTGACGGACGATATTCATATGGTTAACGGTTATTGGTTAATGGTTCAATGGTTATTTTTGAGGAATATGTATTTTTATGGTTTACGCATGATAAAAAACTCTGATATCGGCTTTATTAGATTAACGAGTAAGGAGTTATGAAAGTATAAGGGGGAAATTTGATCAAGCTATAGATTTTTCTACAATTACAGTATTTAGAGACGCAAACCAGAACAGGTCAGAAAATCTTTCGAACAATTAAAAAAACTGCTCTATAAATCTCGAATAAGACTCGAAATTCGACTACCTTAATTAAAATGTTACGTCTGGTCGATTCTTCTGTATGCAGTTAAAAGGTGGACCCTTAAAAGATCAATAGTAAATAAATTCGAAGACTTTGAAATGTGGATCTACTGGAGAATCGTCAAGATTTCATACCTCAAAAGAAGTACTGCAGTAATAAGGCAAGGAACGAAAATTTCTAACACAATGAAAGTTTTTCAGACGAAACCAGGATTTGTGAATAATCATTAAACCGATAAATTCGTGTACTTGAAGGGCAAGGAAGACAAGCAAGAACAAAAACAGCCATATCTGTTCATTGACATTAAGGAATAAGTGTTATATTCTTGGGAAGTAATATAGTCGGCAAAAAAACTCTTTCAATTTTCATTCAACCAAATTTAATAGCTCACAGGTATGTTAATTTGGTTCAAGAAGCTGTAGTTAGACTCTGAAAAAGTGAAGTAGAAAAAAAATTAATTTTCATGCATGATAATGCACCTCCATATATCAGCAGAGTTACTACAGACTTGCATAAAACAGAAGATATCACTATTCT
The DNA here is from genome assembly GCF_040954645.1 of Diabrotica undecimpunctata. Lineage (NCBI taxonomy): Eukaryota > Metazoa > Arthropoda > Insecta > Coleoptera > Chrysomelidae > Diabrotica > Diabrotica undecimpunctata. The sequence goes on along the minus strand of NC_092804.1, from coordinate 114,013,702 downwards.
GTAATGGCCTGCTTGCTCACCCGACCTTAACTCTATAGAGCATTTATGGGATATACTTAAAAAAGAATAAGACCTCGCCGGCATAATTAGCAAAACACCATACAGCTAGTACAAGCTGCTCTTAAAGAAAGGAAACAACCAACCTTAAGAAAATCTCGACAATTTGTTTAGGAGTATTCTCACGCGAATTGAAGCTTGCATAAGGCTTAGGATTAGTAACACCGACTACTAAAAAAACATAAATAAATAAAAACAATTTAAACATCATTCCTTGTACATTGAAATTTTGTATGCTATTGACTTAAAAAAAATAATTTTAATTTTATTATTTAAGAATTTATGTGTTTTTTTAAATATTCTTTCACTTCGTAGGTTGGTTTTTTTAAGTTCGATTAAAATAATAAGAAATATCACATTATTCCATATAAGTTTGGTTGTGTGTACAATATATAAAATAGCGAAATCTATTAGCAACAGAAAGTACGACCTTAAACCTTTTATCATCTTTACTGCAGTTGTAGACAAACGACAGAAAAAAACGGTTTCGGACCGTGGCCTATAATTCCCAAAACCATACACCTAACAAAACCCAGGAGCAAAAACCTTCACTCCTTGCTCGTCCGTTCTTGGTTATTCTTACAACACTAATCCATTAATATAATCATAAGTTAATAATACGTGTATATTATTTTTGGAAAGAAAGAAGGAAAAGAAGGTAGTCATACGTTTTAAGAAAGTAGTTTTGAAAATCTCTCATTTTAACAGCTCAGTTATGTGTTCAGACAGAGAACTGGATTAATAAAGGGTGTAGTTAAAATTCCGTTCCTTATCTTGGCAATTTAAAGTTTTGAGACTTAAAACACAAAAAAATACCGTTTAATGCATTAGTGACTAGTGCAGAATAATAATTCAACTTACCAAGCTCTTCAACTCTCTCCGTGGAATCCATGGGATTTACCGTAACCAAGGAATTGTTTGTAGATTGTAAAGTCCGATAATCTGTCGGAATTTCTGTTGTAGATAATTTCCTCGGATTTAATGTGGGTAGTTTCGGGGGCGGTGGCTCGTCGTCGGGAAGTTCGTGATGAGACATGGGCACGTCATCCCCGCCCGGTTTGTGTAGGTCGGGAACTAAATTCAACCAGAAAGAAAGGCGATGGGCTCGGTAATGGTTTTTTAATTTCGGTTTGGTATCTGCAAAAGAAGGATACATTAAGAATTAATTTTATTTATAAGTTTATATATACTTTGTTATTAGGACAATAGAATTAACTTAAAAAATATCATTTAAAGAAACATTCTGTATTGTGATAGACGTACACGTAGAATTTGTTATTTCTCATAATACCTTTACAATTTTCCTTATAGTCCAGTCATGGGACGTTTTTGCGAGAAATTTTTTATTTCTATTCGATTTTACTGAAAATTTAGATTTAGGTAGTATTTATTGTCTTCTTCAAAATCTACACTGTGTAAAAGGCGCTATGATCCCATGGATAAAAGCCACCTTATCTACGGGGTAAACAGTTTTTTGATCAAAATAAATATGAAAATCAATATATTGGTCAATTCTAAGTAATTTTTGTTTCATTAATTTTCCGAATTATCTACGATTGAACCTGTACATTTTTCATTCAAAAAAATGCATGTTTTTTAAGCGTTGTCACGAATAACTCAAAAATTTTGCAATTTATCAAAAAAAAATTATTAAAAACAAAAATTTAGCTGAAAAATTAAGAAACTATTTATTGCTTTATATTTAACAAATCGAGTTTTGTTTGCTGAATGCCATTTAATATTTAAATACGCAAATTTGAAATCTTTAACCTTAAATTTTTAATTGCTATTTTAATGGGAATAAGCCACAATTGAAGTTTAAAATAAGTTTATTATTGTTTCAATTTCCACTTCCTTCGGAAATCGTTATTAAAATACAAACATTAATAAATTAAACTTATTTTGTTTTTTGTTGCTTGGCGAAAAATTCCTAAAAAAGAGATGGTATGTTTTTTTAAATAACATATGTACATATAAAATCAGAATTTGGTGTTTATTGAGAGTAATCTAAATGTAACACCAAATCCTTACCATGTCGGAATAGTATTACGAAGTTTTTTTCCTGTTTTTTCCCCATGATTTACCATGGAATCAATAACAGGAGAATTTTACTGTCACCATAGTATGTAATTGTCTTTTTAAAGACAAATCACATGCTAGGATTTTTTCTAACAGATATTTTCAAGTTAAAGTTGATTTCATGTAATCGAATGAACTATCGTACAATAAAGTCATCCCAGGAACGTAACTCAGCAATATTGGCAATATCATTTTAAAGTCGTCTATTTTAAAATGTATAATATATGTCTGAATGATAAACATGAATGAGTCAGATAAAATTAAATTATTAGAAGAATTTTTCAACAAGTAACAAAAAACAGAAGTTGTTTAATTTATTAATATTTTTTTGATAACGATTTCCGCAGTGGTAATTAAAACGTTAATAAACTTATTTTAAATTTCAATTGTGGCTTATTGCCATTAAAATAGTAACTACTTTAAGATTCCATAAGAAAATAGCTTCAGAACAATATTAAATAATTTAAAAATGGTGAAATTTTTAGGGAAAACTCGACAGATATTTTTAAAGTTTGTACATAATTAAACCTTTCAAAAGAGCACTGGTAAAAGTTTTTTGCATAAAATTGATCAAAACTTGATCTTCTTCTTCTTCAAGTGCCCTGTCCATTGCGAACGTTGGCTATTACCATGGCAATTTTGATCTTGTTTGCGGCGCTTCTGAATAGTTCGACCGATGTGAGCCCGAACCACTTTCTCAGATTTTGGAACCACGAGTGTCTTCTCCTGCCTGGCCCTCGCTTACTGTCTATTTTTCTCTGGACAATCAATTGCAGTAGACAGTACTTATCGTGTCTCAATATGTGGCCTAGATATTTAAGCTTTCTTTGTTTAATTGTATTCACGATTTCTTTTTCCTTTCCGATTTTTTGGATTACCTCTATGTTGGTGACATGTTCGGTCCAGGATATACGAAGAATGCGTCGGTACACCCACATTTCGAATGCTTCTAGTTTTCTCGTGAGTGTCTCCGTCAGCGTCCAGGCCTCCACACCATACAGTAAGATTGGAAAAATGTAGCATTTAACTAGACGTAGTTTTAGGGGAAGAGACAAATCCCTACTTATGAGGAGCTTTTTCATATTGCTAAATGCTGCTCTAGCTCGTTCTATTCTCGCCTTAATTTCTGTGGCCTGTTCCCATTTTGCATTTACGTTCGTGCCAAGGTACACATAAGATTCCACATGGTCAATTAGTATGTTACTTATCCGTAACTGTCGAGCAGGCTGTTGCTTCTTGCTTATCAGCATCCACTTTGTCTTCTTGAAGTTGAGGCTCAGGCCGTATTCCTCACTAACTGAATAAACTCTTTCCATTACCTGCTGTAATTCGTCTATGGTACTGGCAAGGATCACCGTGTCGTCGGCATATCTTATATTGTTCGTTAACTCGCCGTTTATTTTTATGCCCTCATTTGCATTTTCCATATATTTGTTAAATATTTCTTCGGAATAAATGTTGAATAGGAGTGGGGATAATATACACCACTGACGGACACCCGTCATGTATGACAAAAATATAAAGTCTTTTTTTTTGAAAAAATGAACGACTGGCATTACCACCCTAACTAAAAGTAATCGAAGCCCATTTATAATTTACTTTATTTGGATATTATTAATATACTTCAGATAATTTGACCGCTTTGCAATGCTTAAATTAAAAAAAAAATACTTTACAAAAAGTAAAAGTTGCATTTTTGCAAATTTGAAAAGAAAAACCTTTTTATTTAAATAACTCAAAAACTATTCTCGATATATAAAAAGTTTATAAATATAAAATGTAGGTTGTTTTACGTAAAATTTTGTAAAATTTTTGTATCGCAAGCTTTTGCAAATGATGATTTTTCAGTTGCAAAACGGGATCCTAACATGCAGGTGCCGATAAATAGGAATGTTTTGCAATGCAACGTGTAGAACCTGCAGTAAAGACACTTGCCAAAACAGAGCACCAATTTTGGATCAAGATGAAGATAAGAAAAATGAAAACGAGTGTGTGAGGGAGGAACAAGAGGACAACAGTGATGATGAAATTTGTTAATGTTGTATGTTAATAACATTTTCTGTGTTTTGTTTGTAAAATATACATGTGTAAAAATAAAAAAAAATAAAGGAGACAGTAGGCTGTACAATAAACTAGCTTGAAGCTTCATACTATATTTTCTGTAATTTTAAAATTTAAAGAATATTTTTAATGATTAATAAAGCAATTTTATTATTAATATTAAAAAAAAATAAGATTATATTAAAATAATTTAATAAATCATTTTTGGCTCTTAACGCCACCTGCTAACGTATTAACAAAGCATACGTTGTTTACTTTTGTCAGACCTGTCAAATTCAGAAGAAATATTTAAATTTATAATAATTAATATTTGACAATAAATTTAATTATTATATAAACTATATAAACATAAAAAAAGGATGTTTAATAGTTATTTATCGTACAAAACGAAAAAATTGTACTTTATCTTCGAGACTTCTTTTTTAGCGTCGAGACGTCAGTCGAGACGCTAATTATGCTCGAGAAGATAATGCTATTTTATCATCGTGTGCAATACAACATTTTTTTGATAGCAAGACTTCAAGTTCAGGTGAAAAATAGAATTTCAAAGAAAATTGTAATTTTTAGCACAAAAATTATAAAAAAATTTTATTTAAAAAGTCAATAAGCAATAAGATTGCTGTATCCAAGTGTATACTTGGCGGACCAGAAAATCAATCCAGTACCTCGAATAAAGTGTTTAAGCAAACGAGTACAAGTTGTGATGCTCCAAAAATAGATATTTCTAATAATGTTCATTGTATAATTTCAGTTGTTTTTAATCCTTAATGTGTTTGAATTTGTAAATTTTATTGAATAAAAAAAGGTTAAAACCTTTTATCTACTCTTGCTGTTAAAGTGTCACTTTATCTACCCTTGCGGTTAAAGTGATACTTTATCTACTCAAAACAGTTGTTATAGTAACACTTTAACATTACCTATGGAAATAAAATAATAATTTTATTTATATGAAAGTTATTTTACCGTCAGTGTATATAAACGTAAATAAATTTTCATTATTTTTAGATATGAAATATGAATTTTCCTGTAAACCTTTAAAACACCGAAACTATTAATAAGGGTTGTGGTTGTTAAGGTTACATAAAAATATCTTAATATTATAAATCTGTTTATTCTAAACATTCTTATATAGTTTAATTAAAAAAATTCTAATCAATTTTTTATATTTTTTAGTGTAAGGGGTAGCTTTTATAAAGATTGAATTGTATAAAAATTAACGAATTTTTTTTCACCAATAAAATATTCTTAATTTATTAATATAAAATTATTTGTAATGCCAAAATAATTGTTTTATTTTTTTAACTAATGTTTTTAGGGGATCATTTAGAAGAATTAAAAACTATATATATAATAATTGTTATTTCACTGATAAAGTATATACCTTTGATGCTAAGGTATTTTTAAATCATTTCAAATCAAAAAAGCTATTTTTTAAAGTAGGTATTTTTCGATATTTATCACCTTGGTTAAGTACTTTATAAGGGTTGAAGCATTTCAACCAGTAATATGTTTCATCAAAATTAAGCACAAAAATTAAATATAACACATTTTTAAATTATTTTATTTTATAATAAATATAATTAAAAAAATTATATTAAAAATTACTACCTACCGAAAATAATTAGCATATCTTTGTTTAGTGATGAATCCCCTTTGATAATATAATCTGATTCACAAATAATACATTAAAATATTAGTTTAACCAATTAAATGATAAAATATACGGTTCCGAATTATTTTTGCAGTAAGGGGTAGCTTTTAAACCTTTGTTGAAGTATAGTGTAAGTAGAGAATAAAGCGAAATTTTTATGAAAATCGATGTGAAGTAAAAAAATTTCACAGTAATTCTGAATTTTATCGCTGATAACTGGACTATCATTGTATTCTGCATTTCGGCAGCTGGGTATTACACATTAACTAACTCTTGAAAATGGTGTAGAGTACGAATCCAAGGAGAACTAATTAAACCTTTTAAAACAAATATCGGGCTGCTCCAAGAAAACGGCAGAAAACACTGTACGAAAGGCGTATGCAGCACTAAAGGAAGCAACTACAAAAATAGGTTTAAAAATAAACAGCAACCAAATAAAATATATGAAAATAAACACGCAACCACAAATCTCATTGCAACTTGTTATAGAAAATGACATCATAGAAGCAGTTTACGAATTTGTATAACTAGGAGTGCTCGTAAACGCTGAAAATATCATTACCGCAAAAATAAACAGCAGAATTTGCACGGCCAAAAGATGCTATTTTGGACTTAATCTCCTTATAATACGCCCAGTTCTAACATATGGTTCAGAGATCTGAACTCTAACAAAAAGATATAAAAACATGTTAGGATGCTTAAAAAGAAAATTAATAGGATAAAACTATGTAGCGGTAAGTAAAAATAGAAAAATAGGACGCCTGAGATAAGTAGGGCATGTAATTAGAGCTGAACAAACTAAAAATTTGTCTATTAAAAAGGGAAACCAAAATTTGCTCTTTTTGGTTTTATGCATATTTGCGTAAAATTAGTACCACACTGGTATACTGGAAGGTTAAAGACTTATCCTTTCTTGCCTTACCACATGCCATTGTACCACTTTAATTACATAACAAGTGCAGATTTGGCTAATAAAATTCTGACAATTTCAGATCTGTTTCATATTGTATGCCGTAAATCTCGACATGCCTAGAACACAACAATATTATTTAATTATTAAGTGCTATTTAAGTTAACCCTATAGTGACATAAATTAAAACAAATTACAAATATTATTAAACAAATTAAAATCTATACTTATAATCACTTTCTGATATTAAAATCTCAGGTACACACTATACATCACAATAGCAAATAATCCGCTGGCGATACATCATCAGAGAGAAATTGCTGTTTTGATTAATAGGGTAAACTAAGCTTAAATGGCATCATCTAATGTTACATCTTCATGGTTTATGTCCACATGCAATATTTTTAGTTTTAATTTTATTATTGATTGCTTTGATTATTTAATGAATTGTGCATAAATAGATACTGTTATAAAACTTGGCTTACTTTGGTCAGTAATATTATTAATATACTTGATTTCCATAGACTTCATTCATTTAATCTGAGGTCAATACATTAATCCAAATATAACTTTTAGTACAAGTAACAATTACACGCAGGTTAAGGAGACTTTGGAATGTAAAATATTGTCATTGTTAACTATATTACCACTATTACTGGGTCTTGTCTTAAGAGGGGATAAATAAGGGAAGTTAAACAATATTAAAACAAATTCATAAAACCAAATAATTAAGCATTTATTGAATAGGCAAAAAAACTAAAAAAAGGCTAAAAAGTTTTCATCAAACCATTTGTCGCACATTATACAACATCTAATACGTCATATTTATTCATGTAAAAGTACATCTATAATCTACACATAGAAAATAAATTACCAAACAAAACATAGTATTAATTAAAAAATTATCTACCAATTAAAAAAGCTCCTTGTGATTGGTAAAACAATCACAACACGCGACGGTATCTGATCGCGAGCTTATTCTGTGTATGTAGAGTCTCTCAATTGTCACAGAGCAAGTTGGCTCAAGAGAAAACTACGATCATTAACTTGAAAAAGAGCTTTGTTTCCAATTGCCAGACATTTATTTTATGGATAAAATAGACTTCACACATTGCTATTCTAGTAAGAACCATGGTTAAATCATATGAGTTTCCAAGGTCATAACAATTAATTGAGAAGGGAGGTTCGGAAAGTATCGTCTTTTGATACGTTAAGGATAAATATTGTATTTGAGTATATGGAATTAAAACAAAATTGATTGTAATACAAATTACAGTTTACATTTGTTTTGAGGTTTCGATCACTAACCCGAAAACAGTTTTTAACAAAGATCTATCCTTCCATTTTTGGATGTAGGTCTCCCCCAGTTCTCTCCATCTTTCCCTATCTTGAGCTGTTCTCTGCCATGTGGGACCTACTTGTTTCCTGATGTCATCTTTCCACCTCATCTATGGTCTGCCTCTTGATCTCTTTGCATTGTATGGACGCCACTTTCCGATGGTATTGTTCCATCGTCCGTCTTGGAGACGTTCATTGTGTCCAGCCCATTTCCATTTCACTTTTGCTGCTTGTTCTATTGCGTCTACTGTCTTTGTTCTGGTTCTGATCCACTGGTTACGTTTTCTATCTCTAAGTGATATACCCAACATTTGTCTCTCCATCGCTCTTTGTGCCTTCCTTATCCTATCCAAATTGGCCTGTGTAAATGTCCATGTCTGTGCTCCGTAGGTGAGCACCGGTATTATACAGGAGTTATATACCTTGCTTCGTAAGTATAGAGGGATTGTTTGATTTTTTAGAACGTAAAAAAGTTTGCCGAACGCTGCCCATCCCATTCTTACTCGTCTAGATATTTCGGCTGTTTGATTTTCTCTGTTAGCTCTGATTGCTTGTCCTAGATAGATATACTCATTTAAGTGTTCTATTTTTTCTGTTTGTATTTTGATTGCCTCTTGGTCTTCCGTGTTTGTCATTACTTTTGTTTTGTTGAAGTTAATTTTTAGGCCTTTTTGCTGTGATTTTTCATTAAGTTCATTCAGCATTAATTCTAGTTCTTGTCGTTTCGAGGAGATCAGGAGTATATCATCCACATATCTAAGGTGATTTAGGTACTTTCCGTTAATACATATTCCTCTGTTTTCCCAATCTGTTGATTTTATTATATCTTCGAGGGTCAAGGTAAACAGTTTAGGTGAAATTATATCACCTTGCTGGACTCCTCGTGTAACTTTTATATTATCCGTTATTATTTGTCGTCCAGAATTACGGTCATGGTTGCGTTTAGTAAATATTATGTATCAATTGTCGGTATCTTGAATCTATCCTACTATTGACCAGAGCTTCTTCCACCGCCCAGTGTTCAATGCTGTCGAAAGCCTTTTTATAATCTACGAATACGTACAGCGGAAGATTGTATTCATTGGTTTTCTCAATTAAGATTTTAAGCGCATGTAGATGGTCGATTGTGCTGTATCCTTTCCTGAATCCGGCCTGTTCCACTGGTTTCTAGTTATCAAGTTTATAGGTTAGTCGGTTGTTTATTATTCTTATGAAGGTTTTCACATATATACATATATACATATATATATATACATATATACATATATATATATATATATATATATATATATATATGTATATATATATATATATATATATATATATATATATATATATATATATATATATATATATATATATATATATAGATAAAGACCACCACAGACCGACCAACCCCACGAAATAAAAAGTTTCTATATTCATGGTCACGAAATAAAAAACTATATATATATATATATATATATATATATATATATATATATATATATATATATATATATATATATATCTTAATTATTGCTTAAAAGTTTCGGCAAATTTGCCATTTTCAATAAGCACTTTATTTTATAAACGTATCTTAAATATCTGCCATAGTGCATTTACAAACAACTAAATTTATTAAATTATGATACATATTGGAAAGATCTTTGATGTCAGTCTTATTATTGATATAATTTGGATCTTTTTTTATGTGAATCATCTCCAATATGCAACTTTTGTTATAATTTTGTTCCTTCTACAAAATTTGTTGATTATTAAGGACACTAGACCAAAAAGAATACAGGCAAGCTGTTGTCCAAGTAAATGTTAATAAAGCTATAAAATAGGAAACCAAAAAGTGCCTTGTGAAACTAAAAAGTAGCAAGAAAAAGCCAAGGCCATACAAAACAAAACCAAATTGAAAGATTAAACTGGGAAAGCTTCCGGTGATTGGCTGTATAAAATAATAGTTAAAAAGCTTTAAAGTGAAGTAAACACTTTTAATGTAATTAGTATAAGTTGTTTAATAAAACAATAAAATTTAAAATTTCAAGTGGACTACAATATTGTTCAAAACGTTTTCGGTCCCATTAGATCATTATAAGTGAACTTAGAAGTACTAACGTAACAACCTCATTCTAAAATATTAAAAATTCTAAAGGGAAGCGACAAACTCAAAAGTAAACCAGCATCTGGGTTCTGTAGAAAATACTAGCCATACAGTTAAATCGTGTATTTAAACGAAAAAATATGCAAGAGATTGGATGTGTTTAAAATGTGGCTAAATTGGATAATACTTTTTTTTTTTTTTTTTATTTATTTAAAGAAACAAAGTCGCATCCACCCAAAGGTTATTAGCGACACTCCTGTAACATTTGTAATAATATTAAATTAACGTTTGTAACAGTCAATCATTACAACAATTAATTACAATTTGTAAACAATTGAACATTTGTAACAATTAATTAAGTTAAATTTTGTGTAACATATTTATACATTTTAAGTAACCTAATAAATTGTCCGGAACTAAACTTTTGTTGAGTAGTGCTTTCAGGTTATTTGGCAAATTGTAAGACTGTCTTTGATTTACATATTTAGGACAGTCTATCAAGAAGTGCTTTATACTGTCTACTGTATTGCATGCTTCGCATTTTGGTGGTTCACTATTTGAGAAGAGATAGGCATGAGTATACCTACAGTGTCCAAGTCGTAGACGTGTAATAATAGTTTGGCATCTTCTACTTCTGGCTGTGCACTTCCATAAAAAAATATCACTTTTGATGGTTCTGAGTTTCGAACTAGAGTCACTCCACTCCCGATTCCACGCACTTAACACCTTATTTTTGAAATAAACTTTTAGATCGCCTGCGATACTCCGACACTCTGTTTCTGATACGTCACTGGTGATAGCGTTACGCGCACTAGTATCTGCTTCTTCATTCCCTTCTATGCCTATATGAGATGGTATCCATAGGAAGTGGACTCTTCTGAAATTTTCTTGAGCTTTCATTAATTCGGCCCTGATAATTTTCTCAATGGGGTGTTTAGGGTATACATTTTGCATAGCTTTGACTGCGCTGAGAGAGTCAGAAAGGACTAGACAACAACGGATGTTTTTAATATTTACTTGCTTGATGGCTTTGAGCAAACCAAATAGTTCTGCAGTATAGATGCTTGAATTTAGAGGAAGTTTAAATTGAAAAGTGTCATTTGGGGTTACCACTGCTACTCCAACGCCAAGTTCCCCTTTGGATGCATCTGTATAAATTTTAATCCACTCATTGTATTGTTGATCTAGGATTGAATTTAGTTTAACTTTAAAAATAATAGGACTAGTTTCATGTTTATTATATATGCTTAACGCTGTAATGACTTTGGGCTGTTCAATAGTCCAAGGTAGATAGTTATTGGTATTCGTTTGAAATACTGTTGGGAATTGAATGTTCAGTCTGGAGCTATATAATCGGATTCTCTCGTAATAAGGTTTGGGAGCACGGGGCTTATTATTGTAATAATTAATATATTTGTTACTAAAAGTATTACAGTAGAGGGGTTTTTTATATTTGAGGCTATAGATGTAGCATGCGCTAGAGCTAAGTACATTCTTCGGTAATTTAGAGGTGGTTCGCCGGCTTCGCTCAGTATGCTTTCGGAGGGAGTTGTCCGGAAGGCTCCGAGTGCAATTCTAATACCAGCGTTGTGTATGCTGTCAAGTTTTTTAAGTAGTGTTTTTGAAGCAGATGCATATGCAATTGATCCATAATCTAATTTAGATCTAATTAGTGTTTTATATATTCTCAACAGAGTTTCCTGATCTGATCCCCAATTTCGGTTTGCCAATGTTTTCATTAGATTCAGTCTTTTATGACATGTTAAAACTGTTTGTTTTATATGTTCTTGCCAAGTAAGTTTTTGATCAAACCACATACCTAAGAACTTTGCCGTTGGTTTAAATGGTAGCGTAGTGTTGTATAATTTTAATGTAGGGGGCATTGATGAGACCTTTTTGGAGAAGAGTATACCTGATGTTTTTGTTACTGAAAATTTGAATCCGGTCGTTAGAGACCATTGTTCTAATTGGTTTAGAAAACATTGCAAAGCGTTTGTCATTGATTCGGTGTTATTTCCTTTGATATAGACAACAAGGTCATCTGCGAAAAGTCGAGCCTCTAGAGGTTTAGTAAGGTTGTTAATAATATTATTTATTGCCACTAAGAATAAAGTAGGGCTTAGGACTGATCCTTGGGGTGTTCCATTTTCTTCACTTTTCTCCTCTGAGTAAGTATTATGTACTCTTACGCAAAAAGATCGGTTCTGTAGAAAGTTTTTAATAAATTTCAGGCAATTTCCACGAATATTCCATGAATGTAGTTCTTTCAGAATATTGAATTTCCAACAAGTATTAAATGCCCTTTTCAAGTCGAAAAATATTGCAATACAATGTTGTTTGGTTGCTAGCGCTTCATGAATGTCAGATTCTAGATCAAGAATATTGTCAATGCCCGAACGATTTTGTCTGAAACCGTTTTGTTCCGGAACTAAACGATTTGATAATTCTAATGTCCACGTTAATCTAAGATTTACCATTTTTTCCATCAGTTTGCTCATAGAACATGTTAAGCTGATTGGTCTGTATGAGTCAGGTTCTAGGATTGATTTTTGAGGTTTTAAAAAAGGTAATATAATAGCTTTAGACCAAATTGATGGAAATTTATTATTTTGCCAAATTAAGTTAAAAAGTTGAAGAATAAATAATTTTGCTGAGTAAGGAAGATGTTTTAGAAATATTGCTGGGATATCGTCTAGGCCCGGGCTAGTATTTTTTAATTCGGATAAAGCATTTTCCAGTTCTTCAAAAGTGAAAGGTAGATCTAATGGATCATTTAAATTGTCATTTGCAAAAAGATCAGTATTCTCTATTATTATTTTCCTTTCAAGGAATGTATCACTGTAGTTACTGTTTGAAGACATTTCTCTAAAAGATTCAGCTAGGGTATTAGCTATTTCTTGAGGAGAAGTTGAAATCCTATTGTCAACTTTTAATTTAGAAATCATTGGCGTGTATTTCCGACCAGAAATTTTTCTTATATTTTTCCATACTTCGCTGACAGGAGTTGAGGTATTTATTTCTGAAACATACTTGGACCAGGAAGCCTTCTTAGCTTGTTTTATAATAAGTTGTGTCTTAGCTTTAAGTGATTTGAACATGGTTTTATTTTCAGGTGTTTTATGTCTTTTATATTTATTAAATGCAGTTTTACTTGCTCTAATAGCTGCTCCACACTCTGAGTTCCACCAAGGTACAGGAGTCTGATTATTCTTTGTCTTTTTTGATTTTCCAACGAATTGCTCAGCACTACTTATGATAATGCTATTCAAATTGTGTAAGGATTCATCAATGCTTTCAGCTATTTTACAGTTCGGCATTGAGTTGTCGATATAATTTTCGAATTTTAACCAATCAGCAGTTTCAGTTTTCCATCTGGGTATGAAAACGTCATGGGTCAGAGCCATAGAGTTTTTTATTACTATAGGATGGTGGTCGCTCCCATAAGTGTATTGTAAAACTTCCCAAAATAATCGAGGTGTGAGTGCAGGGTCACAAAGACTTAGATCAATTGCTGAAGAATTTCCGGTATTAATGTTAAATCTGGTTGGAGATCCGTCATTAAGAAAATTCAATTGAAAATCTGAAATTATATTTTCGACAATTTTTCCTCTAGCATTTGAATAAGAGGAGCCCCAAATAATATTATGGCTATTAAAATCTCCCACGATGATGCGAGAGGATGGTATTTAATTGAATAACTCCTTTAAATCGTTGTACGTTACTTGGCGACTGGAGGGTAAGTAAACGTTGCAAATAAAATACCTGTTTGATGATTGTATTTCCACGACTACAACTTCCAGATTTGTAGTCACTGGAAATTCTTTCGCCGATAGTGATTTTTTTACTAATGTGGCTACTCCGCCTGAAGAAAAATTATTATTTGTTATCCTGTCTTTGCGAAAACAGTCATATTGGTTGGAGTTATATTTTTTTGGGGGATTCAGATTAGTTTCCTGTAGGCATATTACATCAGGAGATTGTTCACCAATTAGATGATGGAGCATAGCAAGGCGATGGAAAAAACCATCAATATTCCACTGAAGTAGAGACTTGAATTTAATGTTGACTTAACTGAGATGTGTCACTTTCCGCTTCCGATGTCTCACTGTTAAGATAATTATAGATTTTTTTCCTTATGGACGTGAATTTACGTTTTATGGATCTTTCCTTTAAATGGGGATAAACTTGACTGAGCATATCGGACAAAGCTGATAGGTCTGTGGTATATTCTTTAATTGTGGTTATAGGATCTGTTGACCCCGTGATATTCATTAGGAGCATGTTAAGTTGATCAACGTTTAGAGGGAAAGGTAGAGGGTGATTTTCTATGAAGTTTTTAGCAGGGTCAAGTAAGAGAGAAAATGAGCATTCAGAAGTGCTTGCTGAACTAATTTTAGCTTTTTTAGATTTTGCTTGAACTTTAGGTGGTGGAAAAATGTTACATTCTTTTGAAGATGGATCTGCTTCAGGTGAAATAATTTCATCAAAGTTTCTTTTTGGTTGATTAATTATGTGACTGTCCTTATTTGATGCATCTACTTTTTTCGGTATCTCCGGGATATTAGAAATAGACATTTGTTCACACTGGGAAGGGTTTATGTCATTGGATGCTTGCAAGGATATATTTGTTGCGCTGGATACCGATGCTTCATTGTTTTGGTTGGGGTTTACTTGAGCTAGTGGTTCGGAGCACTGTGAAGCGATATGTCCTGGCTTCTTGCATCTAAAGCAAACTAAACTGTCTTGAGAAATGAATATTCTATATGTCGTGTTGTCAAAAACAAGAGTAAATGACTCTGGTAGTGTTAGATTGTGTGGACTGATATAGATTTGTCTTCGAAAACTAAGGATGTGATTGTATTCAGGCATAGAAGCACTTATTTTGAGAAAGGTCATGGGGGAGACAGGAACTATGCCGATTTTTTGTAACTCATTGATAAGCAAGTCGTGCGGTATTGAAGGACACACGCCGGAGAGCACAAGTCGTTCCGCTGGTGTAACTAACCTTCTTGCTCTGACAATTTCACCTTGTATTTCTATTTGACCATGATTATTCATAAAATCGTCCACTATTTGTTTATTGGATAAATACATACATATGCGATTATTAGACAATCTAGAAGAGAAGATTATATTCTTCGGTTGAATTATATTTCCAAGTGGGAGAAGGTAGTCTTGAAGTTTGGTGTTTTCTAAGGCACTAAAGATAATTGCTTGGGACTTTAAAGGAAATTGCACTCTCGACGCTGCCGATGAGTATGACTGTGATGTGTTTATTTGTTTTTGATGGTCTTGTATTGTAGAACTGTTGTGTGATTCCATGTTTAAATTCATTTCGATAAACGTTTATGAAAAGTAAGTCCGACTCTGTACACCTGCTAAAACAGGTATATCGGTCTTTACTAAAAGCGGTTATTTGATGGTAAAACTGGATTTGTTTATTGACAACAATAACAAATAATTGCAATTTGCTGATTTGAATGCTAATTTAACTGGATATTATGTAAAGAGTTTGTACAGTTTATTCCAATATATCACTAAGATTCACAATTTATAACTTACATTAAACTTTGTTAATGTTAAAAATATTCGGAGCCCACATTGAGTACAACATTATAGTTATCGATGCAGAACCGAACCCGGATAATACTTTAGATTCCGTGAATTCACCGAACTATAAATAAAGAGGTTCTTCGAAGAATAAAAAAGAACTAAGAGGTACTGAACACAGACAAATCTCAAAAGACACAGTACTTCTGTCACTTTATATGAAATGAATCAAGTTATTCCTCCTTCAAACCATCCTGCAGAGAACAATATTTGAAAATGTCCAGAAGAAAGAAGAACATTTGGAAGAAGAAGAATATTTACTACACACTAAGATTTACTAAGATTTTGACTATCAGAAATTTTAAAATTCTCGAGTATACCGTAGGTCTCATGATTTTTAAAAAAGACTTACGCGTCTATAATTATCTAATAACATAGGATTAAGTTTTTTGTAGAGAATGGTAACTTTTAATAATAATTCTAACAACTCTAGAAAAGTACCCAATTTAGATAAATTATTCAGGAAATACATTAGCGGAATGGCCAATTCAAAATTACAATGTTTTAGGAGATTATTTGACACTTAATTAAAATCTGAGCTGAGTTTATTTCCCTTGCCTTGAATTAGTTTTATGATCTCATTTATTGTGATAGGTTTTAAGTGCATGCGGTAACATTTAAAAAGGAATATGAAAAGAAAACTCGCTGAAAAGTTAAATTTTTTGCTAGTTTATTCACAATAGTTAGTGTTAATCTAATAAAAATTTCTGAAACTCGTTTGTCTAGTTTTCCGCAATTTACAATCACTTAATTAGTTGGTTTTACTTTTAAATCCATTTATAATATTTCAAACAGTTTTTGTTTTATTTTTACTACATAAAATGTAATGTCTGTTAAAACCTTTCTTTGTGGTTGCCAATGGTCTATTATGTTTTTTTAAGTCTCTCTGTACTGTTCATCATATTTTTTATTTGTATATCTCAGTACCAGAATTATATTTAATAAATTTTTTATATCCCCATAGGAAACGACGTACTGTTCTCCCTGAACTTTGCGGATGACCAAGTCGTCCTAGCTCAAAATGCTTATGATCTAGAATTTATAATAAAGCTTTTATACAGAGAATATGTAAAATGGGGGTTACAAGTCAGCATGAAGAAAACAGAATATTTAGTTATTAATTCAGATGCAAGGTTTGAAGTGTTGATAGACGAGGACGTGGAAATCAAACAAATGGGAAACTATAAATATTTAGGTGCACTCATTGATAAGAACGGCTTGGAAGAAACCGAAATTAAACACCGAATTAATAAGGGACGTAAAATTGTAGGATGTCTGAACTCCTTATGGTGGGATCGCAAAATTTCCAAAAGGAACAAAAAAAGAATAGGACAAACCATGGTTGAATCAGTCCTTTGTTATGACTCTGAAGTATGGATGATTAATGCAGACCTGAAGAGAATATTGTTGGCAGTTGAAATCGATCATTTGAGAACAACAACAAAGAAACGATCATTGACAGAATAGAAAGATGTATAACATGGTTTGGACACCTATTGAGAATGCCCCACGAACGTTGGCTCCAAAAGCTTTACAAATGAAAGCCCCCTGAAAGAAGAAAAGAGGCAGACCTCGACGCTCATGGAATGAAGGAATTAGGAGAGCGACGGAATCGAGAGGTTTGGAGGAGGAGCATGCCTTGGACCGGGAGTTGTATTGTATTGTATTGTATTTACAAGTTGGATCCTGTAATATATATATATTTAATTATTTCGTAAACCGGCGACTTTAAGGAAAAATCGTGAAACAATTCGATTTTTATTTTGAAAGTATATTTTTTGGCATATATATCATACTAGTGACGTCATCTATCTGGATTTAATGACGCAGTCGATGATTTTTTAAATGAGAATAGGGGTTATGTGATAGCTCATTTGAAAGGGTCTTTAATTCTCTATTCACCGATATAAACTTTAACTAAATTATATTTAGTTAAAGTTTATATATAATAAAAAATATCTTTATTTGACAACTAAATATTATATATATGTTAAATGTGCCACCCACTTGCCACTTGGCAATTTGAACGTTTCGTTTAAGCAAAAATCAATGTTTATTTTTTAAATAAACCATTTTTTGTGTTTTTTGACAGTAGTAAAATGTATTTAAAAATAAACAAATTACATACATTCATCTTTTTGTGTCAATTAATTTAATTAATAAAAATTTTTGTTGGCCACACTGTATAAATAATTATGGTAGTATTTATATCATTGAATAGAGAACTAAAGACCCTTTCAAATGAGCTATCGCATGACCCCTATTCATATTTAAAAATATCTGCGATTATTTTTCATCACTCCCAGAAGAATGACGTCACTAGTATGATATATATGCCAAAAAATCCTAATTTAAAAATAAAAGTTGACGTGTTTCCGGATTTTTCCTTATAGTCGCCGATTTACGAAATAATGAATTTATGCGTTACTTTATGGACGCACTGTATGTATATAATTTTTATATTAAGCATTTGCGGATTGTTTTATACATCCTACTGCTTTTCTTAGTTTATGTTTACAAAATTTTTTAACCAACTGTTAAAATGTAGCCCATAAAGCTCTTGGCGCATTCTTTTTGTTGTAACTCTATGATATTAGTTAGATTGCATTGTTGGCAGATTTGCTTAACAACACAGGATTTTTGGTTTATTTACTTTACTACTTTAAACAATTCCTGCCAATCAAACTGAAATAAACGGAATTAATTTTATTTCTTATCAAAGCTAATAGATCTGTTTTTTGTTGCTTAATCTCAAAAAATTTCATTTTTTAAACCGAAAGATAGCTGATCAACCTCCCTCTTTTTAATTCGTACTAAAACTTAATACTTATGTGTAAGCCTCTGCAATATTAATTTTTATTTATAGTTTACTTTGCCAATGCTTTATTACAGAAAGTGCTATGAAAGATACATTTTTATTCAAAAGTTTATGAAGACTATCCAGAACGTTCTCTATTGATTGTAATTGTTGGCAATTATTGAGTTGCTAAATAATTCCTGCTATTGCACGTGGCTTTTGTGATTTGGTCTTCTGAGTTCGGAGAAGTTCAAGGTTCTTGAACTCGTAAGTGAAACATAGAACTTCAGTGAAAACGCGCCAAAACTTTCCTTGATCTCTTATCTCGTCCACGATGGATCTTCTTCAAGTTTGTACTGGGCGACAATTTTTTCTTCTTCCTTGGGGTTTTCACTCTAGGGCAATCTTTGCAATATTAAAATTATTTTTTCTGAGTGCGTGATCAATCCTACCCCACTTTCTAGACTGTAGTTAATGTTCAACCTTTTTTTGTTCGGTCAGGTGTAGTAGATCTTCGTTTCTGATGATGTTAGGCCAGAAAATACGAACAATTCGTCGTAGATATTTATTAATAAAGACCTGTAGTTTATCTGCAAGAGTTTTTATCTTTCCAGGTTTCACATTCGTATAGTAGAAAAGACATGACATTTGACTGGAATATGCGGATCTTTGTCCTTGTAGTATATTCGCCAGATCTCCAAACTGGGTTGAGAATGCTGAAGGATTGTTGAGTTTTTCGTATCCTTATCCGAATATCATCCTCTGCATCTCCGCTTTCTAATACTAAACTTCCAAGATACGTAAAGTTTTCCACATTTTCATGTTGTCGATAGTAAATAGCATGTTGTTTCTTGCTTTTACTCCCATGAATTAGATTTTACTAATATTGATTTTCAATTCTACTTTATTGGCTTAAGTGAAAAGTGTTTTCAATTGATCAGCCACATCTTGAAACCTTTGTCCTAACAGGCAGATATCGTCGGCATATTTCAGATCGCTTAGGCGTGTGGTTAACGTCCATTGTCTCCCTCTTCTATCGAAGTCTAGTTTGGAGAGAACATAGTCTACTGTTGTGTTAAAAAAACGAAGAAAGCACGCATCCCTGTCTGACTCCAGTAAGTATGTGAAATTCGTCGCTGTTGATTCAATTGTGTGTCACGCTGTATTTCGCCTCAGTGTACAGTGACTTTTTAAAGGAAATTATTTTATGCGGGATGTTTCTTAGCTCTAGAATTTTCCATAAAGCAGCATGAGATAAGCTGTGAAAAGCACGCTCGAAGTCAACAAAAACCAGGTATAGGGGTCTGTTTCATTCAACCGATTGTTCCATTACCCTCATAGTATTAATGTGGTCTATGCAGAAGGATTCTGGTTTAAAGTCTGCTTGACTAGTTCCAAACTCAATCTTGTTTGTTAATCTGTTAGGTATGATGGTTGTGAAAATTTTATTTACTGCGGTAAGCAAGGCTATTCCTCTGCAATTTTTGAATAGTGTGAGGTTGCCCTTTTTTGGAAGCTTAATAATGTTACCCATTTTCCAGCCCGCTAGAATGTGGTTTGTTTCCCGCACCTCTCGGATTATGGAGAGCAAAAGTTCAGTAGTTAGATGCGGATCAGAATTAAGTATTTCGGCAGCAATGATATCGATTCCCGGAGACTTGTTATTTCTCAGAGATTTGATAGCTGTTATTATCTCCGTTTTGGAAGGGGCCTTGCAAGATATACGCAAGTCTACATTCTGCTGGTTTTCGACAATTTCATCTGCGTTTTCCCCGGCCGTGCCTAGCATCTCCTAAAAATGCTCTTTACATCTCTCTTCTTTTGAGATATGCATTGGTATAATTTTTTCCTGATTATTATAAAACATGAATGGTCTTAAAATTCTGTTGACTGGCCAGCTATATATGACTCCTCTAATGACACATGTATTTTAAAAGTCGCTGCAAACTTTGTGTCAGTTTTATCAGGCATCACATTTATTGAAATCATTTTCAAATGTAAATGTATTTGTTAAGTTGTTGTATTTTGAAGTTGTCAAGGAAAAACCAGCAACTGATAACTTTAAAATGTTTAGTTTGTTCTAGTTACTTTTCTATTTCTGTTCTTATTAGGAACTTCTGCGAAATTAACAGTTTTGGGTCAAGAATGTTGTTGCATATTCTCAGAGGCTTGCAATGTCGATACAATCGTTTTTTCAACTTGTGATCTTTTGATGTGCAATCTTTTCCTGCTCCTGTGTTTTGATTTTTGACGAAGTTCCTCCACCATTTATAAGGTTGATATAAAGTGAGAATTACGTCTCTTCTTATTTACGCCACTTAAATTAGGCTTAATTCTTACAATATTAGTAAAAATCGCTTTTTAATAACTTTTGTCAAACAACAGATGTCTGCATCTCCGTTAGTTCAAAACCTATGCAGATATTTTATGTCACAATTTTATAGTAAAAAATGTTGCTCGATAATAGTCAAGTTTTATCACAAATACTATAAATATTATACTGACTTACTATGATCGGAGACAAAGTGTAAAACAAACAGTGCAATAGAACTCAACCAATGATAAAAAAATTAACAAATTAAATAAATTAAACAAATAATGGTGTAAGATTAAAACTAATATAGTAATTAGTGGTGGCCCGAATTTCAAATACGATCCACCATTTTCAATAATATAATTATATGTGTGGTGTAAAGTGGTGCATAAGTTATTTGTAATAAGTTTGTGTTTTCATCTTAACTATTCAATTAGACACGAATACATTTTTAAAAGGATCGCTAAAACCGACTGCGTCTAAAAATAAAAATATTATAATTAAATGCAAATTGTACAGTGATAAGAATCTTAAAAATATGGCTTTACAACTATTTTGGATAAGCCACAGTGCCGTGGATAAGTTTTGTCAAAAGAAAGTACACAGCCCTTAAAACTACATCGGTATTTAAATAGAAAACATTCAGACAAAAGAGAGAAGCCTATAGAATTCTTTGAAAGAAAGCTAAGGCCTGTTTACAATCAACAAGCGATTTTGGCCATCGACCACTATAAATGAAAAATTACTAGTAAGCTATAAAGTTTCATACTGCAATTTAAAATCTAGTTAGCCACACACGATTTTTAAAGATTTGATTCTACCTGCAGCTGTTAAAAAGGTGCCAATAATAGTTGGCCAAAAAGAACTAAAAAAAAATATAAATAAAAGTCACAGCTCTTTCTAATAATACTATCTAAAGAAAATAAGTAACCTGGCAGAAAAAATTCGGAAATAAAATATTCAGAATATCAAAAATTGTACGTATTTCACTATAAAGATAGATATTTCCAACTATACCCAGTATGTACCACTCATAAGATACAACAAAAAAGATGACAACACAAAATAAAGATATTTTATTTTTGTCTCCACTAAAAACTAATAAAAAGGTTTGCCTAAAACTATTATGCAAAAGACACTAACCCACGAAGTTGTAATATAGACCAAAGTTGTTCAATACATAAATGCGTAAAAGAATGCAAGAGTCGGCTAACCATCCTCTTTGTAGGATAGACCGGTTTTAACTGCTAATCATGGGTACCTATCATACAATCTAACCTTCCAGTGAATAGATATTTGTGTTAAGGTGGAAATTAGACTGTGTAGTACAGTCCCTTTCTTTTTAATCGTATCTTCTCTTTGCGCTTGGAGATGCGCTATGGTACACATTTTTTTCTAAAAACCTTGCAGATTTCTAATGGTAGAATAGATAGACTTTTACAAAAAAAATCACAAACCGGAATTCCACCCCGGGATAAAAGAGGACAAAGTACATCAGCAAATAGGGTGACGACAAAACTACTAAAGTAAAAGAATTCATTAGCAAATTTCCCACATACGAATCACAATATACGAGACATAAAAGTGAACATAGACGTTATTTTGCACCAGATTTGAGTTTAGAAATCCTTTATAACTTTTACAAAGGAGAACATACTAGTAATCCTGTCTCAATCAACATATTTCGAAAAATATTTAATACCCAATATAATATTGGATTCCATGTACCAATTACGGATTCGTGCAAAAAATGTGATTTTTATAACAATAAAATCATGTTGCCAACAGTTCAAGCAAAAAAAAACGTGAATTTGAAGTTTTTACCAACGAAAAGCAGACCGTGCTAGATGTGGTATCAAACAAGATGCAGAGTATGCAAAACAAAATCCTAAAATTTCTTAGTATAAACGCCAGTTGTGGACTTATGTCTTAGGAGTCCATAATTTGGCTCCTACTAATGCTCATATGTATGAAACGAGACACAAGCATCACGAGCGAGAAATACGAGTAGGATCCTGTTTACGGCATTATTTTAAAAATGGTGTTACAACAAAAAATGTAATACTATATTCCGATCAATGTGGAGGGCAGAACCGTAACATTAAAATGGCCGTCGTTTCAAAAATCATTTTATTGTGTCACATCCTGATATTGTGGTGGAAAATATTGATCATAAGTTTTTAGACAGCGGACATTCTTACCTTGCCTGTAACCAAGATTTTGAAGTAATCAGTAAGCAAAAATTTTTTTTAAAAGATATCTACGTACCTGTCGACTGGATAAAGGTAATAGCACATGCATGAAGAAAGCACATTTTACAGTAATAAAGATGACAGAAAACGATTTTTATTCTACTAAAAAGTTCGAAAGAAATATAAAAAATCGCAAACTTGATACACAAAAATCAAAAGTCCAATGGTTACAGATTCAGTGGTTGCAATACAAGAAAATAAATCCATTTACAATTTACTTCAAATAGTAATAAATAATGCAGCTGTTTTTTTACTCACTAGATGTCATAAAGAGGACATGCAGGGAAATACTTCAGCTAGATTATCTTTATCCCGATGGACGTCCAATAACCGAAGCAAAGAAAAAAGATCTTTTGGAATTACTTTAATTTATAACTCCAATAAATCATGGATTTAACACAAGCACTAGAACAATAAGATCCACTATACAGCAAGAAGAAGAGTTCATTAACGATGAAGATCAAGTATTTTTGTTACTTTGTTTTTTAATAAAGCATATTTTCAACATTGATATTGTTTAATTGTATTGTACTCTAGGCCTAATCCACATTCCTACTAAAAATTTTAGTGGCACACTGATGCAAAAGCGGTCTAATCCACAAAAAAGCTTAAATTTTTATATTTCTGTTAAATATGCTGCAAGATCTTTGAGTTTTTTGGTATTAGTTAATGATTTGTAAACAATGACTACCATTTGGCATCATATTTTAATTTTATAAAATTTCAAAAAAACGCATATATTCTTGGTTCATGTAAATCCACTATTCAATATTTGAGGTTAGCCCACTCTTGCTCTCATAGCCTCAATTGGAAAAAGATTTTTCATTAATTACAGTGAGTTCAAGAACTCATGGAAAAATTACCCAAAAATAATAATAGGATAATTTTGAGCAAGATTTTTTAAATATGCTAGCTATGAAAGGTTATATTAAACAACGGCTTTATGCATATTTCCCCAAAGAAATTTAAACCAGCCGTTATAAGTTCAGATGTATACTGAGTCCTTTTTAGACAATTGTTTACAACAAGCTGACATTCAAACAAAAATGAAAAATAAACTTTTTAAAATATCAAGTAAGAGAATGTTAAAACTAGATTTTTTCCGAAAGTCCCGGAATTTTGACCCAAGGGGATGAACAAAAAATTGGCTAGAGAAGCTTTTTAATGATTGGTTACATTTGCAACATCTTATTTTTGCAAACTGAGTTTTTCATAAAAATCATTCATGCTATTCAAAGCATTAGAAATTTTGTTAGTTCTTAAGCTATCCATATAACACATTACTATGCTCCTGTACTTTTCTATACCCTACGATCAAAAGTCCAGAACGGAGAATGGGATTCTTTCGGCATCGCCAGCATGGGAAGCACACTCCTATTTTCATAATTAATATTGACATGGTTACGAAGTCTACCTTTCCAGAAAGCTACTTCAAAGGGCTCCCAAGATAATAGCCTTAATATATTTTAAAGAAATTTGAAAATACCTTTTAAATTCACAGCGGGATTTACTACACAAGCGCAGTCATCTGACAATGGATTCAGACATCCATCGCATTTGTTTTAGGTCAATACTATAAGCTCTACCAATAGTTCTTCCGCATTGTGTTCGAATCACGATGACATTGTGACTTATATTTGTATGTCCGTCTATGTCCGTGAATAATCCCAGACTAAACCGACCACCAACAATTGTTTTCTCTAGTCTCCAAACTGGTTGTTGTAGGGTTTCCTCTGCAGAAATTATTTTAAAAATTGTAGATAAAGTTTTTATAACCCGCTCAAGAACTTGTTGGTTATACTTTTTCACACAATTCTAAAAATATTCTTCTTTGATGGATTATAATTTTTTAATTGCAATATGCAGAAGACATTAAAGAAATCAAATTTTTATTGCACTAGAACTATAAAGAACCAGTATTATAAATTTTTTTGTATGAAAAATAAATCAATAAAATATTATTTTCTTTTCAAAAATTATGTTGTAGGGGCCTACATACTATTTTATGTAAAAAGAAATATTTGAATAATCTGCTCAGATTATAATATTTATTAAAATCGAATGTATAAATCAGTAAGTATGTACTATTTTATTTTAAATTATCGCCAAACTCAGTAAAAGTGCTAAATATCACTGCTTATAACTTTATTACTGTAATGAATTTATGGCCTTTCATTGGATTTACAAATGGAACATGGTTGCGATTAAACGTGATTTAAATCGAATGAGATATATGAGTAACGGCTAATGATACAGACACCCAACCGCTGATCACCGTTACTATGGATTTAAAATCAGAGGATCCATTGTGGTGAAGTAATTATAAAACGGTATTACCATTTTATTTTTAATAAAGTTAACTTTTTAGATTTATATTGATTAGATAATATTAATAATTTGTTACTGGCGCTAATTGTATTAAATAATTATAAAAATAAAAATATTTTCAACTTTATAAAAATAAAATACATAAGGAAATTGAATTTGTATTTGTATTTTCCCTAGTTGGCTGTATATAATAAATCACAAAAATTTTATATAAAAATCCCTTAAAACAGGTATATATATATATATATATATATATATATATATAAACATTCGGAATACATCACAGAACATTTTGGACTAACAAGTCCATTATCAGTGCTGCTACCAGGTATACATGAGTAAGCCACCAAATATGTGAATAAAAACCCTTTAAATAAAATTGAATTTTTATTTTACATCGTTGTTTATAAATTTTTGTAAATCTGTTTAAAACATCATAAATATATAAAATTAGCAACATTGTAATAAATAACAAATTTAATATCAGTTAAAGGGTTTTTATCCACATATTGAGTAGCTTTA
Source organism: Diabrotica undecimpunctata (assembly GCF_040954645.1). Classification (NCBI taxonomy): domain Eukaryota; kingdom Metazoa; phylum Arthropoda; class Insecta; order Coleoptera; family Chrysomelidae; genus Diabrotica; species Diabrotica undecimpunctata. The sequence goes on along the minus strand of NC_092804.1, from coordinate 113,987,691 downwards.
CTCATGTATACCCGGTAACAACACTGATGATGGACGTGTTAGTTCGAAAACGTTGTGTTATGTAGCTCTAATAGTACAGTCGTCAAAGATTTGACCTATAAAATAATACGAACAATCTGAATTTTGCTGAGAATGCCAATTTTAGGACCCCAAAAATATATAAAAAAGTTTATCGCTCCTATCCACCGGTTTCCTTTTAAAACCCCCTCGAAAGGGAGAAAATGAAAAAAATCGATTAACCACGAATCTGTACGCCGTAAAAGAAACGTTTCAAATAAAAAATGTAACTGAAATAATTTTAAACAAAAATATTTATTAGCTCTTTTCGTGTAGAATGAGCCAATAAAACAACAATTTTAAGTAAAACTTGTATCATTTGAACGGTAAAAATTTGATATCTTTTGATTAGATTGTCCTTCGAAAAAAGGCCTTCGATAGTGTAAGGAACAAAAAACTTATATAACTCCTCAAGCAGGTAACAATTCAAAAGACATCAGAATCATAACGAGCCTATATTGGAACCAATTGGCAAAAATAAGAATAAATAAAGACTTGTCCAAAAACATCCCAATTATATAATAAAACTACACGCCTCAAGAACAAAATGTATGGTAGGAAAAACAGAACAATACACCCACAGAACATGTAGAGAAATTTAAATACCTGGAAATAACTGTCCATAACAAATGGAATATGATAAGCGATATTAAGTCCAAGATTGAAAAAGCAAGACCTAGCAGTATGAAAACAAAGAATATATTTACTAGCAAGGACATATCACTACCATTAAAAATCAACCCTACTACAGATCATACAACGAACATGGAAGTAATGAAAATAGAAGTACACAATAGGAAATTGCGTTTACAGTAAAAAAAGAAAACTAAAACACTTCGGTCATGTTATAAGATACAGTAAATACCGATTCCAGTAAATTATTATCTAGCAATTATCTAGCAAAAAGTGGTTAAAATGAGGAGTCCGGGTAGCGTATTTTCGTTTGGGTGGTTATTTCACGACAGCGCGATTTGAAATAGAAACGGAAACGCCAAGACATATTTGTTTCCAAACAGGTGTTGATTTGAAAGAGCTAAATCCCCAAATTACGTACGGGTTTGTACCAAAACATGCAGCGTTCGAATGCTACATACAAATGCGGAGTACTCCTCTATTCATTTTACGTGTTTTTTTAACAATTTGGCTTTAACGGCTATGTATTTAGATTAATTTAAACGTAATGGAGCAGTTTAAGAGTGTTTTTACTAGTATCTAGCAAGATTTTGAAATTCTAATATTTGAACAAAACTTATTTGAAGAAAACATTAACTTTAAATTCCAAGTTCCGTGTTTATTGAATTTTACCAGTAACTACGATGACGAATGTGCTTATATTATTAACAATAATACAGAATTTGAAACAAATTGGATAAAGAAGAGACTATCCTGCATCTATACGATTTGAGTGTCGTAAGATATACGTTTGTCAGCTAGCAGACCTAACCAGTATTAAAAATAGGTTTAAATGTTGTGATAGACGTTAATTTCATCATATCATTATTTAAATATTATGGAAAATTGCGAGGAGAATGTTTATGTTTATCGCTCAAAAAACCCTCTTAATCGTCAAGTAACTTATTTGTATAAACAGTGGCTACTAAAAATTACGGTAGCAGAGACAGTATGGATATGATAGAAATTTTAAAAATAAAACAGACAGAACTTCTTGCAATCAAAATTAGATTTTTTATAAAGGAAGATCCTATTGTTTGTGTTTTGGTTACGCCAATAATGCAAAGCTGGGTTAGATGATGAAATTGTATTCATCAATACGAGTGAATCGTGTGATTAAACTAACACGTGCGTAACTTTTATATTCGTGGCTACTAAGGTTGGTGCATTACATTTAGCTGTAATTTTATATAAAGTTATTCACAGCATAATTATTGAAGTTATACTTCTATACGCGCGCTCCACGTTTGAAATTTGTATGGGAGTGAATCTGTGAAATCATTACATATGTAAGATAATGAGTAAGAGAGAGACAGAAGATATATTTTCTCTCTCTTCCTCTCTCGAATATAAAAATGTTCCTTTTGTATATATAATTTAATATTATATATATTATATAAAGATATATACATATAATATTATACATTTAATAAAATATTTATTAATATTATTATTTATGTGATATGTTTTGTATTATTTATTAAATGTTCATAATTATATTAGTCTTTTGTATTCAAAATAATAATCTCAATAAATCACTGTCTGATCCAGAACTGTCAATTTTGAAATATCTTTGTGTCATGTCCTCGGTAGTATAGTAGTCAGTATCCCGCCTGTTACGCAGGGTGGACTTTTTTATTAATATTATTACATTATTGTCATTTTTAAATACTTATGGATATTGCATTTTAATTTGTATTGTATTATTATATGGAATTATGTTGCACTGTATTGTAGTGTATTTTTTTATGTATATTATTGTCATTTTTAAATACTTATGAATATTGCAGTTTAATTTGTATTGAATTATTATATTAATAACAAAAAAGAAATTTTACTGCAGAGTATGTTTAAAAAAAATTTGCATTGTGCATATATATAGTGAGGAAAAAATGCAATGGTCAACAGGTAGTTTAAACCATAAAGATGGCTAAAAGAATATGCAATATGCCTGATAACCAAGCGTGATAGTTGATCACTAGTCACTTTTGATGGCACATATATATATTTGGTTTTTACTCCATGCCTCAATTAAACTATTCTCATTTTCACCACATACATTAAATTTTATTTTTTCTAATCGCAAACTTCACTAATGGTTATTGTAACTGTGATATTTTATAATGTACTTTTGAGTTCCATTGTATTCTTTGATCTATTGCCTTATTCCATTTTACCTTACATTTTTACCTTTAAATTAGATGTGTCTTAAATAAAGTTTCAAAAAACAAAAAATTGGCGATGAAAGTGAATTTGCACAAATTTACTCGGAATTAAGAAACGCCGATCTGAGTGGTTTACAAAATCAGTTGGTTCAATACAATGATAGACAAAAACAGTGTAAACATGAATCAACCTGAATTATTTATTGTCTTACAAATGGGACGCTGCCACTTAATAATACTCAATTCTGCCATTCTAGAATTCATCACTGACCTAATTATTGTCAACTTAACCCGAATCCTTATCGGTCCAATTAACAGTTATTGGTCATTTGCAAGGTTGAACGTTTGATTAAAAAAATATTGACAAAATATTGATTCAATCCTTCATTGTTAGTAAGTTGTTATTAATTCTGTTTCTCTTTCTGCTATGTCTTACCTATAGAATTACATATGTAATGATTGTGCAGATTGACTCCCAAATAAATTTGTAACGGCGAATGCGTGTATAGAAGTGTAACTTCCACCGGCAGTCCCACTGGACTGCCACACTCGTTTTTTTTTGCTTTTTGAACAGCTAAACATTATCTTAAGAACAGTTATTTCAACCACGGATAATTATGACTGATGATAATAGTGCCGAAAGAAATGCATTAAGAGAGGTATTTCCTAATAGTAGATTATTGCTTTGCATATTTCATGTCAATCAGATCCTGTGGCGATGGTTGTGACAAAGTGAACACATAATTGGTACAGAATATCGGAAAACAATTATGAACTCTTTTCGTTGTGTGATATTTGCGAAAATAATGTATGAAGCATAACTTAATGTGACGAGAAATCAGAAATTAAAAAACTCATTTGTTTAACTTGTCGGATCGCCGCGAAGAATGGTGTGTACCATATTGATGTTACATTCTGAATCATCAATAAGAATATTCAAAGACATTGTGCTACAATGATGTAAAGTATTTAATATGTACGCGTTGATAGAATTTATAACTAAAACGTTTAAATCGTGTCACAAAAAAATACTTCATCAATTTGTTAATGGAAGATCGCGTATACTCATTATATTATATGAAAAGTTTTGCCGAAGTAGTAAAGAAGTAGACGTACTAAAGCAAGTTGATAGCAGTACTTATTTTGTAAAGTCAGGCATTAATTTGTTTGTAGTAAATTTTGAAATAACAGTGTGTGTTTGTCACTTTGGACTGTGAAACAACTACTGTAAGCATCTATTTACAGCTAAAATAAAGTTCGGACTTATGCTTAAAACTTCTCTAAAATTAGCCAAACAGATCGCCAACAGTTTGCAAAATGGGCTCTAGGAGATAAGTTTTCTCTTCAATTTGTCAAAGATATCACTAACAATATCACAAATGAGAACACTAGTCAAACGGAATGCATGGCTTCTAATATTATGGCTACAAACGACGATGTTGTCTCAGATTTATTTGAACTTCCAATAACTCCAACTTCTTCTTCTTAAAGTGCCTATCCGTTCCGGACGTTGGCGATCATCACGGCTATCTTCACTTTGCTTATTGCAGCGCGGAACAGTTCAGTGGTAGTCGTGTTATACCACTTTCGCAAATTTTGAAGACAGGAAATGCGTCTTCTTCCCGGTCCTCTCTTACCATTTACTTTCCCTTGGAGAATCAGCTGGAGAATCACTCGCAATAACTCCAACAGAATCACAAAATTTTTAAGTAAGTGAAAAAGGTATAATAGAAAACTATAATTTAGAATTATTAAGAATCTCCAATGCAGCCTAAATCGATCGCTCGACGCAAAAAAATAATCTTATCTAGTAGTGAACGAATTTAGTCAGGTAGACTTACAAAAGTAGAATCCTGAAAAGAAATCACAATATTTTCTTAAGCATTTAAAACAATGAACCTTATGCAAAAAACATTAGTACTATGTAATGTTACAATATATGGTTGTAAAAAAAGAACTTTCAAATAAATGTATTTGTATTTATTACTACTTTAAAATTCAAAGATTTTTGTGTTCTATTACAAACATATTTTAGGTTCAGATGAAAAATTTGTTATTCTGCAGATAGAAGCGTTTCAGCTGAACACGTAATTGTGATAATTTTATGTGCGAAGTTTATAAAAGAGGGTGCATTTTAAAATTAAACCTCTTAAAATACACACGTGTTTGACGACAAATACGCTGCGTCGTTTCCATCTTTGTTCCATTCTCCATCGTTTAGGCCTCTCTTACTCATGGCGTCGTCTACTTCGTTCCTCTAGGATTTTCGGGGTCGTCCTCTTTTCCTTCTTCCTATGGAGCTCCATTCGGTTATTCTCTTTATCCATCTGCTGTCGCTAGTTCTTCTTACATGTCCATACCACTTTAATCTTTTTTGTTCTATATATGTTAGTATGTCTGTTTCTATTGATGTTCTTTGCTTTATTTCGTCATTACTTCTCCTATCCATTCTTGTTACTCTGCAGCATCTTCGCAGGCATTCCATCTCTGTTGCTACTATCTTACTGCTGTTTTTCTTGTTTATGATCCAATTTTCAGCCCCATATGTCATAATACTTCGCACTAATGTTTTATAAATCTGCGTTTTTGTCTTCATATTTAGGTGTCTATCCCACCATACTAAGTTAAGTTGTCGGATTGCCGTTCTTGTTTGTCCTAATCTTTTAATTTCTTCCTCTGTTGTTGCCTTTTTAGTGATTATAAACCCCAGGTATTTGAATTTATCCTTTCCTTTGATTGTTACGTTGTCATCAATCTGTAGATCTTCTATGTCTTCTTCACTTGTAGATAGGTACTCTGTTTTATCTAGGCCAGCCTTGGTATATTCTTCTTGTAGTTTCTTCATCACGTAACTGAGGTCGTCTTGGTCTTGTGCAATCACTACCTGATCGTCTGCAAAGCTTAACGTATATAGGTATTCGTTCCGTACCGGTACTCCCATGCCTTCGCATTTTCTTTTCCATGTAGTCAAGGCTTTTTCTAAGTATATTTTGAATAGGGTTGGAGATGTGGAACAACCCTGCAGGAGCCCTTTTGTTGTGGTGAAGTCTCTTATGATTCTTGTTCCCATTTTAATGGACACTTTATTTTCTTTATACAGAGCTTTTGTAGCTTCTATGAGCTCCGTCTGTATTTCTAATTTGTACATTGCCTTCCATAGTTCTGACCTTGGTACAGAGTCATACGCCTTTCTCAGGTCCACAAATGCCAAGTGTATATCTCTATTTTTTGCTTTTTTCTTTTCCAACAGTTGTTCCAGTGTGTATATGTGGTCTATGCATGATCTTTCTTTCGTGAAGCCTGCCTGATCCTCCCCGATTTTGCCTTTTATCGCTTGCTCTATCTTTTCTCGCAGTATCTTCCCATATAATCTTTCTATTGATAATATTACGCTTATTCCTCTGTAGTTTTCGCATCGTTTTCTATCTCCTTTCTTAAATATAGATGTCATATATGCCTCCGTCCATTCCTTTGGGAGCTGTTCTCCATTTATGACTTTCTGAAATATCCATTGTATCATCCGGTGTAATATTTTTGATCCGTATTTTATAAGCTCAGGTGAGATGCCTCCAGGTCCTAAAACAAAACATATACAATGGCTTAATAAAATGGCATCCGGCGAATAGGATATAATTGTGAATTTTACAAAACATTTTAGTGCCCGGATATCATTTATACAAATTGGACGGCCACGGTAGATGGGACGTAAAGAAAGGATGAAAGAACATGAAAAACCGATTAATATAAACAAATGCCAGTGGAATAAATAACAAGGCAAATACTGAGGCTGACATATTAGTAAAATCAAAACAATATTACTTAAATTTAAAAATAAACAATTTAAAAAGCCAAGCGCGAAATAGTTCAGAATAGAGAACACTGCTTGCACAAGCAAATATCCAAAAATGTTTGTTTAAAAAAAAATGATAATAATGGTGTGAATAATGTTAAATAAAAGTTTTCGATTAAATGACTATAATATGCAACGATACAATTAAATATATAAAAATAACATGTATAACTTGTATATATTGTTTTCTGCTACATAAACATTTCTAAACATATTGAAATTTAATCAATACCGGAAAAATCACAAGCTACATGCCTATTTTCAAACATAGTTCCAATTTTGCAGCCGCAAACATTTTTTGTTTGCTACCCTTTTCATCCGCTGTCTAGAAATACAGTTGGTATATTGTGAAACATTAATCATTTTAGCAGTGTAACATGCAACATAGTTACACCATTGCTTAATTAAGGAAATATTTTAGTTTCCCTCTTGTCAATAATATTTCATATGTACGGTATCTATATATAATGGTTAAATTAAGTACATAAACGAAAAAATTTTTTATATTTGTTACGTAAATTTATGGATTTATTTGTGAATTATACAACAGAAGCTAAATGCATTAACAATACCAAATGATTTATTTTATTTTTATACTCAAAAATAGAAAAAAAAAAGGTTCGTGAAGTAACATCTATTTGCCGCAAATATTAATTTTTAATTTCCTAGTTGATCTAATATTTCTAGTTTTAGCTCTTCAGCAAGTTCAAACGCCATGCTTCTCACTAAATCCCTGCAAGGAGTAAACACATGAGCTTGTAATTTTTTTATATGGCCTACAATCTTCTGTTTATTTACTCTTCCTAAAATGGAGGAGAACCCTAAGCTGTCCTTCGTAAACTTTTGTTTTTTAATCCTTCTTTTAAGAGTGGTCTTAGGAATTTGTTAAGCTTTAGCAGCAGCATTGACACCCATTTCTCTATTTTTTACCGCATTAACCGCTTGTATTAATGCATTTTCCGTCCACGCACTCTACTGGTATCCATTCTTACGTAGTTAGTTGGCATTTTTCTGAAACAGAAAAATACCAGCTACTTAGTTAGTAAGTACACTATAAGTCGTTTTAATAACATTAACCTTTAAAAACGTTGGTACTGGTGCATATCTCCCGTATTAAAATACACATGGCGGCCTTTGTAAGTTAGGTTACTACCTACATGTTTATTGACATCGCTACAAGAATCCTACGTCGAAATCACGTAAACTTAAACTGAAAACTAAAACTATGTTACTACGTTAAAAAACTTTTGAACTTACCAAAACAAATGACGTTTTTCTCGACAAATATTAACAACAACACCATTCAACTTACAGCATGTCTTCACTGTAACTGAAGCATACTCACAACAACCAATGATAGTGCTCGAGCGTCACAGTTCGGAAATAATGAACTGGTCCATCTCTCCCGGTGGTCCATCTCTCCCGGACTTACCCTAATTCAAATATTTGGCATTCAATTGAGTTAAGTTTTGCCAAGATTCTGTCTCGGTAACTTTCGTAAACAAGTTTACCTTCACACATGTGTATGTTAAAAATTTGCCCCCATTCTGAACTATGAAACTGAAATTACTAAAATTTTAAATAGCTGAACTAAGCTACCTTTTCATTATTTCAAAAAAATGAAGATGGATGCAGTAAAATTAGAGTGGGATGGATAAAGTGGAAGAAGGCGAGTAGGGTGTAGTGTAATAAAAATAAACAACAAAACAAATTCTATAAAACTGCTTTAAGTAGCTTTCTTGGTGGCTAAAAGGAAAGAAGAACAATAACATATTTAGATAAATGGTTGAAATGACACAAAAAAATAAAATTACGGGACTAAGAAGTTAAGTTATGTCTTAGGGTAAGTTTAGATATCAATACCCTTATTTTGCCATAGCTACATACGCAGCTAAATCATAGACTCTGAAAAAAAAATCGATAGGAGTAAGACAGAAGCCTTCGAAATATGGGTTTTCAGAAGAATTCTACGCGTGTTTTGAACTGAACACAAAACCAGCCTGTGAATTCTGGAAGAGCTTAATTTAAAAGAGAGGCTATTAAAAAAAGTAAACCGAGCATACTTAAATTACTTGGGACACATAGCCAAAAGAACGGGGACTATGGAACTATTGGTAGTAGAAGGAAAGATAAAAGGCAGAAGAAAGAGGGAAGGAATACCTATAATACGATGGGCAGATCAAATGAAGACTCTGATGGGGAAATTCCTACATGAAGCTGTTCATCTGATATCTCTAGAGTAAATCCTATTACTATTTTCAAAGATTTTGTCTGATTTAGTCTATAACTAACTGTGTTATGTGGTAAATCAGAGTTGAGGCTCAAGTTTCTATTTTTTACAAGCCTGTTGCAATTTTGCAACTGAAAGTAAAATATTTGTTTCTATTTCGTACTAGCAGTTTCATCTAATGCATAATCGATGCCGTAGTACAGCCATCACGTGGCGACTCCAGGTTTGTGGTATATATTTTATGGCTAACATGGCTTTGCTGCTACATGGACAAGCAATACTGTTTACTTGTGTATAATTATTACTATTTTGGAAACAATAACTACGAACAAATGTTATCCTTTTATTCATATTTTGTGTCGTTTTTGAACACTATTATTAGTAGGTATTGAAAAATATTTTACGTATATTTAGAGTAATATATTGTGCAACAATTACAGTAAGGTACTAACTTCTCACGAGTTTGTACAATTACATTCAATCAAGTAAAAAATAGCCTTTCTGCAAGTAAAATATACTATACTTTTTCTATAACCGTATTTTTTGCTAAATATTTTACAAAATAATGTTTTATATTTGACATTTGTGTACAAACTTTGTATTCAAATAATCAGATAACTAAATAAAAAATGTTGTTGGTTGCTTAGCAATGTGTAGTTAATCTTAATGAGACAAAAATGATATTCTTCTGCACCCGCCCCGAAACTAAACTTTCGGTATAATGTGTTAAATCGAAAGTTTGACTTTACACAAATCATACCAAAAGCACTTATTTCCGGGACGATTTTTTCACTTTTGCAACGATTTTTTTAATTTTTAAACGATTTTGAGAATCTACGTAGGCTACCTTAACAATAATAATAATAATCTTCTAATTATGACAGGGCTTGTCATATAATATTTGACAGTGTTTTCGATTTTCAATTCTTGCATTCATAAGAAGTCATTCTTGCATATTTAATAGAAAAATTTAAAATCTTAAAGCCATCAAGCCTCTAAAGCAATTACTCAATGCCTAAGTCTAAAATTTTTTTATTAATAAACGACCTTTTAAGAGGTGTCTTTTACGCTTCAATCTGATCATAAACATCAATGAGCAGTTTTGTTCCGTCCTAAGTTAATAATAATAAATACCTACAATTATAGTTACATTAAAAAAAAATTTACAGGGTCTTTCTTATTTACAGTAATTATTTACACAAGCACTCGTGTAAACTAAGCCACACTATACTTTGCTTTTAAAGTAATCACTTCTTCAAGTCTCGGTGAATGTAGCTTTGTTTTTTTCGTCTGTATAGAGAGGGAAGTCTGAAATTTTCAAAAGACATTTCAGTCGAGGACGCCTCCTGACGGATTTTACTGCAGGATTCGTTTTCGTACTCCCGGCGATAGTTCCCGAGGTACTTTAAAATGCCCTCCCGTCGCCGAGTTTACGCCGAACGTCTACCTGCTAAACCAGACCCTCCTTTATCATCCAGCGATCCGGAAGCGGAATAGTCGCTGTAAGGCCTGCTTTACTTCCGAAGCACTACCATAGAATAACAGAGACACATGTGTTGGTTGTTCTCAGGCACTACCTTCATTCATCCACAGACTGTCAGCAAGGAGGCTCCCTATCTCGTTTCAGATAGCGCGGTAAATGTAGCTAAATTTAACGTACTAGGGGATATCGACGCTGCTTCTTAATACTTCGTTCTAAAAGCGTTGTATCTTTGTAATATTGTTCTTGCTGGCACAACCCCAGAGTTGAGCACCGTATCACCATACTGGTCTGAGTATTTGTTTATAAATATACAAACAGCTTATTTAAGTTAGTTAATTAGCTTAGTTACCTAACAGCTTATTATCTATAAACAGCTTGGAGTCTTTTCCAAACAACCAGTACAATTTTTTGTGTTTCAGTTCAAGTTTATCTCGTTTTTTATTTATATAGACCTTCCAACACAGTCTCGCATCACGATACATACCAAGGTACTTTGTAGTATCTGCAACAGGGTGTCATTTATTTTAATTGCACACATTGCTTTTTCTTATAAGTGAAACTCACATGCACTGTTTTGGTCCCATTCAATTTTATTCTCCATTTTTTGGTCCAATCATCGATGTTTTTCACTAAAGATTGTAAATTTCTTACAGCTTCTTCATGATTATTTCCCGCTACCAGAACAGCCATGTTCGCGAATATTGCGATTGTTATTAAGTCCACAGTTAACTTTAAAAATAATATAGATATACGCAGATATCCCAAAGCTATTGGGATATTGTTATTTGGAACTGCACAGAAAAAAAACTTTTTGGTACAGAAATATCACTTTCCGGTACATTAATGTCATATTTTAGTTATTGTGATAAAAGATTAAGTTTGTTAAAATAAAATGCCGTAAAGCGCTTTTTGAAAAATGCAGTGGTTGTCAAAAATATAAAATTTTCAGTGTATTTATTTGTGTTGTTCCTATATTTATTTATTTATTTAGTTATTTTATTTGTTCGTACCTATATTTTTAAGGTATTATTCTTTTTCTATGTTAAAATTAGTTGTTTGTCTCAAACTGTTAATTTATTCACCTTTCAGCTTTGTTTTATAGTGAAAGCGATTATCATATCAAGAATACTTTGACGTCTGCGTATTACTGAATTGTTAATATATTTTTTTATAATAACACCACACATTTGTTTTTTAAAATTTTAAAAATCTTAATTTCTTTCTTTAACAATTTTGTTTAATGATTTTATTATTATTATTTTTCAAAATTATTAAATATGTTATAAAATTTATTTTGATATATAAATATTAATAATATTTTGATTATCATTGCATTTCATTTTATTTTATTTAATTTTGTTTAGTTTTGTTTAGTTTTAATTAATTTAATTTTATTTTAATTTTATTTAATTCTGTTTAATTTTATTAAATTTCATTTAATTTTACTTAATTTTATTTTATTTTATTTTATTTAACTTTATTTAATTTTATTTTATTTCATTAAATTTTTCTAAATTTTATTTAATTTTATTTATTTCTATTCTATTTAGATATATTAAGTTTTATTTAGTTTTACTTAATTTTATTTAGTTTTAATTTAATTTAATTTAATTTAATTTTGGTAAAACGTCGACGTTTGTCATTCTATTTTATAATAATTATATAATATGTAAATCAATCATTTAGTATCATTTCAAGAACAAAATATCATTAAAATGTCAGATGTTGGTAGTTCAGATTTCTTTCCTAGGTGGCGCTACGAGTTATCATACCGGACAACTAGTATGAGTTGTCGTCCTATCCTTCTATATAAATATATTATTAAATATTGTGTTTATTCGTGCTTATTAATTATATATTCATTTTATTATTTGACATCAATTAAGAGAGTAGTGTCCTTTCCTACTTCGTGTATTTTTTTGTCAATTAAATAATCAGTTAATGTTAAATTTTGCTAATTAATTGTTTTATTTATAAATTACAGTCCATTTCTCTAATTTTTTTATTTGTAAGGCTCAACGCCAACTTTGATCTCAAAGGGTATGGACCATTAGCAGGGGTCTAGACTAAACATGTATATCGAGACCCTTATCTAATGTTCTCCTATTAAATATAGAGGACAACGTATGTAGTGAAAGCAACGAAGCGCGTAAGGAATTTCATTGTAATGGTGCTTGTAAATGGTTTCTTTGCATCGTTATTAAACGATTATATACAGGGTGATTTTTTTGGAGTTTCACAATTAGATTCCTTAGAGAAACTTGACATGATCAATGTCTAAAAATTTAGGATATGGGATTTTTAGATATGCCTATTGGATCTAAAATATTTCGAGCCTCATACCTCTTTCAGTATTTTGGAAAATGACTACAACTTCCAAGTTTTAAATATACCGCTATGTATATTAATACGCATTTCGATCAAACTCCTATTAAGTATTCTCTCAATATAAAGTGAGCATTCTTTACACCGAGTGTATTACGAAATATGATCAATTTTATTATGAAGCAGTGTTCGATTTGATACCCTATATCTTTATAACTATTACAATTTTAAACATTTTGGGTAACTAAAAATTTTTTAGTATCGTCTATTTTGATGAAATAACATTTTATTGATAATAAGATCATATTGAATACATGATCATATTGAATACAGTAGGTGATTCAAATACGTACTTAAAAATTTTTTAAATGACTTAAATGAATCGCCATACATATTATGACTTAATAAGTAAGAACTGTAACTGTTCTTTAAGGTTTGGCAAGTACTTTCTATAAGTTAATTTTTACAGTTACACCAACGACCAACCTAAAAACCAACAAACAAAACAGTTTATTTACGCTGATGATACAGCTGTGGGAGCTCAGGGAAGTACTTTCAATGAAGTCGAAGTAAAACTGACAGATGCCCTAGAAGCACTATACTATAACGAAAACCACCTGAAACCCAATTCTACATAAACCCAGGTGTGCACTTTCCACCTTAGAAACAAGCACGTACCCGAAGGACACTGGAGGTGGAATGGCGTGGTTAAATGCTGGAACACAATGAGACGCCAAAATACCGCGTACATCTGGATAGAACTCTGTCTTATCGATATCACTGTCAAGATATCAAAAAAAGTAAGGGCCAAAAATAATATCATCCGCAAACTAAAAAACTTCTGCCTTAGCATTATGTTTTTCTGCCGCTGAGTTTGAAGCACCAGTGTGGAAAAACTCTGCTCACGCTAAAAACCATCTACTATCATGCACAGAGATGAGAGAGACCTGCACAGAAGAAGACCTTTTCTTAGCGAATGACAGGGCCATCTATATGGCCAACTATTGGAAATACAAAATTTAAAGCTGTTGGTATTCGGGATATGGAAAGTAAGTAAGAAACTATAAGTTAATTTAACAGTTATTGCGATATTAAGTTTTTTACGTATAGATTAAATGTTACAGAAGGTTACCTTTACATTTTACCAGAATTTATTTATATAGTCTTTTTTTAAAAACGATTTCCGGAGTGGAAATTAGAACGTCACACATTAGCGAGTTAAAAATGTAATTTTCATTAAAATTAATTTTGGGTTAATCCCATTTAAAGATGATATTTAAATTGGAAATGATAAATTTGAGAAGATATGACAAGACTTGAGAACAGTAAATATCGCACATCCCGTTCAAAAGTGTTTTAATTAAAAAAAAATATCTTTGTGTTTATCTCACCAACATAATCTGTTTCCAAACAAAACAGTGATATCTCAACATTAAAAATAGTTCAGTAAATGGACTGAAACGATATGTAAACAAATAAAAATCAACGCTCGTTGTGCGGTACAAACAGTATCATTCCGACTTGTTACAAGAAGGTGCGCTGGTTTCCTGTAAAAAACGTATTTATTCAAAAAGCTATCATTTGAGCAATGTGTTTTTACAGTTTTTTTTTTCGGACAAAAGAGTTTATAATCGAACTGGTACATTTAAGGTTTAAAAAATAAAATAAGTGTTGTGAAAATATGTTCCCACAAAAGAGTATTATTTAAACGGAAAAATGTGTTGTTATGAACGTTGTAGGGCGTTCAAATTCCTACATAGAATTATTTTTACCTAATAATATTTTGTCAGAAACGTGTACCTTCTAATTTGTATTAACTTATTTAATGGCAGCTATTCTTTCTTTAATACCATAATACCAAAAGTTTGTCCGTCGAACACACTTATAGATATGTTACTGTATGTTTCAAAAATCAAAGTATAATATTACATCAAAAATTAGGACTTTGTCGATTTTAAAGTAAACTTATTGAAGAAAATAACTAAATATTTTGAATTAATTAAAAGTCAATTTAAAAAAATAAAATTATTTTTACTGACGTAACCAAACAGTGTGTGTCCGTATAACACAATTTACTTTTCGATGTGGTTACGCCACTGGTCATCAATATCTATCGACTGTCGGTCACGTGAAGTACTAAACAAGCTCTGACTAGACTGACTAGTAATTCAGTTGCATTTTTGCTAGCCTAGAGTGCAGTTTACTTTGTTTACTTTGTTTGATATTTTTCATATTTTTGTAATCCTGTAGTTTCGGGTAAGTTTTTCAATTTATTTTACTAGTGTTTATTCTGTACATACAAATATCTTCACTTTTTAGTCTTCACAAATTTACTAAATTATAAAGTAGTAAATATGAGTAAAAGAAAGTTAACCGTAACGGAGCTTGAAGATATAATTGAGAACTTTTCAGAACATCTGATTTTGATGATGACGAATACTGCGTAGAGGATTTCCGCGACGAATTTGAATATGACATCCGGATAAATGACGATCATTTATCCGGAAGCTGGTGAAGAGGAGGATAAACAAATTTCAGAGGAAACTTCTTGTAAGTATAAAATAAAACGTACATTGAGACTAGTATACTTTATGATTAAATTTCAGCTCTTGAAGAACACATCAGAAGCAGTCAACAAGAAATGTATGTTGCTAAAGATAAAACTGAGCTGTCATCACAACCTTTTCCGATTGGATGAACACGAGTTCAAAATTTAGTAAAAGGACCACTACACAGGGTTCAACTTCCACCTGGAACACGCATTGAAGGACAAATAGATACATTTTGCTTATATTTGACTGAAAATATTGTGGATCATATTGTCCGTTATACCAATCTAGAGGCTCATTGTGTATTGCATACGGAAGTCCTGTAATAAAATTGAAATGTATGCTTTCTTCGGTCTCCTGTTCACCGCCAGGTATCTTAATTCAAACTATGCAAGTTATGAAGCTTTGTGGTATTCAGTTTATGGACCACAGATTTTTTAAGCCACTATGGGTATAAATCGGTTCAAAGAGTTTTTGCGTTTCGACGACAAAACGAGAAGATCTGAGAGACATAAAAAAGACTGGCTGCTGTACAGGATATATGGGATCACGTACTAGGAAATTTAAAAAAGCATTATTTGCCAGGACGAAATATAACAATCGACGAGCAGTTGATTGCTTATCATGGAAGATGTCCGTTCAAACAATATATTTCCTCAAAACCCGACAAGTATGAAGTGAAAATATGGTGGGCATGTGACTCAGAAACTTTTTATCCTCTAAATGCGATTACGTATCTTGGTAAAGATGGTAGTAAAGTATCTACTGTTTTGGGACGTAAAGTGGTAGAATCACTAAGCGAACCTTATTACCGAACCAACAAGAACGTAAAATTTGATAACTATTTTACGGACTTAAGGCATGGCTTATAATATAATATCTAACGGTTTAACAATTGTTGGCGCAGTTAGAAAAAATAAAAATTATTCCTCCTAAGTTTTAACGATGTAAGAACAAGGAGCCATTGTCTTCTACATTTGGTTTTACAAAAAAGGCAACATTGGTATCATACGTACCTAAGCCTATGAAAAGTGTCATAGTGTTGTCAACAATCCTTTACTCGAATGAGATTAGAGAGGAGATGAACCATAAACCAGAGATTATTCTCGACTATAATAAAACAAAAGGTGGAGTTGACTCGCTCGACCAGATGGCGCACCAATATATGTGCAAACGTAGAAAAATCCGATGGAGTTTCGCATATTTTATGAATATGTTAAATGTATGCTATCTAGCATCTTATGTTATTTGAATTACCCTGCATCCAAACTGGAACATAAAAAGACACGAAAAAGACGTCTATTTTTCATTGAAACAGCAGAACAGCTTATAAAGCCTCATATTATCCACAGATCCAATGCAGAATTGATAGGAATTGATAGATATTTTATTAATTATAATATAAAATACCATAATATTGTTACCGTGTGTCCGACGGAC
Source organism: Diabrotica undecimpunctata (assembly GCF_040954645.1). NCBI lineage: Eukaryota > Metazoa > Arthropoda > Insecta > Coleoptera > Chrysomelidae > Diabrotica > Diabrotica undecimpunctata. Next base: position 113,970,920 of record NC_092804.1, on the reverse strand, counting down.
ACACTCTGTCCTCCTACGTCATCAGAAAAAATAAGTGTCCGGATAAGGGTTAACTAATTATTGCAAATTTTATTTCAGAAAATGTCTGAAAAGCTAAGAATCACTAGGATAATGAAAGCTGCTGCTGATTTAAAGCCACCTACTTATAAATAAGCACTGATGACGCTATTTTTAAACCTTAAGAATGTATTGTAATTGTTAATTGTTAACGATAATGAAAACGAAGTTACTCCATCTAACAAAATAAAACCAGTTATTCCTTTTTCTAAATTAAAAAATATAATATTGCACCTATTAATACTAGCAATGCTTAAAATAAATATAATTAGTACCTTTTCTAAACCCTCAGGAGAATTGTGCCACTATTGTGGCAGATAAAAAGAATCTTCATAAAAGAGCTAATTCTACTTGGAAGACGTTTAGAAAAACTTTAATAGGATCATTAGTGAACTCAGTGACTTTAGTAAAGATGATGATGACAGTTTTAGAGACCGAAATTTTTCAGTTTTACCTAGTAGTTCATACGTCTCATCTTCTTTGTCTCGAAGCTCATCAAATGAAAAAACACTAGTACACAAAGCACCTGAAGAAGAAACTGGTTCTATTCATAAAAAAATCAAACAGAAAAATTAAGCGCAACGAAGCAGACTGGCTTAAAAATAAGATCAACAAGTTAGGAGACTAAGTTGGTTTAAGATTAGATGTTGGTTATATCCTTTTACTAGAAAGATAGTGAAGGCAAAGGAGAAATGGTTTGCAAAAACATGTGAAGAAGAAACATATAGTTTCTAGAGTATTTTCTGTAAATTTTCTAGTGAATAGAAGATTTACAGAAAATACTTAACAAATAAATAAAGGAATTAACTGGTAACGGAGAAAATAGACAGTGGGGCATACTAACAAGCATGAATGATCTTGACAACATTAGAAGAAATAAACGATGAATGGAAAACATACATATATACAAAATCTATTCTCAGACAAAAGGGAACAAGATATCAACAGACGTTTAAACAATAATATTAATTTACCCATTCTAATATTCTCCCAATACTCAAAGAGTCGGCTCATTGCTTGATAAAATATTTAGCGATATAATATGGATAGCTAATAAAGGTCCATTTCTCTGGCCACCAAAATACCCACAATAGTCACCGTTAGATTACTATATTTGGGGATATGTTAAAAATAAAGTGTTCTCTGAACCTGTCGTTACTAAGGAATATATGACAAATTAAGTCCTTGAAAAAAATAGATAGAGAATAAATATCAAGAGCTACTAATAAACATCTGATTAAAGGAGTTTATGAATTTTTGGAAGTTGATGAGCAACATTTTGAACATTTATTACATTAATAAGTTAATGCCTATTTTCTTTTATAGCATTTTTTAATTGTTCAACGTTTAACTAATATGAAAGTTGTAAATTAATACAACATAGTCTATAAAAAAAAGTTTTTAGTGACAAGAATGTATAAATTTAATTAATTTGAAAACTGCAAGAGACAGGTAAAGGAAATACTAATACAGATCAATAGTGAAAAAAGTTTTCTTCTAAAATAATGAATCCTATACCTTCTTCAATAATGAATCATATAAATACCATCTAAAAAAAAGAATTAGGAGAAAATGTAATATGCCGGTTTTATGTCAATTTTGACAGCACTCTGCATAATGAAAAAGGAAACTTTATACTATAAACAATAAAGCTGATGTGGTTAATAAGTTACTAGGGAATTTAAAACTTTATTCAAATTACATTAGAAGCGGCATGGCAATCTACACCACGAACAGAACGCAAACCAACATATACAATGTTCCTCATTACACATTCGCCAACTCATTGCTAAAAAACGTCGTGCGAGAAGAACCTGGCAAAGATCTAGAAACAATATATAACAACTACATATATTTAATATACTACATAGGCAACTTGGAGTAGCCATCAAAGCCGCAAACAACGAAACCTTCGAACAATAAATTACAAACCTTACAGCAAATGACCAGACGTTATGTAAGGCGAATAAAAAGCTTAAGAAACCATACACAGCTATTCCTCCCATCCGTAAACTAAATGGCGAATGGATCTGTTCCAACAAAGAAAAAGTGGACTAAAGATCTTACAAACGTATTTCAAACAGAGCCAGCAGACTCTAATGAAGAAGTGGAAAAACTAATTAGCGCAGCATGTCAAATGTCCCTCGCAATTAAAAGTTTTACTCCCATAGAAGTCAAAAAGAAATAAACAAATTCAACTCACGAGAGGCCCCAGGTTATGATTTAATCTCGCCACAAGTACTAAAACAACTTCCTCACAAGACCATTAATTTGCTAATATTTATATTTAACAGTGTGCTAAGCTTATCATACTTTCCAAAAATATGGAAATTTGCTCAAGCCAGGAAAAGAGCCCAATAAAGTAACATCTTATCGACCCATCAGCCTACTCCGAACCGTAAGCTAAGTTTTTGAAATATTGCTGCTACAAAGGATATACGCAGATCATGAATTCCTAACATTACTTCCAAAACATCAGTTTGGTTTTCGGGAAAATCACTCCACTACCCAACAAGTTCATCAAATCATAAATGAAATATCAAAAAGTTTTGAAGAAAAGAAATACTGTAAAGCTGTATTTCTAGACATCTCACAAGCGTTTGACAAAGTCTGGCACAGAGGTCTGCTTTACAAAGTAAAAATAGCACTATCCAGTAACTATTTCCTCCTACTTAAATCCTACATATCAGATATTTCTCTGTAAAATTCAAGGACCAACAATCCAACCTCTCTCCTATCAACTCCGGAGTCCCACAGGGTAGTGTTGTAGGGCCGCTACTTTTCTCACTCTATACAACCGATATACCAGAGACAAATAATACTACAATCGCGTCCTTTGCGACGTGACGACGTAGCAATACTAGCTGTAAATGAAGATCCCATACAAGCCTCACAAAACATGCAACATCATCTGAACATACTCAGTGATTGGTATTCGAAATCTAGACAAAAGTAAATAAAACAAAATCAACTCAAATAATATTTACCAATTGTCACAACATATGCCTACCTGTAAGGATGAAAAATGTAAGAATACCAACAGTAACAGAGGCTAGATACCTTGGCCTCCATCTTGACCAACTTGGAAGAAAGACTTGGTCTTACTTGGAAGAAACATATCCAGACTAAAAGAAGGCAGCTCGACTTAAAATTCCGGCAAATGTATTGACTTCTTGGACGTAAATCAAAACTTAACATCCAAAACAAAATTCTTTTATACAAAGACATTCTCAAACCTATCTGGTTCTACGGACTACACCTATGGGGCTGTGCAAAGCCCACTTTGCTAAATATTATCCAAAGATTCCAGTCTAAAGTGCTAACATCGATAGTGGATGGTACGTATATATTATATTGGATGGGCCATTAATTGGGCTGACATGTCGTGGTTATTCTACATTCTGATTATTTTGTACATCCTAAACATCTACATCCTAAACTTCTTCCACATCCTGAACACCTTCGTTAGCCTTATTTTTGTTACCATTTTAATTTTTATTTTCTTTGGGCCTGTCAGTGATATAAGATGACAAAATCACTCTCTGAAAAAATTTGGGTATTCAGGGATGCTAAACCGGTTTCTTTTAAATCCATTGAAAATGTTGAGGAGTGAGTGAACTCCTACGTGATAATACCTTTTAAATGGAAAAAAGCAGCTCATGTCGAGCGGTTGTATCTTATGACTGCAATGGGGCGGCAATGTCAATAACACAATTATTATCTTTACAGAAATTCAGCACACGAACATGGTAACGGCTTTCATGGCTGTCAAGAATTAATAGAACTGGGAATTCCTTAATGCATTGCACGTGTTTAATAGAAAATATAATATAATTCAAAAAATTGTCTCCCGTCATCCAACCAGAGAAAGACTCTACTCTGGCTGATTCTAGAGGAGCCCCAGTAAGCATGAAGGACTTAAATATTTTTCTCGGGAATACAAAGAATGGAGGCACAAAAATCTTATTAGCGCATATTGCATTGCACATTGTTATTAATGTGCATTGTAACTTGTTTTTGTTTAATGCTAGCAAGTACCTTCCCGGGTTTATGCACATTGGTAACACCAGTTTCATCACAATTGTATATTTAGTTCGACTGGATATTATGTTTTGTTATTATACTTCTCAAGTTTGTAAAAAATTAGGCACGTTATACTTGTTGAAGCTGGTGGCCCTGTCAAGGCTAGTTGCTTGTAGTTTTTGAAAAGATAACATAAGGTGTCGTTTGTTAAAATTATTAAACCATTCGACAATAAAATTATTAAAGCATTTCGTTTCTTTTTGTGCCAAGCACGAGGCACCGTTTTGTTGTTATTATTAGCATTCTTATAAGCCAATTTACGAGTATGTATTGATGTTAACTAGTGTTAATTACTAACACAATATTCGGAAGCGGCACTTTTTTGATAGCAGACACACTGAAATATATAGCTCTGCCGCGACGGTAAAATATCCAGAAGACTAAAGTCCTCACTATGGACTGCGCCCCACTAGGGACCAGTTTACCCTACTATCTTTCTTAAAATTCTCTTGGCCTCTTTAGATGGGGGTTTTTGTAGGCCCAATAACAACAGTTATATTGAAACTGGCCCAATAACAACAACCCAAATATAGTAGTCCAAAAATCATTGCCATATATCTGGATCATAAGCCGTTTAAAAAATCAAGTAGTTCTTCTAGATCCGCATTATTTAAAAAATGTACAGTGGTGTAAGAATAAGACCTCTAGTGGTTCTTACTTCCCAGATTTTGTTTTGTTTATCTATCTTAATTTATTTTGCTTTTTTGGCAGTTTCATAATTAGGCCTTTTTTCAAATATTTTATGCTCATAAATTTGGTCTCTAGATACAACTAATTAGTTTAATGTAAAGCTATATAAATATATTGTAGTAGTTTAACAAAAAAACACAGCTTCACATATTTTGCTTTTCATTCTAATTCTGTATCAATTGAATGCAGAATTACAAAAGAAACTTAAACTCAATAGTATGCGAAAGGAAACAGCTAAACAAGTAATTTTACTGATGAGGCTAAAATGGCTGATGAATCATATTTCAAACGGCTTACAAACAAGAAATAATTTTAGGTAAATATCAACAGATCTCTTTGTATTCGCGAACAAAGGTTAGAGATTTCTGCTTAGAAAAGCAATAAAATATTGTAAAAGGATATGACTTTAATAACAAGATTTAGAGTAGTAATAAAACGAGATCAAAATATGAAATATTGCTGTTGGCAAGCTCATAAATTTTTCAGGATATTATATTTTTTGTTTTATTTATAATTAATTCAAGTGAACTTTAAAATTCTCATCACCAGCGGAAAAGAAGTATAATAACAAAGGCATAACAAAAGTTAATTAATAAAATACTCTGTTGTAACTAAAGAGCTATTGTGTCCTGAATTTTAACCAATATTTATTTATTTATTAACAAAACCTTTTAATAACCACTGCTAAAGTAAAATATATTGTTCAGCAAAACAAACATTGCTGAATATATATTTTTTATTAGAACAAAAAAACTGGATTAAAAGAAAAACTATGTAATTTTTTTACATATTTGGACCAAACACGTGATATTTTAGAAAATTAAAATGAATAGGTGAAAATTGACGAAACAGAAATTTCAGTTTATTATATAGTTAATATAGTGAACAAAAATACTCTTAATAGAGATATAAATTAGAGATACGAGCAGAAATAACACTTCTCAGGATTAATATGTTTAAGGGAGCAGAAATCACACTTCTCAGGAGGCTATAGTGTTTTTTCGAAAAAAAAAATTCTGAGCGATCCTTATAAAGAATGTTTATAAATGGTAAACTTAATAGCTCTTTTAGAAATATCAAAAAAATATATAGTTGCCGATATGATGTCTTAATCCAAGTTGTTCCAGATATTACATATTCTGTTTGTCAAAAAGTTCACCCTGGACCTTGCAGAAGTCTGTTCCCTCTTTAATTTGTAACGATATCCTCTTAATCTTTGGTCTTGATTTAAAGTAAATATGTAAGATCACATAGTAACTGTGTCGAGATTTTATCATAATTTTTTCTTGTTCTTGCCTATAGAACAATACATGTTCCCAAAATTTATTAAATTATTATAAAAATAAAAATTTATTTAAAAATAAGATTAAAATTAAAATTTAGGTACATTTTACCAGACGGGATCAAAATGTTTACTGCTTACTCCAAACACAATCGTTTAACGATCGAGATACGTTTCTCAAGTATAATGGAACTACATAAAATATTACTCCATTTTTCAAGGTATTTTAAGTACTTAATTATACATATATTTCGTCGGTGAAAAGTAGATTTTAAGATTTTGTGTAGGTCTAGAGATTCTGTTTGTGCAAATGTCAATGCTTTCGATTACGCTAGTCTTAATATATTACCACATAATCTGTATTAATATATATATATATATATATATATATATATATATATATATATATATATATATATATATATATATATTATTAACAAAATTCAAATAATAAAAAACGGCAAACCAAGAAATAAACAATAGCCTCACAGTTAACACCTTAATACCAACAACACCACCAACTTTTGGATCTTTACCTTACATTCCATTCTTAACACCGAAACTTCTCAAATTATTTAAAGGATTAGAAAACATAAAAATTGCCACTAGAAATGTTAAAACCAGAGCACATTTATACACTAAAACTGAAGATCCTCTAACAACCAAAAGTTCTAAAGTATTGTATCAAATACCTTGCTATAAGGTTTATATAGGAGAAACTTCTCGTACATTACACAGCAGAATAATTTCTCACAAAATTGATGTAAAAACAAACAAATCACAAGTTTGTGCATTAGCCAACCTCTCCATTAATCTAAATCACACATTTAATTTTTCACAAGCTTCAATTCTAGAGAGGCCGAAAAATGAACAAAAGTGGTTATTTTTAGAAATGACACATATACAGAAAAATAAAAATGTATAAAGAGAAAATCAGATATTGACAAATTAAGTAACATTTATTGTTACATATTAACATATCAACAACAAATTGGCATAACATCATAACATCTCATTTTCTATCGAAATCATAACATTCAAAAAAATTCATATATGCTTAAGCTGAACTGACTGGATTAATTTATTTTTCATCGACAATCAAATTAATATGTTAAGTAACTGTATATTTATTCATATATGTATATTAATCAAACCAACATGACAATGACATATATAATGACAATAGTTATTTTAAGAAAATTTTTATATATGTGTAATGATGTTTGTAAAGTACAACTTTTCCTGTAATCTCACGACTAATAAGTAAGATAATTAATAATTAAGTATAACTAGATAATTTTTATATCTATTTGTTAGCAGATGTCTTGAAAAATAATTAAAATAAATTTAAAAGCTTGACAGTAAGTCAAAGAGTTTTCTTTGTCTTGTGGGCCAAATAGACTGCATCCTCAAGAATCACCACTTGATATTTAAATCAACAGCCAATGATACCACCATCTTATATATATATATATATATATATATATATATATATATATAAATATATATATATATATATATATATATATATATATATATATATATATATATATATATTAGTTTTGGGTTTCTTAAACCGTACTACTTATATTTAATATAAAATTAGTATTTCTTGGGTTTAGGTTCAATAAAATATATATTACATGTGGAACTAGATTTTATTTTCCATAGCAATCAACGTTTAGGCAGGAAACCCTTGCCTTTGTCAAGATTCCAAAATGTACATGTATAGGAACGAACAGTTATTGTAAAATATGTATATATATGACTTATCAAAACGTAAAACGGGATACAGACACTACACTGGAAAAAAGACATAAAAAACTAAAAACATTTTGCGTCAATATTAGTAGATTCCTCATTTTTTTTTAAAAATATCAGAAAATCTCGGTGTTGAAGTGCAGAAAAACAGCCAAAGAAAAAAATTAAATATCCGGTAGCTCCTCTCCCAATAGATGACGTTCGATTTGGCAACATGTAGGTCACTGTTCAAGTTTAGTAGACCAAGGTAGATGTAAATTGTGTACAGATGGACAAATAACAGTTTATTGTAAAAAATATAAAACTCGTTTATGTCTGCTGTCAGGAATAAAGCCTAGAAATTGTTTCATACTCTATCATAAGAAATGATTTAATGCCCACATTGTATCTTGTGAGATAGTTACAACTTGTAAGTTTTTTTTGTGTATATTTAAATAAAAAAAAATGGTTTTCTTGTATTTTTAAGTAAATGTATAAGATATATGCGTTTTATTTTATTTCTAGAGTTCTATTTTTTTCTTTGCTCGTTTAAGGGTTAACAAGACAACGAAATTTGCTTTTTTGCATTTGGATTAGTTTGGTTAATAGAGGCAAGAAATTTAATCTTTAATAGAGAAAAATTTGCGGGGCTAATGGGATACAGGATTCGTTAAAATTAACATTGCATATTTGACATATTTCAATCTAATTTAGTAATCATTAGGATGATGATAATAATGGTTTAAACATTTCTATCCATGTTCACTTCCCATTTAATGCTCTGTTTAATTCGATTTGATTATACTGTTACTAAATTAATGATATATGCAACTACGTTTAACAGCAACAATACAATTAAAATTAAAAAGTAAATTTTTGACTACTTGGAACTACAAAAAGTAGATTTAGGACAAATATCAAAACTATAAATAAAATCTACGTCTTAATAAATAAACTTGAATACAGCAACCATGTAGTGCTTTCAACTGTCGTAATTGCTACCATATAGTTCCATTCATATTTCACTGTCGGGGTTTTTGCACTTTTGTTTAAAATTAATGTCTAAACATAATTCTCTCTGGATAAAGATCTTTATTTGGCGAGATACAGAGGGCTATATAGTACCTTATGCTTGTCGTTTAGGTTTATAAATACATTTTATTTATTACGGACTATTAATTTTTGTTATTATAACATAATCTAAGTTAAGGATATAATATAAATTTTAGGGTTTGACATATAATTTTCAAAATGAAATTAGACTGGTATTTTCATATTCTACGTATTTGTTCTCTTTTTAACTTATACCACAAGCTCCTACAAGGGAGGTTTAAAAAGTGTCGTATGTATATATTATATACATATATAGATGCAGAGGTATGATCGGGTAATTATTGGCAAATAAAAGACGTCAACTACTTTATTAGTTTATTAAAATACGTTTCGCTTTTTTTATTCTTTAAAAGCATCCTCAGTTCTAAAACAATTTGTAGGTTTTTTGTGATTTTATTTTACCGATGGTTTTATTGCAATGTGTTCTTTAAGCTATTTTATGGATGAAAATATACTGGTTTAATAATGTTTAAAGTTGTAGTAATATGTTGTAGGTATAATACCAAAATAGGTATTAAGTACATATTTGAATATTTTGGATAAATTGTATAAGTGCATATGCATTTAGTAAAAGTACATATTTTCAGGTATACCGCAACATAAACAAATACAATAGCGAGTTGCACGATAGTTTGGTAAACGAGATGGCACGCGCCGTACAAGAGTTTAGTGGAACAAACCCACTTAGTAGACCACAGATACCAAAAATAAATTCTTCTAAGAAACTAGGAGCGCTGTTACAAATTGTGAACACTGAAGTCCTACCCAATTATATCGTGGAAGCCCATACATTAGAATATTTGCATATGCTGATTTACTGTGCAGCAACAGCAATGGCTAATGTTATGGGCATTAAGATCACAACACGACGGGGTAACAACATCGGAAGGACTGGTAACAGAATAGCACTCTGAGAAAAACGACTGCTGAGGAAGATTGAATTACTGCGTAGGGACATTGGACAAATAACAGAATACATAAGAGGAGTAAGAAGTAGAAAGATCATCAAGAGAGCTAAAGAAATATTGTTTAACACGCTAAGACACTCACGACATGATCCAGAAAACAACACACTTCAACAATATCTGGACACATTAAAACAAAACCTATCTATTTACTCAGGTGAGGAGATACAAAGTTAGTAACAACCGGAAATGTGACAATATACTTTTTGAGCAAGCAGAGAAGGTTTTCTATAGGAAACTTAATTCCACTGTAAAAAATGCAAATAAATCCTACCCAAGCCAAGAAGAAATTCATGAGTTTTGGGGAAACCAACTTTCGATGCCAGCTACTCATAACAACAATGCTGGATGGATTGAAGAAACGACGAACAACTGGCAACACTACAGTAATATTCCCTATGAATCTTTCACCGTTGACAAAGTCTGGAACATTATTAAAGAGCTTCATAACTGGAAATCTCCTGGACCAGACGGAGTTCAAAACTTCTGGCTAAAGAAGTTTTGGAGTGTACACGAGCTTTTAACAGTATTAATTAATCATGTTATTTTTAATCCGTAGGAAATACCACCATTTTTTACTCAGGGAACCACTTATCTAATACCGAAGGATCAAAATAACACCCAAGATCCAGCCAATTACCGCCCAGTTACTTGTCTTCCAACTTTGTTCAAATTGGTCACATCCTGTGTAGCCCAGCGTATCTGCCAACACTGTTCTCTAAATAATATCATAGAGCCTCAACAGAAGAGATGAGCTAAGGGTTCCATGGGCTGCAAAGAACAACTTATAATCGACTCAGTCATTTCCAACCAGGGGTACAAAAAAAAGGAACCTTTTCACCTCCTTCATCGACTACAAGAATGCCTTTGATTCAGAACCGCATGAATGGCTTATAGATATATTGAATATAAATATAAATATAAATATATATATATATATAGATATATATATATATATATATATATATATATATATATATATATATATATATATATATATATAAAGTCGATGATGATATAGTGACCTTTTTAAAGCATATAATGATGGAGTGGAAGACTAAAATTCACCTTCAAATACCCAGTGAAAACAACATCGAAACTGAAGATATCCTAATTAACCGGGGCCTTTTCCAGGGGGACTTGTTGAGTCCTCTTTGGTTCTGTTTAGCGATGAACCCACTATCTCAGCTACTGAATTCCACTGACTCAGGTTTTAGCATTGACAATAACAATACTGTTGTGGCGAAGCTTAATCATTTGTTGTATATGGATGATTTGAAATTAATAGCTTCCACTTGAAACCACTTATATCAGATTCTAAAAACTATAGAAAATTTTTCAAATGATATTAGTATGCATTTTGGACTAGACAAGTGCCTTATACTAAAATATAGTCAGAGGAAAGGTTCATCCCGAAGGTTTCGATATGCAAGATGGCTAAAACATTGAGACAATGGGTGAAAATGATATTTACAAATATCTCGGAGTAATAAAAGCGCGGAAAATTGACCATAAATAAATGAAAACTGAACTAACTTCGGAATTCGTGCGAAGAGTAAGACTAAACTAAATCGGTCATATCTTAATAGTAAAAATTTGTGTATGGCATTAAATACATACGCCTGTTTCGCGCTAAGCTACTCATTTGGTATTATAAAGTGGTCAAAAACGGATATAGAGGGTCTTCAGCGGAAAGTAAGAACACTTCTCACAAAGGCGCAAAAACATCATCAACGCAGTGCAGTAGAGAGAACAACATTGCCACGGTATCAAGGGGGAAGAGGACTTATGGATATAGGTGAGCAATTGAATAAACAAATATTGCTAATTTAAGAACTTATTTTCAGGTTCAGGCTAAGACATCTACTTTACATCGAGTAATCTGCGCAGTAGATGTACAACGCCACTTAAACTGAGGGAACAAGAAATGCGTATAAACCATCTAACTAAGCAAATAAAAATACGCACCTGGATGAGTAAACCTCTGAATGGGCGACATCTCAATGAGATCAGCCTAGAATATGTCGACAATACAGCGTCGAACTATTGGTTGACATTAGGAAAGATGTTTCCCGAGACTGAGGGTTTCCTACTTGCTATTCAGGATCAGGTTATTCCAACAAAAAATTACCTAAAATATATTGATAAAGATCCTCAAGTCCAAAATGACAAATGCCGATATGGATATCAAGCCCAAGAAACCATCCAACATCTTACCGGTGGTTACCAGGCATTTGTCGGTACTGATTATAAAGGACGCCATGACTTAGTAGGAAAGATTATCCACCAAGAATTAGCTGACAAGCTGGGACTTCTCCAAACCGAGCATCTTCCTCATTATCATTGCGTCCCTGACAGAATGCTTGAAAATGACAACTACAAGATATACTGGGACCGCACTGTGCTCACAGACCAACCAGTGGCGCATAATAGACCGAATCTCATACTAGTTAATAAACTTACTAGGAAAACAACACATACTTTATATGCATACAAAGACTTAATGAAAAGTAAGTTACTGAATCGTGAGTCTAAGCTGAGAATCTACAAAACAGTAATTAGACCAGTGGTCACATATGGATGTGAAACGTGGACCCTCTCAACCACTAATGAAAATCAACTGAGAATATTTGAGCGCAAAATACTAAGGAAGATATTTGGACAAACCCAATGCAGCGATAGTTCGTGGAGAATTAAAATGAACCACGAGCTGGATGAACTAATGCAGAGCGCAGATATTGTCAGATTTGTAAAATCACAAAGACTAAACTGGATTGGTCACCTAGAAAGAATGCCAGATAATCGAGCTGTAAAAGTAGTCCAGAGATGGAAGCCCCAAGGAAACAGAACAAGAGGAAGGCCCCGTAAAAGATGGATAGACGACGTAGAGAGGGATCTTAAAACCATGAACATCAGGCAGTGGCGAAGGAAAGTATCCGACAGGGCAGAATGAAAGAACATTGTTAAGCAGGCCAAGACTCACAAAGGGTTATAGCGCCATTAGAAAAAGAACAAGAAGAGGAAAACAACACTTATTGATGTGGCGATACCCAACACCAATAATTGACGTGTTAAATACAATGAAAAGATCGCCAAGTACAGAGATCTAGAAATACAAATCAGGAGACAATAAAGAATGGAAAGTACCCAGACAGTACCCATTATTCTATCTACTACTGGTGTTATTCCCAAAAACCTCCTAGAGAGCATAAAACTTCTTCTTCAAGTACCATCTTCGTTCCAAAGGTTGGCGATCATCAGGGCTATACGTATTTTCCAAACTGCTGACCGAAATAATTCGTTGCTGCTACAGCTATACCATTCCCGTAGATTCTTTAGCCAGGAGTTTCGTCTTCTTCCTATGGACCGTTTTCCTGCTATTCTCCCTTGCATAATTATTCGAACATAAAACAGCTGGGTCTAAATGAACATCTCTATATGGCCATACAGAAAGCTGTAGTCCTCGCGACGTCCAGATGTGTATGAAAACTTTTGGGAGATACTCCAACATACCAAGTCACCTAGGGCTCGATAACACAGAAAGAGTCCCAACAGAGCTCAATCCTTTTGATACCGTAGGTATCTGGGATGAGTGAGTTTTCCCCTTAGAGGGATTGTAAGCCCTATGGCTAAATCTGGATAAAATAAATTAAATACCTTTAATACAAGTATTACTCCGTTCCTTATTTATAAGAATTAAATGCATAAAAAAATAAAAAGCATATTTTAGTGCATATTTCAAATGTTTTTACACATTTTAGGATTTTTTAAGTGCATATTTCACGAGATCTATTTTAGATGTTAGAAATATAAAGTCTTCTACTCACAATCCGTATATAGACTCTTCAATAAACTAAGGCTAAAATAAATAATGTATATAAACAAAATGTGTATATAAAACACACAATTAATTGAGTAGTACAGAGAACGTAATCAATACTCCGTCAATCATGACGGGTAGATAAAATAAAATAGAATAGAAATATGTACGTGTGTCTTAAATTTATATAAGATATTAAGATTTTACAGACCAGCTTCACTCTGATGTTTACTGTGTAAGTCATTTTTAATAAAATTATATAAGGTAAATGAATAAAAATGAATGAAAATATTTACATATCAGTACAATTGTGATCTGCATATCCAATGTAACGTGATAATGTTATCTTTGTAATATATTTTAGTAAGTTGTTCTTGCATAAACTCTGCCTTTCAGGTACCTTTGGGACAAAAATCTACACAAACATACAACACAAGTATGAGAGATATTAAAAGTTTCACATTAAAATGTACGTCGTTACCCTTTATTTGGTCTGACAGTGTTAAAATTAAAAAATATAAAATGAAAGTTTTCTAAAAACCTTGTTTAAGTACCATGTTGTTTTATATTATCGGTTTAATGACAGGACTTTCAAGTCTAAATGTCATATGTAGTGCATGTGCGTGTGTGCGTGCGTGCGTGCGTGCGTGCTTGCGAGCATGCGTGCGTGCGTGCGTTCGTGCGTTCCTGTGTGTGTGCGTGTGTGTGTGTGTGTGTGTGTGTGTGTGTGTGTGTGTGTGTGTGTGTGTGTGTGTGCATGTGTGTGTATTGTGGAAATACTGTTTATTAGTTTATATTCAAATTGTGTGATTTATTTATTTATGTGTGTTATATAGTATTTAGTTATAGTTATAATTTATTGTTAGTGTTAGGTTGTGTGAATATATGCTTAATAGTATCTAGTATACCCTAAGTATGTTTCATGCCGTCGCCGAAACTCTCAAAATTTAAAATCTTAAATCACCCAGCTGTGAACGTTTTAATGCAAGCATGTTGAGTCCTCTAAGTATAAGCTGAAATTATCAAGTTACGTGAATACAGCCATAATCCAATAAAAAATAAAAAAGATATTAGTTATTGATTTAGAATATTTGGTTAAGTCTATAAGATAGATGGTCACATCTTACGACACATGGATTTTCATTTTTTTACAAATAGTTTTAGGAGGAAGTGCAATCGTAGTGGAAAAATGGGAGCAAACTGGGTTTTTAAGAAGTGCGTCTTTAGGAGGATGTCTAAAGATGGAAATTGAAAAGACAAGACGACAAGATAATCAAACAAAACAACACAATATACATGCAAGTCCACATTGCAACATCATGCTGCATTCTTCTTCTGGATCATTAATCTAACAAATATATATTTTAGATACTTACGTGTACTTTTACAACTTTTGTATTAACCCAATAACTGCATGTTATAGTACATTGTTTTATTTTTTATTTTTCAGTTTTCTTGTGGATCTGTGTCAAACCAAATAAGCGAAAACGTTGTGCATTTTGATGCGAAACTTTAAATATTTTTATATTTGTATTGTATGTTTGTGATTTATTTAATTTAAATTTAAAACACACGTACATATTTCTATTCTATTTTATTTTATCAACTCTTCCTGATTGACTGACTATTGATTAAGTCCTCTGTACTGCTCAAATAATTGTTTGTTTGGTTTGTTATGTACACATATGTTTATATACACTAGGTATTTAAGCCTTGATTTCTTGAGGGTCTGAAGGTGCTGTAAAAGTTTGTAAACAGCGAAACCGGTAGCCCATTTTTTTAACTTTAATAACGGATTGTCAGACTGTTAATTATTTCTCGGCCTATTCTTACTCCTTCTTGTCCATCATATGAAGGCTCACTAAAGATTTCTTCGGAGTAGGTGTTGAAAACACCAGATAACCAAATGCAGTATTGTCGTAGTCTACTATTGATGGATACTTTGTAAGGATGACTGTTCTTAATTTAGATAGGAGCCACTTAATAGTAGTACAGATATTTTAGCAATCTTATATCGCAGTAGTTCAGTTCTGCTGCTTGTAGTGAATTGTCAATATGATGTTGTTTACTCTATATATTTCGTTTCCCGCCGTTAGACAAGGTTAAGATGCTTCTCGTTCCGCCACTCTATCGCCTCTTCTGCTCAACATCCTGTTATTGTGACTTACTATGTTAACGGTAAGCAACTGCATTGGTCTTTAAGCTAAACTAAGTAATAGTAGCCAGATATAGCTAAAATTATACTGATAGGTAATCCCCTGTTTATTTCACCAACGACTTCGGGTGGACAAGTTGGTAAGTGGTAGGGCGCTCTACTGTCCTGGGGCTGAGAAATTGGTTTCAAGGATGAATGGATCAAGTAAATGGTCAACGGAATAACAATACAGAAGGTGAAGGGAAACCGGTGCATTAAAGATCCAATTGGACATCTCTAATAAAATCATGGCGAATAATTGGCATAAACCTTATTGGTGAAGTCACTGATTTCCAAATATAAAAATGAACATACTTGATGGCTTCGTCCGATATAAATAGCCATAAGAGCTACAATACCAAATAAATTTATTATTTGGTTTGTATAAATCAGGGAATATTTTAAATATCCCTACACACTAAATCTATAAACATTTTCAGGTGACCTGATTTATTAATATTAACTTTCAGTCCCATTTTAGAGCTTTCCCGAATCAGTCTTTTTGCTATATTTAATAGATTTGAGGACCATGCGTATAGACATCTTTTATAAAAATCTAAAAAAATATTACATGTTTAAAAACTCTTGAAACTGCAAACTGTAAACTAAACTGCAAAATATAAAGTATCGGTATTATCCATGTATATTAATCTCTTTTACATCCATTGCATCTTCCAAAAAAGGAGAAAATTCATTGTTAAAAAAATGGAGGTATATTAATTTTATTGTTTAATCACTTGGAAACATGGTATTCATAATTAATTGTTAATTTCCCAAATATGCATATTGGCTAAACAGAACAGACATTAATTAGGTAAGAACCATGTTAAAACTGATTAACCTATCAAGCAATATTTATGGTACCATTTCTAAATTTTCATCAATAACTTGAAAAATTGGATCACAAAGTTAAAGGTTGTTTAATATTATTCCTAGATTTATGAAAGTTCCAGTTTTTTGGAAACGAATATTCACTATAGCGAATTCTTAATGAACAGTTATTTTGACAATGCTACCCATACGTTTAGACTCATTGGCGTTTCTATTTTCCTTTATTATTAAAGAAAGTGAAAAAGAACAATGTGTATTAGGCCCAGCAATAAACTGCAGCAAATTCTAGTTACCAATAATACAAAAAAAGATAGCAACAAGAATATACTAATATTAATTAATTAGTAGGTTGTGACGGGTAGCTATTTTGGACAGCAGACTCAGTAACACACAGGTTTAAATTAAATAAAAATATATTCGAAATAAATGAATAACAAAATAAAATTAGATCCTAGGTAATACATACAATAAAAATTAATTTCCTACTGTTTAATACCTCCTAAAAATAAAATGCAATTAATGATATAAAATTTAAACGGCAAAATTACGCTGTGTTAATACACTTACACATAGGACACAGACGGTAGCGAACAGGCCAAAGAAATAGTTATAAAGCGGGCCAAGCAACACTCGGCCCGGCAAGGAACGGACGGTGCCCAATCAGTACTTGGACACAGAAAAGAATAGGTATGAATATTTCAAGACCGGGTACGGAACTGCCACAAGATCAATACCCTAGTAGAAGCGGTTGGCCTTTAGTTAATACCCTAAGACCAGTTGAGTTGTCAGATCAACACTTCGACAAAACTGGCAGTTGCTCTTTTATACGATCGAAGGCTTTCCATCTCCTCTAGCGCATATCGATGGGGGAGGAACTTCTGGTAGAGATGCGTGACTACGAAGCGCTGACTGTATCGAGGCGATGCAAATCGTTATAACGTTAGAAATACATCATCTAAAATTAACCACATAATTACACGAAGAATCTGAATTTAATATCAATCAACTCATAAACACAGCGATTTGCCTACAAGCCAGGCCAAGTAAGTCACCTGTCAAATTTACTGAAACAATGCACCAATTAACAAACAACTACAGTTTACCTTGGTATTGTAGAAAGGTTAAATTAGAAACATAATAAACAGTAAACGGCTGTCCTATATTATTTAAAGACTTATTCCAAACTGAAGTTTAATTAGAATAAATATATTTTATTTTATTAGTTTAGGATACCGTGACGTAACCATTAATTTTAAATAGTTGAGACCTCGTTTGTTGCTAAAAATTCAATACCCTGTACTTTAATCACGACGAACTTTGTTAGACAAAAATTTTATACCTGAAATTAACTGACTAATTACATTTAACAATATTATTTTGGAATCACTGTGTAGAATACTTTATATAGAAACATTGAGAGAAGTTAAAACATGTTTAATATGTAGGAGAAAAGTATAAAGTTAATCAAATCTAATTTATTTTTGGGGTATAAAATACATCATTACAAACAATGTGACCAGACAGTTCTATTCTGTACCTAATTAAGGAAAATTTGAAATCATTTTGATCTCATATATAATTGAACCCAAAACTTTTTACGACCTATATCCACTTCAATAAATTTCGCTAAAACTTTAATTCGGAGAAACTTGGCAAAGATCAGAAAATATGCGATCACCAAATTTTACTTTAATGGACTTCTAGTAGATTATTGTTATGGATGAAGTAAGCTAATAATTTTAATGATTTATTTAAATTTTCATTTAAATTCCACTGTAGAAAGCAATTAAAAATTTCTAAAAAGTTTGTATAACTTATGTTGAATGAAGTATAGTCACTTTTTACTTTTATTTAGTCAGCACGTTCGCTAAATGTCAAACACAATATTAGATAAAATCCTAGAGAAACTAAAAGTAATGAAAAACTTCCGTAAACTAGTCAACGAAAAGTTGGATAATATATAGTCAGACCTGAGAAAATTCTCCACGGATAATAAACAGTTGAAGATGTAAAATAAGATAACGAGAGAACAAATTAATTGAAGTCCAAATGGAACGAAGATAAATGCTAAAAAACAATAGAAGAATGAACCAAACCACATGGAATAGAAAAAAATCAAAAAGAAGATCGTGGACAACTTAAAAGCAAAATACAATCATTATTGCAAAAACTAAGAATTCATATATATCCAGAATAGGAAATGGTAGACATTAAAAGAATAGGAAAAGACGACGGTCAAAAATGAAACACATACCGAGTAAAAAAAAAGTGAAAGTAAGAGAACAGATGTACGAAAGCGTGCAAATATCTCAAAGGAACCAAAAAAACATAAGTAAAGACTTCTTAAAGCAATTAATCTTTAAAAAAAAAAACAACTCGCTAAGCATATTAAAAAGTAAGACAAGAAGGATATCTGGCACAACTAAGGTACACTATACCGTAAATGGGGAAATATATTTGCTCGTCTCACTTCAATTCTATGTAAATGAATTATTGTAAGGATTTAAAGAGATAAAAGGAAAAAAGAATGAGACAAGGAAGATTGCTAAACAGCCACAACAGAAAAAAATATAGCCCGAAACACAAGGCTACAAACAAGAAAAATGGACCGATAAATTTATACAAGGGGAGGAAGTAAATAGCAAATATATAGTTAAGTTCTTTAAATAGAAAAAATCATAAAACAAAAAAATCAACAGTTAAGATTGACACTAAAATATGGAAAAAGCATTTCGAAAAGCTATTTGAGGCTAGATAAAGCAATCACGAATATATTGAAAAAAACAAAGACAGATTTTGGAAAAAGAGCTAAACTACAACAAAAGATGCATATCGGAGATGATTCACATAAAAAGATCTAAGTTCTATCAATAGTGAGACTGATATTAAAAATCTTTCCCATATATATCATAAATTGAGTTTTTTTAATGAACCATTAACATATATTTTAAATATGCCCCGACTCGTATTTTAAAGTAAGTTGTCAAGTTTATAACGTATGAAAATAAAATAATTTCTTAAATACATAAAGATGTATAAAGTTGAAGCAAAGATACAACTTTTCGAAATATGGGTGTATTTAAAACTGTCCCAAATGTACTAATCTTGGTGAATCACGTGTTCGTCAAATAAGTAAACAAAGTTTAAATAAAGCAATGAATGTGTTTGACACTGTTGAAGCTAGTCAACCGCGTTCAAGTAGGGAAATTGCTGAAGAACTAAACTTAAGTCAAAGTACTGTTCGAGATATTTTAAACATAAATGAATATCGGAGCTATAGAGTTCAAACCACTAAAGACAATTTTTCTCAGGACAATAAAAAAAAAATGAAATTATGTGAGGAGATAATGTAAAAGCAATATGATGATTTCTCAATCGCATTATTGCTACAAGCGGTACAATCAAGTGACCTGCAAGATCAGCAGATTGGTCCCCAAATTATTTTTTAAGGATTTCTTAAATAAAATATTTATCGGCACAGTTTTGGATGTGCCGAAAATTTAATGGAGTAACTCTCTTCCCCACTGAAATGGAATGTGGGCTTTCCCTACTTTTATACGTGGTAAAAGAGGCAACCTATTTGCGTGGAAATAGTTTGGAATCTAGCAGTCCACTCAAGTATTTGATTTTTATAATATAAAATATAAAAAATTTATAATATTTTTTAAAAACCTTTTTTTGATGTTAGGTATATGCTCCGTTTTTTTCGCTGAAATATATCGCTATATATATATATATATATATATATATATATATATATATATATATATATATATATATATATATATATATATATATCTAGAAAATTATTATTAAACTTAGTTTTACGGTAGAACCTCATGAAATTGAATATACAGACCATCAGGGTCTCCGCGGTCTTAGTCTTTTGAGCCGTTATGTCATTTTAATCATTGTTAACTGTTCACTGCATAACTAGGTAGGCTTGATGATATTTCTTCTATAAATAATACTCTTGGCAATATTTATAATAATTATTATAGTTACTATTGTTATCTGGACTATTAAAGATATACAAAATATTCAGCGAAAAATACAAACACAAAGGCACAAAACCATCATCCTTATAGTGAACTAGAAATAACGACGTTACTGCGGTATATAGTAGGTAGGTAGAACTAATTATCGTAAGTAGGCTGAGACATCTAATTTTCATCTTGCGATTTGTGCAGTAGATGACACAACACTGCTTGAACTTGGGGAACCAGAAGTGCGCATAAGTCACCTTTCTAAGGACGAAAAAAAAAACGCACCTGGATGAGTAAATCTCTATTAGACCTTGCAGAAAGCTGTTCTAATCTCGACGTTAAGATGTGTATGAAAATTTTTGGGAGATACTCCATCATATCAAGTTACCTAGGGGTCCACAATACAACAAGAGCTTCACCAGAGCTTAATCATTTTGATACTGTAGTTATCTGGGATGAGTAAATTTTTCCCTTAGAGGGCGTGAGAACTGTATGGCTTAAATCGTTACATTTATACTAACTACCGAAACCTTTCCGAACATTAAAGGTACACTTTAAAGCTGAAGAATTAGTACTAGCAGAGGAAGTAACAGCAGTGATCTTAAAGAAACAAAGAAAATCCGCTTTATAAAATTATATCCCTGTAGAAGTGAGTGGGGTTGAAAAATGTGTTAGCTGGTTTGTTAAGAGAGTCACAGATAACTAAGTGGACAGGCGGTCGAATCACGTTCAATTTACTGTGAAATATCTAGCAGATAATAGTTCAGAAGATGGCCATACAAAAAGGACTGACGTAGTAGTTTATTATTATAAATGAATCTGATAAATAAACTGGAATACACCGGTGTATCGACCTATGGCTGAACAATTCGGCAAGAGATGAGGGCTTGCTGCTAGATTATTTATTTATTTAGCTTATGGCTACATCACAGGTTCATATATATACATATATATATATATATATATATATATATATATATATATATATATATATATATAAATTATATAAATTATAAACAACAGTAAATACAAAAATATTATTCTACAAACAAACATCTAGATTATAAATATATTCGATTGACTCTTTTGTAGCAGCCAGGAAATCCGAAGAGTTGCTGTTATAGGATCTAGTCGGGCATTCCTCTACCATGTGTTTTACTGTTTGCCTTTCGGCGCCGCAGTCGCAATTTGGTGATTGTATTTTTCCCCATCTAAAAAGTGAGTCGGAACATCTGCCACAGTTCGTCCTTATTCTATTGAGTGTGGTCCAAATTCGTCTCGGTTGGTTGAAGCCCTCAGGTTTGCTTGTAATACATGGCATGTTCAAGTTAGCTGGTGCAGCGTTATTCTCCCATTGTTCTCTCTACCGTTCAGTTACATTAAAGTTTTGATCTACTAGCCTTTTTGCTGTTTTTAGAGGCGGGTGTCTTGAACGGAGCCTATTTATGTCTCTGGCGGAAGTTCCGACATGGGAGCGGAGCTCAGGATCAGTATTGATTTTTGTAAATTCTCTGACAAGGGCATGTTCCCGGCGGATGGGTGGTGGAGCTATATGACTCACAGCTGGTAACCAGTAAGTGGGCGTGGCCTTGATTGTGGCCGATATAGTTTGGATGGCTTGGTTGAGTTGGACATCAACACAGTGAGTATGTGGACTGTTTATCCATACTGGTGCACAGTTTTCCGCTACGGGGTATACCAGTCCTAATGCTGTCGATCTAAGTGTGGGTGCTGAGGAGCCCCATGTAGTGCCGCAGAGCTTTTGCAGGATGTTGTTACGAGTTCGGAGTTTTGCAGCAGTCTTAGTAAGATGCTCTTAAAAGTTTGGCGTTCTGTCAAGTGTAACACCTAAGTATTTTGGGTGTTTATTATAGTTAAGGAGTCTATCCTCAAAATGGATTTGAGGTTGATAGTTGGCCATCTTGTTGTTCAAATGGAAGTAGGACACTTCTGTCTTAGTTGGATTGGGTTGAAATCTCCATTTGCGGAAATAATTTCCTAGGGCATTTAAATCGTTTGTTAGAATGCGTTTAGTGACCTCGAATTCTTTATGACTTGCGGCAAGCGTCCAGTCGTCTGCGTATTCAAACTTTTTTAATGTGGTTTCTGGCATGTCTGCTATGTAGAGGCTGAAAAGCATGGGAGCCAGCTCGGATCCTTGTGGAAGTCCATTATTCAGTTTTCTTTGGGTACTAGTCTTGTTTCCCAATATAACCTTAAAACATCTATTGGATAGCTTGGCGTTAATAACCTCAGTGGTCTTTCTGCATGGGATTATTCGCATTAATTTATATATTGCCCCTTCTCGCCACACAGTGTTGTAAGCAGCAGATAGATCGATGAAGACAGCGGTTGTTTTTAATTGCGTTTGAAAGTTTGATTCCACATAATTGGCCAGGGCGAGTACCTGGTCTGTGCAGCTGCGGTTTGGCCGAAATCCTGCCTGTTCCACTGGTAAGTGTTGGAATATGGTTTTGCTGATTCTATTATAGAACAATTTTGTCTTTCGAACAATTTGTACACCATACTTAAGAGTGCGATGGGGCGGTAGTTTTTCGGTGAATTATTACTTTTCCCTGGTTTTAAAATGGCGACGATTTTTGCATTTTTGAGTTGGTGGGGGTTGTTTTCCGTTTGAAGGATGTCAGAAAAGAATTCTGCGAGCCATTGCCTAGTGAATCTGCCTCTATGTTTGAGGAACTCAGCGTGAATGGCGTCGAAACCCGGCGCTTTTCCTGTTTTCATTTCATTTAGGGCTTGCGATATTTCTTCATGCGTAAATTAGCTGGAATATTCTGTTGAGTGTGCAAGACTAGATTTTATGGTTTTGAGGTCTTTTTTAACTTTAATTGTATGTAAACGATTTTAAGGTGCCCTAGAGGTTGACACTATGTGCGTAGCTATTTGGTCTGGAGTTACTAGGTTGGTTTGGCGAACGGGTGGGTTGCTACTTCCGAGTTTCCGCAGTAGGGACCAAGCTTGCTGCTTGATGTTATTTCTTCATAGATCTTTCTGGAAAGAGCAGGTATAAAAATCGAAATATAGACGGATAGAGGAGAACTAAAAGGATTATAAATATCTCATATAAAAGTAGGATTGCCTGTGGTCTCATCACTAAGAGTTTCTTTATTCTCATTGATTTTACTGAGATAGCTCTTGGGGTACACCCAAGATAATATTACATGGTGTTGAGAGAATATTAAATTGGAATACAAATTTGATAATGGAGACAGACTTGAAGAAAAAGGTCTAAAGTTAATACGACAAAACATAGTATCTTGATTGGTTACAGAAACATGAACTTTTGGATGAGGAATTGATTTCAAAAGTAAACGTTTTAGATACCAATTGGTCAGTATTAGAAAGAAGGAGAGTATCAACGAGAGGATAATTAAAATGCATATAGACATATACGGTAAAGAAACAGTGATACTCGGAGTATATGCACCAACAGACGATTCTCCGAGAAGAGTAAATAAAGAAAATTTCACGGAACAACTTTAACACAAAATAGAGCTAATCAAAAAGAACGTGGAGATAATTATAACAGGAGACCTTAACGGTAGAGCCGGAAGGAAAGAAAATGATAAAGTAGTGGATTTAGAGAGGATGAACAAAACGATAACGGAAAATGTCTGATTGAATTATGCGAACTCGGAAAGTTTGAATTTGTATCAGCCCAAGTGTCTGATGAGGCTGCGATAGGTCAAAATGAGTCATAACACTTTATTGATACCGATTCGAACAAGGGAAGTTTAACGAATTTGTCCTCCTAGGCCATATATTTGGCCATTTAAATCAACAAAGCGATATCAGCTTTTGCTGGAAGATTTATTCTTTTACACATATTTATATGTATATATATATATATATATATATATATATATATATATGTATATATATATATATATATATATATATATATATATATATATATATATATATATATATATATATGACACAATAGTTTGGCACCAATTGGTGATAGAAGTGATATTGTAGGTTAACATCGATAATTAACATTTACCGTCGAACCTTATTCAGTGAGTAATTATCCAATATAAAGATTACTGGTAGGAATCAAAGAGTATGGCCAAAGAAGATATTGTAGAAGATGGATATGTGTGACATGTCTGTAAAATCGGACTAACATTGGAGTTGACCAAGAAAAACGATAGTATAAATAAATCTATTTACAGAAGCAGATGTTGCCTAACGATAAAAACAAACGAATAATGATACCTGTTGTACAAGTGTCGTTGTTTCCATACAAAAGAATAAGAAGATGCAAGATTTAATTAATTTAACGCTAAATAGTCGATATGTTAGGGTTAAACAATCTAGCGAACATCCTACTAAACAACTGTAGAGAATCTCATCAAAACCTGTAAGAATGAACAGGCCAAATTAGTAAATTAATATCAAGAACTAATGAAACAAAAGTTAAACGAATTGTTTTGAAAAATATTTATTTAAAATTATAACTTTGTTTATTATTGTATATTCGCTTATTATAAGTTTAAAGTAAACCGTTAAGTAAATTATACGCACGAGTAATGCGCTTAAAGAACAATAGGTTTAATTTTGATAAAGCTTTTTCGATTGATTATTATGGTTTACGTGTTATTATATTAATAATTTATTGACATGCGATTTGCAATGTTAGTTTATTAATCTAATTTAGTGTACATGATAATTTCAATAGTTATTTCGTGTAGATTTGTTTTATTAATCAGTTTGTATAAATGAATAATTTAATAATTAATTATATTGTAGTAATCATTATATCAAGTAAACTTTAAATATTAGGGTAATACATACAATGTTACAATGTTAATATAGTTTTCTTCTTTTATTTTAATTCTTTATCCTAAATAATTACGTTCTTAGCTCAGCGTGTTTGGGATATTCTGACAACAGTGCGATTTCCTTTTCTTAGTTTAAAAATTTCTCCAATTCTAAATATAATGAACTTTTTGTTTTTAAGTTTTTTTTTTTCTTCACTTTTCAAATGTAGACTAGAGTCTCTTTTGTCTTTAAAGTTTAGGTGCTTTTCTACCTGTTTATAGATATTTCTATATGCCCTCGTTCCTCTTGTTTGTAGGGTAAACCTATACTGGACCTCTTCTTGAGCGAAATTTCCCTACGCATTTTAATTTCTTAATTTCTTTATTCACAATCTGTCGAGTCTTCCGCAACCTTTAAATAGCATTACTTTATAACATTATTTTATAACATCATATTCAGACAGGCCACAAAATAGATTTCGAAAAAGCAAAAACCATCGCTTGCATCCGCTCATTAAAAGCGAGGATCATTCGTGAAGCTATCGAAATCGAAAAACGGCCTAACAGCTTGAACACGCGCGATGACGCGAAACGATTGCCGGCAACATGGCGACCCCTGCTTCAGCGACCTCCCGCCCACACCGCTCAGGCCACGTCAGTTCAGACCACGTCAGCGCATACCGTTCCCGCGCATACAGCGAGTATAAAAGCAGCCACACAGGGTAAGACCGGTTGTCACTCCACACTGAGGAGTAGGCAGATTGAGACCTCAGTGCCGAGAGACAGTTCTTGCAATATAGAACACGATACTGGTACGTCTCGAGTGAGGGGAGTAGGCAGATTGAGACCCCGAACCGTATCACTCTTGATAATGGCTCCAAAATGGGTGCCGAACGTCGAGTTTTAAATTCTCAACGCGGTTCTTCCCGAGAACTCAGTAATTTTCATTTATCTGACCGCGGAAACTTATCCGAACATATATATATATATATATATATATATATATATATATATATATATATATATATATATATATATGTTTATATATATATATATATATATATATATAAACCGTCTTTAGCTGTGAATAGCTAAACCGCCAAAACGAAACTTAACACACGAGGAAAAAGAGGCATTGAATTCATTGCTTCCTGGAGACTTCAACGCAAAAGTTGGAGAAGGAGCTGTAGATCACGTAGTTGGAAAATATGGTCTTGGTCAGAGAAACGACAGAGGGGACAGATTGATACAGTACTGTCAAGACAAAGATCTAGTCATAACGAATACTTGGTATAAGTTACCACCCAGAAGGCTTTACACATGGAAGTCGCCTTTAGACTGACATCAGGGCATTATAAGGAACCAAATAGATTATGTGACAATTAATAGAAGGTACAGGAATGCTATTACTAAGGTATCTGCATTACCTGGAGCAGACATAGGATCCGACCACAATCCCTTAGTAGCAAATATCAAACTGAGGCTCGCTACAGCTAAAAGAAAACACCAGAAGGCATCAGTAAACATTAGAAAACTCAAAAACAATGAAACAAATGAAGCGTACACAGAGGAAATAAACAATAGGTTCTCTAATATGGCAACTGAGAATGATGTTGAAAAGTCATGGACCACCATAAAAGAATCATTTGATGAGTTGAACAACACTTTTCTACTCGAGAGTAAAACAACTACCAAGAATGAGTGGATGACAGAAGAAATATTAGAGATGATGGAACAATGCAGGCAGTGTAAGATCAGGCAGGACGAAGTAGGGTACCGAAATATACACAGTCAAATTGGTAAAGAAATTATAGCGGCGAAGGAGATCTGGATGACTACACTTTGCGCCGAGGCTGAAAGCCTATATAAACTCGGCGACAGCTTCAATCTTCACAAGAAAATTAAGGAAATTGCTGGTGTCTTCAAGAAAAAACAAGTCACTGGTATACATAATGACCAAAATGAATTAATAACGGACCCTAGCGATATACTTAATACTTGGAAAATGTATACAGCCAATTTGTTCAATGATGACAGAACACAAAAACCACCACAACTGGGAGACCATTTGTATGGCCCAAGTATTTTGAAAGCTGAAGTTGTACACGCTATCAAACTATTAAAAAGTAACAAAACCCCAGGACCAGATGATATGTACGCAGAAACAATCAAGTTACTTAATGAAGAAAACCTAGACATTATTGTCAAGCTCTTTAACGACATCTACGATACGGGCCAGATTCCAAAAGATTGGCTTCGATCTACATTTATCGCCCTACCAAAAACACCACGCGCGAACTTCTGCAAGGACCACCGACTAATAAGCCTAATGAGTCACTTTTTGAAACTTTTCCTGAGAATACTTCACACTAGATTGTTTAAGAAATGTCAAGAGGTCAGTGGATGGAGTCAGTTTGGTTTCAAAAATGGACTTGGCACGAGAGAAGCGATCTTTAGTATGCAAACATTGATACAGAATTGTTTAGATCAAAGAAAGGATGTTTTTATCTGTTTCATCGATTACGAGAAAGCATTCGATAATGTAATACATGAATTGATGATAAAATACCTACAAGAGTTGGGATTGGATGCAAAGGATTTAAGAATCATTGCCAATCTGTATTGGAATCAGACAGCAACAGTATGTCTTCAAAATTCCAACGAAACAGAAGATTTCTCCATTAAAAAAGGAGTAAGGCAAGGTTGTATACTGTCTCCAATGCTGTTTAATTTATACGTAGAAAAATCCTTCGCAGAAGCAGTGGAAGACTCTAATAAGGGTATTAAAGTTAACGGCATATTTATTAATAACATCAGGTATGCCGATGATACAGCCATAGTGGCAGATAACATCGAAGATCTTCAATGCCTTTTGAATGATCTAACTCTTGCAAGTGAAGCTCGGGGTTTGAAAATAAATATCAAGAAGACAAAATCAATGATTATAAGTAGAAATGATTACCCCAACGCAAAGATATATGTCTCTGGAGAAGAAATCGAACAAGTCAGGCAATTCAAATACTTGGGATGTTTGCTGAATGAGGGTTGGGACCCCGAGAATGAAATAAAGAGCAGAGTTGAACAAGCCAGAAATGCTTTTTTGAGGCTTCGTAAGTTTCTGACTGATCGCAAATCAGAGCTGTAAAAGATACTTTTTAAAAGTATCTAGATACTTTTAAGATACTTGAGGCAAAAAGTATCTTAAGATACTAAGTATCTAAGATACTTTTTTGTGAAAGTATCTAAAGATACAAAATACCGGAAAAGTATTTAGAGTAAAAATATCTTAGATACTTTCAAGTATCTAAGATACTTTTGAGTATCTAAGATACTTTTAAGTATCTAAGATACTTTTAAGTATCTAAGATACTTTTAAGTATGTAAGATACTTTTATGTATCAAAGATACTTAGATGCTTTTCTAGTATCTAAGATACTTAGATACTTTTGTAGTAACTAAGATACTTTTAGGGTATAATATAAAGGTACTCGGTACTTTACTGCTCTACAGTAGATTGTCGATACTTTTGTTTTAAAAACATCATTTTAACCCTTTAAATTATCATACAATTTTAGTTTAAGCCAGCAGGTACTTTGAAATGGTATACTTTGGGCTTTGGGGTAGATAAGAAATAAAAGACGTTAAGTTATTACAAACTAATAACTATGTATTGAAAACAAAAATCCAACATTAAATTTTCAAAACAATATAAAATAAACATAAATTCGTGTGTTAAAAACAGCATAAGATGCATTATGCATTAAAAACAGAACATTCAACATAATTCAATTTTTAAACACAATAGGATAGGATAAAAAAAAATAGTAACATTTTGGTAGCTAATAACTAGTTAGTATAACCACTAGCTTTTAGTAAAACTAAATTTTCAAAAGTATGATCAGACAGGGCATGACGTCGGGGTGAATTAATAAAAGTTGCAAAAGAAAACATTCTTTCAACAGCTGCAGAAGAAGGTAATGGCGTATTGAACCTTTTAAATAATTGTTCTATAATATTATATTTTTTTAACATTTGTATGCTGGTTTCAGAATCGGCCAAATATTGTTATAGTTGCAGCTCAGCTTGTCGTTTATAATCTAAATCAGTATAGTCAGTGTTTTCGTTTTGCGTTTGAAGATCGGAGTATTCGGAGTTAATATCAAATTCAAAGAAGTCGTTTTGCATTTTGTTACTTTTCATTACACTAGTAATGTTATTTGTACTTACATCAAATTGTTTTAATTGTTCCTCATTTTCCTTCATAATTTTTATAGCTTCTGTAATTACCAAATCCTTAATTTCACTAAGGTAATTTTCAATATTCCTCATTCCTCGAAATGCAGTAATCCAACGTGTTTTAAATAAAGGATTAGTAACTGCAGCAATTATTGCAGATTGGTTAGTCAACTTAAGAAGTTTTTCAAATTTGGAGTTTAAAGATACTGTCGGAGCGTTCAAAATAGGTTCCACATATTTAAACTTATTGGTTTTAAGCTTTTCAATTTCAACAAACAAGCTTACGATTGATGGTAGAAGGAAACCGTAGTACATATTTTGTTCGCCTTGAAGAATGTCAAGTGCCAAAGCAAACGGTTTTAGTATTTGGCATAATTCTGCTAAATAATTTATATCAGTATCTCTGAGCCGATCTTGTTTTGCAAAATTTAATTTTTCGTATAGAGATTCCAGTTTTTCTTTAGACTTAAGAATCTAGTTCAGAGCATCGAACATGGAATTCGAACGAGTCACACCCAACGAGATAAACGGATAATGCTGCGGGCCGGATGCAAAGAACAATACACATCGTCTCTGTATCACTATCTAAGATACTTTTTTGTATCTAAGATACTTTTTTGTATCTAAGATACTTTTTTGTATCTAAGATACTTTTAGTATCTAAAGATACTTTTAAAGATAAAAGATACTAGATACTTTTAAGAAGTATCTAAAGTAAAAGTAACTTTTAAATGAACCAAAAAGTATCTTAAATAAAAGTATCTAAGATACTTTTAGTATCTTAGATACTTTTTTTATCTTTTTACTAAAGATACTTTCAGCTCTGTCGCAAATTGGACTTCAACCTCCGATACAAGATGCTTAAGTGTTACGTGTGGCCTGTTCTCCTGTACGGAATGGAAGCATGGACGTTAAAGGCCAGTTCCATTAACAAACTTGAAGTGTTCGAAATGTGGTGCCTGCGTCGAATGCTCAGAATATCATGGACGGACAGGGTCAGAAATGAGGAAGTTCTCAGAAGAGCGGGCTTACAGGATAGGGAACTTTTTAATTATGTAAAAAGTAAGAAGACTGCATACTTGGGGCACATTATACAAGGAGAACGATACACTTTTCAGCAACTGATACTCGAAGGGAAAATAGAGGGTAGGAGAGGTCTCGGACGTAAAAAAATGTCATGGCTGCGCAATATTCGACAATGGACAGGAATCCACAGCTATGAAATGCTTCGCAATGCTGCTAAAAACAGAATTATTTAATCCAGAATATTTAACATCTCACCTGACAAGACGATGTACGGTGGACGCCTACGCAGAAATGCATGGCACCTTAAGAAGAAGAAGAAATTCATTGCGCAAAAATAAAGAAATCATTGTACTTCTAGCTGATAAAGGCAATGCTACGGTGGTTATGAATGTCATAAACTACGATCAAAAGATGAAAGATATTCTAGACGATCCATCATACGAGAAGATATCGACTGACCCGACAACATATCTAGAAAAAACAACAAAAGCAAAAATACAAACATCTAATATTAATAAAGAACATCATTTTCAACTTATTCCACGGGAAAAATCATCGAAATGTCCAAAACTGTACGGTCTACCAAAAGTTCACAAGGATGGATTACCACTACGACCAACAGTGAGCTCCATCGGATCACCGTTACAACCACTGGCAAGGTTCCTGGCTGAAAAGCTACAGCCTTACGCAGAAGAAGCTGATTCCTACGTTAAGAACGCAGGCCACTTCATCGAGCGTATAAAAGATGTTACTCTTGGGCCAGGACACTTGTTAGTAAGTTTCGATGTTGTTTCACTTTTCACCAACGTTCTCATCAATGAATCCTTGGAAATTATAAGCAGAAAATACCCAGTACCGCAAGATACCCTAAATTTGACGATGCACTGCTTAAACAACACATATTTTATATATGGTGATCAATGGTACAAACAAGTTGAAGGGGCACCGATGGGTTCACCGCTATCTCCCGTGATAGCAAATCTTTTTATGCAAGACATAGAGGAACGGGCAATAAGAACAGCAGAATATAAACCCAAACTATGGCTTAGATATGTGGACGACACTTTCATCATATGGACACATGGAGTAGACAAACTTACTGCATTTCTAGAATACATTAACAGTATCCATCCCAAGATCAAGTTTACGATGGAATTAGAAAGTAATCAACAACTACCTTTCCTAGACGTCTTAATAATAAAGAAAGAAAACGGCAACATTGGATATACAGTGTATCGAAAACCAACTCACACTGACAGATACCTACATGCAGATTCACACCACCATCCTGCACAATTGGATTCAGTCATAAAAACTCTGACTATAAGATCTGAACGACTAACAGACGAAGAACACAAGAAAGAAGAAATGCAGAAAGTTACAAAAGCGTTAAAAAACAACGGCTTTTCCACACACAGAATCGAAAAGGCACGAAGACCACAAAAAACAACAAAAGAAATAAAAAAAGACGAAAAACCGATTGCCAAAACCACTCTACCGTATATTAAAGGCACAACAGAGAAGATAAGCAGGGTCCTAAGAAAACACAAAATAGAGACTGTCTTCAACACCGACAGAAAAATTGCAAACATATTACCATCTGCCAAGACAAAGATTCCCCTAGAAAACCAAGGAGTATACAAAATTCCCTGTGGAGAATGCGATAGAGCCTATAGTGGACAGACAAATAGAAGGATCCAAGTAAGACAAGAAGAACATCGCAATGCCATCGAACGAAAAGAAACGACGTCATCCCTAGCCCAGCATTAATTTAGCTACAGGACACAAAATTGACCTCAAACATACGGTAATGTTAGCGAATGTCGAAAACAAGAGAAAACGAATTATCAGAGAAGCCATAGAAATAGAAAAACAAGAAAATAATTTAAATTCTCAAGACGATGCCCAAAGATTGCCAAAAACATGGAAACCAATTATCCCGAAGAATAACGCAAGAACGGAATCGACCAAGACCCCGCCCACTGACCTGCGCACTGGACCAATTACAAGAGCGCGCGCAACGCGCAGTATATATATATATATATATATATATATATATATATATATATATATATATATACAGATTGAACGAATTTAAAACGGAACATACAATTTAATATATGTCTGTTTGAACTGCATTTGAAATAGTGGACCAATATAAAACTTGGACAAAAATAAATCCATACCCGGTGATAGACATTGTATAAAATATCGTTCAACTATCTGTCTCCTTTTAGGACGCACCATATTCTATAGCACCGCCCAAAGTCAATGTTGCCAATCGCCGTATAATAATCCGATTTGCGGATATTTTTGAGAGTTATATCTTCTTCGTATCTTTAAATAAATCGGATATTTGCCTATATTTTTCATTGTATTTACCAATCTACTACAACAGACTAATAACAAAAATAAACTTAATGGTTTGTAGTTATTTCCTGTAAATATTTTATGGTTAACACCTTATTTGAAAAACATCTATAGGAATGAGATTGGCAACACCGCTCAAAATATTCATCTGACAGCTTAGGCTTAGATAAAGGAAAGAGGAGCTCGCCTAATAGTCGGAGAGATAGAGCCGAAATTTTGAACTGATCAGTAATAAAACAATGTTTCTAAAACATTTGATAAAACTCTTTTAAAGAATATTTTGTAGTTTTAAAATGATATTATGATAATGTTTTTTTTTTTCAAACTAAAGTCATATTTACTTTACAAATCACATTATTTTCTTAAATATAAATATTTTACGAATTAATTTTTAATTGAATAAATGTTTGATATTAGAATGAAAAACAAAAAAAAATATTTTCAATATAATAATTAATTGAAATTATCTGATGATTGATAAAAATTAATTATGAAACCGGTTAAGTAATTTTATTAAATTAAAGTAATTTTATAATGTTAACTAATGAATATTTTCGGTATAACAAATAGTAATTTTACTTATTTTTTATTACAATAAAAAGGTTTTTAAATTTATATTGCATAAATAATGGTTGTTCAGATATAAGAAAAATTTGATTTATTATTACATTAATAATCAAATACAAAATATATGATTTCTATTTATCAATAGGTAAAATTCAATTTGTAGAATTCCTTTAACATTTTACAAATAATTATTAATAAAAATCAATTTAATAGTGGAATTATCAATTTTTTAAGTTTTGAAATTTACTTTGTAGATATTTTCAATATTTTTTTTTAACTTTCAAATTGAGTGAATTTTTTTTTCATTAGTTAATTAAAATTTTACAAATTCTGATTGGACATTAATTTTGCATCATTATTATTTTAAAATATTAAAATAATAATGATGCGCGTTCCATTTAGATCAGTAATTCTAGACGCATGCGCTAAATGTAATAAGTATCAAGATGCTTTTATCCAACTTGGTGAAACTGACTTCGATTGTAATGAAGTTTTTGAAACCTTAGAAACTTTCATATGTCACTTATATGGAACAGGATTGACGAGAACAATTCCAAAAAGAAAAGTAAACGATGTCAGATTTTCACTATTTAACCGGCAGTATAAGTTGCATGATGTGAACTTGCTTTTTAAAAAAAAAACTAAAAAATTTCGATGCTTCAAGCTTACCACCATGTCAAGATGAATTACACCAACATCTACTGCGAGCTCATTATATTTCAAATATTTGGACAAATGCTCATAAAAAAGTACCAACAGAATTGATTGTTGAAGAACATGGTTGGGAGCTTGAAGATGAAACATATAAATTCAAATGGTTTAGTGGACCTCAGATGCCAGAATCAGTTCGAGAAGTAGTGATTGAAAATGAAGCAGATAATGAATGTGATATTATTGAAAGTGAAAGTGACGAAGATGATGAATGTGATGACATCAATGAGAGTGAGAAAAATGACGAAATTTTTAAAGTTTTTCTAAATTTTTTTTTCTTATCGGAAAAATCGTTTGAAAATTTTTGGAAAAAAATGGTATAACTTACAGAAAATCGAAAGGATTCTACAAATTAGATTTTACTTCAAAAAATTATGAAAATTTTCATTTACGGAAATTTTTTTGGAACATTTTGAGGAAAACTCTACTTGACGCTTTTCAGAATAGTAACAGAAGTGAGCATACAAATTTTCAAATCAATCGGTATAAAAATATCATAATAAAATCAGTTTGAAAATTGTTACCGAGACCTAAAATGCGCAGGCAAGTGGTACATTTGACCCCGTTTTATGGCTCTCTGTACCAACCCAGCTGTCCGCCCTTTTTAATTTAGAGTTTTTAGGGGCTAAATAATGAGCCATGAAAATGGCGGACATATTACTTATCGTTAATTTTTCCCCAAAAAATTGCAACTTCACCCCTGTCCGCCACCCCTTATGTATCCACTCTCGCGTCCGCCCTTTGGGATTTTGTCTAGTTATACCAAGATCTTACTCTGGGCGAATTTTCAGCCATATTATAGATCGTTAATTTTTCCGAAAAACATTACAACTTCATCCCTGTATAGCCACCCCCTGTACCATGAGGGGCGTCCGCCTGTAAGGCAAAGTCTTAACCCAGTTACAATGAATATATTCCAATAGAGAAATGTCATATTACTGATCAGTTCAAAAATTCGGCTCTATCTCTTGGACTATAAGGAAGCCATGGGTGGTTTGACAGCATAATATCTGCTTGTTTAGTCTAGTTTTCACAGTGATTCTAGGCAACCTATTTGGGTGGAGTTTTGACTTGTTCTTGAATGAATTCAGAATCCAGCAGCCCGCTTAAGTATTGGATTTTTATAATATAATTATTTGACAACCTTTTGTTGCCCAACCACCTAGAGCGGAGTTGAGCCGAAATACATTGATTTCGTATGTTCCGTTTTAATTTCGTTCAATCTGTATATATATAACTATTTTGGATGGGTTGGAGTCAATAAAAGGGCTATTGGTTAACTATTTTTTTATTCTCGAGCTTTCAATTGTGTTTACAATTATTATCAAGAGCTAAAAAAGACAGAATACTTACAAGGTTGAACTAAAAAGAAAAAACAATTTTTGTTAACTTACCAAATAAAAATTATTTTAGTAAGTTTGAATATTTTAAAACATTGTATCTAACAATCAGAACATCTATTATCATTCACTACCTTTTATACCATCATTAACACCTAAATTAATACAAACACTAAAGGTTATTGACAATATAAAAATAGCAACAAAGAACATCAAAACTATTTCATCTTTATATTCTAAAACTAAATATCCTATAGACAAATTTGAAAAAACGAATTTAGTATACAGCATTAGTTGTACTCAGTGTGAGGCTGAATATGTTGGTGAGACCGGAAGAAATCTTTCAAATCGCATTATTTCTCACAAAAGTGATTGCAGAATTAAAAAACCATCTTGTGCTTTGGCAGAGCATGTAATCGATAAAGACCATATTATGGATTTTTATAACATTAAAATTTTATGTAGTGAAAGTAGTAAATTTAAAAGGACTTTTTTGGAAATGGTTTGTATTAGCAAAAGTGATAACAATTTAAACAAAAGATCAGAAAT
The DNA here is from genome assembly GCF_040954645.1 of Diabrotica undecimpunctata. Lineage (NCBI taxonomy): Eukaryota > Metazoa > Arthropoda > Insecta > Coleoptera > Chrysomelidae > Diabrotica > Diabrotica undecimpunctata. Next base: position 113,934,573 of record NC_092804.1, on the reverse strand, counting down.
TCAAAATTTAAGCAAAATTTATAATTATATTCTTTCTTTATGATTTATATATAAAACTTGTAAAATGTCATATTTAATTCTCCATATATCTGTTACATTCTTTCAGACATCTGTCAATGGTGAATAAATCTTCTTCTTTTTGTTACTAAACAAAAAAGAATGTTTAAACGAAATTTTACTTTTGGCAATATAATTGTCAAAAATAAAAATTTTATGTTGGCATTTATGACATTGAGGCTATTTGTAATTGGTTGCTATTTGAACTTATTTATAAATTCAATTATTTTTGTATTAAAAAAATGTTTTCAAAATTATAAAAAAATTTCGGAGAAACATTTATTGGATTAAAGCATTTTTATATTAAATATTTTGAAGATGTATTAGCAGTAATTTTTACTTACTAAACTAATTTTTATTTGGTAAGTTAACAAAAATTGTTTTTTCTTTTTAGTTCAACCTTGTAAGTATTTTATCTTTTTTAGCTCTTGATAATAATTGTAAACACAATTGAAAGCTCGAGAATAAAAAAATAGTTAACCAATAGCCCTTTTATTGACTCCAACCCATCCAAAACAGGATGGGTATGTATATATATATATATATATATACATATATAATATATATATATATATATATATATATATATATATATATATATATATATATATATATATATATATACGCCTGACTTGGGAGGCTAGATTTTGGGTGTCACTCTGTAAGACCAAATCCCAAACGAAAAAATACTTCGTAGAACAAATACAACAGATGCTATCAATCAAAAAAATCGCGTCAAAAGAACTACGGAGCAGAGGACGCCTACCAACTAGATGGACAGACGATCTGAAGCGTGTTCGTGGTAACTGTATGCAAACTGCACAAGACAGAGACTTATGGAAAGAGCTGAGGGAGACTTATGTCTACCAGTAGACGTATACAGGTTAATGATAATTACAGCTATTTTCATAATGTCATTTAATTTATTACTTTTAAGTATCTAGTTAACTTAGTGAGATTATCTACTTATCAGATTCACTGAAGATGGTGTGATCACTAAAGATAAATTCAAAAACTTACGTTCTGTTTAAGAAATCAACTATTTTAATTCATTTGTATTTTTAATTTAAGTTTTTATTTAGATATATGTTACAGTCAAACCTCTAAAATCCGGCGCTCTTAGGTATGACTAGTCAATCCTCAGGTCTGACTTACGGTCTTAGTCAAACCCCGAAATAAATTCCATTTTCGGCCTTTGACTAAAGAATTTTCGTCAAACCTGGGAGCAACTAACTTAGTCAGACAAACGTCAAAACTTAATTTCATAAAATCGGTGTTTGACCAATCAAACTCCGATCAGGTATTAAAACGTCACCATTTGTTAGATTAGGGTTAATAAAACGTCTCCTATCCTCGCCTTGTGTTACTTTATCTTCTCTACAGTAAAATTCTGAGGTGAGCGTCACGGAACTAGGGCCACAAGATAGCGTCGTCACGGGTAGCGTCATAGTGTAGCGGTTCGTCACATCAATTCACTACTCTCCATTAATTCGTTTCTAGTCATCATATGTTTACTCTAAGCAGGTTTAAATTAAAAACTACATGAAAAATAATTAACAATATGTAGTGAATAGATGAGAAGTACAAAATTAAAAAATATCTGTCTAAGAAACTAAAAGATTCGACTCGTAACGATTATCAAAATTTAATCTCATAAATTTAATCCGATCAATTAACAACATTGAATCAAATTTTTATAATAATTCTCGTTTTATACTAATTTCATATAAATACAATTATTATTTTTAAAAATAATATTTAGTTTATATAATAATTATACTGTCAAATATTTACTGTAAAATTATATTAATTTATATTTTAATATTTATATTTGGTCTGAATTTGACAGTCTTGTCATAAGTAAACAGCGTATACTTTATGCTTTAACAAATGGCATTGGAAGCAAACATAATAAGCTATTAAATTTGTTTAAATTATAAAAAATTATTAAATAATAAAATTACTTTATGTAATTTTAAATACAATATATTAAATCATGTCATGAAATCATGAATATGTTGCTTGTGTGAGTCCATTTTAAAAGAGGTAAAAAAGAAATAAAGAAGACTTACAATCAATTTAATTTTACTACCCAAGACGACCGGTTTCGCTTTCTAAAATTTGCAAAGCATTATCAGCTCAGTGGTACAAAGTAAATTAAATGCTAAAATTATAAAAAGCCCATATTAGGGTGCTGTCTTATAAGGATATAGATCAAAAAAGTTATAGATCAAAAAAGATTTTAGTAATTATGCCAATATTACATGTCTGTGTTTATTAATATGCATAAAATTGCTTTAGCAGACAAAGTAACAACCCACAAATTGGTAAGAGAAAAAATCTGTTGAATTGTAATAAATTAGAAATAAACAAAATACTACTTACATTCCGGTACAAGAGTTTTTGTATAGTGATTGGTGATACATAGTTCAAACCATCCCGTATTACTGATAATAAGTGATCTTCGATCAATGTTGTACCTGTCTGACAACTTATGAGGAAGTTTCTTGAGGGGAGGGATGTTAACAGATGATATAGGAGTAAGGTATATGTTATTGTTTGTTGAAAGAAAATGTGATGTTTTATATTATTTAAATTATTAAAGTTATTTATATTTATTAAAGAGATATGTTTTGAAATGTGTGTTAAATTATTGAAAATTTTTATACAGAAAGAGGACAGTTATATGACAATGAATGAAAGTACTTGACTATTTTGTGGGTATGCAATTTATTTGACTTGTAATTATCAACTTTTGAAAAAGAGCATTTAATTTCTGCTAGGCAGAGATTTGTGATGTCAAATGTTAAAATAATAAATTAAAACACAATAATTAGAGACAAACAGAACACAATTAACAGGACAAAACAAACATCAAACTTTAAAAAACGGGGCTTATAGGCACTACATTACTTGCTAGGAGAGGAATTGGGTTTTTTTTTGTTTTCTACTAGTATTTTAAGAGGTAAATTGGACAAGCTAATGTAGGTTAAAGTGTGACAGTTCTTCTTCTATTTCTAAAGTTAACTAGTTTTTCAAGCTAACAGACCTTAGTAGTCAAACAATTAAATGAAATTAAAAATGTAAGCTAATGTGTATAATATTGGTATACTTTTAACAATCACTTGCTGAATTAAATTTAAATTTAAAATTTAAGTGTGAGAGTCAAATTAATTGAAATAATTTTTATATAACAAAATTTGAAAATTTTTTTAATAACCAGAATTACAAAATAAATTTAAGATGAGCATTTGGTAACAAATAATAATCCAAATGTGTAATAAATATAAAAAATTTTTTTGGAAAAGATTTTGAAAACACTTTGTCGGTGTGGACGAGCATTCTGCAATGGTATGTTTAAACTTCTTCATGTTAGTTTTATTATATTAATGTGTAAACCAGAGAAATGAATAAAATTGTTTATAGCAACAAATTCCAAAAATTAATTCTAGTTATTAATTAATAATGAGGTTGGTAATTCTGGTATATGACAATTGAACGCCGGATATAATCATGATGTATGAATGCCGGTAACTAATGTGCTATTTAAACGGTGTAACAGTAAATTTTAGTCTTATTTTAAGTTTATAATGTACCAAAGCAAGATGCAACATCCACGTCGGCATTGGTAAGTCTGTACAATAACTTTCTGCAACACTTTAACAATATCAAATTTACAGTCACTTATAGTTATAAGTTTAGTATCTCTATTCGACAACGTGAATTGTATGTGATTTAAGATTAAAATAAGTTAATTTAATTAGTAATACTAGTCTGAACGATTCTCCAGTGTTGTCTTAGAATTTTAAAACCACGTGTTGAATTAAATCAAGCTAATAAAATGAGTATATATCATAAATATTAAAAGTCAGGTGGACTAAATTAGAAAATTTGTGGTAAATAAGTTGGGGTACCATACCAGTCCAATACTGATATTTAATTTAGTTTAAGGAAAAGGAATTTTATCAAGAAGAATATTGTGGAGGTGAGGGTGTCCAAATTTGAAATCTTTCGTTGCGATTGGAATCATTAATTAGATGAATTAGATGTATTGATTTGTGTTATATGATTTGTTCCAATATTTTAATTTTAAAAATACAGAAACATAGTATTAACCTCCAAGCTACTCCATAGTATCGCCTACTGTTCCACTTTTTGTTAATTTAAATGTTTATTATTTTTATATTGACGTAATAATAAATTAGTCTAGATTCTGACATGGTGAGGAATTACGATATTTATAATTTCACAATGTGTTAGACCTTTTACATTAATTTGAGTTTGAATACATTTTTTTACTGCAGTAGCATTTTATAAAACTTTGTCCCTTAAATTTGGAATCTCTTGCACTGATTTCTCTTAGAGACAACTAAACGTTGGACACATTTAAATTCAGAAAATTCTATTTGCATTCTCTTATTTGATTTTTCGAGAAAGTGTATTTATTGTTCCGCTTTTCATCTCTACTCTGTCCGTTAACATTAGTCTGAGCATCAAGACCTTTAATCTCATTTTCTTTGTTATTTATTTCTATATTTTCTGTCTGTGCACAATGCATGCATGTAACTTTACTTTCGAAGCCTTCATAGTATGCACCATGTGTGCTGTCAGCGCACACAGCAAGTAAAACCTGATTACAAATTATGCACGTATGTGCGCAAGAACTCTCTTTTTGGTAAATTTAACAAACCGCATCTGAAAAAGTAATGTCAATTGCTGAACAATTTTCTTCCTCTCTGGTGACGATGAGACGGTCCAGGAGCTTTGTCAGTATGGTGATCCTTAGTTTTTTTGTTTTCAAAATCGACGGTGATGGTCCAGGTATTCCCATTTTATATCTTTAAGCTAAAATAAAATTCGTATACTTAGCCATACCAAATACATGTAAATAATTATTGAGAAGCTTATTTGTACAAGGCAGTTTTAAAATATAAATGGAGTGACCTATGGTCTGAGTTTTGTTTTACCAACCCAAATAGATACACTTCTTTACACACAACTGTCCCTGTTGCACATTGGCACAGAACTTATAATGTCCCTAGGCGTTATATAACAACCATATCTAGGCTTAAATTTGGACATGCTTGTTTTCCTGCTCATCTTGCAAAGATTCATGTGATCGAGAGTAAAAACTGTTTGGAATGTGGAGTAGAAGGTGACCTAGATCATGTAATTTTTGGTTGTGCCAAATATAATTTGGAATCCACCTTATTATATAATAATATAGTTCGTATTACCGGTAAATCTCCGTTTAACGTTTTATCTGCCCTAGCGACTCAAAATAGATTAATTTACGATTGCATAATCGATTTTTTGACCAAATGTAATATTTTTCTTTAGTTAAAAAAAAAAAAAAAAATTGGTTTTTACTTTTTACCTTTGTTTTCTCTCCTTTATATGTTTAATCCTATTTACTGTGGCCTAGTTCTCCTGTGTATGTTATATATTATAATGTCCTGATGGTCCCCTGGACGTGAAACGAGTGACCCATGTTAATTGTATATGTTTATGGATATATATGTGTATGTATTATTTATATTTTTTCTCTTCTTTTTGTTAAATGTTGTAAATTTATCTATTTTAGTCTATTCGATTGTAAATAACTCAAAAACTTTTTACTGTACCTAATGAGATTAAAAGATCATGTAACTGGCTGTATGGCAAACTGCCGAAGCCATAAAAATAAAAAAATAAAAAAAAAAAAGCTTATTTGTAAAGTGTCTTAATTCCAACATTTCATGTTTTTATTTTATTAAAGACGTTATAGATTTCTTCTGGCCAAGAATAAAGTTTTATGCAATACGACTTACTTCGCATTAGCATTAGCATTTAAAAGAGCATTTGAAAATAGTATTTATTTTCAAAACGTCTTATATCCCTGCTGGTTTTGTTCATATCATAGGTGTTTACTTATTTGCTTTTAGCACAGTCAGCGGTAAGCATCTGTGTTAAAAATGTGCATTGTTTTTTTTTATTTGTTCGAATAACGATAATGGGTAGTTTTGAAGAAGTGGTCTCACATGGATCGTACCGCGAGAAAAAGATTACGAACAAAGTATTTGTTAGTTGATCGGATTTTTGGAGGAATAGAAAAAACATTACGGAAAACTAAAGAAGCTTTGCTACCAGCTGATTAACACATTATATTTGAAAAGTTTGAAAAGGTATTGGACTTAACAGAAATAAAGTCCATAAAGATAACAGGTAGTAGAGTTCGCTGCAAGTTCAGCTACTTAGATATTTTCACATGTTTTTATACGCTAGTACAATAAGAAAGAAATGATCATCTATTAAGCTAAACAGGGAGGTCCTAAGCCATTTAATTAAGAAAGAGAAGTTGAAAAATGTTAAATTATTTTTAAGTAAGCTAGGTATTTTTGACTAGTATTCTGTCATATCATTTTTGCAGTAAGTTTTATCAGCTGATATAAGTAATACTCTTAAAAAGTTTATTTTAAATGACGATGATGATGATTCAATATTTACTAAAAGATGTTTTGTCTAACCCTAATTATTGTAGACTTAGAATAAATACACAATCTTCATTAATTTACATACCATACCTATTCCAAGCTTTGATAGAGCCAAAAAAGATGCTAGAAATGTTTTGGGTATCATACAAGGTAAAGCAGTTGACGTTTTATATGTCAAATTAGGGACAAAACATGGAACAATAAATGTATAACAGATCTAACGTATTGTGCAACTCGAAATGTCATAATGCCTCACGATGTCACGATTTCATGAAATTAAGTTTTGATGTTTGCCTGACCAAATTAGTCGCTCCTTGGTTCGATAAAAATTCTTTAGTCAAAGGCCTCAAATAGAATTTATTTCGTGGTTTGACTAAGACCGTAAGTCAGTTATAGTTAACATATATACCAATTACAACAAAAGTTTGCACTTCGATATAAAAGTTTTTTGTAACTGTTTTAGTTACAAACTTTTTCAGGTAATAAAACTCAAGGACATTAAAAATTTTGTAGGCAAATAATATAAGATAGTGGGCAGGGATGACGACCGTATACTTATTCAGAGCTGCTGTTAACAAAGTCATGTGGATTAACGTGAGTGCCAACAGGAATTAAACATATGAGAGGAGTCAGACTGTTTAACAGCAAGAACACAAAAATTAAATTTGAAGTCGGTTTAAACATGCCGTAAAACACACGATAACAGTTTTATATTTCTATTGTTCGACTTATTCATATTACTATTTTTTAAATATTTGCATTTGAAGGTGTTCGAAGCAAAAGGTTACAAGTGACAAAAAATAGAAATACAGTTATTCAATGTTAAAACTGAAAAGCTGAAAACATCGACGATCTGCAGGAGCTAATCAATAGAGTTGACATGGAATGCACAAATTGGGGACTGTCGATAAATATCGATAAAACTAAATACATGGTGACCAGTAAAGTGGATATCGGCGCAATCCAACTAATATTAAACCAACAACCGCTGCAGAGAGTTCAGAGATTCAAATACCTTGGATGTTGGATTACCCAAAATCTGGATCCATCCTTCGAAATTCGATGTAGAATTGAACAGGCAAGAAATTCATTTCAAAAATTCAAGCCTCTATTATCCAATAACTCATTAAATTTGGAAATCCGTGAAAAGTTTACAAGATGTTACGTGTGGTCTGTACTTTTGTATGGATGTAAAACTTGGACTTTAAACGCCGATATCATGAATAAAATCGCGGCGTTTGAGATGTGGTTGTAATAAAGGATACTAAAAATTCCAAGGACTAGCAGAACCAGAAACGAAAAAGTTCTTCGAAGAATGGGATATCAACGAACTCTATTAAATATTATTAAGATGCGTAAACTAGAATATCTTGGACATATAATCAGAGGACCAAGATATAAGTTCCTTCGGCTAATTCTCAACGGTAAAATCGAAGGAAAGAAATGGATAGGACGAAAGAAACTCTCTTGGTTGAGGAATTTGCGGCAGTGGACAGGTTTGACAGCGGACCAATTGCTACACGTAGCGCAAGGCCGAGATCAGTATAACAATATTATAAGCATGGTAGTCGCCGACGTTCCGTAGTGATATGGCACTCTAAGAAGAAGAATGTTAAAGTTTTTGTGTTATTGTATATATTTTGTTTAGCATAAGACACTTTTTCAAAAATTGCCCGCTTTTGTTTTTTTTGTACACTTGTACTGTTTTGCCTGCAAATAAATTTATGAAACTTCATATTTTACAACGTTTTATTAGTGAAAATGGTAAACTTATTTATACCTTAGATAGTAAATATAATAACATAAACAATAATTAATTAATCATCATCTTCTTAGTCCAATAGGTCTGGAACATCGCTGTCTATATTACCTTTGATTTCTAATGCCTGAGTTAGTAGTATATTTACATCTTCGTCAGGAATCAACGGTAATATCTAACTGGGTCTTATTAGCTGTTTTTCTTGCTTTCTTTCGTTTTTTATCTTCATGAGGGAAATAAATATAAAATTGGTAATGGCAAGGCGGTATATAATATAATAATGTCCTTACATTCTCATACTTTTCATATGAAATTTTTAATGCGTCGTTGAAGAGTTTTTTATCGAGGTTTTCCAATGTGAGTCCTCTCCTTGCTAGCTTCGAGCAACTTGCGGTGCCAAGTTCAGCTTTCATTTCTGGATATCCTAAAAGAAAACTTCAAAAAGTCATTCTTCGTATAAATAAACCAGAAATTTTCACTCCATCTAAATATCCGGTTTTCCTCGCCTTTCTTTAGATCTTTTATGTTGTCATAAAGATATTGGAATGAGAAAAAGTCATCATTATTCATGCATGTGTCAATAAAATTTTTGCTTGTCTTTTTAAAAATATCAACCCTATCATCAGGTACAAATACATGAGGGTATTTTTTCTTCCTTTTTTCAATTTATCCGAAAGATCTATCCCAGTCGATGTATGAATGCTCACTTTCATAAAATTTGTGGTCTATTCTTTCCAGACTAGTACATTGAACCAGATACATAAATAGCTTAGCTATGTTTTTATTCTTATTTTGTCCTTCACAGGAATCAGAATAAGCAATTCGATATTTAACATCTAGGGGCAGCTGCTTAACATACTTAAAATTGAATAAAAAAGTTAGCATTCTTGAGTTGTTTTATTCCAAGTATATATGTAAGATTTACCATAAATTACTTTATGTATACAAAAAATATATGTCCACAGCTGCCCGATGTAATATACCTTACTAGTATTGAGCAGGGGCGTGGCTAGCGTTTTTTCTAAGTCGAAGCCTATTAAGCGAGTTGAGAGAGAGTGTTCTGAGCAATATTCGATGTCTTTTTCTTGGCAGCTACGACACTTTCTACAACTCTAAGATGTACCTGCAGCTCTGTTTTACTTTGTGAGATTACTTCGACATGGTGGCGATTTTTATTATATTGTTTAACCGATCGCATGTATCGCATGTATCTGAATGAGTTTTATGAAATTTCAAATTAAACTTGGATGGATCTTAATGGATCTTATATCTGGGAAACATTTTGATGTCATATGTGATATGATGTCACCACGTCCCTCTTACTTACTTTGTTTTATGGTTGATGTTTGCCACGTTGATCGGCTTGCAGAAATACTTCCTTGGATAGTTTATTACACACCATATTAAATCTGGTGTTAGTTATTGATAACAGTTTCAAACAGAATGTCTTGCAGACTTTAAAGCCCATCAGGAAAATATGGGTGGCAAATTATTTGTGATAGCGTGCCTCAACTTTCACACTCTTGGAAAGGACATTCTTAATGCAGAAACCAATGTAGTTTGTTTGTGAAACATATGTCTGAAGTTCATAAAACTTTGTAAAAATACTTATTGCTTCATTTTTAGATAATTTCTTGCAGTCATACCTGCAATCGTGCTTCCAAAATTCCATTTCCCTTTTTTTAATAGTTTTACCTTTTTTCGTTTTATATATTTTTTATATTTTTTTCCACTTGGTCTTGCTTTCTTTGCCTCTATTCTTTTCCATTTTGTTTCTTTTATTTGCCTTTATCGTGCTCTCTTGGACGTAACTGAAAAATGTGTGTTATTTTGTGCACGTGAATTAAACAATATAAAAACTTTACCATTAGCCGAAGCTGACGTCACTTCAAAGCCACTATTTAATACCAATTCGTCAGGATTTAGGTTACAGCTACCACTTCCACTTCAGATAAAGAGTCTGAAGTTGGTTAAAAATATATTTTATTGAATAATTGAAATAAATGTATAATAAATTATGACTGTCTTACTTTTAGCACATTTACGTTTAACACTGCTATTGGGTTCACTCATTTTAAAGTTGACAAAATTGAATTTACTCGAGAACCGGTATCACCAATATAAAACTAAACAATAGTACATAATGTACAATATAATATTTTTACCGTCAAAGAGTTTACCCCAAACGTTTGGAGCTAAAACGTTACAAGTATGCTTGTACCATTTTGTCGGTAAATGTTTCTTCTTCTTCTTCTTCGGCTTTTCTTATTATGAGTTCGTCGTTTTCGTCCTCCACAGCACTCTATTCTCCCAGTCACCTTCTCTGAGGTCTCTATCTATAATAGCATTTCCGACGTATGTTTTCCATCTTGTAGCAGGTCTTCCTCTTCGTCTTCTTCCCGGCAGGTCCCAGTTTAATATTCTTTTCGGCTACCTATGCTCCTATTCTTTGTACATGCCCGTACCACTGCAGGGCTCTGTTTTCCAATTTTTTTGTAATTGAGCATTTTACTTCCATTCTGTTCCATATTTCCTCCGTTCTAATTCTATCCGCTCTTGTGATTTGTAGACATATTCTCATAAAGTCCAGTTCAACTGTTCTTATTTTATTTCGTATTGTTGTTGTCATTGGCCATACTTCCGCTCCATATAGGGTAATATTCATCACTATGCTTTGAAAGATCCTCTTTTTGTTTTCTTTGGTTAGAGTGTTGTTCCATATCACTCCATGAAGTGCTCTTGTGGCTTGTTTTCCCCGTGCTATTTCCATTTCTATATCTTTCATACAAGTACCATCTCGGCTAATCATTGACCCTAAATTCCTAAAAGCCTTACAACTCTTAATAGTCTCTTCTTCTAAACTTAAGTTCAAATCTGCAACCTCGGGTCCAATACATAAGTATTCGGTCTTGCACATATTTATCTTGAGTCCCCAAAGTTCATATTCTTCCTTTAATTTCCTTATCATATATTCCATATCCTTTCTGTCTTGTGCAAAAATGACTTGATAATCTGCGAAAAGTAGTGAATGTAATATATTCTCTTGTACTGATATGCCCATTGTTCCGCATTTTCTATACCATCTTTTCAAAGCCTGATCTATATATATATGTTAAAAAGTGTAGGTGAGAGACCACATCCCTGTTTGAAGCCTTTTGTTGCGGTGATTGTTTTTGTTATTTCATTACCTAACTTTATTTGCACTTCTGTTTCTTTATACAGTCTTTAAGTTATATTCACCCATTTTTCTCTGACGCGCATTCTTCTCATTGCTTCCCATAGTTGTTTCCTGGGCACGCTATCGTATGCTTTCTCGAAGTCGATAAAGGTCATAATATGTGTTTCAATGTTTTTTTCTTTGTTCTTTTAAATCACCTGTCTCATAATGAATATGTTATCTAAACATCATCTGGCTTTTCGGAATCCTGCTTGTTCTTCGCTATAATGGTCCATGTGTTGTTCTAGTTTTTCTTTTATAACTGATGAAAAGATTCTAGCTATTGAAGGCATTACTCTGATCCCTCTGTAGTTATTTGGTGACCTTTTGTCACCTTTTTTGAAAATAAAGGACATGTATGATAAACTCCACTCATCGGAAATCTTCTCTCCTGCTTCGATTTTATTGAACAACATTCGTATAAAGGATACTATTCTTGCGCCTCCATATTTCACCAGTTCCATTTTTATGTTCCCTGGTCCTGGTGCTTTATTGTTTTTGAATTTCTTTAGTGCTTTATTTATATCTTCCTCTGTGATTTCTGCTTCCTCAGTTATTATTGTCACAGGGTCGTATGAGATATACTCCGGCCTATTCTCCTGCAATAATTTTGTGTAATGCTTTGTCCACTCTTTTGATGTAATTATTTGTATGGTATTTTTACTTCGTTTATTACTTCTGATGTTTTTTTATTTTTTTCCATGCTTCCGTGGATCTGTTATACCCTATCGTGTTGTCTATGTCTCTGCACATTCTCTCCCTGTATTCGTTTTTCTCGAGCTTTATTCTTTGTTTAACTTGTTGTCTGAGGGTAACATATTCTCCCCGTGTTCCTGGGGTTCTGTCGTTTAGCCATTTATGAAATACACTTTTTTTCTTTTAATCATCTTTTCTAAGTCGTCGCTGTATTTCTTCAAATATGTATTCTTATATTGTTCAATACCCAGCACTTCGTTTGCCGCTATTTTTTTTATTTTTTCTCCTTTAGGTGTTGATACATTTCTGTTGGGGTCCATTCTTCGTTCATCTGTAGCATATTCTGTAGCCTATTCTGATATAGTGTTCGAGTACTAAATTGTTGTGGAAGTTCTACTTTATACCTCGTATTTGCGATTTCGTTAAATGTTTCTTCATTTTTAATTCTATGTAATTTTCATTAGCCAATAGATAGCACTACAGGTATTAAATTTATTTGGATCCTTATGCCATTATATAATTTGGTATTTTAACTACCCAAATCTGCACATAATTGATTTTATGCCAAATATACACTTGTACACTTTTGCTTCTAACCCCTTCAGTTGTTAAATACTTGCAAATTCATCGACTGTATCGTATATTAAAAATTATTTTTATATTTAAAATTTTTTGTTTGGTTTTACCTCTATCTCTTTAATATTTAAAAATTTAATTAAATTGTTTAGCTCGCTACCTTGATGGATTTTAAATTTAGCCTTTGTATTCTTAATCTAGATGAAATAATGACGATGTCAAACCGTTAAATATTCGCATTTAAAATTTTCACCAATACTTCGTGTTTTTGGTTTCCTTACTCTAAGCATTTTTATTGTAGCACATACATTCGCAATGTTCAGATCAGTAATTCATTCCAAACTTTTATTGCTTTCACCGGTATTTCGTTCTGGCAGGAACTTTTATTATTTTTCGGTTTGTGTTTTATAGGTTACTTCCTGAGCTGATGTATATGCGTTGTTTAAATTAAATTTTTAGAAGTTGCATGCAATTTAAATTTACTACTTATTTAAACAACTGGAAAACCAATTTTCAATAGTATCAAAATGTTAAGAACTTTAAAAATTTTAATTTTTGCTTTTATGTCACAATTTTTTTATAGATTTTTTGGTCGCACTGACTCATCAATATTCTGTTTCTATCTTTTCCTCTATTGTTTTTTCTATTTTGGTTGACCATCATCTAGAAAAATCTAATCAATGGAGCACTATCACAGTAAGTGGTAATATTATTATTTTTCAGTACCATACTAAAGTAAGACAAGCAAGACAAGCAAGACAAGCAAGACAAGCAAGATAAGCAAGTTATTTATATCTGGAGTTAAGGTAAAGGTTGTATATAGGCCATTTGGCAATAAACAATAGTCTGTAAACAGTTAGACAATTCACAAATTTTGATTCGTAGTGATATCCATGCGTCGGAATTTAACCAAAGAAATATATTTCTTAATATGTATATATTTTTATTTTTTAACGTTACTCCCAAAACTAAAGATGGTAAAGCGTTAGGGCCTGACGAGTTTTGTGCAGAATTCCTAAAACTTATGGATGAACAGGGAATAAAATGGATAACAAATGTATTCAACAACATATACGTAACTGGAAAAATACCCCAAGGCTGGTTAAAGTCGATCTTCGTGACCATACCAAAAAAAAGTAAATGCCAAGACATGCAAAGACTACAGAACAATTAGCCTAATGAGCCATTTACTTAAAACGTTCTTGAAAGTGATACACAGAATATATAAAAAATGCGAAGAACAAGTATCATGGACGCAGTTAGTATTCCGCGATTCCTTAGGCACCCGAGAGGCTCTATTCGCTGTCCAAGTGCTTATCCAAAGATGCAAGGATGTTAATTGTAATGTGTATACTTGTTTTGTCGACTACAAAAAGGCATTTAATAGAGTAAAGCATGATAAACTTATAAACATCTTGAAAGAAGTAGGGTTAGATGATAGGGACTTAAGAATCATCTATAATTTATATTACAACCAAACAGCCAATATTAAAGTGGATGACCAATTGACAGAGGCAGTCTCCATAGATAGAGGAGTGAGGCAAGGATACATTCTGTCCCCGGTGTTATTTAATATATACTCTGAATGTATCTTCGAGCAAGCGCTAGGCGAACTACAAGAAGGCGTATTAGTCAACGGAATACGTCTAAACAACATTAGATATGCCGACGACGCAGTAGTTTTTGCAGATAGTCTGGACGGTTTGCAAAGAATAATGTCGCGTATATCAGATATAAGTAGAGAACACGGACTTGATCTTAATACGAAGAAAACAAAGTACATGGTAGTCAGTAAGCGCGAAATATTAAATACACAGCTTTTGGTTAACCAACATCAAATTGACAGAGTGGACAGCTACACATACCTTGGTACCAACATTAACAGCCAATGGGATCACTCCAGTGAAATTTAACAACGCATAGGAAAAGCGTGATCGGCGTTCATAATGATGAAGTCACTTTTCAGAAGTCACGATTTACCACTTGCTACAAAAATCTTTTTCATTAGATGCTATGTATTTTCTACGTTATTATACGGAGTAGAGGCCTGGACACTTTCCGCAGCTTTTTTAAGAAAACTCGAGGCATTAGAGATGTGGTGTTACAGACGTATTTTAAGAATTTTATGGGTGAATCGTGTGACTAATGTTGAGGTCGTACGTAGAATAGGCAAGGAATGCGAGATTATTAACACCATCAAAGAGCGCAAACTAGAATATCTTGGCCATGTTATGAGGAATGAACAGAGATACGGCTTGCTGCAACTCATTCTTCAGGGCAAGGTATTTGGAAAGAGAGGACCAGGGAGAAGAAGAATATCTTGGCTTCAAAACCCGAGAAAGTGGTTTAATACATCGACAACCGGACTATTCAGAATAGCAGCAAGCAAAAATAGGATAGCCATGTTGATCGCCATCATCCGGAACGGATAGGCATCGTAAGAAGAAGAACTCCCAAATAATTGAAGTGTCAAACTATCTTAAAGTTATATTCTTTTTCTGAAGCAGAAACTTTTCAAAACTGTCCTAAATATTAATTATCCCATCACTTAATCTCAATATACGTTGTTTTCTATTTATTTACTTCCAGACCATACTCCCTGGCTGTTCTCTCGAGTCTTTTAAAAATTTCTCTTAACTTTGTTCGTTTTCTTGTTAATAGGGCAAGGTCATATGCATATGGTACACATTGATGTCTGTGATGGTAGATCTGCCCAGTCTTTTGACGTGACGTGACAACGTCTTAAATTAGGTTGTGGCTCGGAGTCACTCATGAAAAAGTGTAACGCCCGCTCACGTCTGTTACGATGAGTCACCGAACGAGAGAGAGGCCCGCCGGACCGGCGAATGCCTTGCGTCTCTTTCCCACTCAAACATGATCGGTCCGCTGCGCGCGCAGCACTAGAGAATTAGGCGCGTTGAATCGGTGCGTGCTTGTGTCTCTGTCTTTCTCGAGCGTTCTTGGCGTTGGAAAACCGAGAAAGCGTCATAATACAAGTTCACACGTGTGGTTAAAGTATCGTCAGCTGTGTCTGTAGTGAAAATGTGGAGTGCTTAGATTCGTCATTTACAACAACTACAACAATAAAGGTAAATAATTGTACACTAATATTTCATTATCGTAAACCATGATTGATTGATTAATTGTTAGATTGACACAAAAGTTGAGAAACTGAGTTTATAGGTTATGTCATACTATTGACAAATGTTGATAGTGTTAAGTAAATTATTAGTTTAAATCACTCTGCAATCAATCGTAATTCAGTCGATTGAGAAGAAACAGCGCGTATTGCTAGTCAAACATTTAAAATAACAAATTATAACCTCTAACCTGTCAAAACAGGGCGACCAAACAAACGAACTAAACCGACCAATCACCACGCGCGGAGTTAGAATTTAACTGTGTTTAGCAAGAATTTCAAATTCCAATTTTAGTAAATGTTTTAATTTTCAACTTTACCATTTACAATTACAAATTTTAATTAATTTCAAATTTATTTAGCAAAAATTTGAACCTTCGATCTGAATAAGTGTTTTGATTTTGAAATTGATTCTTTAAAATTAAAAATATTAAAATATATATAATCCGAAGTGAACGTTACATAACATTATCTGTACTTATTATTATTTAATATGTAGGCAAATACATGTGACCCTACGGTAGACACAATTGGAAATAGTAATTTTTTATAACTGAAAAAAATAAATATATAAAATACTGGTAGCAAACAATAACTTTAATGATCGATATCTCCGCAACTAATTGATATATCGAAAAAAGACGTTGTCACGTAAAATCTTCGCCCGTAAAACCGACTTTACAGGCAACCGATTTTTTTTTTTGAGAGAAGTTTGGCAGTGCTAACTCAGGTGCTTATTGAATCGTTTCTGTGAGTTATTCCCACCTACTGTCTATGCCTTGTGCTTCTTCCTGTTCCGATAATTCTACTTCTACTTGTTCTTAACTTTTTTTTTCCTAATCTCTTTGTTTTGCAATAGTATAATACCACGATATCGATTTACCTGCTGGCTATTCCTTCTAGTATATGTGGGTACCCTTTGTTTCATTTTTACTTTTACCAGGAAGTGATCTGAGTTTGTATCCGCTCCTCTATTGTCTTTAACTCCTTCTACTGTCTTTAACAGTCTTCATATATTTCACTTTAATCAATATATATGGTCTATCTGAATAATCGACTAATTGCTCATATTATGCTCATAATATGAGCAATTAGTTCAGTTCAATTCAATAAGTTCAGTAAATCTCCTATAATTATTTTCATACCATACGACGGTAATTCCTGCAATAGTTTTGCGAGTTATTCATAATAGTAGTCTTTAATATCCTCATTCTTATCAACTGTTGATTCATGTACATTTATAAATGTTGTTTTTTTGTACTTTCCCTCATCGTTGACTGACATAATCGGCTTGCAATGTTCTGCAATGTTCTTTTTAAGAAAAAACCGCACACAAAATTGTCACCATTTAAAAATTTTAAGTTCTTAATCTGTTTGCAAAAATTTCCTTTTGTTTGCTTATATTTATATGTATATATATATATATATATATATATATATATATATATATATATATATCGTACATCTCTAGGGTATGTGCGCCTAGTTTTTCAATGCGCCTGTTTCAAATGTTCCTCCAACATTCCATTGTCCAGAAAAATTCGTATCTTTTTTGTCATTAAATTTTCCTTGACAATCCATGAAATACTGCGTTTCTCTTAATTTATTTTTATTATTATAATCTAATTCTAAGTTGTTTATCCTTGAGCGTGTCCGTTTTCACTACTGCTGTTTGGTAAATAATAAATTAAAGTTTAAATGCTTTTTTGTTGTCTTTATAGCCGTTGAAAAATTACAAGTTTATGTTTTTAATCAAAACAACTTTGGTTTTTGTGTCATCAGGATTGGTTTGGTTTAAATTTATCCTTATCCCACATAAATTATATAATAGCACAAAGTTGGGATAAAGCTAAAAAAATTCAGAATAAAACCCCAAAATAAAACAAAACTGGCATGATCCGGATGATAACAGAAAAGAACAATATCTACCTGATTTATATTGATATCAAAATTAACGTAGCTACTTCAGAACTAAACCATTGACATAAAAAGATAGAAGTTATATACAGGAACTTAAAAAATATACCAATTTAAAATATGAAAAACAAAACAAACTAACAAAAAAGGGGGATCACGGATGAAATATAAAACATATTTGAAAATGACACAAAGGAGAGATAAGTAATAAAACAGGAAAATAACTTAACAGAAAGATTGACAAAACCGTTTACCAGCAAAGCATTTATTATTATCCAAAATATGCATACGAATGATATTGGCGTATATCCAATATATAATAATCTCGTATCACAGTAGTTGTGAATGTTGTTGGATGATCACACCGGCCTTACTACAAGTTGACAAACAGAGAATGTTCTAGAATAACAGGATCTTATTAATTATACAAGAGTATTACACAGTGTATTTACTCAGTTTCATGTAGGGATTTGTTAAAACTTCCTGAACCTCGGTAATGCGCGTACTTAAAAAAAATAAATCCAAAAAACATTAACTATTTTAATTTTATACTAAATTTAATATAAAGTATTAAAAACAACTGTTTTTAATAAGTACTTTAATTTCTTTAAGAATCATTAAGAAAATCAATAAATTCTTTTAACTATTTGACTGATGCAAAATTTAGTTTGACTCTATCTTGCTATAAAATGCATTGCAGACAAATAAGTGTTTTCAGTAATGTCGGATTTTATATTTTTTTTCGTAGATTGACGTTACCAAATAAGTGAGCCAGGTTTATGAAATTTTGTGAGACCAAAATTACAATACATACCGAGCATATTTTATTAACCGTCCGCCTTATCAACTCCATCTTTTGTTTTATTGGTCAGATGGAGTGTACTATGTGCAGTCACCGCCTAATATTATTTCGGACAATACGATAATATTATGACATCATTCTAAAAATTACTTAACAATGTTAAATATACGTGATGCCACTTGGCCACAAAGACCTCTGGAGGTAGTTTGGATTTATTTTTTCTCATTGTTTATACAAGAGTTAATTTCTCTTCTTTTTTTTTCTTGTAGCAATTCTCTGGCCAAATTAAGATATCTAATAACATCTAATCTAAATAACCGCTGGGAATTGGCTACAGGAAGCTCGATAGAACTGTTAGAAATTGGGGGCAAGTATGGATGCAGAAAGCTGGATAATGATGATAAAACTAACCTTCTAAATAATAAGAGATAGGGTAAACTATATAGTAATTGGCCACTATCAGCTATTGCCACATTGTAGGATTTTTACATTATTTTAAGATTATAGTGAAATGTACTAACCACTAATATTATTTTATGACAGTAGCACACCTGTACAAATAGTACCTAGTTTCATTTTATTGCACACTAACCTTAAAAAAATAGCAATATATCTGTCAGATGGTGTGCTGTGTATCAACATTTTTTAGCAAAGATACTTAAGAATCGTAAAGACAGCCAGTATTGAAAGAAAGGATATTTTAGAAGGTATGTTTTGTTACATAAAATATAACGTCCCAAGTTGTTCTGTTATGTTTATAATGAGTAAGTTTAAGTCAATAATTGCATGAATGTGCTTCTTTTTCATTAAATTATCTATGCCAATCACTGGATGTTTTTAATGTTAGACAGTTATGACCCTTACTTCTAAACAAGGGTCATAAGGGCAATTAAAAAGAACATTAAATGGCCAAACAAGGCTCATTAACGCCAATCATTGGTACAAAGGAAATAAGAAGTACGGTTTCAAGAAATTGATTAGCACATAAATCTCGGAAATGGTGGAGGAACTCACCAAGAAATATACAGACGAGACAGTTCATTATAGAGCATTCGCCAAATTTACAGCAGACCTAATAAGCAAAGATGGAAAGTTATAGGTTAGAATAAAGGTTATTATCATTAGTGAGTAGCATATCCTTAAAATGCTTCGCCTATCTTATAAGGATGTTATCTTCACTAGTTACTATGTTTCTATCCTTGTCTTTAGATAGGATTATTCTAGGTTTGAATTATTTTCTTGTTCCGTTTATCTTTGTGTTAAACCTTCTCGCATTATTGTGGTTACCAATCCTTCCATCATTTTAGGCCCATATTCTCTTTTCTTTCTTTTGGGTATAATTATGTTTTGTCTCTACTCTGACCCTCTATGCATGATTTTTTATATTTAGTAGCTTCCCCGTACGCAGCATTAAACCAAGCCCTCTTTCTTGAAGAGGGCTTTTGAAGAAATTTATAAATATTATTCATAAATAATATATTAATTGTAATGGTCTTAGTTTTATGTAATAATGTTTTATTTAATGTAGTGTTTTCTATTTAATCAAGTATTTTTTGTACACCATTTGAATGATCCCTTTGTATATATATTTTTTCATATTCAGGTTTAGTATTTATCAAATCATTTGTAATATAAAGTCAACACGATCTAATTACTAAAAACTATCACTGTTAATACCTACAATTTTTTATGTAACATTTTTATACATTTTTTATCCTAAAGAAGGTGGCATTAAGCACATCTATTTCGAGCGAACTATTTGGGCTTGATTGTCAGAAAAATAAATCGGAGGCCACTCTGACCGTTGACTAAGTAGATTAGAGATCGTACGAGCGTCGAGATGACACAGAAGAAGTAGGATTTTTATAGCCGTAATTTAGTGAAGTCCAGGGTAAAGACAGAGAAACAATTTTTGGTCAATAGTATAGTTCGAAAAATTGATGTGATGTGAAGCGGTTAGTGGTACATGTAGTGATCAAATTTTTGATCGAATAATTATTAATAAAAAATTTATAAACATTCTGAATTGTATTTTTAAAATAAACTTGCGTGCATAGAAATCGGCCCACTGTAAAGTTTTGACTTTAACTATATTTTTTCAAGAAATATTTATCAGATCACAAAAACAAATATACTGTTTGAAAGACAATTTAATATGCTTTAATGTGAGTATATATTTATGAAAACTTATTTCGGCTTCCTATGTTTAACATAGTGAAATGAATTAATTAAGCAAATTAAGCTTTTTTATTATTAACATAAATAGGGTTATTGACAATTTAAAACTTAACACTTAATTTTTTAATAATGGGTATGACCTCCTCTTGCCCTAATAACATCTCTCATACGATTAGGCATAGATCTAATCAAGTTTGCTATTGTTGCTTGTGGGATGTTAAGCCACTCTTCTTCTGCTGCAAGAATAAGCTCTGGGATCGAGTCTGGGGTATGAAGTCTAGCTCGAATTCTTCGTTTTAGCTCATCCCATAAATGTTCGATCGGATTTAGGTCAGGACTATTTTCTGGCCAGTCTATAACCTGAAAACCGACTTCTGCAATGTAATCTTGCATTATTCTTGCGGTGTGTGCCCTTGCATTGTCATGCATAAAGATAAATTCGTCTCCAATGTAGTCGACGTAAGGTACCACATGAATTGCTAAAATCTCCTCGATATATCTGGCAGCCGTTAAACCTCTTCTTCCGTGAACACGGTCGTCCCTACGAATGAACTCAAGATCTGTTCGTGCTCCTATAAAAAGTGCACCCCACATCATGCAGAAACCACCCCCATAAGCACTCCGCTCTTCAAAGCAGCATTCTGAAAATCTCTCTCCTGGTCTCCGGTACACTTTCCTTCTTCGGTCGCTACCATAGAGGCATATTTTGGTCTCATCTGAGAACAGAACAGATCCCCATTGTTCCAACGTCCAATTCCGATGATCCTGTGCAAAACGCAGGCGTGCTTACCGTTGAGCTGGAGTAAGTTTTGGACCAATCGCAGGTATTTTAGTAGTCAGGTTACTTTCCCGCAGTCTTCGTCTCACTGTCCACTGACTAACAGCCACTCTTCGCACCTCACGGAGCTGTCGTTGCACCTGAACGGCATTAAGGTGACGATTTCTTAATGTTGTTGACACAATAAAGTGGTCATCACGAGCGGTTGTAAATCGCCGTCTGCCTGTTCCAGGTCGCCTTTGAAAGGATCCAGTCTCTTCATAACGTTGGCACACTCTTCGAACCACTGCGCGTGTCATATCCAATTGTCTAGCAACAGCTCGCTGACTAAGTCCATTTTCGATTAGAGCAATAACTTGGGCAGCTTTTTGTGGTGTAATATGCATTAAACTAACACACTTGAACACTGCTGAGATTATGAAAAACGAATAATATGCAAATTTCACTTGCAAAGGCAATATTTTTACAATTAGACAAATTTGATATTTTCGTGACAATCACCACATAAACACGTTTCATTTGTTTACCGGTTACTACGCATGTAAACGATAAGCCTTCTTGATAAATTTATACTCATATTAAAGCATATTAAATTGTCTTTCAAACAGTATGTTTGTTTTTGTGATCTGATGAACATTTCTTGAAAAAAATATAGTTAAAGTCAAAAGTTTACAGTGGGCCGATTTCTATGCACGCAAGTGTATATTCTAGTATCAAATAAAGTAATAAATACCTAACGTATCGAGTTAAAAAGTTTATAACCAATTTTGTTTAAAATTTATTATATGTTTTGCCTATAATATTCACGCAATTTGTTGTTAAAAAATAAATTTAAATTTTTGAGGAGATATTGACGTGGATTAATCATTTACGTTTCTTCTAAAGCGACTTCTACGGTACACAAAAACAAATATGGAGATTAATAAGAAACCAACGGAAAAATGGCAGAATTAAAGGAATACAATGACATATCAGTAAACAAATGGGAAAGATACCTCACGGTACTGTTTAAAGAAAAGGAAAGTAATAATCAACACAATAATGTACCTAAATTAAGACACAAAATAAAAATAAGTTTTCAAGAGTTAGTGATAGCCATAAATTCACTCAAAAATAGAAACTCACCAGGACCAGACGGAATAATCAACAAGCTTCTAAAACAAGGAGGAGAAAGTAAATCCTAGAGATGACAAAACGTATACAAAAACGAGTATTGCACTGCAAAATACCAGACACATGAAGAAACAGCATAGTGACACCAATGTTCAAGAAAGTACATAAAGAAGACCCCAACAATTATAGAGGTGTAAATCTACTGAAAATTTGCATTTAAGCTCACCACAAAAGTTCTAACCAACAAAATCAATAAACTAACAACTATATCAGATAAACAACCAAAAATTCAGATCCGGAAGATAATGCGTAGACGCCGTATTTGTACTAGGACAAATCACAGAAAAGACCATTGAGTAAAATAAACCAGCATATCTATGTTTTATAGACCTGACAAAGGCTTTCGATCTCATCTTAGTCGAAGACATCTTACACCTATTGTATAAAAGAAACATACCAATCAATATTAGACAAACTATTGAAAACATCTACTTCCATAATCGAATACAGGCAAAGATAAATGGAAAACTAACATAGTGTATACCAGTACAAAGCAAAGTCAGCCAAGATGACTTGTTAAGCCCCCTTCTTAATATAATAATGGACGATGTTATACAAGAATTACGTAAAGGTCATGGTAACATAATGAAAAACAAAGAAATCCAAATATTATGTTATGCAGACAACGCTGCATTAATCGTCGAGACAGAAGACGAGCTCCAAAGATTAAAACACATCTTTAATGCAACAGCCAAGAAATACAATATGATAATATCAGCAGAAAAAATCAAATGTACGACAACATGTAAATACTCACTTCGATATAAAATCGAAATTGACGAAAAAATAATAAAGCAGGAAGTAAAGTTTAGATATGTGGGAATAGATATATCTAGTTACGGAGATGTTGAAGACGAAGTACGACAACAAAGCTTAAAAGCAAGAAAAGCTGCGGAATCTTTTAATGACACAATTTAAAAGGACAAAAACCTAAAATAAGACACAAAAACAAGATTCTATAAAGCAGCAATTAGACCTATATTAACATACACGGCGGAGACAAGACCTGACATATCTAAAACGAGACGACTACTAGAAACAAAGATGAAAATACTCCAAGGAATATCAGGAAAAAGTCTGTTAGATAGGGAGAAAAGCGAAAACATAGGAAGACCATGCAATATAGAAGACATAAATGGATAGGTGACACAACGAAAACAGGAGTAGAACAATCACATTAGTAGAATGGCAGAGGATAGTACGAATAGCGTGAGATAAGTCACCAAATCAACGAAGAAGTATTGGCAGACCAAGAAAAAGATGGTGCACTAATTCAAACAATTTAGGAGGCTAATATTAAAGAAAGAACAGGCTTTAAAGACTACACACAAGAAGAAAAAAGAAGAAGTTTTAATTAAAATGACAGTAGGAAATAACTAAATGACTATTCCTTAAAATTATGAAAACAATAAATGACCAAGTGTTTTTTTAAAATGTTCCAATAAAAACATAGCTTCTGTGTATACATCTTTGTAAATTAAGAAACTTCTTTTCACATTAACGGATGTAATGAGAGTATATTTTAAATTCATAAACATAAATATTTGGTTCTAAATCTATTTCTTTGCCAAATTTACCAACAAAAACGTCAGCTACATTAATAAGTTTTTAAAAACCATTGTTTTTTTGAAATATTGTTTTAATCCTTGGTGGTTCTAAGAAAGACAATTTTGATTATTCTAATTTAGTAATAAATAAAAGTTGCTGATGAAAATAATTGTTTTTAAAACATTGTTTAGTATCTAGCAGAGATTGAAAGCTTTCATCGGTTAAAGCGTCAATTATATTTTTTAATGCTACGAAATAGTCTGAATGGAAAAAAAGTGGTTTCAAACCATGTTTTTTATCGTGTTAGAACGGGTTCTGGTGGATGTGAAATATTTGGAAGTATTTTTTTTTTAATTTGAATTCTTATAGGATATATAAGGAGTACTTTTTTATGCTTGACATCAAAAAGTTTCCAAAGGAAACTTTTTCTAATTTCTCTCGCAACTAAGTAATGTGTATTAAGTTGGTATTAAATATTTTTAAATTTTGTCCTGCCTTGACCATGTATGGTGCAGTATCGGATAAAAAAGCAATAATTTATGGCTAGGAACAATTTTGATATTTGTTTTTGTACCAAACGTAATATTTTTGTAGAGATGGTTTGTTATATTTGCTTGAATGACATTAAATAAGTTTTTTGTAAGATGCGATCTCTTGGAACGCCAATTAAGACACACGTAGAAGTAATTGTCACTGATATTAGTTTTTATTAATATATATTACTAGCGAGTACAAAGAGTTCAAATCGTGTGTCCTTAGGGTCCTTTCACTTGGAATATTCAATTTACAATATTTTTTTAAAAGAAGTTTTCACTGGATAATTTTGAAAGCGATATAATTGAAGAGATTATTGCACGGCACAGGTTCCCATTAAATGTATCTTGTTTGTTTCCTTCTTTTAAACTTGACCGAAAAGACTTAGAAACTGAAGCTTAATTTTTGCTTCAGATCTAGTTTTGTTTTTTTTTTTGGCTAAATGTGACACAGTTCTGATATGTTGATCTATTTGAATTTTTTTTTTCGCGTGAAACTTTTAATAGATTTTTAATTAAATAACTACAGTTAGAACCGATTTTTTATAATTTTAAATTAAAGGCATAAATAGTAAAAATTCCATTTAAGTAACTGCACGATTAGTGCATGGCAGTCACTGATATTTCAGCAATAGTTAAGATATTTATTTTATAATAAAACATACATAAATAGGTATTGGTATTATATTGAAATTTAATTATATTATTCCCGTTTTATTAACGTTAATTTATGCAATTATTATAATATTTTAAATAACATCTCAAATATAGAAAAGTATTAAATATTTAGTACTTACAATTTTGTCACAAACTGAACAATAAACTTTGTCCAAATCCATAAATAGCACTTTGCAAGGTGTAATCTAAGTAACGACACTATTTATTTTCGGCATTTTGAAATCAAAATAGTTAACAAACTCGACTGACAATGCTAAAGTTTTCACTTTCACTTTTTAGGAACAAAATGGTATGATAATGAACAAAATTCTATTATACATACTCCACGCAAAAAAATTTAAACACCCTTTTCTATGGGATAATAATCGGCTACCTGCTACAACAATGCCAAGAATATTAGGTACTATCGATAGGTAGGCTTACCATAATTATGAATCTCTTAACTGGGACAGTAAATGGTGCATATGGTAAAGTATAAAAAAAACGATTAAGCTGCTGCCAAAATTTTTATTAATAAAATACCTATTTTATTAATAAAAATCAGAAAGAAATCTGGTACTTCCATGTTGGATTAGGTTTTTATATTCCAGATCTACACATTCACAGAATTCCTTCAACTGAGTTACTCGAACTGTGTAGATATGAAAATGTTTATATATTTTGACAACTAGTGCTTCAATTTCGATTGGTAAACCATCCACAGCATTTTGAAGTGCATTCTGTACAATATGTGCGCCACATCCAATTCCTACAATATCTACACCGAGTTCTTGTTTAAGTCTTCTGTTAACATTATTTTGTCCTCTTCTATGCACACCTCCAAAATTTGTATTACAATTGTCGCCACAAAATGCGGCTACTTTTTTTGTAATGTCATGACGACGTAATGTTGAAATTATATTTTGGGTCAATATTTCCGATGTCACACCCTGTGCGGACTCAAAATTCAATAGTTTCACGTGTACACTTTCTAATGGTAAAAAGTATCTAACAATAATCGGTGCCAGTTTGACGTGCTTTTTATGTGAGGTGTCGTTAGTAACACTTACGAAAAAAGCCTTTTGTAAGTCGGTGTGTAACTCTGACAAAGACAAAGGTGCCAACACATTTAAAATGATCGCTTCACATTTGGTACTCGCAACCCCAAATTTTGATTCAAAAAATTTTAAAATCAACGTACAACCAGTTGTAGAAAATGTCGACCAATTTTGATAGAAGAAGTACTTGCAATCTCCGTTACACCAGTCTTGTATTTTGCACACTTTAAGTGATCTTTAATATCTGCTCGCCCACCGTGTGCAATTGAAAATTCTGAAAAACATTGCTGGCATTTCACCCTGCTATTATCACTACAAAGCTTTTTTATAAAAGGATAATCTTTTTCAAGTTCGCTTGTGAATTTGCAATTTCTTTTCGGCATTTTAAATCAAACACAGCAATTAAATAAAACACAAAGTGTTTTCGTATTTTACCACCGTTCACAAAAAAACGAAATGTAATCGCACTGCAAATGATTAGGGTAAACTAAGATGTTTTTTTTTAATTCATCAATTCTTTATTTTTTTAATGTTAATATTCGTTAACGACTCACTGAAATAATGTGTTTAAGAAATGTGATACGGTGAATTGCTGAATTGGTCATTTTGATGATTTCGAGAATTAAGCACGTCTTCTGTGGGAACCCTATTAAAATATCTTATCAATCAGATGTGTAGTCATCATTATTAGAATTGTTTATATAATACGAACGTAAATAATCTTATTTATTATCATATCAGTAAATATGAATCCAGAAGGAAAAAAATCATTCGTTTAAAATCACTTAACAATAATTCAAAATTACGACAGTTTTGTCAAACCGGGACAACATGACAAACCGGCCGGGACTCCGGGACCGATTTCTAAAACCGGGACCATTCCAGTTAAACTGGGACGTTTGGTAAGCCTATCTATAGGTACTATTGGTACTATTAAAGACTAAAGTATCCAGTTACTTTATTAGTCCATTATCTACTGTTATATATATATATATATATATATATATATATATATATATATATATATATATATATATATATATATATATATATATATATATATATATATATATATATATATATATATATATATATATATATATATATATTATTTAAAATCCGAAATTAAAAATAAATTTTCGTTTATGCATTTTATGCAATTTTTTGTAAACATAATATGCAAAATCCCCAGATATTTGCATAAAATATGCAATATATATGCATTTTGCATAGTTGCCTAGATGTAGTAATTATATATACGAAAATACAAATTTATACAAGTGTTAACACATAAAAAATATTTTTTAATTTATTAGATTGTATTTTGGAAACGGTGCCATTCTGTTATTAGAATGTGTTTGTAAATGTTTATCTTTAATCAAGAGCTTCCTATTTTTAAATTTAAATAAAACAAAGTGCACGTAATGTATAATCGAAATTTTTGACTAATTGGAAAGGTCTCTCGGTGGCATTATATATCGAATATATCATCGTTGAAATATCCGCCGCGGCTTCGCATGGTTGCGTGCATCCAGAATGTTTAATTTCCCATATCCTGTCGTATAAATCAGGATGAATTTAACCAATGGCATGGTTGAGTTGGCTCTGACGGCCACTAAGGTTTGTGTCTTATTTGCATAGATCTGCGACAAAAGAAAACCCCACAAGAAAAAGTTTAACGGTGTCAAATCACACGATCTCGATGTCTAGTTTATATTACCTTTATGCCCTCAAATCGCTTATGCAAAATGTCTAATGTGACATCAGCTGTGTGGCTCGTAACGGCGTCCTGTGAAAATATCGTTAATATCACATATAGTTGGTGCTCACAAAATCCTCCAATTTAGGTAAAAAAAGTTAATAATCATCGACCTCTTTCTTGACGATAATGGCCCGAGAAACGTCGTTCCCAAAGAAATATGGACCGATGATGATGCTAGCCCAAAATACACACCAAACAATGACTTTTTAAAAAGTATTGGAAACTCTTGGATCTCATCTAGATTGTTCCTCCCAAATTTGTGAACCCTGTTTGTTGTCATATCCATTCATTTAAAAATATGTTTCATGGTTAAAGGTAATTTTTTGATGACAATTAGTTGCACATACGTCATTGTCTATATACATTTCCCTTTACTTAATGGACCAGTTGAATTTTATACAGATGAAGGCCCAAGCCACTATACAAAAAACAGTTTAACTACAAGAGAGTTATGATCTGTGAAATGGCGAGTTCTAGTAAGTAACGTGAAATTGATCGCCTGTGATTCTCCTGCACAATCTTACAGGCAACGGCATCTAGTCGACGTACAGGTGTTAGTTGATTGTTAACTAAACCAGTGCACTTACAAAAGCACGAACAAAAACATCCAACAAATTGTTGTTATATGCTGCTATATCCACACATTGTATTTTGACAAAGAGGGTAAATAAATGATACACTGAATAAAACTTGACAACAGATGTAGCTTCAACAATAAAGCCACTATAAACTGTCAAATAAGTACATATTAGAAGACTCTTTACAAACGCTAAAAAGTAAAATTATGTATGTAAGATACTTTACAATATATATATTTACATTTACAATATAAATTTTATATTTAATGATTGTGATAGTGATGTGAAGTTATGCTAGGATACGGTATATGATAATTTCCTAATGACTTCCCAATCTTTGGCTGACACCTCCTAACGCGTAAGAAATGGAGCTGACTAAATCTACTGTGAACCTAAAGTTGAAAAGTGTTTCGGAATAAATTAGTAATTAATTTTTTTTGCGTTTAACAATAAGAAACTTTTTAAAATGTCTTTGATATAAGATTTGACAATATTGCAATGTTTGGCAAGCAATGCGTACAGAGTAAGACGTGAGAACTATCGACAATATAAAATGAAGATAATATGTTAGAAAGCATGCGGTAGAGATATTATAGCATGTACATATTTTGAACTTTTTGCTATGTCAGTTGGCAAAGTTGGTGCGTATGAATTTCAAAATACGAAATATCGTGCAATTTATTCTATAAGCTATACGAGCCATATGCTTTGTAGTCAACATTTCGGTAATATGAGCTACAAAGCGAGCTATATACAATGTGGAAACCACTTAAGGAATAAAATTGTTTGTGTCCTTATTAAAGAAAATAATAAAAAACTCTGGGACACGTTAACATTTTAATTCAAATGTGCGATTTTTAAACCTAAATATAAATGTACAGGGTGATCCACGCAAGTCTAGCATAATCCATAATTCTTATTTTTAATGAAACACCCTGTATATTTTTATGTTTTTAAAAGATTCTTAACAACCTGATTTTAACGAAGTATATCATGTAGGGTCTATAATGAATAATACAAGGTGAAATTTTGAAATTAATAATTTATCACGTGTTATGGTATTATTTTAAATACATTTTATAGCTAAATACAGACAATACACGTCTACTCTAAGTGTCAGTATATTGGGGAATATTTCGGTTTAATAACCGTGTTAACATTTTTTGTTTGTTGTGTTAACACTTTACATTAAAATACTAAATTTCTAATTAACAGCTAATTTCTTGCAGAAATAAAAATAAAATATTTAACTGAGACCCACCGAATTGAGATTTAAATGATGACCGGTTACAGGGAGAATTTTAGAAGTCAAGTTGAAGTAGCAAACTTATTTAATCAGAGGTATCCTCAGATGCCTAATATTGCACAAAGTACTGTTTTTAAAATTTATGTACAATTCAGAGAACTTGGACATGTCAAACCATTAAAAAGAAAACCGAACTTCATTGAAGATAAGGTAAAAGTGGATATTTTGTTAAGTGTCGCAGAGAATCCAACGTCAAGTTCACGTTAAATTGCACTTCAAAATAATGTGAGTCATACAACTGTCCTAAAGTGTCTCCATAAAGAAAAACTTCATCCATATAAGTTTACTTTTGTGCAGGAGCTAAAAGAAGACGATCCAGATCGTAGAATGGATTTCTGCGAAATAATGATGGATAAAATTAACACAAATGAACTAGCTCTTGGCACAATAATTCTTTTTTCTGATGAATCAACATTTACATTGAACGGAGAGGTAAACTTACAAAACACAAAACTGTAGATATTGGTTAGAATCCTCATTGGATGCGTGAGACACATACTCAGTATCCTCAAAAGTTAAATGTTGAGGCAGGTATTATAGGAGATCATATTATTGGTCCTATATTTGTAGATGGTAATTTGACAGCGGAAAAATATTTAAGCATGCTAAGAGACGATGTTCTTCCCCAGTTGTCTAACTTATATCCCAATCCAATTGATCCGAACCTACCGCATGAAACTGTCTGGTTCCAGCAGGACAGTGCAACACCCCATTATGCTTTAGTGGTGAGAAATTACTTAAATGAAATCTTCTTCAATAAATGGATTGAACGAAGGGGTACTATTGAGTGGTTAGCTAGGTCGCCAGATCTTACGCATTTGGATTTTTTACTGTGTGGTTATCTCAAAAACAAAGTGTATGCAACACAACTAGCATTGAAGACCTCAAAGAAAGGACAACTACAGAAATACGGAATATATCACCTTAAACTTTAAACAAAGCTCGGGACAAGTTTTATAGGAGACTGTGTTAGAGTATTCTATGAATTAATTGTCTTGAAGAAAATTACACTTAATTTCAAAATTTCACCTTGTATTATTTATAATAGACCGTACATGAGATTGTTGAGATCAGGTTGTTAAGGAGTTTTTAAAAAGTTATCAACGTATATAAACGTATTAAAAATAAGGATTATGGACTATGCCAGACTTGCATGGATCACCTTCAAATTTATGTTTAAAAAGCGCACATTTAAATTTAAAAGTTAAGGTATCTCAACGTTTTTTATTATTTTCTAAAATAAGGACACAAACAATTTTATTCCATAAGTGGTTTCCACACTGTATATAAACTCCGAATGACTATTAAGTTTCAAACAGTAAAGACTATTTTCGTTCCAACATATTGTTTTAATTATAAAGCAATAAAAGATAAATACAATTATTTACTATTAAATCATGTTAAAAGCAATTGGACCTCACTGCGTTATTTTCAAGAACTATTATAAACATTATGAGATGTAAGGATAGTAATATTCTATGTAACCCAATTAGCAATCCACGCCAGTCGTTGTCTGAGACTAATAAGGTGTAATGGATTACTGGATATTTCAGTGTAGTAAACTGGAAACATTACGAAAATCGAGTGGTTTAAACAAAAATGTGGAGCACCATTAAGACTAGAAAACGGAAAACTGAAGTGGTAGAAAATAAAATAAAATGGTATAATTTCTACGTATATCAGTGATAGTCAATAAAGACATTAGTGTAAAGGGTATTACATTTAGTAACTGTATTTCATTGCCAAAATACAAATTTAGGTAATTGGAAATCTAATTTAAAATATATCAACTTTAGAGAAAAAAAATTGACAATAAATCTTTTTTGTTTAAAATGACCAAAAAATTCTAAAATATATTTTTCGGAGTAAAACCGAATGAGAAATATTTTTCATACGAGGGCGGTCCAATAACCTGGACTATGCCCATATTTGCGAATGTTATGATCTTAGTAGCAAATAATATTCAAGAATTAAAAGAAATGCTAGAAAAACTAATTAAAGTATCTCAAAAAGTGGGAAAAAATAGGATACAAACGCCACATTTAACACGCTGCTTTGGGTAAATTGGGGCACTTGTATACTTACACCAGTTTATCTGGGAAAAATCACTGATTTCACATAAAAATCTTATACAGATATTTGATGAATCTAAAAGGTATATGAGGGGTAACAGGTTAAAAAGTCCGTAAAGACGTACAGGTGATTTTGATTTGTTTTTGTTTTAAACAATATTCATAAGTAAAAAAGTCATTTTTTTGCATAGAAAAAGTTTCTTATACAGTTTCGAGAAAAATAGTTCGAATAAAAATTGTAGATTTCAAAAAATTCTTCATTTTGTGAGTTTTAAAATTAAAATACATAAAGAAATCACCAAGATAGTTGCAAGAAACTCTTTTTTTATTTTGTAGCAATATACAAACGTTAATTACTTGTTTTTTGTATAGCGACATGTAATAGAACTACTTACAATTATGCCAGTGAATGAGTTATTAAAGTGTGCTAAATTTGAAATAAACGACCAACAAGTTATTTAACTTGTTTATCCCGGAGAGGGATTATTTAAACAACTGTCCTTGTCTAGACAGTCACTATAGAGGTATTCTGTAAATTAAAATCGATATAAGGGTTCATTTTTAAGATATGTTAAAAAAATGAAATATTTAATTAAATTTCTTAGTAAAAAACAGTTTAAAAAAGGACCGACTTTTAAGCTTATAAACAATTAGAATAACTTTTCATGTCTTACGCTTGTAAGTAAACTTACTGAAAAGCTGATGAAAAAACCCAACTTTCAAAGAAAAACAAAACGTTTCATAAACAGTAGGACACAAGATCGTCATATTTCCATTGTTTATTAAAATTAAGAGCTAAGCATTCAATAAATTATAAATTAAATTATAAATAAAGATCTAGATTTTATGCTCGATTGCATAGATGGTATCTACCGAGAAGGCGTAAAAAGGTATTTATGGTACTCGTAAAATACTGCCACGGTAAACTGCGGGGGGGGGGGTGAACTACAAAAATATTATTTATATTTATTAACTACTTATCTTCATTTAATGCAATAATAATAAAATGAATTGGTTTGTTGAAAGAAAAAACTATAAAAGTAAATAAAAGAATTTAATGTATTTTAATAATTTATAATTATTAGTATATATTTATATAAATGATATACACTTATACATGAGATTTAAAGATTTATTACAAAATAATAGTAAAATTCAATAACTTTCTTGTGGAAAAATTGAATTAATTTATTTTTCAGGGATTTTCCGAGAGGTGAAAACAGCTCAGTTCTTATTATTTTGTCGAGCTATTCCGGTTTAAAAATATGAAGCTTCTACGTAGAAGCCAAGATATTAATAAGTATATTGGAATCTAGCCATATAAGCCAAGATATTAATAAATGTTGAAAGCACCTTTTAATTTGAAGTTCCAATCTAAAAAAAAACGTGCTCGAAAAGTTCTCCCCTCCACTTTTCAGTGGCGGTATTTTACGAGGACTAGCATTTTAACGGTTAGTAACCTTTTAACTCCATCACTGTATATGCCATCTTTAACTTGGATCATAAAATTTAGATCTACATTTGGAATCCTTTCAAATCAAGTTAATAGACTTCTACTGTCTTAATATTTAGTGGTTCAAAACATGTACACCTAGCCTCACTGATGATAGAATATGGATTCCGAAAATGTTTTGTGATGTAGCCCGATTAAGTGTTTTAATTAGATACCTTTTATAAAGGATTTTTAAATAAATTTCTTAAACAAATTGTTAAAGAAGATCTAAATCTACAGATCTATAGACAGCATAAAAAGTGAAGAAGTAAAAAGTTATAACCCGTTAAACTGCTGGTACTCGTAAAATATCGCCACAGAAAATTAGATGGGAAATTGTCCGCTGCAATATCTCAGCTTATTTTCTGTTATTGAACATAGAAGATTCTGTTTTGCTTTGGAAAGTGGAAAGATAAAAGTTATTATAAATGTTTAAAAGCTAAAAACTCGGGATACTTTAAAAGTGTTTTTTAATAACAAATTTAATAAAATACTGCACTTTTTTTTAACATTCCTTAACAACGAACGATTATAGAATCGATTTTGATTTGAAAATAAACCTAGAATGACTTTCTGGGCAAAAATAGTTATTTAAATAATTTAGAATAACTTTACAAATTGAATAGCAGCCAATTAAAGATATTTAATCAATCTATTTGAAATTTAGTACACTTTAATGACTTAATAGGTAAACTTATTAACTTATTAAGCTCCCTAATTTTAAGTAGTGATATTACATGTTATTATGCAGAAAACAAAGTTATTTACATTTATAAATTAGTACAAAATTAAGGGTTTTTTTAAATTATCTAGGTTAATTGTTTATGTATTTTACATTAGATAATCTTAAAATAAAGAACTTTTTATGATCTACAACTTTTATAAAACACATTTTTCTCTATAATGTATAATAAACTTTTTATAGGCAAAAAACTATGTTGTTCACTTTTTAAGATTGTTAAACAAAAACAAACTCATCTGTACCTCATAATATATCTGCATAAGATTTTTTTAGCTTTCTTGCTTCCTTGACTGGGATAACTATCGGTGTGTATCAAATTGACTAGACCAATGTTCATAATTATAAAGTACATTAATAAACTAGAAACAATACAGAAAGTAATCGAATGAAATTCAATAAGTATCATTACCAGAAAATATTGCAAATACTCAAATAAGACGGAGAAAAAAAGTCGGAGACATCGTGAAGAAGGTGATAAAAAAGAAATAGCTATGGAAACGTTTCACAAGTGTCTAGCTTATATTTTGTTTTTTTTGTGTATCAAATTTATTATTATAGAAAATAATTACTTATTTACTTATTGGTGCATTTACACAGCATATTATTCTGTTTGCCGTTTAGCATATCCCAATCGCCATTTCTTCTTGTTATCTAAATCTTTTTCTTCACTGAGGTCTCTTTATTCCAATGCTGTTTTAACTTATCCGTTCTCTTTTTCTCGGTCTATTTGGTTTTCATTTTCAAGTTCTTAGCAGTATTATGGTCTCATCTATCCGTCGCGGGACGAAAACAAAAACTACTCATACAAGAGTAGTTTTCGTTTTTATATCTCCTGTCTCCTCCGCATCTTAATTAATGTCTCCTCCTCATTTATTAGTTGTCTAAGTTGGTGATTTCTCACTTTGTTCATTAGTGTTAATTTTTAGCTTCTTCTCCATAACATTATTTTTATTGCATTTATTCTGTTTTACATTCCTTTATTTGTCACCCACGACTCTGAGCCATACACTGAGCGTAATACTATTGTATTCAAGATTTGGACCAGTTTTTCTTGTAATATCTTCGCCGCATCTAATCGAATCTAATTTCGTATTTTGGTCATTTCTTTCTTTATCTAATTTATTTGTAACCCCAAGAGTTTATATTGATTTTTTTATAGCCAGGTCTTCTGAGGTTTTTTCAATGGCCATCGGTTATGTACTGCATTTTATCATAAATAATTTTCAAACCCCATCTTTTTCCACCTTTATTATCATGTAGACCAGGGGTTCCAACCTTCTATCAATTCCATACTACCTGAAAAATTTTGGCGTACCAGCAAACACCGGGTCGAGAGATGAGTCTGTCAAAAATGTCACTTAGTTACGCTAATATTGACAACTATTCTTTATCACAGAACAAGTTTTTCATGTCATCATTTGTTTCAGTTAAAAGCATTAAACATTCTGACCTCAGTTTGAAGAAATAGGTAAAAATTTTGGCTTGAGATAACCATCTTACTTCTGTTTACAACAGAATAATTTTAAATTTGCCACCCAAATCTTCACACATTAAGGAGAATATATACTTATACTTATATTTTCGGTATACTTTTAGCAGCTAATTCTTCTTGGTTTATGACACAGTGTGTACTTCGGCATTCAGGAGCAACTTTCTTTATTTTTGCTGCTAGCCCTGTCAATTTTCCTGACACAGCTTTTGCTCCACCTGTACCTACACCAACACACTTTGACCAAGGAACACCTATTTTGAGCTCATACTTATTTATTGTATTAAAAATGAGTTCCGCTGTAGTGTTTGATTCAAAACGTTTGCAGAAAAAAACTAATCTATAGCTTCTTCATGAAAATCAAATCTAAAAATACGAGTAGCTGTAGTGCTACTCGTATTTTTAGTAGCAGTAGCTAATATGTGCATTTTTGAAGATTTAAACAAAGTTGTTTTTTAATATTGGAAGACATATCATTAATTCTCCTTTTTCTTGTGTTTTTTTGACAATGTTATTTTTTAAATTTCTTTGGCTGCCTTTTACCAAACAGGCGATTTCCACAGCGGCCGGTAGTAAAAGGGTCTCACCTATTGTGCAAGGCTTTCCATTCTTTGCAATTTTATAACTAGCAAGGCGGGACGCCTTTATTAAGGTAGTATCTTCTTCTTCTTCCTTTGCCCTATCCGTTTCGGACGTTGGCTATTAACAAGGCTATTTTGACTTTGCTTACGGCACCTCTGAATAGTTCGGTTGATGTTAGTCCAAACCATTGTCGCAGGTTATGCATCCATAAGTGTCGTCTTCTTCCCGGTCCCTCCTACTGTCGATTCTTCCTTGTACTATTAACTGTAGCAGCCGGTACTTAGTATGCCTCATGACATGTCCGAAGTACTCAAGCTTCCGTTTCGTTACGGTGAAGATTATTTCTTTGCTTTTGCCTATTCTCTGCATTACTTCCACGTTAGTGATGTGGTCTGTCCAGGATATCCGAAGAATACGGCGATATATCCACAGATCAAATGATTCTAGTTTCTTCAGGGTGGCTTCCGTTGTTGTCCATGCCTCTGCTCCATAGAACAAGACCGGGAAGACATAACACTTGACCAGTCTTAATTTTAGTTCCATTGAGATTTTGCTTGTGAACCACTTTTTCATATTGTTGAACACGTTTCGCGCTTTTTCAATTCGTGATCTTATTTCTGTTGACTGGTCCCATTTTGTGTTGACTGTGGTTCCAAGGTATGTGTATGTCTCCACTTGTTCTATTTTTCGGTTGTTTAATGTCAATTGCATCGGAGGTTGTTGTGTTCTGCTGATGAGCATGCATTTAGTTTTGGTTGTATTGAGTTCTAAACTATATTCTTGACTTGCTGTGTGTATGCTTTGCATGAGTATTAGTATTTACAAAGCTAGTCATTCATTTATTTTCTTTCTTAAAAATAATGTATTTTATTTAAAAAAGTACCATCGGCTTACCAACCAAATGAGAGTGCTTTGTATGTGGATGACGTATCCGCATAGAAGGCTTTTTGCTTTGGTTCAAAAGCGTCTCGAAATAAACAACACACTGACGATTAGAATTGTCAATATTTTCTGTGCCAAAATTCACTATAAAATCGTACCTATTGTAAGTAGCTTTCGTGGTATATCCGATTAATCTGCGGTAACAGGCACCACCCTTGTCGGATTACTTCTGGAAACTGATTCTTCTCGGACGTAAATGCATGTTCCATTGTCAAATAATTTTTTCAAAAATTATGTAAAATATAATAATAGTTTTTAATTATTTTTGACTTTTATCTTACAATGTGCTTTTATTCTAAAGTGAAAATTACTCCCAAAAATATTTTGGATCACCTAATTAAGCAAAGACAAAAAAATAAGCTCATAAGAACTTATAATAACCAAATTCTAAGCTTTCTTTAAATAATGCTTATCTCTTAATTCCGTCTTTTAAATACTTGGAACTTTATTACCGTTAACTGTAACATTCGCCCTTGCTCCTGTCCAATTCTATATAAATCCACCATTAATTCATCAAAAGGTCGTGAAGTGAACGTCAGCTCTAGGGCTGTTCTATTTTGTGATATCCACTTCCCTTTTACGGCTATCCTAATTTCACACAGCCGAATGAACCTTTAACATTGATTAAAGCAGGAAATGGCGACTAGACGAAATTCAGGGTGGTAGTCAGAATTAAATATCAGAAATTCTTTATGAAATAATTCTTAATACACAATCATGGACAAAAATAGGGAATATTTTTAAATTATCATAAATATGTTCAATATGATGAGCACATGTTAACAAAATACTTTTTTCTGAAAAGAAAACTTTGTTTAACACGTTATAAGTAAATGATTAACAAAATGAAACGCATTTTAAGTAAACAATTGAAATTTTTGGAATGTGAACAAACGATAGCTTAAAATTAAGTATTACTTACGAAGTCATATTTTAATGTTTTATTTAAAAGAATAATAAAACTAATAGCTTAATATTCTTAAATATATACTTGTGGAATTGTATTCCATTCTTCTTGTGCTGCAACCCTTAGTCCTTTTAGTGTAATGTATATTGCAGCTGTCTTTCGTCCTCGTATGTTGAAACGGTAGATACGGTTAATTTATTGCTAATTCATTCTACAGATTAATGATTCAAATATTTTTAATCGGAAATTTTATTACTTCACAGTAATTAATATTTTCAAAAAATTGTACACTTATTATAAAAAGAAAACGACGCCGATGTTAAATATATGTCAACGTTTTACCAAAATAAGATAAAACTAAAACTAAAAAAAATTAAATAGTCTTAAATAAAATTAAATAAAACAGGGCACTATACAGTATCTTTAATATTAATGAACGTATAACGAAATAACTACAAGAAGAATATACCAAGGCTGGCCTAGATATTAACCTCGCGAAAACAGAGTACCTATCTACAAGTGAAGAAGACATAGAAGATCTACAGATTGATGACAACGTAACAATCAAAGGAAAGCATAAATTCAAATACCTGGGGTTTATAATCACGAAAAAGGCAACAACAGAGGAAAAAATTACACAAAGATTAGGACAAACAAGAACAGCAATCCGACAACTTAACTCAGTATGGTGGGATAGACACCTAAATATGAAGACAAAAACGCAGATTTATAAAACATTAGTGCGAAGTATTATGACATATGGGGCTGAAAATTGGATCATAAACAAGAAAAACAGCAGTAAGATAGTAGCAACAGAGATGGAATGCCTGCGAAGATGCTGCAGAGTAGCAAGAATGGATAGGAGAAATAATGACGAAATAAAGCAAAGAACATCAATAGAAACAGACATAATATATATATATAT
The DNA here is from genome assembly GCF_040954645.1 of Diabrotica undecimpunctata. Lineage (NCBI taxonomy): Eukaryota > Metazoa > Arthropoda > Insecta > Coleoptera > Chrysomelidae > Diabrotica > Diabrotica undecimpunctata. Next base: position 113,895,215 of record NC_092804.1, on the reverse strand, counting down.
ATATATATATATATATATATATATATATATATATATATATAACGAAATACGCAATATCATAGGGCACTATGAATAAAAGTAGATTTACCATACAAATTTTAATTTATTAACTTAAAGAAGGCCTCAGGCTGAGTTCACAATTAACAACTAATCTAATGCTAACATGCGACATAGCAAATAAAAGGGGAGGAAATAACGAATATATTAAGTAAGAAAAACAAACAAGGCGACTACCAAAAGGGAACTACACAGTATATTTATTATTATTGAACGTATAGCGATATACGAGATATCAAAGAACACTATGAAGACAACTAAATAAAGACACATTTTGATTTATTGACTTAAAGAAGGTCTCTGGTTGAATACAAAATAAACAACTGATAGAGTCCTAACATGCGACATAGCAAATGGAAGAAGAGTATATAACGAATATAAAGATTGAAAAAAAAACATGGCGATTACAAAAAAGGGCAATATACAGTAGCTTCATTTAGACGTATGGCGTTCATACGAGATACTATAGATAAGGGTTACTCTAGATGGCACTATAGATAAAAATAGATTAACTATAAGACAAATTTTAATTAAAGAGGGCCTCTGGCTGAGTACAAAATACACTTCTTCTTCTTCTTCTTTTTATATAGACATGACTTTGTCTGTTTTTTAATGTGCCTCCAGTAAGTTGACGTTCCATTGTTTTTGTGGTCTTCCTACTGATCGTCTTCTTATTGGGAACCGTCTCTTGCCATCTTTACTACTCTATTTGTTGTCATTCCATTCTACTCTTCTATTTCTTACCCAGTTTTTGATGTTCTCCACCTTGCATCTATGTCGTATATCTGTACTTCTAGCTCTGTCCCATAGTGTCTTATCATCAATTTTTCTAAGTGTTTTCATCTCTGCTGTTTCTAACATCCTTTTTGTCCTCTATGTGTCAGGTCTTGTTTCTACCGCGTATATCATTATTGGTCTGATGACTGTTTTACAAATTCTGCCATTCGTTTCTTTCCCGATATTTTTATTTCTCCATATTGTTTAATTTAGGTAGCCTGCGGCTCTGTTTGCTCTATTTACTTGATCTTCCACTTCGGTTTCGAGCTTTCCGTAGCTAGATATGATCCCAAATATTTAAACTACATCACTTGTTCTATTATCTTCTGACCTTCCAGCTCCAATTTACATCTTAGTAAATTTGCTGTTGTAACCATGCATTTTGTCTTTTTTGGGGAAATTAACATGTTAAATTTTCTGGTGGTTATGTTAAATTGGTGCAACATACGTTGTAAATCATCTTCACTTTGGGAGAGTAGTATTGCGTCGTCTGTATAGCAGATTATTTTAAGTTGTTTTTTTCCCATTTGGTATCCTTTTTTAGTTCTTACATTTTTTATTATTTCGTCCATAATCAGGTTGAACTATAGAGGACTCAGGGAATCTTCCTGTCTTGTCCCATTGCCAGCGTCAATAGGGTCGGTTAGTTCTTCTTCTACTTTTACTTTTATTGTGTTGTTTTGGTAGATATTTTCGATCGTTTGGATTATTCCTAGAGCTATCTCTCTTCCATACAGTAAGTAGATAACGTCTTTTAATTTAACCCGGCAAATGCCTTTATAAGGTCCACGAAACATTGACATGCCGGTTTGCTGTATTCTAACGATTTCTCTTGCACTTGCCTCATTATAAATATAGCGTCGGTGCATGATCTTCCCTACCTAAAACTTTGTTGTTCTTCTGCTAGTGTTATAATTTTTTTCAATTTATTTGTTATTACTTTGGTTGTTAATTTTAGTGTTGTGTTTAATAAATTAATTTCTCTGTAATTTTCCGGGTCCGATTTGTCTTCCTTTTTGAAGAGAGGTATTAGGATGCTTGATCTCTATTCTTAAGGAATTCTGTTTTGTTCTATTATTTTTTGAATTAGTTTTAATAGTTGTTTGATCAGATCTGGTCCTCCATACTTTAGGAGTTCATTCGGTATTCTGTCCTCTCCTAGTGATTTTTTATTTTCTAATTTCCTTAATACTTCTTCTCTTCCTCCTCAATATCTATTTCTTCGTTTGCCGTCACCTCTGGTATTAGTGGTTCATTATCGTTAGCTTTAGCAAATAGGGATCGAAAGTAGTCTACACATGTTTCCTTCTGAATGTGTTTTATTTTTATTAGTTCGTTCATCTCTTTTCTTTGTCCTCTGAGGATTCTTCATATTTCCTTTTGTGTTCCTTAGAAATCGTGTTCCATTTGTTTTGAGAAACTCTGCCAGTGTTCCTTTTTTATTTGTCTAAATAAAGTATTCGTTTCATTCCTGATTTGTTTATAGTGGTTGTATGCCTGTTGTGTTTGTTGTGTTCTGTATCGTAAAAAGGCTTTCTTCTTTTCTTCTGTTTTTCGCGTGTTTTCTTTTTCGATATGTTAGTGTTCGTTACGTTCCTTTCTCCAAGTGATTCTGTTGCTGCGATAATTATGTTATTTTTGAGTTTTTTTCCAGCTTTCATCGATGTTATCGTTGTCAAATATTTCATTCTCAGCGGTCGTCCCTGATATTCTTTTCCTGTATAAGTATTCCGTGGATTCCTAGGCTATGGTTACTACCTACATCTGCTGAGTTAAGGCATCTTACGTCGATTATTTTCGATTGATGTATATATCTGTTGGTTATAACATAATCTATCATAGATCTTTGTCCACGGGTGTTATAAAATGTATATTTGTGTTGATCTTTGTGGTCAAAAAATGTGTTGTTTATTCTTAGTTCCAGTTTTCGTTTTTCTAAATACAAACGTTCTGGAGGAACTAAAAAAACTAAATGCAAGCAGCCATCTTCAAAGAGCTCTAGCTCCCTTGGGAATCATTTTCGAAGTAGGTGAATTGGGTTAAATCGTCTTAAAATTATCTGAGGAGTCTCCAGTTTTCATTTACAGGAGAGTTTCTGGACACCCTGTATTTACTTAGTTTATATGCAAAAAGTTTTATTTTAAAAATTAAATGACTGACTTTCGGTGAAAATTGATTGGATCCGTTGTCGCATTAGACGGGCAAAGTCACTAGTCACCTAATATTATATAGGAGAAAAGTTACACATGCATTCAGAACTACTATGAATTATACTGGTGTTTTGTCTTTAGTTCTTAGATAGATTAATCGTTTTTATCAAAACAAAAATGATCAATACTTTTGATCATTTTACTATTGTTTAATGTAGGTTTGTTAATAATTTGGCATAACCAGAAGATAATTTTTGATTTTAAGCCCAAGTACCTCCATAAATCGAGTCCAGTTTTTAGTTGTGGATCACTAATAAATATTTACCTAATTTAAAAAGTTTAGTTTGATATTGTTTATAAATGGAGCATTCAGATTTATTCTTAAAATTCATCGTAATATACTACTTTTCTATTATACTTGCGAAAATTTATTATAAAGTTGCCGATTATACGGTGTTGACTGCGGATTCCGATTTGTGTCTTAAGCGACTAATAGAGAAAACCAACTTGATCTGCGACCAATTTGGTATGAAAATAAACATTAAGAAAACTTAAGTGATATCAATAGACGGGCACATTTTGGAACATGTCCACAAGCTCAAATAACTGGGCGATTGAGGCCAGAATATCTTTCGAAAAAATCAAGACATTGCTATGTGATTCTCGAATAAAAATGCTACGTACGCGACATCTCATACCTCAAAATAAGACGTACTGCAGAGAACAGGCAAGAAACGAGAACTTTTCAACACAGTAAATGTTAGAAAAACATCATATCTATGTCACATACTTAGAAATAAGAAGTATCAATGTGCTCAACTAATAGTGAAAGAAAAGATCGATAAAAAGAAAGGACTAGGAAGAAAATAACTATCATGGCTAAAAAACATCCCACAATGGACAGGGTTAAATTTTGAACAGCTAATATGAACAGCTAAAGACAAAGTTGAGTCTGAAATTGTAGTAGGCAACTTCCATTGAGAAGAGGGCCCTTTATGAAGATGAAGTTGAATCAGAAGGGCATAATTCAGTTAAAGTACAAGCAAAGTAATAGAGACAAGGTTTAAATTAGTGCTTCCTCAATGTCAATCCATGCACACAGAGCTATTTCATTTGTCACTACTATCTTTGAATTAAGAAATACAGAATGTTTCAGATTTTTATTTGGTAGGAAAATTGTCTTTTATATAGTAGGTCTACCATAAGAGTTCGCTTCTTCTGTAATTATCTATTTTCCACTTTGTTTGTTACTAAAAAAGAATTAAGATTTATTGCGTCTCTGTCTTATCTATTCGGTAATATACACGTTGTCTTTACACCCTTTTAAGTTTTTGGTTTTCGAAGAACAAGCTAGCTGACAAGGAAAATATTTAGGTGTATTTTTTTGTAATCTTAGCTTAAGTAAGGTTGTTGCTAATATTGACATGAATGGCAACCAACTGAGGATTATTTTTGTTACCGATATTATAGTTGTTACATTTAGTATAAAAGATTTGAGCAACTGAAATAGGTATATTAATATTGAAAGCGTTAAGTAGATCTTATGAAAATTTCTATAATAGATGAAATAGGTAATAAATGAATCATTAAAATAAAAAAGTTTAAGAAATATAGACAAAATTTATATTCTAAACTTCTCGTCTATTCTAAACTAAAGATTAAGTTAGTTCCTTATCGTTAAAAACTTTTAGCCGAAATAAAAATAATTTGTAATAATATTCCTCGCCAACTTTCTTGCGAAGAAATACTGTTATATAAAGTTTATAATGATTGTTTATTCCTAAAATAGTAGATAAATATTAATATTTTATGGCAGAATGGGGCAGAAACTATCTTCCTTCAATATCAAGATATTTTGAAGTTAAGCGTTAAGAGCGTAGGCGCAAAATTTTGGGCCAATGCTTTTTAAATGCATTAATTTTTTTCGAATCCTGAGAAAACTAATAAATATTTTTAAAAAATTTAAACGCAGAATAAAAGACTTTTACCGAGTGCCAAAATTCCCTTAGAATAAACAAAAAGTTTATTTTAAATGAGATATTTAAATTTAAGAATCACTCTTAGTTCTCTCTTTTTTTCACCCCTGTAACTTACTAAAATAAACATTTTAGAAGTTTTCAGGGACTTTCGGCCCTCAGTAATAATGTAATTTTTCATTCTGCGTCTAAATTTTTTAAAAATATTTATTAGTTTTCTTAGGATTAGAAAAAAAATGAATGCATTTAAAAAGCGTTGGCCCGAAATTTTGCGCCTACACTCTTAAAGGTTTACAATCAGTAACAAAACGTATTCATGTGACTCATAATATATGTTTGCTATATTATTTCTGTGGGTAATCTTAAAAAACCTAAACTTATTTTTTAGATATAAAGACAAATCAGAATTGATTTGGAGCACCCCTATAGCTAAAACTTTACGTTTAAAATTAGGATACATTATTATGTTTGTTTGCTTGTATAAATTAAAACAATTCTACGTTTTATTTATTAAAAACATAGACATTTATGCAATCCAAGAAACCAAGAAGAAAGGTAAATGCCAAAGAGACTATAACTAATATTTTCTGGCAAATAGTGGAGTGAAAAAAGAAGAACGAGCACGAGCAAGCGTAGGTATACTTGTCCATAAAAAATTTGAAGATAACATAAATAACTGCCGTTATTTCTCCGAAAGAATAATACATACTAACATCACAATAGACTACCAAAAATTAAATGTCATATTCATATATAGCCCCGTGGACTGAAAACCTAAGAGGAACCCTGGATGAAATACCTTATGAAGAATCCTTAATTCGTATATGTATAATAATAAAAATAAAAATAAAAATTCATTGGAAGTTTTATGCACTGTTTCATATTGCGTCTCATTTAAATATTCATTGCGATCATATATGCTTGTTTTTGACAGTTTTGACGTTAATGTTGTTGTTTTTTGTAGTCGCTGTTTATCTTCTAAGTTAAAAACATTTATTTAAACAATAACTTAGCTTTTGAAACGTGGATTTCGACCGAGTGAATAATTAAGATATATGGTGTTATCTACAGTAAATGTTGCTCGAATTATTGCATTGCTACAAGACGAGAAAAGTGAAGTTTATGTATGCAAAACTTTAGTTATTCCGAGAACTACAGAGTAGAGAGCTTTTTTTCGTTTTATATAGACTGGTACACATTAATGTCGAACTGGTTCCGGTCGTAGAAGAGCTACCTAGCAAAGTGATGATCGTTTTATTGTGACTGTTAAGAAATTGCCATTCCACTGCAATTGCTTCAAAATAACCGTCTACAGCGGTACTACACATTTGAATAGTGAATGTAAGTAAGGGAACGGTTAGAAGACGCCTCAATGAAAAAAAACTAATGGAAAGAAGGCCGGCTATTGTTCCCGAATTACAATCCAGACATTGTAGGAATTGATTAATTTTTGCTCGAAAATATCAGCATTGGTATATGCAGGATTGGAGCCGAATTCTCTTAATTGACGAATCGCGGTTCTATTTGAAGTCTGGCGATGGCCGAGAGAAGGTTTGGAGATGAAGAAATGAAAGATATGTTCAAGCTTGTATGTCCCAGAGAAGAAAATTTGGCGGTTTTGGTGTCATGCTTTGGGCTGGAATCTTATTTGAAGCTCGAACTGTACTTATTTTTATCAATGGCCCCCTGAATACTCACCGATATATAAAGAAAGATGTTTTGGCGAAAGCAGTAGTTCCATTTAGTCTATTTATTGGGGATAATTTTATCGTTATTCATGATAATGCACGGCTGCATACTACAAGAATCGTGACAAATTACTTATGGAAAATAGAAATTAATTACTCTAGAACGGCCAGTCTGTATCCATGATCTGAATATCATGGAATATCTTTGGAATGAACATGGCTACAAAATAAAGAACAAAGAAATCCAAATATTATGTTATGCAGACGACGCCGCAATAATCGCTGAGACAGAAAACGAGCTCCAAAGATTAAAACACATCTTCAATACAAAAGCCAAGAAATACAATATAATAATATCAGCAAAAAAGACCAAACATTTGACAACATCTAAATAACCACTACGATGTAAAATCAAAATTGATGGGAAAATAAGAAAACAGAAAGCATGGTTTAAATATCTGGGAAAAGATATAACTAGTTACGGATATGTTGAAGAAGAACTACGAAAACAAAGCTTAATAGCAAGTAAAGCGGCGAAATCTCTTAATAACACAATCTGGAAGACAAACACCTAAGACAAGACACAAAAACAAGAATTTATAAAGCAGGAATTAGACCTATATTAACATACACGGCGGAGACAAGACCTGATACATCTAAAACTAAACGACTACTAGAAACAACAGAGATGAAAATACTCCGACGAATATCATTTAAAAGTCCGTTAGATAGGAAGAGACGTGAAAACATACGAAGAGCATGCAATATAGAAGACATAAATGAATGGGTGACAAAGCGAAAACAGAAGTGGAACGAACACATTAGTAGAATGGCAGAGGATGGGATAGTACGAATAGCATGAGATAAGTCACCAAATCGACGAAGTATTGGCAGACCAAGAAAAAGATTGTGCAATAATTTAAACAATTTAGGAGGCTAATATTGAAGAAGTAACAGGCGTTAAATCCTACATAAAAGAAGGAAGAAGAAGGTAGCAGAAGTTTTATTTATTATTCAATTTATGTAACTGTTGTATGTAAGAAAGCAGTAAATAAAGTACAGGGTGTTCCAACATGTTTTTAACGACCCATAATTCAGGAAGTAATGAATATTTTTATTTAACAAAATTGAAATTTTATTGACGTCATTGCAATAAAAAAAATTAAATTAATCAGGGAGTGAAGGTTAGGTCAGATAAAAGAGTTTTTTATCCTAAATCTTACAGTGTATCAGAATAAGGTACGCATATTTTATCATATCATATTTTTAATACAATAACTACTCTGTCGCGCAAAGGAATATCCTCCAGTATCAAAGGAAGCTCATTTTTCAAAAAATTCACAAATCTTTGACCATTTAGATATTCGTCAAAAAATATGGATCTATACCCAATAAATAACCCACACCAAACATTAATTTTCCATATAGTTTGAAAGCGAGTTTCCCTTAACCAGTGCGGATTTTCCTGTGACCAATAATGGACAATGTGACGATTTAAAATCCCATAATTATGGAAACGAGGTTCATCACTCCATAAAATTCTAGTTAAAAAGTCATGAGTATCTTGCATCATCACATGCTATATGGCGATGAATTTTATTCTTTAATTCACATCAGTGGGCTGTAATTTATAAATCAAACGCCATTTAAATGGATGGTTATAAAAATTTTTTCAATAAAATCCTTTATAAAAAAGTATATAAAAAAACCCATTTGGGCTATGTTAAATTGACAAAACGTTTTCGGAATAAGTATTCCATCATCAGTGTCAGGTTAATACATGGAAATAGCCACTAAATATGGGGGTAAAAACCCTTTAAAAATTGCTAAATGAAATTTAGTTTACATTATGTCTAGTTTATAATTAAGATGGTAAAGTTACCGTTGGATTGGTAACATGGCATCTGATCAGATCAGACATATCATATATGATATGTCGCCAGATATAATCCAACGGTAACTTTACCATCTTAATTATAAACTAGACATAATGTAAACTAAATTTCATTTAGCAATTTTTAAAGGGTTTTTACCCCCATATTTAGTGGCTATTTCCATGTATGAACCTGACACTGATGATGGAATACTTATTCCGAAAACGTTTTGTCAATTAAACATAGCCCAAATGGGTTTTTTTATATACTTTTTTATAAAGGATTTTATTGAAAAATTTTTTTCACACTCCAGTTTCTGCAACAATGGACCTTATGGACAAATGAGGACTATTCGTTACATATGCTAAAATATTCATTTAGTTTTGTTTGATCTGTATTAGTTTGACATGATCTCTATGTTTACTGTTCGGAAATAAACCTTGCCGCATCTTCTAATCAAACATATTATTAATGGCAAAAGTTACATAAGGCGCTGTTTTTCTTTCGGGAAACCGTTCCGTGTATAAAGCTTAAGCATTTTAAGCATTTTTCCTCCATTGATTATAAATCAGCAATATATCTACGTATTAATTAGATGTGAATCATTAACATCATGGCAGCTACATTCCTAACGAATAGATTTTGTACTTTTTGTGCTCTTCCGATTTATTTGTTGCTGATAATCAACCAAATTAACATTTTGGTTTTAAAATTAAATGTCTGACCTAACGTATTCTATAATGTTTCTTCATTATTTCCTATTTTTACTTAAAGTTTTCCATTTTCTAACTCCCATCTTCTTAAGGCCCGCTATTTTGTGGTACTTCGTTCTTGGTTTTTCTTATAGTTTGCCTAATACTGGTCTCGTTTGATGATTTTCTTGATACCTGCTTCTGAATTTTTCCTTTTCATCTCCCATCAAGGAAAAATAGGAAAATAGGAAATATTCCTTCCCACATAAAGAAAATAAGAAACAGGAAGGCGAAGAATTTCCTGGCTAACAAATCTACGTACTTTTTTTAACACAATAACCACAAATCTTTTTAGAGCAGCAGTTTGCAAAATAAAGATTGCCATATTGGTTGCCAATATCCGAAACGGATAGGCACTACAAGATATGTGCCTTGATAAATCTGACGAAGTCATCTACCTTCAAAAGTTTTTTTATTTTGCGGTTCGTCAATTTTATCTTCTTCTTGCAGTACCGTCTCCTATCGGAGGTTCGCTACCATCACAGTAACCTTTACTTTGTTGGCTGCAGCTCTGAACAACTGTATTGAACTGCACCCATATCACTCCCTTAAATTTCGCAACCAGGAAATCCTCCTACGTCCCACATTTCTCTTTCCCGAGATTTTTCCTTGGATTATGAGTCTAAGCAGAGAGTACTTTTCTCCTCTCATTATGTGGCCAAGATATTCCAGTTTTTTTGTTTGTATGATTTTTATGACTTCGCATTCCTTCCCCATCTTCAGCAGAACATCTTGATTTGTTACTCTTTCTGTCCATGGTATTTTCCACATTCTCCTGTAACCCCATATCTCGAATGCCTCAATGTTTTTGATGTTTATCTTTTTCAGTGTCCAGGCTTCCATGCCGTATAGCAGAACGGAGAAAACATAGCACCTTAACATTCTCGTTCTTAAGTTTATATTTATGTCCCGGCTGCATGAGAACTTTTTCATTTTGACAAACGATTGTCTCGCTATCTCTAGTCGCCTCTTGTTTTCTCTTGTCTGGTCGTTAGTATCAGTGAAGCAAACCCCTAAATAATTGTAGGACGGAACTCTTTCAACTGGCTGATTATTTATGGTTAAATTCACATTGGTGTATAACTTCTTTGATACAATCATGAATTTAGTCTTTTGGATGTTCAGTTTTAGACCATACTTTTTGGTATGGGTGTTTATGTTTTCCATCAAAAACTGTAACTTTGCTAGGTTATCTGTTACTATTAGCGTGTCATCAGCGTATCGTATATTGTTAATTAACTCTCCGTTAATGTTCATACCAATGTTTTGCTCTAGGAGCGCTTGCTGACATATTGTTTCGCTTTATATATTGAATAATAGTGGAGAAAGCACACAACCCTGACGCACACCTCGACGAATCTCAATTTCTTCGGTTAACTTCTTAATTTTCTCTATTTATTATTATCTATATTTTGTGGATCTGCCATTCTCCCAATGATTGTTCTTTGTAGGATCTTCAATCCCTCTTAATTTTTCTGTATCAGACACATAACTTCAGCACCCTATGTGATTTCTGGTCTAATTGCTGCTCTGTAAAATTTCAGTTTATTATTCTAAGTAAGCTTCTTATCTTTGAGGAAGTTGTTGTATTTTCAGTAAGTTCTGTTTCTTTCTTTCATCAATTACTATGGTTTTATTATTAGTTCCATTAACTAAGATCCCAAAATATTTAAAGTGTTCTACTTTTTTAAACTCATGTTTGAAAATAAATTTTTTTAAGTATATAAGGTATTTTGTTTTATTTTGATTTGTTGCTAAACTAAACCCCTCTCAGATACTTCCTTGCACAACTTCTCAAATTCTTCCTTTAGGCTGTTTAGGTTTATTCTAATCAATGCTTTGTCGTTAGTGTACGCTACAAGTTGCGACGTCTATGTTATAATAATTGTATCTTTTATTTCGGCAGCACTAGATTGTTCCTTCTATAGCGACATTAAATAGTGACAGTTGCAATTTTTATATTTTTGGAGATGCCGTCATCTATTATTATTGCTGCCGTCGATCCCTCCATTGTCATTTTTATAAGCTTTATGAGTTTCGTTGGGATATCTAGGTTTTTCATGTCTTCTATTAGATCGAGTCTAATTACGCTGTCAAATGCTTGCTTGAAATCTATGAAAAGGATGTGTAAGTCGATGTCATGATCGTAACATTTTAACTGTAATTACATGTGACTCAACTGACTATGTGATTACGTGCATTGAGTCTTTTGTTGACCCTTCCTTTCTAAATCCCTGCTGGTAGCCTCATATTTAAGTTTTAATGTATTTTAAGAGTTTGTTGGATTAATGGTGTAAACATTTTGTAGCAACTATTTAACAATATTACTCCTCTATAGTTGTTGTATGGTATGATGGCACCTTTCGTTAGAATTGAAAATATCCACCCTGTTTTCTATTCTTTGGACATTCTATCTTCTTTTCAAGTCCTTATTATTAGGTCGTCTATTTTTAGTTCCAGTTCTTCTTCGCCTCGTTTTATTCGCTCGTATGGGATTTTATTTGGTTCTGCTGCTTTCTTTTGATTTAAATTTCTATTAGGTGTGAATAGTAAAAGCATTTTTACTACTATAATAACTCACAATATTTCGAAATTCTGTTGTAAAATTAGGGAATGAGTAAAAACTATAAGATTATGTTAGTTTATGGTTAATTCGTAGATGATAAATGCGAAATTAAATTGAACATTTAGCGTATTTATTAACATTAATACTCTCATTGTGGCACACTGCTGAAGTTAACGTTCGTATTTATTCGTGTGCCCTAACCTTTACCCCCAAGATCCATTTAATTTTTTCTATTGTAATGACGCCACAGCGCCCGTGATGACATTACAGATTACAGACGCCGTCAATTGAAATTAGTCGAATTGGCGTTTACCAATTTTCAAATAAAAATATTGTATACTTCCTGAATAATTAGAAACTGTTAAAAACATTTTATTATACCCTGTATCGTAAACCAGTGGGATCAAAGAAAGTTGATGTTTTATCCTTAGCACTCAGAAAGATTTTTACTGACGACGATATGAATGTGCTAATAATGAGATATCTATGTACAGTTTCAAGGTCTTTGATGATATATCTCACTTTTATGGATATTTTTCAGAGAAACAATGTTCTTTATTATTTTAATTGTCATTAAAAAAAGACCAACATACATTTGAAGTTTTGATAATACTTTTATAGGTAGCTCTAAAACCTGTAATATTGCTATTAACGGCTAATAATATGCTCATAAAATATTTTGAAAGCGTTTCTTATTTTAATATAAATTTAAGGTTAGCCTAACTCGTAAAATGGGAATGACTCCGTTCTAAAATACTTTAAACATAAACCCCGTGAAAAGAAAAATTAAGCTTCAGAAATGATAGGATGAAAAACGGTGCGTTACTGCCTATAAACAGTTTACGACCAGTCGTAAAATTATTAAAAGGAAGTTAATTACAACGCTCTTGAAAATAACGAAATAACTGTTACGCCCAAATTATAGCTTTATTGACGTCTGGTATTTATTATTATATATACACAGCAAAACTCTCCATTAGCCAGAAATCGTGAAAAAGATTATTACTTTGCTTCCTACAAACCAAAATATAACCATTTAAAAAAAAGCCGGTTTATTTTATATTAGAATGATGTGCGAAGTTTCAAGGATAGAGTAGTTATTTTAATTTTGCTAATATTTCTGTTTCGGAATTCAAATCTTTTATTATTTAACATCCTATATACCTACTTAAATTTTTCTACTGGTTTTATTTGTTTGTTGTAAATATTGATATTAGTATTCACATTTCTATTCTTGGAAATAACTATTGGTTTTGTTATTTCTTTCTGACTCAAAAGCATCTTTGTCTCTTGTGTTTAAATCAATGAGATTTTGGAGTCCCTCTTGATATATTATCTATAATAATAGTGTTACAGTAGTCGCCAATTATGAAGAACTAAGGGCGCACATTTATGATGCTTCAAGCATGCCCTCCGGTAGAAACAATTGATACATAGGTTACATAGAACATTGTGAAACACTGACGTGAAACATAAAATAAAAAATCATTATTTTTTGGTAATATATTTTCAACCAAAATTACTATAATTTTATTTTTTAGCTTAACTTACTAAAACCCTACTTATCATAATCATTCATTTGAAAAAAGAAATTATGTGTAAAATGTTGTGTGGTATTTTTATGAAAAAATACCGAAATTATACTTTCAAGGACTATTTCGATAAATTAATACAGAAGTTTTAATATTTTAGTTAAATATATTATAACGCAACTTAAAAAAATAATAATCATCTTTAAAAGTATAACAACCTAAATTATATTAGACATTATACCACCATTATACTACGCTAATAATATTCATCTGTCTTCGTCAGAAGAAGACTCACAGACACTGTCACTCAAATAGTCCATAAGATTAATGATGCTAGGATAGATTTCCAAATATAGATTAATTTGTATTTCTCTTTTAAAATATTTATCTTTTACATATTTTTATAACATGATTGCACCGTTTTTTCCATTCTTCATTACCAATTTTATTAAATTTTTCTTCTGCCAATTATCTTACGTCCTCAAGTTGCATGATATTCCGTTGACTGACATAATTTTTAACCATTGCATAAATTAATTTGATTGGGTTCAAGTCTGGGTGATGCGGGGGTAACCGTAAAGCAGTGTGGCCGTATTCTTGGCACAATTCATCAAATGCATATGTTACATCTGTCCAATTTTTCGAGAAAGTATGTCCGCTGTGTATATATGTTTCATCAAAATAAACGATTAGTCTATTTTGCCTTTTGAACTATTTTATCTGTCTCAAATATTTTAGTCTTAAAGTTATTATATCCATTTTTTCCACCAAAATTTTACGATTATTTTGTGTATTTTCTCTATCTAAATTTCGTCTTTTTAAGGACTCTTCTTAATGAAGTTTCTGACATACGGATATAGCATATTTAAAAGTAAAAACGTTGCATGTCACAATTTATATAAAGTGACGTCACTTGTATTTAAAATTTCCAGAACATCAAACTTAGAGTTCAAATTTTCCTAACAGAGCTAATAATACGACGCCGAATAATCAGAAAAATGTAATCATGATTATATTGGGAATTTTAAAATTATATTGATTAAATAACCAAAAATATTTGTTATTATTAATAATACAATTTTTATGAAATAACCGTTTAAGTATAATAGTCCAGTAATAAGTCAAAAAATAAAAATTTTAATTAAATAGATTAGATAATCGTAGGCTACTGATACTGAAATACATCAAATTTCAATGACAGTTCAACGTTTGGCAAAATTGTTTAAAGTGTTGCTGCCTTTTTAGAGTAAGAATTTGGTTTATGTTTTGATTTCTTACACAATTTATTCACAATATGTTATATATTAATACATTGTATTTATAAATACAACATATGTTATGCCAAAACAACTAAATAGTTTGTACAAAGCTGATAAGCTTTAATATATTATTTTGAACAAGAAATAATGGCAGGACGTTTTTATTATTAATTACTTCTTTTAAAAGTAAGTTTAAAATTGAGAATATATAATTTTGTATTAAAATGTTTTCTTATTTATTTTATTGTGTTGAAGCAGTCTTAAAACTAAGTGTATTTACTGTTAATAATATTTCTCAAGTTGTAAAAATTAATAAACTTTTAAAATCAATTTTGAAATTTTGAAAGTGGGATTATTTTCTTTATTTTAAAAATCCAATTGACTAGTCTATTATATTCTTAAATAGTTGACATTTTAAAAATTTCTTATTTATTAACTATTCTGATATTTAACCGTTCAACAGTAACACGACACTTTTATGTTTTATGAAAATCATATATATTCGGCCAATGTCCCTAAGTTGATATTTAGGCAGATTTGTAATTGTTGATTTCTTAACGAAGTTTTTTCTTGGACTGGAAAATGTAACTTTTAAAAAATAATATCATTTCACAAACTAAGTTAGGAATTACATGTAATTAGCCTTTCTTACACGATTTTCACGCATGATTAACGAAAACAAAATTCACAAGGAAACTAAGTTCCTGTAGCTGGCTGTATACATGTATCACAAAAAATTTAAGTAAAAATCCTTTATAAAAGGTATATATAAATTAAAAACCCAAACGGGCTATGTCATGAAGACAAAACGTTTTCGGAAACCATGTTCCATCATCAGTGTCCTAAAAAGTATATAACCACTTTAATTAAATAGAACGTGAAGTTAAAATTTTGACCAAGGTTAATACAAAATGTGGTTAATACTTACTATACTCTGTTTTTTAACCAGGAGGAGTAAACTAAAAAGACAGATTCACACCCAAGAAAGTTACTAGAAAAGTCACCAAATACATCTTTTTTGGGTTTGAATAATAATTTTTCGAATTCACTTCCAATATATATTATTTAGTATTTCTAATTACAATAAAAAAATGTTGGACTGTTATGAAAAAGTTAAAGAATTTTTAGAGTTTATTTATCACATTAAAGAAGAAAATCGTAAAAAGAACGTATACGAAAGCGATATATTCGTGATAAAATGGTATCTAAAATCCAATGGAATTTTACAATACTACTGTTGAAGTCTGCTTATATTCCAATACAAGCTAAAGTCATGTGCTAATAAAATTAGCATTACTTTAGTAAGTCTGGATTTTAACAATAACTATTCTGCAAAACTAACCTGTTGCCTGTTTTATTTTTGCTAGCGTGCCTGTTATTTTTATTCCAGAATTATCAATTTTGATTTGTTTATTTATACATGTTTATAATGTATAAGCAAATCATGTTTTGTTTCTCATTTGAAGATATATGACCCAAATCTACCCGACGTTTTTTAGGTGTAGAGGAATAATTACCACTAGTACTTGGCATCGAATCCACATTGTTATCTTAATAACACTAAAGGAATAAAAGTAAAAATGTAAGGAATAAAGCAGAAAATACAAAAAAATCGTCGATATAAATATTGAATTTTAAAATTTCACAAATGTCATTAGTAGACTTCGGCAAATATGCAAATAAAAATGTAGAAAATATGCGCATAAATATGCACGTGTTTACCCGAAAATATGCAAATATTTTACAAAATATGCATACAAATAAATAAAAAAATCGTAAAATAGTAACAATTTTATTTAAAAAAAAAATGTGAACATAACTAAATATTTCCTACTATTCATTAAGATTTACATTTTTATTTTAAGTAACTACATCATTTTTAAGTATAAATTATGGTAACAATAAATGACCAAGTGGTGTTCAAAATTTTCTAACAAAAACTTGTGGCTTCTGTCTGAGTACATATATTTATATATGGAAAAACTTCGTTCTAACTAACCAAAACATTTGGTTCTAAATTAATTGTTTCCGAAATATTTCCAGCTAGAACACTGACTACTTCAGAAAGAATATGGTAACCTTTATTTTTTTCCATAGTAGCTTCAAATTTTTTTAAAATATCTTTTCCAATATTACCTCTAACGTTCCGACAACATGACGCAAATTCTGTTATTAATGCTGTACTTTCGAACAATGACAGTTTTGGTGATTCTAATTGAGTAATTGTTTTTTGAACAAAACTAAAATTTGATTTTATAAATGAAAGTTCTTGTTGAAGCAAGTTACTCTGAAAAGTTTGTTTAGAATCCAAAAGAGATTGGGAACTTTCATCTGTTAACGTATCAATTATGTTCTTTATTTTAACAAAATGATCTGCATAAAAATTAGCTGCTTCTAACCATATTCCCCATCGCGTTAAAATAGGTTGTGGTGGAAGAGGAATGTTAGGTAGCATTTCTTTATAAAGTTGAATTCTTATAGGAGATTTAAGAGATACTTTTTTGACACTGGATATCATGGTATTTACAAGAAGAAACTTTTTTCGTATTTCCTCTGCAACTCTGTTTAATCCATGCGCTACACAAGTAACATGTATTAAATCTGGGAAAAATATTTTTAAATTTTGTCCTGCTTTCACCATATAAGGAGCAGCATCCGATAAAATAAGCAGTAATTTATTAGAAGGAATAGTTGTCGGAAGAAAAAAAGTTGCTAATGTTTCTTGTATAAAACGCGAAATTGTTAAAGCATTTGTTTTCTCAAGTTGCTGGCATGAAATAAAATGAGATTTTGGTAAGGTATCTTCTTTAAGAACACCAATCAATAAATGAGCAATATACTTTCCTGAGGAATCAGTGGTTTCGTCTACAGATATGTAAAAATAATTATCTGCAATTTCTTCCTTAATATTAATTAACACCGACGAGTATAGCCCGTTCACATTATTTCTTCTTAGAGACCGATCACTTGGAACATTAAGTTTGCAATATTTTTTTAGAAACGAACTAAAATTTACATTTGCTAATTTTGAAAGCGGTATGTTTGCAGACACTAATGCGCGACACAAGTCTTCATTAAAAGTTTCTTGCTCATCTAATTTTTTTGAAGTAGATTGGAAACATTTAGCCATTGAAGTTTGATGTTTTCCTCCTATTTTTCCTTTTTTTGCAATGTGTGAAGCAGTTCTCACATGTTGGTCTATCTGAAATTTCTTCTCACATGCTATCTATAAATAAAAATAAAAACCTTTATTTTAACCCAACCTTTAAAATATAAAAATATACAAGGTGTTTTTGGTTAATCAAATAACTGGTTTGGAAAAAAAACACTCGCTAAGTGTTTTAAATGCAGTATTAATCCACAAATTAGTTTTTGTTACTAACCATTAGTACATCATATAACTTATTTTAAAATTCAACAAAATTTTTTTTTTGTTAATTCAATTACAATAAAAATAATTGTGTTTTAGAATAGCTGACTTCATAAAAAAAAGTAAAGGTGAAAAATTTTTCTAAATACACACCATTGTATTGTACCATGGACAATTTTTTCTCACTAAAGGAAGCTATTTTTCATTTAAAAACAACCTACGAGTACTAAATTTCAAGTAAATACGTTTATTGGTTTTAAAGTTATTGTTGTTATTAACTAAAAGAATTTAATTTTTTTTAATTTTAACACCCTGTATCTCGAAAAGTAAATAAGTTTGACCCCTCATTAACTATATCGTTTTGTTCAATTTTTCGAGAAGTATCTACAGTCAAACGTTGTAAGTGTCATTTGGAAACACCCTGTATGTATGAAATATTAGATATTTAATAGAAAATATTAGATACTTACAATTTTGCCACAGACTGAACAGTAGATTTTTCCCATATCCATAGACAGCTCTTTATAAGGTTTAATCCAAGTTGAAGCACTGGTTGTTTTAGGCATTATAAAATCACAATCTTCCTTTTTGTTACGCACAACGAGTGTTTACGCTTTGAATATCAAAACAAAAATGATTTACATATCTGATCATCAAATTAGAAATGTTTAGGTACATAATTCAATAAACTGGGAGATTTTGGAAAATCCCTAAATTAGGAAGAAAACTATTAGCCGTTTACCTGCTGTTAAGATACAATAAATTGTAGATAGATTTGGGGATTAGATCATAAAATGCAAATGAGCGAACCCTTAGCGATTATCCAATAACTGAATGCCTCAGTGACCGAGACTTTCTAAGAATGTTGAGGGCTACTTAAATTGATCTTTGAAATTGTAAATGTTTTGTACCTGTAGAGATTACGTACTTAGATCATTTCTTGATTAAAATGACTACAAAATTTTATACAAGAATTGAAATAAATTGGTATGTTTAAAAATTTTCAAATACAGTATAAAAATCTGAACTTTTATGCACTTTATGCAAACTTTTATACAAATATGCCAAAATATGAAATATTTGCATAAAATATGCACAATATGCAAAATATGCAATATGCATATTTGCCGAAGTCTAGTCATTAGTGTCAACATGTCATAATTTAGTGGAGTAAACTTGCCTGCGGTTGGACAATTATAAACAAGCATTACAGCGCGGAAAATTTGAATTACTCGTCCTGGTTAAAAAACAGACCATAGGTGTACATGTTTTGAGCCACTAAATATCAGGGTAAAAACCCGTTAAAATATATCTGTTACAATTTGGTTTACATTATTTGGTATTATATTTTATGATGTTAGACTTACCAGTGGATATGGTAACATGGCGACGTATTACTCCACATGAAGTTGCTGGTCCTGAGACGAGGTGTCTACGAGGACTTGATGATAGCAACTGATTTGAATGACAAAATTGACATGTTAGGTCGGAAGTTCGAACAGAGCAGTCATTGTAAGTTAATGTCTGTGTCTAAATATGACAGAAACCATCAATATTTAAAAATTTAAATAAGTTAAAGTTAAAATAATTTAACAGTAGCAACCATCAATGTTGTAGTATTAAAATGTGAATTTATCCTGAAATTATATTAAGAACCTGGAGAAAAAAAAAAGAATAGTGTGGGTACTGATAGGAAACCAACTATACATAGGTCCAATGAATTGATGTGAAATCAGGATTCTAATAAAAGGCCCTTTATGTTTTGCAACATTTGGTACCTGGAAAATGCAAAATAGACATATGTGGGAAGTTGTATGCTTGAGACTTTATTGTTGATGGGTGAAATAGGAAAATATTTTTTGAAAATGATATTCAGTGAATGCAATAAAATACTTTTGTTATGTGGTGTTCATGAGGTAAATAACTTATATCTTGTGCACAGAAGGCCCTATATGTTAAAAGACAACATTTGGTACCTGGTAAATATAAAAGATTTCTCAAGTTACAAGTTCATGAACATAAATAACTGGTTATGTGTTATTGGATACAGTTGGTTAGTTGTTTTATGTTAACAACTATATAAGACGATTAGAAATTGATGGTTGAAACATGGTTTTATAATAAGTTGATCGGACTTTACTCGGCTTATAACTTAAGAAGAAGAGGCCCTATCTGTTATAAAGCAACACTAGGTACATGAGAAATATAAAAGGATAAGTTATAAGTTCATGAGTTTAAAGTGGGGTTTATAAGTAAATGTAAACATATTCAATATATAAGAAAATTAAAAACTACGTTTCGTTATAAATAAACTACATTATTTTTTTACCTGATGCTTGTTAAGTTTGACGTTTGATACCTTCTAAAGGTATCAACACAAGAAACAAACAATTACATTTGTACATGTACAATAGTTACTGACAAGTAGTTACAATAAATACAGCAAGTGAGAATAATGTTTAAAGTGTAAGTAGGCGTGTCGACTTTTAAGTAAACGAAATCCGGTTTGTCCACTGGTTTTTCAGCTTTGGCGTCCACTGTGTCTACTTATCTTATATTATTTACCAAACCTTTCCATAATCTTTATAACTTTTTTAATATTATCAAGGCTGTTTGAAATATCTTCTCTAAGTATATGTTATAAAAGGAGCTAAATAAATGATACCTGCCCTGCCTAACAACTTTTATAATGGAAATGCTAAAGGTTAGTTTATTATCAATTTCATACTCCACAGTTCTTACTCGTAAAGCAGTGCAGCATGCGTCACCCGGGGGGTTAGACAAGGAGACCCAATGTCACGTAAACTTTTTAATACGGTGCTAGAACATGCTTTTAAGAATTTGGATTGGATGACAAAGGGAATAAAAATAAATGGAGAATATCTAAACAACTTACGTTTCGCCGATGATATACTTATAATAGCTAAAGATCTAGGTATGGCAAGAGAGATGGTACAGGAACTCGTTGTGGCTACAGAAAGTGTAGGTTTAAATATAAATATCTCGAAAACAAAAATCATGACCAATTTGGTACCCAACCAGAACATCAGTATTGGTGGAGAAGAAATAGAACTCGTAGATAGATATAAATACCTGGGACATGAAATTATGATTGGCAGGGATAACCAGACTCATGAACTGAAGAGAAGAATCGGCCTTGGGTGGGCAGCATTTGGAAAACTGAGAGAAACTTTTAAAAGTGAGCTGCCCACATGCCTAAAGAGAAAGGTATTTGATCAGTGCGTCCTCCCAGTCTTGACGTACGGAGCAGAAACACTTACCTTAACAAAAGCAGCAGCTACCAAACTGAGAGTCACGCAGAGAAGAATGGAGCGGTCCATGTTAGGAATAACTCTGCGAGACAGAATAACCAACGAAGACATCAGGAGAAGAACCGGAGTGACTGACATCATCGAGAAGATAGCCAGACTAAAATGGAGATGGGCAGGACACATAGCCAGAATAACAGATGGGCGATGGACAAAGAGGTTATTGGAATGGAGGCCAAGGGAAGACAAGAGAAGCGTCGGTCGACCACCTACAAGATGGACTGACGATTTAAGAAGACTCGATAAAAACTGGATGAGAGCGGCGCAAGATAGACGGGGTTGGAAACATGAGGAAGAGGCCTATTTTCAGCAGTGGACTCTTGAGGCTGGATGATGATGAGTGTGCCCTATTTGTTAGGTTTATTCGACTTTTAATTTCTTTGCTTGTTTTATTAGTAGAAGTCACTAGCGAACCAAGGTATGCGAAGCTGTCAACGCATTCAAAGATATGACTTCCAAATGCTGTTTTCCTTTCCTCATTTGCTATAGAATCATCAGTAACCAACATGTACTCTTCTATTCATCAGTAACAATAATTAGTCATCCATTTGTGTTTGGATGTATAAACTCCAGTTTTCAGTTCACTTTACTGTACTACATAAATTGCATTTTTGACAGATTACAAGTATCTTTCTAGTTATTTTGGTCCTTCCAACTGCATAGTTTTAGTAGAAATGTCTCGTCTAGTATTATGAATCGCTTCTCTAATATAACATTAACAATATTCATCCCAAAATATAATAACCCGTGAAAAAATTGAAAACCAAGAACTTCTATTTTTAGATGTGTTAATAAAAAATATGAAAGGTCACAGCATAGGATGATACACAAAACGCAAATCACAAAATATGAAAAACTGAAGACGAGGACAATAAGAATTAAGAAATGTACAAAATTAAAACTCTGTTAAAGAAAAAAGGCTTCTCTATGTCTACAATTAAAAAGGCTAAGGAATTGCAAAAGGAAACCAGGAATCCAGTAGAAGAAAAAAAATCAATGGGTAAAACTGTCTGGCCCTATATAAAGAGCACGATAGATAAAATCAGCAGAGTTTTAGGAAAAAACAAAAATCAACATTATTTCATAAAATCAAAAATTGTATTTTACATTCAAGGTGTATGAGAACATTGTGAGAACTGTGATAATTCGTACAGTAGATATACCAATTAAACAGTACAGGTGAGATGAAAATAACATCGAAATTCAATTGAAAGAAAATACATCATCCACGACATAACATGTTATAAGTACAGGTCAAAAAATAAATTTGATTTATTTCAATCCTACAATGCTAGCTTACATTAAAAATAGGACAATACGTATAACCAGGAAAGTGAAAGAAATTAAATAACATCAAAAAAAAAAATTACATACAAAAGATGGTGCCCAAAGACTTCCAACTGCATGGAAATACCAAAAAACGTAAAAATATAACACGCAACTAAACTGCCAACACTTTCCATTTGCATGACCACACATGACCAATCACAAGAAAATCTTAATGTATGTAGTTATGTAAGCGAAGCATACAGCGACCTAGACATCAAAAAGAAAGTGATCTGCTTAAAGCCTTATTGGCGTACAATGCTGTAAAGTTTGGAGTGCAATAAGAATAACTCGAAACCAGCAGTGCGGGATTGATACAAATAGTCGTACAGAATCCTTTTGTTACACTTTAAAGTAAACATACGAGAGCAATAGTTGGGATTAAACACACAGAAACTGATTGAGAGGCAACTGTCATCTCTAAAAAAAAAGAGCTCACTTCGAAGAAACCCTTTTTAACATAAGTTCAAATTCCTCATGATCTTAAAGCTGTCTGGCTAGAGAGGTCTTCGCATTCTGATGCAGAGGACATAGCGTTTGATTTTTCAACCTACCTGACCCCTCCCTTGCGAACATCCCATTTTTCTCTGATTCTAAATATCGTCTAATAGAAACACCAGAATTATGATTACCAAAAAAGATAAACCCGTTTTGAGAAATCCTGAATCATAGAGACCAATGTCTCTACCAAACACTCTAGGCAAGGTCTCAGAAAAGAGATGCAAGTAGACTTCCTAGGCACCGACAATATCATCTTCGATTTTTCATTCTATTGAAAAAAAAAACACTATGGGATAAAGCTACTCGTAGAATTATATATATACGACGTAGATGCAATATGGAGAACATCAAGAACTGGATAAAAAATAAAAGAGTAGAATAGAACGATCATATAAGCCGAATGACAACAAATAGTAAAGAGAGCAAGAGGGCAAGAGACGGTTCCCCAATAGAAAGACGATCACTAGGAAGACCACGAAAACGATAGAACGAAAACTTACTGGAGGCACATTGAAATACATACACAGTCATATCTACATGAAAAGAAAAATAAGAAGATTTACACATCACACAAGTCAGAAAAAGGAGCCAGCAAAAGAGATTTTTTTCTAGAAAATGTGAACAAGGGACAAAAAACGATATTATTAGGTCGTTTTTGTTCAGGACCACCAAAGTAGATGGCACTTTTATACGCTAACCAGTCGAGTGGAAAACAATCAGGAGTCATTCGCTACCATGCCGCTTTTGATTTTGTATTCAGCCCGACTATACGACGTCATACTACCCTGTTGATTATCAATTCAATCGCGAGAGGTTAACAAATTGTTATCCTACATCATATATTGACTTTATATCTTTGAACATAAAATATGACAACGATAGCATATGTAAAGGGCTTCTCAGACAAATTAAAAAGGATAGGAAATACGTACGTTTATAACACCACGAAAATATTCAAAACAAACAACACACTAAGATCTATCCTTTTCAAAATTAAACCTGACAATGCAGAAAAAAAATCTAAGAACTGCGCCTCTGAAATACTCTGTTAATTTCAATGGGGAGAAACCGCAAGACCATAAAGTATCAGGATAAACGCGCATGAAACATAGGTATATCAAGAACTGAGACTTCGACAAAGCTCAGATATGCAAACATGCCTGGGAAAACGGAACTACAATGTAAAGATGCATCAATAATAATAAAAGTAACAGACATGAAAAATAGAAAAATCAAAGAAGTAGCTCTTATCCTTGCCTACAATCAATTGTGGCTTAACCCCATATAAACATAATATTTAACCTTTATTTTGACATGGGGTTTGGATTTTTACTTTGAAAACCGATTTTAAAATACTAATTAAATATACGCAAATGTAGATTATTAATTGTTTTAATATCAGATCTTAGCTAATCTGAATCTATAATTTTAAATTTTATATGTTTTAGTTGCGATATAGTTGCGAATACCTTGTTACATAAGTAAAATTTTATGCTTATTTGGGTAATTTTGTGACACCAACTGAGTTAAATTTCTGTGAGATCATTTAAAAAAAATTGCGGTACTTTTACTTTTTATATTATTCATTGATATACGGAAGGTATTTTTGGATTTATATCATGTTTAAACTATAATTTACTGTTTTAATCGGGATGAAGTTTCTATTAACGAATACCAAAAATAAACAAAAAACCTTGTCGTATTACATTTAATACAAAAAAAACTTGCCTTCAACAAAGTACCTCACGACTGACGTAGGTAATACCCGTTTATAATGAACCAGCAAAGTTTGAAAATCCCTATTAAAAAGTTTTGTAGCAGAGTTGATAGGATTTTTGCTTCACAAAGTCTATCTGAAAAGTCGTTTAAATATAAAATATGCAAACCTGCTTAGGTACATAGTTTTAATATTGAAATAATACTGTGCCCTTGAGAAATTGCAACTAAAAGTTTTAGATATAAATTAAAACTAAATTAGTGTCAAACTGAAAAAATAAATAACCGGTATTCTCTAATCGTGTTACTTGATTTATTTAAGGTATTTATTTTTAAGACTAAATATTGCTCATAATAAAGATTTCATTATGCTTTAAAATATTAAAATTCTGCTTTAAAAACAAAAGCAAATAAACCAGACTTCTGTTTGTTGGAGGATTCAGGACATTTGTTTCGTTTCCATTACAGGTTCGCCAAATAAATGATTTTAACGTGAGCGAAAATTTTTTATAGTTGATGGTTATTGATTTCCATGGACTTTATAAAAGTTAGCTTTATGCCGTATATGTAATATTCTGCAATAAGTCTTTTGTAATATTATATGAATATACGGTGTTTATCCAAAGGCGTAGCCAGCTTTTAGTTTCGGGGGTTGGATGGGTGGATTTGAAAATAAAACGAACTAAAAGTACATAAACCTTTATATTCATTATATAGAAGCACGTGAAAGAGTTCAGCGTCAGCCGCTGAACAGTACGGACGTGCAGTAGAAGCGACACCTGAAGACCGCCGAGGAGCTGCAGCGTTGAGTCGAAGCCGGACTTATCAGTCTGTGCCGTGAATATAAGCACGGCAGAGCGGAGACTTGCGTTAGCCGCGGCCGAGGCCACTAGAGGCAAAAGCCTATGCCGAGACAAAGCTGAAGCGGGGAGATTTGTATTAATCGAATCTTCACGGAGGCCAAAATCAAGGCATAGGCAAGTGAAAAAGTAAACGGGCTTAGCCCGTCGGGATACTTCCTGTACTACGATTGGGATGACACTGTGAGGTGTAATATTTTAGAAATTACACCTGGCAGACACGGCCCCAAGGTCAGGGAGGTAAGAAATTCAAGCGGATCCCACTCTAGTTCTGCCTAGAGCGTGAACTTCCGAGTAAAGGTACTGGGTGGCACCCAGAAGCCGTGCTGACAACGGGTCAGACGGTCAAAAAAATAAGCTTTCCTCCAAAGATTAGGACTTCCACCCCACGCGATTATGGATCGATCACGATCCCCACCCTGCCGAAAGGCCACTCCAAGCCCCAATGGTTATAGTTCGAGGTATAAACTCAACTATAATATCTATGATGCCCTCCTAGAAGACCAGGACACAAATTACGAGATCTTTGAAAATCTCCCCACCGAGGACATACACGAAGGTGACTTCAAACGCCCCAAGACCAAGAAAAAACGAACAAAAGACCGCGCGGAGGGAAACCGCGAAAAAGAAATGTACTCCACTGACGACGACGTACCACTCGAAAAACGAGCCACTACAAAAAGGATGAGACAGAGGAGCAGTGAGGACGAAAAGTCCGCACTGGCAAAGATGAAGATGATATTGAAAGAAAAGGACGCCGAAATAGCAGCACTAAAACAGAAAATTGAAGAACTGCAGGATACGATAGTAACCTCGCAAAAAACAATAATTGGCCACATTGACTCAAAGTTCCAAGAACTTAGCAATGGAAAAGAAAATAAAAAAACCAAGAAGACAACAGAAACGGTCTCAAAAGAGAGCAGCAAAGAAGATACCTGGGAAACCCAAGCCAAAAAGGCGTCAAAACCGGAAAAGTCTACGGGAACAATCCCAAAGACAAAAGCAACCGCAGAAAAGTCCACGGGAACAATCCCAAAGACAAAAACAACAATAGAAAATACAAAAAAGGGAAAACAAGCAGAAGAACCCAAAAACAGCAAGAAGAAGGCCGTGAAGGAAGACTTCCCTCCACTAGCGACCCCTAGTGCAACAGAACTAGAGTGTCATCAGGAAAGAGATGCGCGCGCTACACCACGCCCTCCGACTCCATGCCAAGCACAAGCAATGGAAACCGACGGAGAACAAACCACGAAACAAGATAAACCAACGTGGAAACCAAAGCCGCCTGTAATTAAATTACAGAGCGTCAGCCAGACAGGAGCAATACTAGACATTGCTCAGAAAAAGAAGGTGATAACGTCGAATAGACTATCGAGAAGTGGACGAGAAACGTTAATACAAGCGAAAAATCCAGAAGATTATAGGTCTATGGTAAAAATCATAGAGGAGTATAGTCAAAAAACACCTATACAGTGGATTGCCTTCCCACTAGAGGAAGACATAAAACCAAGAATGGTTTTAAGAGGACTACCTCCAAACACAGACGTTACAGAAATGTTCAATACTCTCAAAGAAGAGTATGATATCGAATGTGAATCAATAAAGAATATGATTTCCAGAAAGAGTGATAAAAGAAATCTACCAATGTTTGTGCTGACACTGGAGAAGGAGGACGTGGAAAAAGCCAGGCGCATTACTAATCTGATGCATATGAAGGTTCACATCGAAGAACTCAGAAAAGCAACTGGGCCCACGCAGTGTTTCAACTGCCAGGGGTACCACCACGCGCAGAGAGCGTGTTTTAAGACACCTCGATGCGTACGATGCGGAGAAAATCACTCCACAAGAAACTGCCAAATGCCCCGAGAACAAAAGGCAAAATGTGCCAACTGCCAGGGTCAACACCCGGCAAACTTCAGAGGATGCCCCAGATGCCCAACCTGGGGAAGAAAACAACCACAGAGACAACAAGCCCCGCAAACAAGGCCGCAACAAACATCAAGCGGACCTTCCTACGCACAGGCAGCAAAAGCGCAAAATACCGAGAACACCATCTTGATCTCGAAACAACAGCAAGACGGCCTAGTGAACTCAGTTAAGGAACTGGTCACTAGAATTGTCCACGAGGCGATTGCAGATATAAAGCTAGCACTGAACTAGTGCAAGCAAACAGGGGATACTTGAGGATAGGCTCCTGGAACCCAGGAGGCATAAGGACCAACCAGAATATACTGGACGAACTGGTCAATAGATATGAAATGGACGTCGTGGCAATACAGGAAACAAAGCTCACGAACAACATCAACATCAAGTTTCCAGGCTACGACATATACAGGAACGACAACACAGCAAGATCAGGTGGCACAGCAATATTAGTGAAAAAAGTCATAGGTCACATCAGAATTCTAACACCACAACTAAATACTATGCAAGCAACAACAATAAGAGTACAAATGAGGCAAGGAGAAGTCAGAATTACCTCCGCCTACGTAAGACCACAAGACCTACTGATTGAAGACGACTTAAATATGTTCCTAAACAACGAACCCTCAATCATAATAGGAGACCTAAACGCAAGATCCCCAAACTGGAACGACAGAGCTACGAACAGAAACGGAAGACTACTAAACATATACATAGAAAATAATGACGACGTTATGGCAATGGGCCCCACAGACCCAACGCATTACCCAGGAAACGGACTTCCTACACACATAGACATTGTAGTAGCAAGAAACCTAGGACTACAAACAGAAATACAAACATTAAACGAAGGCACAACGGACCACAACCCCATCCTATTAGAACTAGGAACGTGGGAAGAAGAAAGTACAATCAAAAGAGTTAAAAAGAAAACAAAGTGGACAAACTTTAAAAGACTCGTGAGCACTGGAATTAACATAGTTCCAGTGATAGACAACCCACGAGAAATAGAAGACAGAGTCCTAGAGTTGGAAAACATCATCCAACAAGCACTCAGAAACAGCACTACAGAAGAGGAAGTAGAAATGCACACGGGAAGATTTAAGGATATACCACAAGCAATAAAAGACTTAATAAGGGAAAAGAACAGAGCAAAGCAGACAGCGAGAAGGACAAGGAACCAGGCAGACAAAAATAGAGCAAATAGGCTAAACAGAGAGGTCAAAACAGCACTACAACAACACCGTAGTGAAAGCTGGGAAAACCACATAAGAGACATGGAGGAGCAAGGACCAAATATGCAAAATATTTGGAGGCTCCAGAGAATACTGAGAAACGACAGAAAGCAAATCCCTCCATTACATGGAGAAAACGGAATAGTCTACACCACAGAGGAAAAAGCAGAAGTAATGAGGAGTACTCTCGAAAGAGAGTGTACATTAAATTACCACCCAGATGAGGACATCGACTTCATAGAAGAAGTCGAAAGACAAAGAGGAAGACCTGAAAACCCGAACGAAATCATCCCTCCTACATCACCGGAGGAGATAAACGAGCTAATTAAAAATAGCTCGCCGAAAAAAGCACCTGGTCCTGATCAAATAACGAACAGGGCTCTAAAATACTTACCAGCGAGAGCCATAGTATATCTAACAAATATTATCAACGCGATGCTAAGATTCAAGAAATTCCCAAACAGATGGAAAGAGGCTCATGTCATAATGTTACCAAAGCCCGGAAAAAACAGCACATTCCCGCAAAACTACAGGCCAATAAGCTTACTACCTGCAATCAGCAAGATTGTAGAGAGAATAATACTCGTCAGACTCCAAGCTGAAACAGATAGATTAGATATAATACCCGAAGCCCAATTCGGTTTTAGATCAGAACACTCCAGTGAGCTACAAGTACTCAGATTAACAGAGTACATAGCAGCTGGATTTAATGACAAACAATTCACAGGAGCTGTCTTCCTAGATGTAAGCAAAGCTTTCGACAGAGTCTGGCATAAAGGACTTTTCTACAAAATGAGACGATACGGCTACAGCGGAGCAATGACAAGACTAATCTCTTCGTACTTAGGCAATCGTAGTTTCAGAGTCCGGATAGGACAAGTCCTATCCGAACTCGGGAACCCGGAGGCTGGAGTGCCACAGGGAGCGGTACTGTCACCTCTACTGTATACGATATACACAGCAGACATACCTAGAACACCAGGTACACTACTAAGCCTCTATGCCGACGACACAGCGATAGCGGCCAAACACAGAAATGTAGACATAGCGGTAAACAACTTACAAACAGCGCTAGATGACATAGAAGAATGGAGTTTAAAATGGAAAATCGCTATAAACTCCGAAAAGACACAGGCTGTACTTTTCAAAAAGAGGCACCAACAACCAGAAGAACAGGTAACTGTGCAAGACAATCCTATCGAGTGGAAAAGTGAAGCAAAATACCTCGGAGTAATCATGGACAAAGGCTTAACATTTAGCAAACATGTAGAAGCTACAGTACAAAAAGCCAACATGGCAAGAGCATCAATAAGAGGCCTAGCAGGAAGAAAAAGCAAACTTAGATTGAAAACAAAAATAAGATTAATAAATTGTATAATTCTTCCTATACTAACATATGCATCTCTCGCATGGGGACACATATGCAATACATCAAAAAAGAAAATACAAGCGGCACATAACAACAGCCTTAGAGAAGCAGTCAACGTACCGAGATACGTAGCAGAAAGATTTCTCTTTAGAGAACTACAACAAATCAGAGTGACCGACACAATGAAAGAAAAAGCTAGGACAAAGTTCGCGGAGATAGAGAACCACCCCAACCACATATTGCGAGAGATATTGAGGTATGACGCTTTCCACAGATGGAAGCACAAAAGACCCAAACAACAAATAGTAGAATAAAATCATAATACTAGAGAGAAAATCAACAATCACACCAGAGAGAAAACAAAACACCAGAGAGAAAACACTTCAAAAAACAACAACAACGCACAATGAAGATAGTTCGTAGCTCATAACCCTTGTGGACAATCGCAACGTACAGCGTGGACCCAGTAAATTTTATGTAGATAATTTATTATATAAATATGCACTAATTCTGATTTTATGTTTCAGGCATCCTACAAAAAAAATCCAAAAAACAACAAAAAAAACGGCTTCGGCCACCAAAAAAATCAAAAAACTACTAACAAAATCCGGCGCAAGCCACAAAAAAATATTAACAAAAACCACTAAAAACTCGGGCATGTAAGGCCCAACCCCTTGAGCACCAAGTCGCCGAACTGAGCCTAGCTCAGAGCGGAGACTTGAGGCCCAAGTAAGCAATTTTAGTTCGCGGATAAGCCACATTAAGATAACAGGAATATAGCGACAATGCGCTGTCCTGAGTTTTGAATTCGGTTAGGAAACCATGTTGGGGTTCTATTACCCAGGATCTCCACATGAAGAGCATTTGGCTGATAGTTGTGCCCCTATCGCGCATCAGAGTGCTATAGGGGGGAAAGGGATGGTCTGGAGCATTCGAGCGCGGTGGAGTGACTCCTGTTTTTACTCGAGTTAATACACCTCGCTCCAATGAATTGTTACACCCGAACGTAATTCTTAGGGGTGAACATTTCTCACAGGCTGGGTTTAATTAAATTGCTTGCTTGCTTGAGCACGTGAAAGCCAAAGAGGGTCGTACTGATTTGTATTATATGATTTTTAAAAATAGTTACTTTTGAAACTGTTAGTGTAAGAATTTCTTGAAATTTACATTAACATGAGAAATTTATTGAAATTTACTGTAACATGAGAATCTGTCTGGCTTAAGGTAATAAATTCTATTTAATTGCCTCTTGACGAATGAGACGGCGAATATCAACACGTGCTCATATTTACAGATGGGAATTTGCTAAATGAATGTACTTTATATATATATATATATATATATATATATATATATATACATATTATATCTTCTTCTTTAAGTGCCATCTCCGTGGCGGAGGTCGGCAATCATCATACCTATTCGGACTTTTAAGACGGCTGCTCTGAAAAGTTTATTTGATGTACATCCGTACAACTCTCTCAGCTTGCGCAGCCATGATATTCTACGCCTCCCTATGCTTCTCTTTTCTTGGATCTTTTCCTGCATAATTAGTTGGACCAAGGTATATTTCTCTTCACGTGTAATATTTCCGAGATATTCCAATTTTCTTGTTTTAATTGTATTTAAAATTTCTATTTCGTTATTCATCCTTCTCAGAACCACCCTGTTTGTGAAGTGTTCTGTCCACGATATTTTCAGAATTCTTCTATACCCCCACAGCTCGAATAATTCCAGTATTTTTATTGATGTCGCATTTAAGGTCCAAGATTCCATTCCATAAAACAAAGTCGAGAAAACATAGCACCTCGAAAACCTAACTCTTAGTTCCAATTTTAAATTCCTTCTACATAGCACTCTTCTAATTGTGTTGAAATTTTCTCTAGCCTTTTCTATTCTGATTTTGATCTAGTGAATGTAATCATTTGTAGAGTTAATCATTGTTCCCAGATATTTGTCCACTTGTTCGACGTTGGTTCCGACTCTTCTTTCATCATCGAACAATTCGTCGATATATTCCGCCCATCTGTACTTTCTCGTCCGTCTGTGTTATAGTAGTCGAGTGGATTTTGTTTTCTTAGTCCTCCCATTTTTCTTTTGCCTGCTTTATGATCTTCCTTATCTCTTGGTTTATTTCTGTATTTATTGTTGTCTTTGTTTTAAATTGTCTCCGTTGTTCCACCGTATTGAATATATCGTCATTCATCCATTCTTCTCTTCTCCTTGCGGAAGTCTTTAGTATTTCTTTACAGAGTTCCAGTAGACAATGGTTTAGTCGATCACAGTACTCGTCAATATATCATTGGTGTTTGTGTTCAATTTTCTGCAGTTCACATGCAGTTCATGTTAGAGGCATTCTTTGATACCTTGATATTTATATATCGATATATATATATATATATATATATATATATATATATATATATATATATATATGTATATGTATATATATATATATATATATATATATATATATATATATGTATATGTATATATATATATATATATATATATATATATATATATATATATATATATATATGTATAATATTCGTTAATAAAGCGCTAAAGACAGAACGGGCTGCGGCGTATATAAGAGAGAAAGAGAGAGAGAGAGAGAGAGAGAGAGAGAGAGAGAGAAAAGGTGTAAGGCACCGTTTTTTGCTGGTGTGAATTCTCTTTGTACAAATGAGAGTCCGCCCTGCCATACGCGCTTCATTATCAATTAAAGAACAATGATTTAATAGTTATTTATGCACCAAGCGCCCAGGAGAGCAACATAATCCAGAGCCAGAGAGTCTCTGGTCCGAGTGATCGATCTCAGTCGATTAGTGTAATTATCCAGTTATACCAGTAGTACATACATTTTATTTTTCACTTCACATAACATAAAAACTAAAATTGAGACGTTTTTAGATTTTATTTTACGTAGGCTAGGGAGGGTGCTTATTTTTACAAACTTGTGCCCTAGATCTTGTTTTTCTCTCTTATACACGCTACAGACCCAAAATACTTATCGACAGATAATAATACATGGACCAAACCTGAATTTAGGTCCTTGGTAAATTTAAAAATAAATTTTTATTGTTATTTTTGAGCCTTGAAAATCGATGATTTTTGCATAACCAGACTGGGCTATTAAGCCTATAAAAATGCAGACTGGGCGTTGATTTTTTTACTACGTAGTGTATTATTATATTTTAAGTACTTATATTAGAATTTTTTAGTTAAATATATCACAACAAAAATCATTTGGTTAACGAAATTGGCAACAGAATTACTGAGGTTGTTGTAGAGAACGGTTGATGTTGTAATCCTGAATTAATTTGTTCAAAGTTAACCACAACTGTTATACATGCAAAGGAAGCAGTTGCTGGGCTCTATATTTGTATCTCTGGACCAAACGCCCGTAATTTGATAGAGATACTGTACACGTATTTCACGACAGTCGGTTGTTAGGGTAGAAATTTACGGCAAATACCTGGCGCGTTCTAAATAATCTGCTCTTAGATATACTGAAAATAGCGCATTTTATTAAATTTTTCTGTCTTAAAATCTGATGTAAAATTTTGATTCATTTTTTTTAAGACATACGTTTCAGTGAAGAAAGTAACCAGTAATAATATATTAAAAAATTAATTTCTTGGTACAACAAAATATATTTTGAAAGTATTTTTTTCTGTCTTAATAATTAAGAAGCCTAGATCATAGATCGCTGAGTTGCGTTTAGTAATTTTTGTTTGGCAAATCAGTCGTTGATCTTGAATGACGTTGCAATTGCGTATATGAAAGTTTAGTGATTATTATACCAGATGATCCCCGACTAAAAGAAAAAAATAGTGTACCCGAATATCTATGATATTGGTGTTATACTACATATTTCATAATTTTTAGACGAAACACTTTATAGAAACACCTGTTCTATTTTAAAACAAAAGAAGTCATATGCCAATAAAGAGAGTATGCTTGCATCCCGGCGAAGTATGTGTTTACACTGTTCTATCATTATCCAATTTCCTGATCAAATTGGGCTGAAAGATCAATAAAAATTCTAAATATAACAGCATACCTATAAGCATACCAGAAAGAGTTGAAAGAAGGGACTAGTGGTACCTACGAAATTTTACTGAAGATTTCTATAATACGCGTACAAACTTTTACATATTACGAAAAATTTAAATATTATTCTACACAATAACATTAATCTTACGGTGATCATAATTAAAAATAGTGGAAACTTTAGGAACTCCAACGAGATGTGACCTATATTTATACATGTTATTGTCTTTGTAGTTAAAAAATTAATGCACTATGTTATAAGCAAGGTTCGTGTAAGTTCGCGGTAGAAGATGAGAACATCTAATTTGATGGTTAACGCAAGTAGGGACCGAATGATTGCCATTAAAAGCAATACCTTACTTATAGTTTGAACAGATAAATTAGTAAGCGAATGAGCACTCTTTTGACCTAAGGTTGGGAAATCGGTCCTGAAAAAGAAGAAACCATTTATTTTCGTAATTAAATTAAACAAAGTTATTGGTAGTGAGCCACTTTACCTTAGCCCACTTATAACTTAAAATGTCTCTGATTCTAACCGACTCCAGATAACTTAAATTTTTGATCAATGCCAGTTTGTAAGTTAGCCTTACCTAGGTACTTGCTGGCTCATTGCTACAAAAATTTTTTTCTATCGTATGCTTGTTCAAAAAGCAATGAATAGTGTTTAAAACTTTATTTTATATTCGTACAATCTAATCTTAGTTTACGTCAAGGCAAAAGGTTGACACGTTGTAGATATGTTGATCCTGAGTCCAGCTTGATATTCTTTCAAGAAAGTTTTTGTGCATTTATTTAATCTAGTTTTTAGAATTGTGCTACATGCTTTATAGTAAAGGTCAACTAAAGCGATGACTCTAGAGTTTTTACAAAGCATTGGACCTCCTTCTTTATGAATATTTAACATGAGTATGTTTAACGATTCTACTGGCATTCTTTTATTCCCAAATACACCCAATTAATTTACCTATTTGCTTTTCTAATAGCTCTTCATTTGCTTTCAACATTTCTCCACTTATGCCATATACTGTAATTCTTGGTTTTCTGTGTGATATGTTTTAATTTTTTATTTTTTTTGTTTGTGTGTGACTTTGAGTTTCGTTATTATCTCTTTCTTTAGTGTATAACTTTCGCATCCGAATGTCATGATTGTTAGTATACATTGATCCAATGTTTTTTTCTTGAGGTGCAGTAGAATCCTATATTTGAATATAACTGCATTTTTACCAAAAGATGCCAAGCTAGTTTCATTCTTCTGTTGATTTCTGGGAGTAAGGAGCCAGTGGCAGTTTTACATACTGGACATCCAGTAGCTCGTTGTATATGGTTTTTGGTTTTGTTAATTTTATTTTTAGGCCAATTTCATTGTTAGCTACATTTAAGTCGCTTACAAGTTCTTGTAGTCCTGCAGGATCATTAGCAATCAGAACAATGTAGTCTGCAACTCTTAGATAGCTGAGGTAATCTCCATAAATGGATAGTCCTTTGTTCTGCTAGTTCATTTTGCTAAATATATTTTCTAGAGTTGCAGTAAAGAGCTTTGGTGATATTGCGTCTCTTTGCTTGTCTGTTTTCGCAATCTATGAAAGTTAATGCTAGGGGTATTTCATATTCTTTAGCTCTACTCATTAGTTCTCGAATCGTATGGGTATCATCCAGGGTATAGAATCCACTTATAATTCTAGCTTGCTGTTCTGGCTGTGAATGTATTTGTTAATCTGTTGTTGATGATCTTTGTAAATAATTTTGATTGGTAGTTTACTTGTAGTCTGTAGTTTTTGACATCCACTTTGCTACCTTTCTTATATATGAGAATTATGTTTACTGTATTGCAGTAGTCTGGTATGCATCTTGATTTTAGGCAGTTCGTGAATATGCCTGCTAAGATTTTCCAGGTTTTTTTGCCAGCATATTTAAGCAGTTTCACTCTTATGCCATCCATTTCAGCTGCTTTTCCGCTTTTTATTTTTGTAACTGTCTATTTTACTTCTTCCGAAAGGACTTCTGGTACATCTACTTAGTTACTGATCGCTTTTCAGGCCTGAAGTATTTTAGGGGATTTGTATAATTTGCTGTATCGTGACTCGTGACTAAATAAAATTTGGTCACGCGTTGTATTATTTAATTTCTATCTGTAATTCTGATGCTTTTCATTTGTTAGAGCAACGATTTGCTTCTTTTTAATGATTAATGCTTTTCTTGTTTTCTTATAGTTTTTTTTTTGTTTTCGATTGTATTTTCTACTCGTCTTTCATTGTAATTTCTCATCTCTTTTATTAATAATTTTCCTTATTGTTTAACAAAGTATTGTAATCTCTATATCTTGCTACATACTTTCATTTCCCTTCTTTGTTTTAGCATTTTTTTGATTTTATTAGATTATTTTTATGTTCATTTTGTTGTTGCTTGCCTCCGATTTCTTTGGCACTACCAATGAATAATTTTCAGTAATTAAGAGGTATCGATTTGACCATCTAATCTTTCATAAATTGATATTTGGTAGTGAACTAAGTTTTCGTTTAGACTGTTAATATTTATACCGATTACTGCTGATTTTGTGATTAATTTTATTTCTTCTAGTTTTAGATCAAGAACAATTTTTGCTCCAATTAGTCTATCGTCGCTGCCTGTTTGACATTTATTTATTACATGGACATCTTTTATTGTAGCAATCTTGTTGGCTAAAATGAAGTCAAGTTCGTTCTTATTGGTTCAATAGGTACATTTCTAAATATTATAATTACCTAAATCCATCTTCTTTTTGATTTTTTCTTAAATAATGTATTTGCAATGCGCATGTTTTGATAGTGTACAAACTGAACCAGTCTTTCTTCCCTTTCATTTATCTCAACGACTCCATACTTTATCATGACTTGATAGTTGCCGTTTCTCTATTTCACTTTGGCATTAAAGTCACTAATTATATGCTTGAAGTGACTTTTATTGTTATTCAATGCTTTAATTATGTTACTGTAGAGTTTCTCTATGTATTCGTCATTTTGAGCAATCGTTTTATACTCATTTGTTTCCATTTTTTGTTGATAAAAAATCCAATACCGCCTGTTCTGCCCATTGATGTTCCTTGGTAGTAGAAAGCGTTTTCTGTCGCTAATTCCAATAGCTCTTCATATTTTTCTCTTACTTCGCTGATTCCCATGACGCCTCATTTTAGGTTTTCAGTTTCTTTTTCCAGTTCTACAAAAATGGATTGATTTGATAGCGAGCGGCAGTTATATGTCACTATATATAAAGCGTTGTTGTTTTATTTGACCCTCTAACCCTCTAGGCTTGATTCCGAAAGCTACCCATTTCAGGGCTATTTGGACCTAAGGAGAATGAGGGCCATAATTTGATTGTATCTTTCGCGTAAGGGGTTGTGAGGCGTATCTTACCACGCTGTCTTAGTGTGGTTTAATAAAGGTCTAATAAATTATAAGGCGCTGAACCCGCCTTTCACCCTCCTCCTTCTGCTATAAACGTTCTTCCATATTATGCCCAGGGATAACGCGACTTATGTCTTCGTGGACGTAGGAGCTAGAATTGGTTGGCAGAGCTGGCTGATTTTTAGATCAGCTGTGACCTATTCGTCAATATCAGTTAGGCAGTTACTTGAGATTTTATTGATTTGCTCTTACCAGCAAAAGAACAACCTCTCCGACGATACCTATACAAAAATTTAATCTGCCGTATATATGTATATATATATATATATATATATATATATATATATATATATATATATATATATATATATATATATATATCATTATCCTCAAAGAAACTGTGAGATCTTCATAAATACATTAAGCAAACAGTTAATACGTTAAAAATAAATATATAACGACTGCAACTGGTTGCACGATGGCACTAAAAGTAAATAGCGTAAGTTCAATACTCAAGTTGAATTAAATATACCTAGAAGTGCACCTAGAAATAAATGGAAATCTCGTTAGAATTCTAACTCGATTGAGGTTTTCTTCTACCCTCTTTGTTAGCATACATTAGAATGTCCTTTTAATTTAGTTGCTTACTATTTGGTGCTTACCGGAAATGGTGTTTCACATTTGCAGCGCATTTAATATTTAATTACTTCATGCCATAATCTTAACTACATTCTCCATTTAGTTTGTGGCTGAATATAAAATAGAGAATTAAGAAAAGTTTTTTACGTAATAAAGGTAATAGGTTTTCTTCTAATATTTTTTGTATATTCGAAATATATCAATAAAAACTACTGTTATGTAACTAAAAATATTAAGTATTATTAACTGAAGTAATAACTAACTGCTTTTCAAAATTTTCTCAAAGAAAAGTGTGCTGCTTATAGCTTAACGTGTGCATCATTTAAACATTCTAAACTATGCTGTTTATGAAGTTGGAAAGTTCTTTCAACTTCAAGTGAATTATGAAAGTATATTTTAATTTTGGTTTAATATCTTCGTCCATGCTAAAATTATCAGATGTTTGAAACCAAACATGTTTGTTCAACGGTAAAACGTTTCTCACCGTTACACTGCTTTAAAATAAAACTGTTCAACACCAACAATATTACAATAAAATGAAAAAGACAGTCAAGATTTGATTTCACATACTAAGTGTCTGGATATTGCGTCCATATCGAAGCCATTTTATTGTTGCTTCTTAAAGACAGAGCAGATTTATTTTTCACGTTGAGAAAGCCTATGAATAGCTGTTCTGATGAGCCCTATTAGGGCGAAATACGTATAAACAAATATATAGACACTTTGTACGTAAAATCAAATCTTGACTGTCTTTTTCATTTTATTCAGATCTACTCTGTATGAGTGCAAGAAACCAATTCGCTAATGATTTCTTCTTAGTTGAGGAGACATGTCGTGGAATGCAAATTTTAGATTCCCCATGTCTCTATTAACATCTTTATCAACGTCTGTTTTGCCTTGCAATTTTTAGAAGCCTCGGATTAAAGATGAAATCTGAATTGTATTTCGAAACTATTTTACGGAAATATTACAATACTTAATTTAATGACTAATATAATCTTCAATAAAATACTGTTCCAAACTGTCAAATATTTGACGTTTTAGGATTTTGCGATGGCATTTCGAATATTCTAGAATTTTAATACGTTTTCTTTTTCGTCAAGGACTTTTTTCTAAGTGTGGGACTTTAGTAACACTGCTTTCTCCTTTATAGTTATTCACCTCGGTTAAAGGCAATAAGGTAGATCAAATCCATGGTGCGGAACTAATCTCTCGATATGAACTATCTTGGGTTTACTTTTAGTTTAAAACTGGATTTCGTAGATTAGATCGTTTATTTTATGCAGCATGGTACGGGCCTTTCTAGTTTCGTTAAAGTTTCGGACAAAGTCATTTCTTACGTGGGTGATTGTATAAACATACTGCGTCACCTCTTTCGAAAGTTGTATCTGTAGCTTACATGTCAAGCCTGACCTTTGCTTTATGACCTTAAAACTTTTAGCAAATTTGTAGATCGTTCTTCTTCGCAAGGAGGAAATCTTCCCAAAATAATTTCTCGAGAAAGTTTCATTTCTCTTTCGGTGATCATCATTGATGGATTGATGTATGGATGATTCTGAGCACGGTTGCTCTATGTTCAGGACTTCTATAGAGTAACAGAAATTAAGGAATTAAACTATTCCAATTTTTTTTAATTATTGGTGACAAATATTGAAAGGTACTGACAAAAAGTTATATTATGTATTTCGCCCATTCTGTGTAATTGACGATGGAGAGACGTAGTGCGAGTTTGCTTAATACACAAAATTTTAGTTAACTCTGC
The DNA here is from genome assembly GCF_040954645.1 of Diabrotica undecimpunctata. Lineage (NCBI taxonomy): Eukaryota > Metazoa > Arthropoda > Insecta > Coleoptera > Chrysomelidae > Diabrotica > Diabrotica undecimpunctata. Next base: position 113,855,115 of record NC_092804.1, on the reverse strand, counting down.
CATAATTCTAATTCTTCCTTGATCAGAAAGTAACTCTAAAGGAACTCCATATATGTTATGAATACTTCTGTTACTGTATTCGCTGTATACTGTATTTTATCCTCTGTTATTGGAAGTAGACTGATAATATCTACTAAAAGTGTTCAAAACGCTCTCTGGAAAGATATTGTCTTTTTATGTACCATTTTACCACGACTTTTCTTCTAGACCTTTTTGTACTATTACATAAATGGTATTTTTTACCCCAATCGTCTACACTCGGCAACAATTGATCCAGTAAAATATGTCTCGAACTCTGGCCGGCGTTCTTTTGATACCAAAAATGTATTACATAAAGGCTCCTAGGACGTTTAAACACACTTTTAATGTGTGATTTTGCCAGTACTACTTGTTGAACATTACGTACTCCATCGAAACTTTCCCACTTCTGATATACTAGACCATTAAAAAGATACACTGATTTGGACATTGAGCCCAGTATGCATTTATAGTTCAACTGTATTTGGTTACTTTCTGCTGAATAGAGACAGGTCTTACTCCATTTTTAAGCCATTCTCGTATAATTTTAAGGTCTTTTATAATTTCTTTTGACTCTTTTTAAGGTTTTCCAGGAAAGTCTCATCAATATATTTTTCCTGTATAACTATGATTACCTAAAGAATTACTTCTTCGATTATGTTTTCTATATCTTAAAATCTTTTACAGTTCTGGCACTGTCGTTCCAAACAGGGTCGCCTAGAAAAAATATAAATATAAAAGTACGAAAATTTTCAATGGCTTTTATAGTAGCTTGTAGATCTGTTCTATTAACGGAATAATTATTTTCAGCGTTTCCTATTGTTTTACTAAAATATGCAATAACCTTTTCTTCACCTTACTGTTCTTGTGATAATACGACGCTAATACCATGCTGAGATGTATCACAATCCAATAGAAATTTGCCATCTTCTCTTGGATATGATAGGATAGGTGCTATTGTAAAACGTTTTTTTAAATTTACGAAGGAATTTTGACAATTCAGTGTCCAGTCAAATCCACTGTTGTTTTCGGTTAGTCGATAAAAAGGCTGAGCATTGCTTCCAAAATCTTAAATAGATTTTTGGTAATATTGTCTGGTTTATTTTAATCTAAATCTGCTAAAACAATATGTCCTAAATAGTACATCTCTCTTTGAAATAGTGAACATGCTTTAAATTGGCATTTTTCAATCTGTTAAATATCTTACTTAAATTTTTAAGATGCTCAACAAAGGTTTTGGATACAATCATTATATCATCAAGATATAATTAATATATTTTCGAGGTAAGTCCTTTTAAAACGATCTCTATCAGACGTTATCTGGAGCATAAGAAGTACCAAATGGTAGAAGCTGAAATCTGTCGAAAACCATTTAGCACCTGATAACGTGTTTGGTGTAGCAATGGATAAACTGTCTTTTTTGGGCAACCTGGTTTAATCTTCTGCACTCTACACAAAAGCGACTAGCTCCTACTGTCTTAGTTACTAAGACTACTGGTGAATACGTGGGGCTTAAAGCTTCTTCGATAATATCGGCAGTTATCACGTCTTGTATAATCTTTTCAACTTCTTTTTGTCTAGTAAATTTTAATCTTCGTTACAAATTGGTCTTGCATATCCAGTATTAATTCTATGTTAAACAAAACTAGTACGCCCTGTAGATTTCTCAAATTTAAAAATGTTTAGTTTAGGTTAATAAATTTATTTTGTATAATTATTTAGTTGTTACGAGATCAACATTTTTAATTAGCTGTTTTAAGAGGCTAGTGTCAACTGGGTAATATGAAGCTGTATTCTTTTTTAAATATTTTTCGCACTTGATTATTTTTTCTATTAGCGTATATATTGCTATTTTTTGTTAGTTCTTTAATTTAAAAGAGGTTTTATACACAAATTAGCAACCCTTATTGAAATAGATTTATCTACATTAGCGAGTAAACTGGATATAAAAATTCATTCACTAACGAGTTCCTGGATACAGAAGGGAAGCCTAACAAAACCAATATAAACATTAGGAAATTAAAGGATCCCAACATTAAACAACAATCACAGGAATCCTTAAGAAGAAACATTGGAAACTTGAGTGAACCCGCACAAGACGCAGTTGCTAAATGGGAAGAAATAAAAAGAGCTATTGAAATGACAAACAGTACACTTCTGTTACAGGAGCGCGTAAAGAAGAAAGAATGGATGACGGTTTAAATCCTTGATATGATGGAAGAAAGAAGACAACACAAATGCAAAAATCAAGTGAAGTATCAAGAAACAAGTCACAATATAAAAACAAAAATAAAGGAAGCGAAGGAACGCTGGCTGAAGGAGAAATGCGATGAAATTGAAGAGTGCGACAGAAGATATGACTACCACAACATGCACAAAAAGATCAAAGAATTAACAACTAAAAAGAAAACCAATAATCCCCACCCGACACTAATAGACGCAGACGGTAACCTTATATCAGACGACTTGAAGCTCATTGACACATGGAAAGATTACGTAGAACGACTTTTTAACGATAAACGCAGAGCGACAGTGGACCAAGATGACGACATGACTGGACTCGAAATACTAAGGTCTGAAGTGGAAAAAGCCATTTCATCGCTAAAAAACGACAAAATACCAGGTCCCGACAACATACAGAGCGAGATAATAAAACTCCTATGCGAAACGGATGACCACTTCCTCGATTTTCTGACAGGCCTTTTTAACACCTTTTACGACAAAGGGGAGATTCTGGAGGAATGGCTTCGATCGACCTTTGCAGCCATACCTAAAAAACCAAGTGCAAAACACTGTGATCAACACCGCTTAATAAGCTTAATAAATCACATTAACAAAGTTTTCACCAAAATCATACACAATAGAATATATAACAAATGCGAAGCAAATATATCGGAGTCACAGTTCGGATTCCGAAGCGCATTGGGCACAAGAGAGGCGATCTTCAGTCTGCAAGTTTTAAATCAAAGATGCAGAGACATGCACAAGGACGTCCACTTGTGCTTCATCGACTTCTCCAAGGCGTTTGACAAGGTCAAACATGATAACTCATGGAAATGCTCAGGAAGATGCATATTGATGGCAAGGATCTACGCATAATAACCAGTCTCTATTGGAACCAAAGTGCTGAGATAAAGATGGGCAACTTACACAGTGGGAAGATAGATATTAAAAAGGGTGTACGACAGGGATGCGTCCTCTCGCCGCTCCTGTTCAATATATACTCTAAACAAATCTTCAGAGAAGCACTGAAAGAAGTTTCGGAGGGTATCAAAGTAAACGGAGAGGTAATTAATAATATTAGATATGCTGACGACACAGTTATTATCGCAAATGACTGCAACGAGCTTCAAAGACTCATGCAAAGCATACACACAGCAAGTCAAGAATATGGTTTAGAACTCAATACAACCAAAACTAAATGCATGCTCATCAGCAGAACACAACAACCTCCGATGCAATTGACATTAAACAACCGAAAAATAGAACAAGTGAAGACATACACATACCTTGGAACCACAGTCAACACAAAATGGGACCAGTCAACAGAAATAAGATCACGAATTGAAAAAGCGCGAAACGCGTTCAACAATATGAAAAAGTGGAAAGTGGTTCACAAGCAAAATCTCAATGGAACTAAAATTAAGACTGGTCAAGTGTTATGTCTTCCTGGTCTTGTTTTATGGAGCAGAGGCATGGACCACAACGGAAGCCACCCTGAAGAAACTAGAATCCTTTGAGCTGCGGATATATCGCCGTATTCTTCGGATATACTGGACAGACCACATCACTAACGTGGAAGTAATGCAGAGAATAGGCAAAAGCAAAGAAATAATCTTCACCGTAAAGAAACGGAAGCTTGAGTACTTCGGACATGTCATGAGGCAGACTAAGTACCGGCTGCTACAGTTAATAGTCCAAGGAAGAATCGACAGTAGGAGGGGACCGGAGAGACGACGACACTCATGGATGCATAACCTGCGACAATGGTTCGGACTAACATCGACCGAACTGTTCAGAGGTGCCGTAAACAAAGTCAACATAGCCTTGTTAATAGCCAACGTCCGAAACGGATAGGGCAAAGGCAGAAGAAGAAGAAGAAGAAGAAGAACGAGTTCCTCGCTTTCAACAACGCCGAAATTTAGACCTTTAGGTTTTTAACTCAGTCTGGCCAGCACGATACTTTTAGTTTAGAATTTTGTGGGATTTCTGTATCCTCGCTCATTAAAATTCTTACTTTTGGTATCGAGTCATCCAAATTTAGAACAACTTCTTCATTCATCAAGATCCATGAAAACTTTGTTTTGCATAATCTGTATTAGATGGTGTTACCAATCTGTATTATAGCCGTTATTTCTCTATTAATTGGAATAGTGTGACCTTTAACTGTTTTAAAAACTAAGTTTGTTTTAGTAGGTTGTAGTTTTTCATTTAGTTATTTGGTTAAAGTAAAGGATGTGGATACACCGGTATCAATAAGAAAGGTGCTTTTCTGAATGTCAACGTAGCCCTTAAGTAGTAAATTCTGTTCATATTTATATAAAGTATAAGCGCAAATTGTCCCTCAGTGTCGAGTTTAATTTGTTTCCCTAGCTATTATTTGGAGACGTATGGAGAGTTGTGAGAATTCGATTCCTTAGAGACCTATTTCTACTAGTATTACTAGTAGGACTATGTGACATGCTTCTGGATGTATGTAGATCTAGGCGACCTTATGACATTATTCTTTGGTTCTTCTTTTATTGCCTGGGATCGGCTTCTTCAATTATTATGCAAATGTCCTATTCTTCCGTAATTAAAACATTTTCTGTTTTGCAGTTTGAAGACTTGTGTTAAAGATTTTGCAATATGCTTAACGTCTGGGATAAAAAAAGTTGATGATTATCGGTGGTAGTGACTTCCTTATTTTCTCGAGATCTCGTTTCTTTTAATTTTGAACGAGGCATGGAAATACTTTTTGCCGCTTCATATTCCTGGGCTGAGATTAGCGCTTCATATAGCGTTTTAGACTAGGCGGGATCTGTAGAAATTCAGACCATAATGGACATTTTCCATAGGAAGCTATTTTTTTTGCTAGAATCCCTTCAGGATGTGCCCAATATCGATAATCACGATATAAGCCAGTCGCAAACCCTGTGCAAAATTTTTTATTTAACAAAATCTAAAAACAATTGAAAATTTCTCATTTTTTTGCTCCTATTTTCATTTATAATTCGGAGAATATTGATCCTAAAGAAAAATTATAAAAAGTTAAAAGTTTCGGTATTCAATTTTACACAATATTTTGTTAGCTAGAAATTGAAAATTTAATGTTTATTATTGAAAAAATAGCACTAATTGGAAAAAAAGTACAAACAAATGAAGTTAATCCTTTAAATGTTTTCGACTTTTTAAACTTGACTTATAAGCTCCATATTTCGTCTAGAAAATCTCTTTAATATGTTTAAAACGGGTGCTAACTTTTGTTAGCGGTCGGATATGTTTTGCATAATAATTTTACAAATCCAGCCTACTGGAAAAAAATCGCAAATTTTCAAATTTATAGTAGGCCCTAAATAAGGCTCTCAGATAGTTGCAAATTTTTTTACATATAAAATAAGGCTCAAACTTTCAAAGTTTTTTGTAAAATTCAAATCGGTTCACTAGGAGAGCCTAGAATTTTTTTTAAAGTTTTAAACATTTTTGAGGCTTCTAACAAATTGAATAACTTTACGAGGTTTAAACATATTAATTTCAAAATATATGTTGCCGAGATATTGAAGGTCAAGGTCAGACCTGAAGATTCTTGTCCTTCCAAAAAAAGAAAAAAACTAAAAAAAAATTATTGAAGATTAAGTCAAAATAAAGTTTATTTATGAAAAAAAAAATTTTTGTTCGTTACTAAAAGTAACAATTTACTTTAATGTATAAATTGCAAGCTCAAAAAAAAAATGCATGAAGAAAAAATGCAATTACTTGTTTAATATACAATTGTTTATTGCAAATTTCCCAATTTTGCAATTAAAAATGGTATTTGAAAATATGACATTTGAAATTCTTGTCGTCCGAGACATGATTAAAAAAAAAGCAAAATTGGTTAACAAGAAGCCGAGATAATGCAATTTTTAGCGCGCGCTGATTTTGAACTCGCCGATTCACATTTCGAGTGAATGTCCCCCACCACCACCTCGAAAACGGGTTTTTATTTGTCTTTTTTATGGATATTGCCATAAAGTGCATTACGTAAAACTTTTCATATAAAAAGTACTTGACAAGACGAGGGTATTTGTTTAAAAACGAGCCCTTTATCACTTACGGTTACACGGCAAATGTATGCCAACTTTCTCGGCAACCAGTATGCCGAATGTATCTTTTTTTTTTTTAAAGAAGCGTCTTTAATGTTCTTTAAGTGTATAAATTTTGAAATTGATATGTTTAAAGCTCGTAAAGTTATTCAATTTGTTTATAAGCCTAATATAATATAAAACATGTTTAAAACTTAAAAAAATTTTCTAGGCTCTCCTAGTGAACCGATTTGAATTTTACAAAAAGCGTTTGAAAGTTTGAGCCTTCTTTTATATGTAAAAAAATGTGCAACTATCTGAGGGCTTTATTTAAATCCTAACATATTAAAGAGTTTTTTTAGGCGGAATATGGAGCTTGTAAGTTAAGTTTAAAAAGTCGAAAACATTTAAAGGATTAACTTCATTTTTACTCTTCTTTTTGACTTTTTTTCCAATTATTGCTATTTTTCAACAATAAACATTAAATTTTCAATTTCTAGCTAACGAAATATTGTGTAAAATTGAATAACGAAACTTTTAACTTGTTATAATTTTTTCTCTCGCATCAATATTTTCCGAATTATAAACGAAAATAGGAGCAAAAAAATGAGAAATTTTCAATTGTTTTCAGATTTTGTTAAATAAAACATTTAGCACAGGTTTTGCGACTGGCGCATATCGTGATTATGGATATTGGGCACATCCTGAAGGGATTCCAGCAAAAAATAGCTTCCTATGGAAAATGTCCAATCCAAAGCAGATCCAGTCTAGACTATTTGGTGACACTGTAATCGAAGAGCTTGTTGCATTTCAACATACTGTAGTGCTTTTATAAATTTGTTAAAGGCTTAGTTACTAAAACAATATTAGATAAAAAAGCTTGGTATTAATTTTTGTTTCTAATTAAACTGATTGTCTTTCTTAATTAGATTTTAAATCATTTAGTTGTTCTTTTAAATGGATTTGATGTTGTATTAATTTATTTTCTGAATCGGGTTTTAAATTGTTTTGTTGTTCCACTACTTTATTTTATAAATCATTTTGTTTTTATTTTAATTTTTCTATTCTACTAGTGATTTGACTTAACTCTATCTGAAAATTTTCGTAAATTATACACAAACTATTTATAATTTCTAACCCTACTTATTTAGGCTTCCTCTTCACCTTCCTACTATTTCTTCCTTATTCTGTTCTGGTTTTAGCTTTTCTCTTCTTGCTCACGCTTCTCCTTTTCTTTCTTCGTTTTAAAAAACCATGCATGGGGTCCAGACGTATCAATTTTTTTTTTAATCAGAAGGTCTTATATTTAACTTTAACAATTAATAAATATTTCTTTGATCTCACCGGTGTCACCAATGTTACTTTGAAATAACTTTATTTAACACTAACAATATAACAATACTTAATTCAATGGCAGCTATAAACTTAAAAATACTACTGTTTCAAACCGTCAACAAAATCTGTTTATATATATATTTTTGACGTTCCAGATTTCACTAGATATTTCAGGAATTTTCGATGGCATCTTGAATACCTATTCAAGAATTTTTTTCAAGAATCTTTTTCTATGTGGGATAAATCTTTCGTAACATTACTTTCTATTACACTATATTAAATTTAAAATTTATTAACAGTTTTAACGTTTTTGTCTATTGGCAATTGAAGAAAATATTAATACACAAGGTACGAAATGAGCTGATAACGCACATATAAATATTATGGGAACAAGCACATGGAAAAGTTACAAAAAAAACTATCCAAAAAATTTCCAAGTAATAATCTGAAATATACCTATATATAAAAATAAGAAAGAAAGACAAGAATTTTCTTTATATAAAATTTTTCATAAATTTATGGCATAAATACAAATAAAACAGCTTAACTTAAGCAACGAGAAGCACCAAAGTAAAATAAATAGAAAACATTAACTTAATTGTTAAAATATGAAGTATTTATACCTCATAATAATATAATCCTCTTTTCAACTTCTTTGCGTGTATTACCATCATGGCTATAAGTATATTAAAGTACATAATCTTCCTGAAATCTTGGGTAATCCTAAAATGATTAGACAAGTCTGGAGATGTTGATTAAAATTGAAAATAACGAGATAAATTAAGGAGGTAGCCAAGCGGTAAAAACTTTTTCTCAAGAAATATGTTTCCACAGGCAGTTTTATCTGAGAAAAGTAAATTTATAAATACACAGGACATATATTTTTACTTAGAGCTGAGGATACAGTATAGAACACGGTTTAAACGGTTTCCTTAATCAAGAATTTTTATTATTACAATAAGATATAAATACATATTATAATATAAATAATAAAATAATTACTTGAACGTAATGTAATTATTTAACTGTAAAATTTTATGCTTATTCTAAGAGTCTAAAAAGATCCTCAATGCAACATGGAGATCAAACGATGGAAGAACAAATAATCAAATAGATCACTTATTGATTGATGGGAGACATTCTAGCAGCATAATAAATGTAAGAACTATGAGGGGACCGGACAGCGACACAGACCATTTTCTCGTAAAGGCCAAGCTCAGAACATTAATTTCAACACAAACAACAGATAAACACACAAAGATCGAACGATGAAATGTGGCGAAGCTAAAAGAAGAAAATAATCAAAGACAGTACCAAGTAGAATTAAGAAATAGGTTTCAGGTTTTGGAAATAAATGAAAATGAAAGTGAAGATATAGATCAGCGATGGAACTCTATAAAAACAACTATTACAGAAGCAGCAGAGAAATCTATCGGAAGAACGAAAAAAACAAAAAAGAAAAAATGGTTCGACGACGAATGTGAAAGAACGCAGAAAGAAGCAAACAAAAGAAGAATTGATTATCTGTCGAATCCATCAGAAGAAAAACGTATACGTTTTCACAGAAAGAGAACCGCAGCTAGAAGAACACTCAGACAAAAAAAGAGACAATATCTGCAGCAACAAATTGAAAAAGTAGAAGCAGAACACAGACGAAATCAAAATAAAAATTTCTACAGAGAAGTAAGACAACATAAGAGAGGCTCGTACATAAGCACACTCAACTTCGTAAGAGATAAAAATGAAGAAATCCTGGCTGCCGAAAACAAAATAATAGAAAAATAGGTTGAATATTTTGAAGAGCTCCTAAATATCCAAAATTTCACTGATGAAAACAATGAAAATGGTCGAAACAACGGAGAACATGAGTATCAAACGGTCGAATTAGAAATACCCCCACCAAGCATGGAAGAAATTACGCATGCCATAAAAACTCTTAAAAACTATAAATCCCCTGGTCTGGACAATATTGATGCCGAGCTAATTAAAACAGGCGGTCATGAACTCATAAGTAAAATCCATCAATTACTAGAAATGGCCTGTCAACAAGAAAGAATGCCGAAAGAATGGTGTGGTAGTATTATTGTACCAATACACAAGAAAGGAAAAAAGGAATCATGCATGAATTACAGAGGAATCTCACTTTTTATAGACTTCAAACAGGCTTATGATTCAATTAATCGTGCAACATTATGGAATGCAATGATCGAGCTCGGCGTACCCAAGGAACTAGTTGCGGTAACACAAATGTGTGTAAGTAACTCTTTTGCACAAGTTAGAATATGGGGAAAAATATCAAATGCTTTCTGCGTAAATTCTAGACTGAGACAGGGAGATCCGTTGTCCCCATTGCTGTTTAACCTGGCCTTAGAATATGTCATGCGAAAAATATATCCAAAAATTAAACCAGACATAACTGCTCGGGGAGCAAAAATCATACTCGCCTATAGACATTAGAAATTAAGGATATTTTCTCGAGCTTTGAAGGAGCTGCAATAAACATCGGTCTAAAAATAAATGAAGACCAAACAAAATACATGGTCGTCTCAAAACAAGAACGACGGCGAATAAGGCAAAATATTACTATAAATGATCACAACTTCGAAGTAGTATATATATATATATATATATATAAAATAATAGATATAAAGAATAAAGAAGTAATATATATATATATATATATATATATATATATATATATATATATATATATATATATATATATATATATATATATATATATATATATATATATATATATATATATATATATATATATATATATATATATATATATATATATATATATATATATATATATATATATATAAAGAATTTAAATATTTAGGAGCAACAATCACAAGTGACAACAAATTAGAGCGAGAAGTTGAAACGAGAATAATGGCAGGAAATAGATCTTTCTTTGCAATGCAACATCTAATAAAGTCAACACTTCTTTCTCGAGACACAAAAATCCGGATATATAAGACCATAATACGACCAGCAGTCGCGTATGGAAGCGAAACATGGACGCTAACAAAAAGAGAAATAAATAAATTGCTGGTGTGGGAACGTAAAATTCTTCGAATGATATATGGCCCTTGCAGAGACAGCGTGACAAACGAATGGAGGGGAAGATACAATAACGAGCTAGAGTCTCTATTCGAAAAAAAAAATCTAGTCAGATATATAAAGGCCAATAGACTCAGATGGGCAGGGCATGTGATACGCAGTAACGACAATCGCCTTATTAATAATGTGTTCCGGGAAAGGTCAGAGGGAAGAAGGTCTGTAACGCGGCCTAGAAAAAGGTGGAAAGATGCAGTCTAAGAAGATCTAGAGAAAATGGGAGTGCGACAATGGGAATTACTGGCACAGGACCGACAAACATGGAAGGCAATAGTAAACCCAGCAAAGACTCACGAAGAGTTGTAGCGCCATTGATGATGATGATATTCTGAGGTCTCAGTCTGCCTACTCCTCACTCGTCACTCGACACTGAGGAGTAGGCAGATTGGGACCTCAGTACCGAGAGACAGTTCTTGCAATATAGAACACGATACTGGTACGTCTCGAGTGAGGGGAGTAGGCAGATTGAGACCCCAAACTCGAACCGAATCGTATCACTCTTGATAATGGCTCCAAAATGGGTGACGAAACATCGAGTTTTAAATTCTCAACGCGGTTCTTCCCGAGAACTCAATAATTTTCATATATATATATATATATATATATATATATATATATATATATATATATATATATATATATATATATATATATACATATATACTTTTAAGTATACTTAATATGTTACACGTATAACTTATACGTATAAGTTTTAACAATTTTGCAATTTTTTAGGAAATCTTTTTCATTTAAAAATAATCCCACTTTCTCTAATCCTATTTCATTTTCATAGCGGAGGCAAACTAAGTGCAATACAATCTCCGTATCAAATTCGTCTTTGGTGAGAAATGCTACGACGGCTAATGTATCTCGTTTTTCTTTTTCCTCTTTGCTGTTTCTAGTTATTTCAGTGCTTTTTATTCGATTGAGTCTGATAGATTTCGTGCCTTTCTCTGTGAGCGTTATAATTGCAGTCGTCGGTAATTATAATACACTCGATACCTTTGAAGAGTCTACTTATAAAGCATTAAAAAATTACTTTTATGTTCTTTGTCTCATTTTCTTTCATTTGAAATGTATGGTAGATGAATATTCCTTTAAATTGAAGTTTTGATAGAACGTTTACAGACGAAATGAGACATTACCTATACTACCGTTTTAATAATAATAATAATAATAATAATAAGGCAGGGTGTTGAGGAGGCGGGCCCCTGTCATACAATCAGCTACAGCCCAACAACAAGAAGAACCACAAATGAGCCAAACAACAACAAGAGCTCCACCCGCTGAAGGTGCTGCGCTGGAACATCAGCCGGCGCTCACTCAAGCGGGACGACCGAGGCAGCGCATGAAATGGACTGTGTCCATAAACGAAAATATTTTGCGCTTTTATTATAAGGTGACAAACCTCGGTCAAGAAACGATCGGCTATCGACAACAACTGTATGCCGAATTTTGCAGGGAATACCCAGAAATTCAAGTATCTGAACAAAGAGTAGCAGACCAATACCGGGTAATTTTAAGAAACAATCTTATCCCAGAGACTAGACGCGACATTATCAGAAGCGAAATTGAACAGGAGATCCATAACCAAGAGCAAGTTGCAGACCAAGTCCCTAATGAAGTCCCCAACGAGCAGATTCCTGAGCTTCTCGTACAAGAAACTCAACCTAATAATACACAGCAGGACAATAACGAGTTGCACGATAGTCTGGTAAACGAGATGGCACGCGCTGTACAAGAGTTTAGTGGAACAAACCCACTTAGCAGACCACCGCTACCAAAAATAAACTCTTCTAAGAAACTAGGAGCGCTGTTACAAATTGTGAATACTGAAGTCCTACCCAATTATATCACAGAAGCCCACACATTAGAATATTTGCATATGCTGATTTACTGTGCAGCAACAGCAATTGCTAATGTTATGGGTATTAAGATCAGAACACGACGGGGTACCAACATCGGAAGGACTGGTAACAGAGTAGCACCCTGGGAAAAACGACTGCTGGGGAAGATTGAATTACTGCGTAGGGACATTGGACAAATAACAGAATACATAAGAGGAGTAAGAAGTAGAAAAATCATCAAAAGAGCTGAAGAAATATTGTTTAACACTCTAAGACACTCACGACATGATCCAGAAAACAACACACCTCAACAATGCCTGGACACATTAAAACAAAAACTATCTGTTTACTCAGGCCGCCTGAGGAGGTACAAAGTTAGTAACCACCGGAAATGCGACAACATACTTTTTGAGCAAGCAGAGAAGGCTTTCTATAGGAAACTTAATTCCACTGTAGAAAATGCAAATAATAAATCCTACCCAAGCCGAGAAGAAATTCATGAGTTTTGGGGAAACCAACTTTCGACGCCAGCTACTCATAATAACAATGCTGGATGGATTGAACAAACGACGAACAACTGTCAACACTACAGTAATATTCCTTATGAACCTTTCACCACTGAAGAAGTCTCGAACATTATCAAAGAGCTTCATAACTGGAAATCTCCTGGACCAGACGGAGTTCAAAACTTCTGGCTAAAGAAGTTTTGGAGTGTTCATGAGCTTTTAACAGTATTTATTAATAATATTATTTCTAATTCACAGGAAATACCATCATTTCTTACTCAGGGAACCACTTATCTAATACCGAAGGATCAAAGTAATACCCAAGATCCAGCAAAGTACCGCCCAATTACTTGTCTTCCAACTTTGTACAAATTGGTCACATCCTGTGTGGCCCGGCGTATCTACCAACATTGTGCTCTGAACAATATCATAGAGCCTCAACAGAAAGGATGCGCTAAGGGCTCCATGGGCTGCAAAGAACAACTTATTATCGACTCAGTCATTTCTAACCAGGCATACACCAAAAAAAGAAACCTTTTTACTGCCTTCATTGACTACAAGAAGGCTTTTGATTCAGTGCCGCATGAATGGCTTATAGATATATTGAAAATATATAAAGTCGATGATAATCTCGTGACCTTTTTGAAGAATATAATGGCAGAGTGGAAGACTAAAATTCACCTTTAAATACCGGGTGAAATTAATATCGAAACTGAAAATATCCCTATTAACCGGGGGCTTTTCCAGGGGGACTCGTTGAGTCCACTTTGGTTCTGCCTAGCAATGAACCCACTATCTCAGCTGCTGAACTCTACTGACTCAGGTTTTAGCATCAAAAATAACAACACTGTTGTAGCGAAGCTTAATCATCTGTTGTATATGGATGATTTAAAATTAATGGCTTCCACTCGAAACCACCTAGATGAGATGCTAAAAACTGTAGAAAATTTCTCAAATGATATCAGTATGAATTTTGGACTAGACAAGTGCCGTATACTAAATATAGTCAGAGGAAAGATTCAGCCCGGAGGTTTCGATATGCAAGATGGCCAAAACATCGAGGCAATGGGTGAAAATGATATGTACAAATATCTCGGAGTAAAACAAGCGCGGAAAATTGACCATAAACAAATGAAAACTGAACTAACTTCGGAGTTCGTACGAAGAGTAAGACAACTAAATCGGTCATATCTTAATAGTAAAAATTTGTTTAAGGCATTAAATACGTACGCCTGTTCCGCGCTGAGCTACTCATTTGGTATTATAAAGTGGTCAAAAACAGATATAGAGGGTCTTCAGCGGAAAGTAAGAACACTTCTCACAAAGGCGCAAAAACATCACCCACGCAGTGCAGTAGAGAGAACAACATTACCGCGGTATCAAGGGGGAAGAGGACTTATGGATATAGGTGAGCAATTGGATAAACAAATTGCTAATTTAAGAACTTATTTTCAGGTACAGGCTGAGACATCTACTTTACATCGAGCAATTTGCGCAGTAGATGATACGACGCCGCTTAAACTGAGGGAACAAGAAATGCGCATAAACCACCTGACTAAAGAAGACAAAATGCGCACCTGGATGAGTAAACCTCTGCATGGGCGACATCTCAATGAGATCAGCCAAGAATATGTCGACAATACAGCGTCGAACTATTGGTTGACATCAGGAAAGATGTTTCCCGAGACTGAGGGTTTCCTACTTGCCATTCAGGATCAGGTTATTCCAACTAAAAATTACCTGAAATATATTGTTAAAGATCCTCAAGTCCAAAATGACAAATGCCGATATGGATGCCAAGCCCAAGAAACCATCCAACATCTTACCGGTGGCTGCCAGGCATTTGTCGGTACTGATTATAAAGAACGCCATGACTCAGTAGGAAAGATTATCCACCAAGAACTAGCTGACAAACTGGGACTTCTCCAAACCGACCATCTTCCTTATTATCAATACGTCCCTGATAGAATGCTTGAAAATGACAACTACAAGCTATACTGGGACCGCACTGTGCTTACAGACCAACCAGTGGCCCATAATAGACCCGATCTCATACTAGTTAATAAAATTACTAGGCAAACAACACTTATTGATGTGGCGATACCCAACACCAATAATTTACGTGTTAAATACAACGAAAAGATCGCCAAATACAGAGATCTAGAAATACAAATCAGGAGACAATGGAGAATGGAAAGTACCCAGACGATACCCATTATTCTTTCTACCACTGGAGTCATCCCGAAGAGCCTCCTAGAAAACATAAAAAAGCTGGGTCTAAACGAACATCTATATAAGATTATGCAGAAAGCTGTGTTACTTTCGACGTCCAGATGCGTACGAAAATTTTTGGGAGATACACCGACATACCAAGTCACCTAGGACTCGATAACATGGAAAGAGTCCCACCAGAGCTCAATCCTTTTGATACCGTAGGTATCTGGGATGAGTGAATTTTCCCCTTAGAGGGAGTGTGAGCCGTATGGCTAAATCTGATAATAATAATATATATATATATATATATATATATATATATATATATATATATATATATATATATATATATTATATACATATATAAATCTATATACAGGGTGGTCCTTAAGTAATTGTACAAACGAAAACCGTAAATTCTACACTTTAAAATATAACGATTTAAGCCAACTTGCTTTAATAAAATGTTGATATTAAGAAAGATACAGGGTGTTACAGGATACAAGTGGAAATTTAAAATTATATTTTTCGCTATAACTTTTACGTTTATAAATATTTTTGGACAAAAATTTATAATTGGATGCTTTAAAACAGGAATAATTATAATTTTATACAAACTTTACTGTAACTGATAGAGGGCGCCACATATGCCACATATGTGGCATAGATTTGCGCTTAACTTTTTTGTTCTTAAAGTTAGCTCTAATTGTGTTAAAAAATATTAAAGATACATTATTTTTACAAGGAAAACGTATACTTGTTGATAACCTCAAAATTTAACCGTTTTCGAGATATTCGCATTTTATAAGTCAGCTGCATAATAATTCTTCGTTGTAATATTTGTGCGGTGAAGCACTGAATACCTGTAGATAAGCATAATTCACAGTTTATTCTTATAACAACAACTCAAAGATGATAATGTAATATTACAAAATTTTTGTTATGGCTGCTAAATGTCTTAAAAATGCTAAAATGCTAAAAAATATTCTTCATATTCTTCTTTAGGTGCCGTGTCCGTATTCAGACGTTGGCCGTCATCATGTTTACAATTTCCCTTTTATATCGCTTCTTAAGTTTCTATACCTACTGAAGTTGTATTACTTTTTCCCTATTGTAAAATGCTGAAAACCCAAAATATGTGGTTTATGTAAGATGGTACACCACGACATTCTAGAGAAAAGGCAGTGAGAACATACTTAAATATAACTGTTCTGAACATTGGATTTATCGTGGCAGTCATATTCTTTGCAATGTGGTGAGATATTGATACAATTATTTATAATTATAATATATAATTATTTAATTTATAAAAAATCCCAAAAGAATACTTATCATTCATTACGTAAAGTATTTAACCATTTTTATTAGGACAATTAGAAACTAAAGCCCAGGTATTGAATAACAGATATGTGTCTTGTTTCATAATACTTTTGCTACCAATCTAACTTTAAAGACTCATTAGCATCAAATTTAGTTTAGCATAATATTAGTTAGTTAGTTAATCATAATAGATCATTTGTTCGAGATGTAATTATAGTTACTCGTAATCTGTAACGTAATTATATAAATAAGTAATGACATCTATAGGTTATTCCGTGTTGATATAAGTAACCAATGAATCAAATGCATCACAGTTTAACCTCTGCCACAAATAATATGTAGTTCCCTAATATAACATAAGGTTTGGATATGTATCCAAAAGAATCCATTATACATTATAGCCACCACGTAGCCCAGAATTTAATCCGCTTGATTTTGGTGTATGGGGCGTATTAAAACAACGTGTCTATAAGAATCCCATAAACATTCGCAACCAACTATGGAAAGAAATAAATACTGCAGCAGTTTTTTTAGAACCAATGATTCTATTTAACATGAGACGATCTTTTAAGTAATATATTGACAAATTTATTAAAGAAAATGATGGACATATTGAACACTTACGTTGACAAAAAGTTATGTTATTTAGTTTAACTATTTATTAAGTTGGTTTGTAAACAAAATGTTTTGATTATGACTTTAATTTAACATAAAACGTAAAATGTTTGATGTAAAATCCCTATTATTCTGTTTTTGTCAAATCCTATTATTAATTATCCTGCTTATACATTTATTTTAGTTAATATTTCGTTAACTATTGACTTTAGTTAAAGGTATTTTATACCAAAATTTAGATTTATTAATGTTTTTGTCTATTTTTCCTTCGTTGCTTGGACTAATTGCCTTAAATCAGAATTATGCAGCTGATTTGTAAAATGCGATTATCACGAAAACTGTTAAGTTTTGAAGTTATTAAGTAGTATACCTTTTTTTTGTTAAAATAATGTATCTTTAATATTTTTTATCAAAAATACAGGTAACTCAAACAGCAAAAAATTAAGTGCAAATTTATGCCACATATGTGGCATATGTGGCGCCCTCTATCAGCTACATCAAAGTGTGCATCAAATTATAATTTCTCATATTCAAAAGTACCCAGTTGTAAATTTTTATTCATAAATCTTTACAAACCTGAAAGTTATAGAGAAAAATAGAATTTTAAATTTGCACTTTAACACCCTGTATCTTTCTTAATATCAACATTTCATAAAAGCAATTTGGCTTAAATCGTAATATTTTAAAACGTAATATTTTAAAGTGTAGAATTTACGGTTTTCGTTTGTACAATTACTTAAGGACCACCCTGTATATATTATGTACATATATATATATATATATATATTATATATATATATATATATATATATATATATATATATATATATATATATATATATATATATATATATATAGGGATTCTACACTTTAAAATATTACGAATTAAGCCAACTTGTTTTTATAAAATGTTGATACTAAATAAGATACAGGGTGTTAAAGAGGAAATTCAAAATTTTATTTTTTAACTTTCACGTTTGTAAACATTTTTGTATAAAAATGTACAACTAAATGCTTTTATATTTATGTGTCATAAATTTGCGCTAAACTTTTGTGCTCTTTAAGTTAGAGCTATTTTTGTCAATAAATATTAAAGATACATTCTTTTAATAAAAAAATATAATTGTTATTAACTTTAAAACTTAACAGTTTTCGAGATAATCGCATTTCACAAATCAGCTGCATAATTCTGATTTAATGCAATTACTACAGGTAATGAAGGAAACATAGACAAAAATATCAATACTTCTGAATTTTGCTATAAATTACCTTTACTAAAGGTGACAGTTACGAAATATTAATGAAAATATATATATTAGTAGAATAATTAATAATAGGATTTGAAGACATAAACAAAACATTTTATTTACAAACCATAGTAAAAAATAGTTCAACTAAATAATATTAAATATTTTGTCAAAGTAAATGTTCGATATGTCCACCAGTTCCTTCAATACGGTTATCAATACATTCCATCAAAGATTTTCTCATAATAAATAGCATTGTTTGTTCAAAAGAAACTGCTGCAATATTTATTTCTTTCCAAAGTTGGTTGTAAATGTTATCGGGTTCTTATAGACACGCTGTTTCATTGTGTTCTATAACCAAAATCGAGAGGATTAATCTGGGCTTCGTGGTGGCCAAGGGAAAAGACTATCACGACTAATCCAATATTCAGGAAAGTTGGTATTTCAGTATGTTCTCACTACCCTCGTATAATGTGGTAACACTCAACACACCAACCACACTCAACAAATCACATGGGCCTAAAAAATGACTACAAATGACACATGTTGGAAACATAAGAATATTCAGTATTCCAAATATGATTTTTCCTTAAATTAAAAACACCATGGGGTGTAAACGTAGCTTCGCCTGTAAGTAATATTCTATGGCTAAAAGAGTCGTCAAGATTTTGGCTGTTTCGGATATCATTTGCAAATCTGTATCTTAAAGGTAATACTTCTGGTAATAGATTTTGCACAGGTATAAAATGGTAAGGGTCAACGGTTACCTGTTTGGGTAACTTTTTAAATATTCCCTTTTTTCTGCACGCCAGTTAAAGTGTTGCTGACAATAAATATACTATACCTCGGCATTTTCTGCTTTTCTTTAATTAACCAAAATAAACTAGACATTACAAAAATCCTTGAATAATCAAAACAAGACTTATTTTTAGTTATCAAAAGCATTTGTGACATCAGCCTACTATGTTAAAATGTCCAGAATGCATTGGGGTTGTCTAATGACGACATCAAAACTGGCTTAAAAAAAGCTCGTACTGTAGACTGCCACGAAAGTTCATACTATGTTTTCTATATTTTTAAATTTAAATATTATCTTTTAAATTTAACAAAGCAATTTTATTATTTATTTATTATTGTTATTTAAAACAAAGTATATTTTACTAAAATAACTTAAAAAATTATTGTTTGCTAGTAGCGCCATCTGGTTCTGTAAAAACAAAGCGTACGTTGTTTACTTCTGATAGATCCGTCAAAGTCATGTCAAATATTAAATTATCAATAAAATATAAATTTGGTATTTGATCATTACTTTGATAGTCAATTAAACTATTATAAAATAAATAAGATGTTCGAAAATAAAATTTGATTATAATTTGAAAGGAATTTATTAACAACTAATGTTAAAAAATATAATGACTAGAAACGAATTGAAGGATCGATTGGAAGACCGTTATTTCGTGACGCTACTCGTGACGACGCCTCGTGGCTCGTCTTCTGTGATGCTCGCCGCTGCATTTTACTATAGAGAAAAACTTATACAATGCCAGTATAGAAGTTTAAAGAAGCGATAGAGAAATGTTTCAGGAAATTGTAAACATGATGACGGATAACGTCTGAGTACAGACGCGGCACCTAAAGAAGATAGAAGCTTCGCTTCAATAAGACATTTAGCAGCCATAAAAAAGCATTTTGTGATGTTATATTACCATTTGTTGAGTTGGTTTTATAAGAATAAACCATTAATTATGCTTATTCACAGGTATTCAGTGTTTTATCGCACAAATTTTAAAACTAAGAATTATTATGCAGTAAAATGCGATTATCTCGAAAAATATTGAGTTTTAAAGTTATTAACAAGACCTTTTCTATTTTAAAATACTGTATCTTTATAATTTTTTTACAGAAATAGCGCTAACTTAAAGAGCAAAGAAGATACGCGTAAATTTGTCACATATGTGACATATTATGTAAAGACCTAAACAAGTTAGCTTAAATCGTAGTATTTTAAAGTGTAGGATCTACTGTTTAATTTTGTACAATTACTTAAGGACCACCCTGTAATATATATATATATATATATATATATATATATATATATATATATATATATATATATATATATATATATATATATATATATATATATATATATATATATTTATACAAGAATTACTGGTTATTACTATATATATATATATATATATATATATATATATATATATATATATATATATATATATATATATATATATATATATAGTCAAACTCTCCGATCACGTATGACCTCAGTCAAACTCTCAGATGGTAAGGCACTATGATATTTCAATTAGATCGTTTACATTTATCTAATTTTAAAGAGCACTCTTTCTTACAGTAGCATTTTAAAAAACATTTTTTTCAAAGCACGTGGTGTTCGTGTGTATTAAGGTATAAAAAAATGCTTATTAAAAGCTTAAAATTTTTTATTTTAAAGAAGATCTTTTCGGAAATAAATCATTCCATCATCAGTTAGCCCAAGACTCCAGAACAGATCAGAGGTAATGTAAGTCGATAAAACCTCAGAAGCTACAGAGGGTCATGTAAGATGCCCCCATTTTCAGTTTTTAATAATCAACAAGTTAACAGTCTATTGCATTTACCTTGATAAATACCATGAGGATTATATTTTAATACGGATGTCCTTCCACTGTTTTTTATGTGGCCATCCAATGTTTTTAACAACTTTTATTAAACTGATGATGGAATGATTTAATTCCGAAAAGATCTTCTTTAAAATAAAAATTTTTTAAGCTTTTAATAAGCATTTTTTATACCTTAATACACACGAACACCACGTGCTTTGTATTCAACAGGTATACTAGCCACTCCTGGATATCTCCACTTCATGGTTTGTTCCAGTTTCACTTTTAATTTTTTTCAAAATTCACATTTTTTGCACTAATTTCAGTTAGAGATAGCTAAACGTAAGCCACATCTTCAAAATTAAGAAAATTAACATTGCATTCTTTTATTTGATTCCTGGATAAAAAATGTATGTAAGTGTAAAAGGTATAATTACAGTTTTTTTAATCGCAACTGACAGAAATTTTTATTCAGTTATTCAGTTACTTGTTTTATAACATTAGTCTAAGCATAAATACCCTCACACGTCATTTCTTTAAGTATATTTATACTAGCTGACCCAACAAACCTCGTATGACCTTAAAATTTAATAATGTATCAAAGTCGAATAAGCTTTTTGAAGTTATAATTCTTTACGCGCATTCGATGTTGGAAATTTGTACGGGAGTGAATCAATAAAATCATTACATATGTAAGATATAGGTAAGAGAGAGACAGAAGACATATTTTCTCTCTCTTTCTTGTAAAACTTGTAAATATCTCAAGAAAGTTCAAATGTGTACTTATATACACAACAAACAACAATTAAATTTTGTATCTGTCAATGTCAGACAAATTGACAGTTGTGTCACGAAACAATATTTTTATTTTATTAATATTATTTTGATGGTAAATTAACTATACGCGTAAGTAAGTTATGTATATTGCCATTTTTAATTTGAATTGTATTATTATATTGAATTATGTTGCAGTGTATTGTATTGTATTTTTATATTAATAACAATAAATTTTGCTGCAGACTATGTGTAAAACATTTTTTTTTGCATTCAACACCTTTCATACATATATGAAAATAAAAATATACATTTTTATCAAAATATTGATTCAATCCTTCATTTACTATACTCCTATTACAGTTTAATGTTGTTTAAGCAAACGATGCACCATATACCTATATACCTAATTCTGTTTCTCTTTCTGCTATGTAGAAAGCCTGCTTACCTATAGAATTACATATGTAATGATTGTGCAGATTGACTCCCATATAAATTTGTAACTTCGAACGCGTGTATAGAAGTATACCTTCTACCGGCTGCCATACTCGTTTTTTTGAGTCGGTAAAGTAACAAAAATATCTGGGTAATGAAACGAATCCGGTCGGGGTTTCAATAGCAAATTTACCATTTCCAATAATATGTAACAACTGCTTCGATAACACTATTGCACTTTGATCTTGATGCAAAAATACTCGCATGTAATTTCTTAATTGAAGCATATTTACATGCCTCCACAAATTAGATAATGTTAGGTATGCGTTAAGTTCGTCCGCAGCAGTTAATTGGGGAATATCGATTATTAAATAAAAAACAATATGAAAATAGAATCATGGGTTTACGACAAATATTTTTAAATGTCACGAATATCTTTCAAAGTTCTGTTTAGTCCCTGTAATGACTTCTTGTGGGCCAATGTTTATTTATCCCAAACGATTAATTTGCATACTTGTAAAATTTAGCCAAGAAATACAATATAATAACATCAGCAGAAAAAACCAAATATATGACAACATTTAAATACTCACTACGATGTAAAATCGAAATTGATGGGAAAATAATAAAGCAAGGTTTAGATATGTGAGAATAGATATAACTAGTTACGGAGATGTTGAAGAAGTAGAACAACAAAGCTTAAAAGCAAGTAAAGCGGCGGTATCTCTTAATGACACAATCTGGAAGAACAAACACCCAAGACAAGACACAAAAACAAGAATCTATAAAGCAGCAATTAGACCTATATTAACGGGATTAATATAAAACGAGACGACCACTAGAAACAACAGAGATGAAAATACTCCGAGGAATATCAGGGAAAAATCTGTTGAATATGGAGAGAAACGAAAACATAGGAAGAGCATATAATATAAAAGACATAAATGGATGGGTGACAAAACGGAAACAGGAGTAGAACGAACACATTAGTAGAATGACAGAGGATAGAATAGTATAAATACCACAAGATAAGTCACCAAATGGACGAAGAAGTATTGGCAGATCAAGAAAAAGATGCTGTGATAATTTAAACAATTTATTATACCAATATTAAAGAAAAAACAGACTTTAACTACATAAAAGAAGGAAGAAGAAGAAGAAGACAAAGAATTAAAATTTGTTGACAAAGTTTTGGTGATGTTGCAATTTGGTGTTTCATTAGTTTGTATGTTTAATGATAATTTCAAGGTAAAATTTGCAACTCGTTCGTCTTTTAATAAAGTTGCAGACATTCCAGATAAAGCCAACGCTAGGGCTACTGCGATCTGATCTTTGTCAATAAAAATAAAATAAGTTATGTTTTTTCTGTTGATCCACAGCATCAAGGAAGTAAATTCCACCAGATCCAATGTTCACCGCTTCTTTTAAAGTAGCGAACACAATCCTTTGTTGTTAATTTAATTAAAAAAAATTTGTATGAACTTTTTGGACTTTTTGATTCTACTTTATTTTATTTTATTTTAATTTATTTTATTTTGTTTTATTTAACTCCATTTTACTTTATTTAGAAATAATTATAAATATTATCTGTAAAACGTAAACCAATAATGAAGACTTACTTATTGAGAATAATATTAATACGAAAAACAGTATTCAATAAATAAAACAAAAAATAAAACGAATTTGATTAAATATCTATATAAATGAAGGGTGTTACTGGAAAAGGAGCCAAGCGCCAAAATCTTAAAATTTGCATTACATGTACCAAGCGCCTTCAAGCAACTATATTTAAATACTAGCAAAAGATCCAACCGACATAATATACATATAACGACATTGTTTTATTGACCATAGGAATTAAGATTTATTACAATCCCATCTCTAGAGTATATTTATTATAATGCTCTAACACTAATTTTTTGCTTATTTTTTAGCCTTAATAGCAATACAAACAAATAGGTAAGTAAATAAGTAATATGCTTTATTGTCACTGGAAATTGTACAAATTTTATGGACAAAGCTAACAATAAGACAAGAAAGAAGAAAAAAAATCAGAATAAAAATCGTCTATACCTACTTTTAAATAAAAACAAACAATAAAATTCTTCCAAACTTAAACATAAAAAATACTACCTAATTAAGAACCTACAAAATTCGTAAAATGTACGTAACAAAAAATTTAAATTAGAAAAGCAGATTAATGAACTAAGGGCTCAAATATTCCAGTTCCTTATGCTAAACAGTAACCAAATCTGTCATACAGATTTCTCCTCATATTTTAGAGTAGGGCTCCATATCTCCATATAAATATGCATCAATAATGCATATTTAACTAAAAAAGTACTAATGTAGTAAAAGTAGTAGTAAAAGTTATATTTTTTTCTGTACTAGTAATTTTTTTTCAATACTATTAATAAATTGTTTTGGAATTGAAAAGTATAGACACGTAATAATTGACTATCATAAAAGTGTTTCAGGTATAAATTAAAAAATAACAATAATAGATCTTTGTGTTTTTCTGCTTGGTTTTTTTTTAATACGTTTTATGCTATAATTTCACTATTTGGGAGAGTGATTCATCGTTTAAAGGCACAGAAATGCGGAAAGACGTATGAAAATCCAGTGACGTACACTCACTTTTATTTTAGCGTTAATTATATTTTATTTTTTAAATATTGATCTCTATATTCCAAGACCGCTTTCAAAGATATAAATGATAGTTATATATATTTTATTTATTTATTATTATATATTTTTATAATCTTATATTATTTATTTGCTTTTTTTTTCTATCTTTAAAAACGGAATAAAGATCGAAACGTCAGTGTATTAAATATGTAAATAGATATATTGTTGCTTATTTCCAACCTTCTCCGTAAAAATACAGAATGCCACAAACAAAAAGCTATAGAAAAATAAGTATATCTGTCATTTGTATGTTTGAAAACGGTCTCTTTATAGAGATCTATATATATATATATATATATATATATATATATATATATATATATATATATATATATATATATCATTTGTATAATTGAAAACGGTCTCTGGATATAGAGATCAAAACGTCAGTAAATAAACATACGAAAAACAAGTAATTTTGCCGAAAGCTTACTGATACTGTAACGAGTCCGTTACTTAAATAATCGATTACCTTCTTTTTGTGACTGGAATCTTTTAATTTAGTTCTAAATTAAATTCATATTGAAATATTCTTAAACTAAATATTTAAAACTCCCAGTAAATTTTATTTTCTGATATTGGCATTAAACTGCGCCCTCAGCGGTGAAATTCTGAAAGTACATTTATTCTGCGACGTGTAAAATCTCAACTTGTCACTTGTTAACTGGATGTGAGTGAATAAACATCTCAGAGTAGAGCGGCTGGGAGTCCATTTTTTTTCCCGAATTTAGTTTAAGTTTATTTTTTATGTGAAGAGCTGTTATTTTAGAAGAAACCATTTGAGTTATTTTGTTGTGTTGTACGAGGATATTTTCAGTTGGATCACCCTAGCCGCCTACTCAAGAATCCAGTTACAAGTCAGGGGAAGAATTATTTTTTAGTTGGGGTTATACTTAATAAAGATAAGGGGAAGGAGTTTCAAGTTGGTTTTTTTATGGGAAATTAAGAAGCAGTTTAAAGGGACGTATTTGTCCAATAGTACCTGATCCAGGGAATACAGGTTTGGTATCTTGTTACCACCTGAGTCCAGTTCTCCACTCTTCGAGGGAAACCGACAGGAAGAACTGACTTATTTTTTTTTATTATCATTCAATTACTTTAAATAATTTTTTTTATGTCCTCTTCAAGGTTTAACTTTTGGTTCAATAATAATAAATATTTTCAATTTTTCCTAAAAAAAAAACATTTTATCATTGTAATTTAATTTAATTATTTATTGTTTACCAAGGGATGAGGTTATAACTCTCCCTTGAATTTCTCTTTGTTAGGTTATTGTGTGCACACATATCCCGGAGAATTTTTACTTAAAAACCTAAACAATTTTTGAACGAAAACTAACTATTAGTGAGTAGTATATAATTATATTTATTATTTATACATTATTTTTGGATCTAACTTTTGTCACAATTTGAAATTTTTAAGGGGTAAATTGTTTTATAATTATTCAGGGATTTTACTGTAAATATAGATAGCTAATTGTATATAAGAGGTGATGGGTCATATATAAGTGTTTAAAATAGTCTGTACATAAAATTGGTATTTATTAAAGTTGGGTTAAAACAATTCAATATTTCAATTAATACCTATCTTTCATATTTCAGCAATACAAGATATCTCGGAAGAAAACATTTAACTTCCTGGCGCCCAAGCATTCACTAGAGCAACTTTTGCTTTTCATCTGTTTATTTCTTGGTGGTTTTCTTGTCATTAATTCTTATATCTTACGGTCTCTGTAGGGCATGCAAATTGGCCGAATCCTTCTTTGAGTGTCAAGTGGTCATTCTCCTGCATAGTCGCTAGCCAACACTTAATTCTGTTATATTTCAAAATTCATATTTACTTCATAAAATTCATATTTATTTCTTTTACATAATTTATTTCTATCTAATCCCTTCCATCTTCCGTTATTCCCCATATTAGTTCGTTGGTGTATCAAGGTGCATTTTAGAATTCACCCTTTTGCTACACTGGATAGAGTCACCCAGACTTCCTCTAGCACAATTGTTGCTACATTAACACATTTTTGTTACATTGGCGCCCAACGTGGGGCCTTTTCTCAGTTCAGACCGTACATTCTGTAGTATATTTCTCTTTGCAAAATATTCTTTATTATTTCTAATTTGTTCCTGTTGCTCTTTGTTCATTTTTTTTAACTTCCTTATTTATTTATCTTTTCTTATTAGATTTACATTTATAGGTATATTTGTATTGCTGCAGTTACTTATATTCATATTTAAACCCTCACCTTCTTAATCATTGTGTACAATTAACAATCTATTTTACTAATTATTGAACTATAAGAATTTAATAATTTAGATATTACTATTTTTATATATATATTAGCCAATATTGGTGGGTTTTTTATATTCAATTATTTGTTAATCATATACTTGTTGAAACCATTGTGTGTTGCTTCAAGGATTGTGTTATATTTACTTAACTTTACTTAACCATTTTAAAATTTTTGTGAATAACTTTAGATTATTCTTGGATTGATTTTGTGGTGTGTTGGTACATATATATTCATATTTTTTTTGAAAACTTTAGATTATTCTTCGATTGATTTTGTGGAGTGGTAATACATTATTTCCTTTGTCTATTCCTTTATTCATCTATTTTTTTTCACAATGTCTGCATTCAAGGTAGAACATTTATTAGTCAAGGAATTAGATTATGAGTTGAGAATTAGGGACATCAATATTGATGAGTCTTCCAATGTGGATTTAAAACGCAAACTATTGCGTGGAGCTTTAAGGCAAGAAGAAGGAAACAGAAGCTTTCGACAAATTTCTGCCACAAGTATTCCTTTTCTAGAACAGCAAGAAGAGATTGATGAGACTGTGGATGATTTGGCTAAAAGGATATCCGATTTTAGAGGGACTGTCCAAGATAGCCTATACTCCAGGCTGATATCACGTCTAGCTCATGTCTCAGGCCGTGTTCATTTATTGTCGTGTTCAAATGAGGATCAGCAATCTTATAAACGCTCAATTTCAATCCGAATTCTTAGCCTAGAGGGTGAACTTGATTCACGAGTAAATCCAATTGCTACTTCAACTCCTATTTCTTCTGTCCAAGCAGCTAACTCATTTCTACACCCCAAACCTGTTCAGGTACATAAATGGGGCATTACATTTTCTGGTGAAGGTCATTATGACCAAGTAATTTCTTTTTTGGATAGGGTGGAATGTCTTCGAGTATCGAGAGGAGTAAGTGAAGATGATCTTTTTGCAGCTTCTGCTGAATTGTTTACAGGCGCAGCTTTTACGTGGTTTAGAAACAACCGCAATAATTTTTCTAATTGGTCTGATTTGGCTCAGAAACTTAAATCTGATTTTCTACCATATTCTTTTCAAGATGACCTTCTAGACCAAATCAAAAATCGTAAACAGAAGCCAAATGAGTCTGTTACGATGTTTATCAATAATATTTTGGGTATGTGTAGTCGCCTTGAGACTCCTCTAACAGATTCTGCAAAAATTAAGATTATTCTAAAATGTCTATTGCCTTTTTATCACCAACAATTAGCTTTAGTAGACATCACCAGTATAGCAGACATCACCGAGAAATGTAAACGTTTGGAGGAAACTTTATCTTGGTCTTCTCAACCTCCCACCACTTCCAAACACTCTTCTGACTCTTTCGGTCACCAAAATCCTTTTAGACACCGTTCTTGGCAATCTAAGGGCCCTGAGCGTAATATCTCAGTTGTAAGTTCTGTAGTGTGCTGGAATTGTCGTGAGTCTGGCCACACTTTTTATGATTGCGACATCCCTCGTACCCGTATTTTCTGCCACGGTTGTGGTCGGGAAAATACCCTCAAACGAAATTGCTTTAAGTGTTCGGGAAACGAACGATCGGAGGCCCGTCCCCTGAGCGTTTCTCCGTCCACACCCCCATCAGGGAACCAAACCGTTACATCAAACGAAATCACTGGTCCAACCACGGCAAGCCACCCAAACCCATCTTCCAGTCGGAAAGGGAAAGGGGTTGTTCCAAAAAAACCAACACACACCACACCAAGTCATTCCAAGAAGTAACTTCTCAATATAATACATTTGATTCGCATAGATTATCTTCCCCAAATATCTTCCCAAATCTTAGTAATAAACATAATAGTAGCAGTGTAGTAGTTCCAGTATCTATACCAGAGTCTACCACAATTCAGGAGGATTCTTTTATTTCTGATTCTTCTTGTTTGCCTATTGCATCCTCTGATTGTGTAGGTAGAGATAATAAGTTTAGTTTAGTACCACTTAAAATTTTTGATCAATCAGATAATAATTGTTTTGATTTGAATTCGCTATTAGTGAGAAAACATAATGATAATAGACCTTATCTTCCTATTAAGATTTTAGGACAATCTTGTTTAGCTCTTTTAGATAGTGGCTCGAACATTTCTGTGATAGGTTCACATTCATTAGCTTTACTGAAAAATGCTGAGATCTCTATTATGCCCATTTCTTCTCTGCAAGTGTCTACTGCAGATGGTACAGTTCAGTCTATTACAGGCAAATTTGAAACTGAAATCACAGTAGCAGATTTATGTAAACAAATTACATTCTATATTATTCCTTCAGTTCAGAATTCTATAATTTTAGGTATGGACTTCTTAAATGCTTTTAATAGCACACTAAATTGTTCTAATTTTTCCTTTTCTATTTCTCAATTTAATCTGTCCTTACTTAGTGCTATTCAAGATTTTACTAGTTTATCTAGTTCAGAACAAAGTCAATTAGAGAATATGATCTCTAAATTTACAACCCTTTCGTCAAAAGACAAATTAGGTCGTACATCCTTAATATCTCACACTATCGAAGTGGGAGATACCACACCTTTTAGACAATATCAGTATCCTATTCCTCAGGCTTGGCAAGTTGACTTGGAAAAGGAAATTGATTCCATGTTAGAGTTGAAGATCATTGAACCTTCCACGTCTTCTTACTGTAGTCCTTTGTGGTTAACCAAGAAAAAAGATGGATCTTTTAGGGTTTGCTTCGATGGTCGAAAGTTGAATAATATTACTACAAATCGGGATGCTTATCCTATTCCCCGAATAGACGTCATTCTAAGTAAACTCCAGAATGCTAGGTATATTTCTTCTATCGATCTATCTAAAGCTTTTTTACAGATTCCTTTAAGTGAGGAAAGTAAAAAGTATACAGCTTTTGCAGTTAGTGGGAAAGGATTATTTCAGTTTGTCACTATGCCTTTTGGTCTTGTTTCAGCTCCTCAGACAATGTGTCGTCTGATGGACTTAGTCATTGGTCCTCAGTTAGAGCCCTATGTTTTTTATTATTTGGATGACATTTTGGTTGTCACTCCTGATTTTTCTCTTCATATGGAAATTTTGGATAAGTTGTTTTTACGTCTCAAAGAGGCTAATTTAACTATTAATTTAGATAAATGTCAGTTTTGTCGTCCTAGTCTTAAATTTTTAGGATATGTAGTCGATAGTAAAGGTTTAAGGACTGATCCTGATAAAGTTACTGCTATCAAGGATTTTCCTATACCTAAGACTACTACCCAAGTCCGTAGGATATTAGGCATGTGTGGATATTATCGTCGGTTTGTGCCGTCTTATTCTACTTTGTTATCTCCACTTACAGATCTACTTAAAAATAGGAAAAAAGGCCAAACTATTACATGGACTTCAGAAGCCGATGATGCTTTCCGGCGTATAAAAGAAGCTCTTACTAGTGCACCTGTCATGACATCTCCGAATTTTAAAGAGCATTTCTATCTCATGACAGATTGTTCCAACACTGCTTCAGGTGGTGTACTGTTTCAAATGAAGGATGGTTCGGAACATCCAATAGCTTATACCAGCAAAAAGCTCAATAAAGCACAGAAAAATTATTCCACCACAGAGAGAGAACTTCTTGCAATTATCCATGGTCTTGATGCCTTTCGGTACTATCTTGAGGGTCGTAAGTTTACTATCATCACAGATCATAGTTCTTTATTATGGTTACATTCCATGAAAAATCCGTCACAACG
The DNA here is from genome assembly GCF_040954645.1 of Diabrotica undecimpunctata. Classification (NCBI taxonomy): domain Eukaryota; kingdom Metazoa; phylum Arthropoda; class Insecta; order Coleoptera; family Chrysomelidae; genus Diabrotica; species Diabrotica undecimpunctata. Next base: position 113,824,103 of record NC_092804.1, on the reverse strand, counting down.
TTTATCCCGTTGGATTTGTAGGCTTTCTGTCTTTGATTATAATATTGTTCATCGCAAAGCCAATGGTGTTGTGGTTGCAGATGCGTTGTCACGTACATTCGATATCAATCTTTTAGATCTGTCCACTTTATCTCCAGATAATTGGTATCGAAAGATGATTCATAATGTCACCCAAGAACCTACTAGATATCCTGATTTCAAGGTAGAGAATAATATCCTGTATAAACATGTAATCAGTCCAGTTGAGTCTTTATCGAATATTTTTGATTGGAAAATAGTAGTCCCAACAGCAAATAGGGATGAAGTCTTGAGAACTTTTCATGATGATGTGACATCAGGTCACTTTGGTTTTTATAAAACATTTAGTAAAATAGCTGAGTTATATTACTGGCCTGGTCTGCGCAACTCAGTTAAGAAATACATCTCTAGATGTAGAGTTTGTGCAACATGCAAGCCGAGTAACCTACCTCAAGCTGGATTAATGGGTTCGTTTAGGAACATTAATTTTCCTTGGCAAATGATCTCTTTAGACCTTATTGGACCGTATCCACGTAGTTATGCAGGTAATACGTATTGTTTGGTTGTTGTAGATTACTTCACCAATTTCCTTTAGTTTGCCCTCTTCGTAAGGCTACAACTCCAGCTATTTTGAAGTTCTTAGAGGAGCAAGTGTTCTTACTATTTGGTATTCCCCAAATAGTATCATGTGATAATGGTCCACAATTTATTTCTAAAGCCTTTAAAGATCTTTTAAGTAAATATAAGGTCCAAAAGATATTCTACAATGCAGCTTATCATCCGCAAGCTAACCACACTGAACGTGTAAATCGTAGCATTGTTACTGCTCTTCGATCTTACACTTACACTGATCATAGAGCTTGGGATCAGTACATTCATTCAGTTGCTCAAGCCATTCGAACTTCTGTTCATGAAACCACTCAGTGCTCTCCAGCTTATGTTAATTTTGGTAGGCATGTTCCATTGTCAGGTGATTATTTCGGTTTAATTTCTGAAAATTCAACAACTCTTCCTCAAATTTCTGAGAAACTTCACCGTATGGAAGATTTCCAAAACTTACCTCCAATATTCGCTGATATTAGGAAGAAGTTGAAAGCTTCTTACCATAGAAATCAGCATCAGTATAATTTGAGGAAACGAGATTTGCGATTTTTGTGGGCGATCGAGTTTTGAAACGGAATTTTGTAAAATCAAATAAAGGTGATGCCATTTCTGCTAAGTTTTGTCAGAAATATGTTCCCTGTACTGTCGTTAGGGTAATATCTCCTTTAGTATATGAATTAAAAGACAATTCGACAAATAGACGAATTGGTCAATTTCATATAAAGGATTTACTCCCTGACAATACAACAGATGAGGCAACATCTTCATCTTCAGAGGAAGATTAACTTAATGTCTATTAAGTTAACTTATTCCTATGAGTGTTATTGTTTTGGCTCGGTTTGGTTACGATTTGATATTTTCTTAGACTTTTGTTATTAATCACCAGATTTGATATATCTACAGCTTATACTTTGATTAGTATCTGTTTATAATTAGTTAAAGCTATTAAGGCCATTAGAGTGTTTACTTATATTAGATGTTGCATTGGTATGGAACTAAATATTGTAATGCTACTATACTGTGCTATATGTTTATGTGTTGTATAACTTATGTTCTCATTTTACGTACTTGTTTTGCCAGTTGGAAAGAATGTTGTATTTTTTTTATGGATTTGATTCCGTTTATTGGTCATGATCAAGTTATATAGGAACATGTATCTGGATTTGCTATGTGGGACGTTTTTTTTATGTCATTAGGAATTTATATAGACAATCATTATGCATAATTTTAGAACACTCCTATATTATATAGACTATTCTGCCTGTGTATAGGTGAATGAATACGTGGGTTCGAAGTTTTAGTTCAATTGTTGGCCTCAGTTGTTCAATGAATTTCGGAATTCACCATTTTCATGACAAGTTTACAGTTATCTAGGCAGTAGAATGTCTTCCATAGACAGTAAATTATTGTTGAATGTTAATTAGGATTTGAACATTTAGCTTAAATCCTTAATATTTTCAGACTTTGGTCTAATATAAGAATTGTTCCTTAGCTGATTTATTATTCTTACTTATATAGTTTACTCAATCCATGACATATTCCCTTTACGGCTAGCATGTTTAGAGTACAGTTATGGATAGTATTTCAGATTTTGGCGACAAATGACCATTTATAGTTATTTTCACTTCTTTCCTTAGGCACTTATCTATATTTTGGTATATTGAACTAGGAATTATCCTGTTCTCTTTTATTAATATCAGAACGAATTATAAATCTGCAGCTTCTTCAGAAATTGGTCTACTCGTTCTTGATGTTCTGTTCTGTTATTACTCCCACCTTAACTCTTACTATTTTGCTATGGTTGTTAGAGTTACTGGCACATTAAACTCTTTTTAGTGCTCTTATGCTAGATATTCTTATAAATTTGTAGTAGCTACATGCTATAGTTATCGAGTATCAGCATAAGTTAATTTTGTTGTAAGAAGTTACCACAGCAGTTCACATGCTTTGGTACTTTACCTTTTTGAGCTCAAGCTGTTCAGCTTTGCATTTGCTAGGATGATTAAGTCTATGTCTATAACACCTCCTAGTTTTATTTTTGGTTTTTATTTTGGATCCCAAATGTACTGATGGCAGATCATCAGGATGGAATCGATTTTATGGCTGTCCTTTTGTTCAAGCCGTTAGTCCCACATTTTGATCCAATAATTTATTTGATGAATTTTTAGGTTAGGCACATATTACCGGATGTGGGTATATGTGGACCTACCCTATTTGGTTTATTTGGTTATAGTGTGAATTGGGTCATTATTTGCCTGATTGATTATCTTTGGATATGCTACTTTATAAATCTGTTGTCCACTGTATGGTCAATTTTGGATTTACCATCCAATTCGACACTTATATTGTTGTCTATACATTTGGTATTTTTTATTGTTACTTATATTGTTTTATATAAGTATGTTGGTACTTTTATTATTACTTATTATTGTGTATCGGTCCACCCATTTGCCTGATTGATTATTCCTTGGATATGCTCTTCTATAAATCTGTTGTCCATTGATGAGTCAATTTTGGAACCAGGGTCCGATTGCACATTATTTTGGATTATTTGCATTGAGTATTTGTAGTACTAGTCTATACTATGCTATGTTAAAGCTTTATTTTAATTTTACTCTAGATAGTATGTGACTTTGTACTTAGTTACATGTGGGTATCTTTATATGAAACCATATCTTTGTTTCTACATCACTCATAATCTGTGGTTAATGATAATCGTGTGAATCGATGTAGATTGTTTTGGAAATATTTTAGTGAGTTAATATAGTTTATAGCTGTACTTGGCAAATTGTTGCCATGGCTATAATTTTTATATATATAAGTTTATTTTTTCTTCTCGATTCTTGATTGCTCCATATATGGTTAAAGTATTGGTTAACCTACATCTAACCAATCAGTCAAGTAAAAAAAAAAAAAAAAAAAATTTTTTCACTAAAAATTTTTTTCTCCAAGTAAGAGGGGAATGTAACGAGTCCGTTACTTAAATAATCGTTTACCTTCTTTTTGTGACTGGAATCTTTTAATTTAGTTCTAAATTAAATTCATATTGAAATATTCTTAAACTAAATATTTAAAACTCCCAGTAAATTTTATTTTCTGATATTGGCATTAAACTGCGCCCTCAGCGGTGAAATTCTGAAAGTACATTTATTCTGCGACGTGTAAAATCTCAACTTGTCACTTGTTAACTGGATGTGAGTGAATAAACATCTCAGAGTAGAGCGGCTGGGAGTCCATTTTTTTTCCCGAATTTAGTTTAAGTTTATTTTTTATGTGAAGAGCTGTTATTTTAGAAGAAACCATTTGAGTTATTTTGTTGTGTTGTACGAGGATATTTTCAGTTGGATCACCCTAGCCGCCTACTCAAGAATCAAGTTACAAGTCAGGGGAAGAATTATTTTTTAGTTGGGGTTATACTTAATAAAGATAAGGGGAAGGAGTTTCAAGTTGGTTTTTTTATGGGAAATTAAGAAGCAGTTTAAAGGGACGTATTTGTCCAATAGTACCTGATCCAGGGAATACAGGTTTGGTATCTTGTTACCACCTGAGTCCAGTTCTCCACTCTTCGAGGGAAACCGACAGGAAGAACTGACTTATTTTTTTTTATTATCATTCAATTACTTTAAATAATTTTTTTTATGTCCTCTTCAAGGTTTAACTTTTGGTTCAATTTTTAATAACAAAAACTATCCTTAATAATAAATATTTTCAATTTTTCCTAAAAAAAAAAAACATTTTATCATTGTAATTTAATTTAATTATTTATTGTTTACCAAGGGATGAGGTTATAACTCTCCCTTGAATTTCTCTTTGTTAGGTTATTGTGTGCACACATATCCCGGAGAATTTTTACTTAAAAACCTAAACAATTTTTGAACGAAAACTAACTATTAGTGAGTAGTATATAATTATATTTATTATTTATACATTATTTTTGGATCTAACTTTTGTCACAATTTGAAATTTTTAAGGGGTAAATTGTTTTATAATTATTCAGGGATTTTACTGTAAATATAGATAGTTAATTGTATATAAGAGGTGATGGGTCATATATAAGTGTTTAAAATAGTCTGTACATAAAATTGGTATTTATTAAAGTTGGGTTAAAACAATTCAATATTTCAATTAATACCTATCTTTCATATTTCAGCAATACAAGATATCTCGGAAGAAAACATTTAACTTCCTGGCGCCCAAGCATTCACTAGAGCAACTTTTGCTTTTCATCTGTTTATTTCTTGGTGGTTTTCTTGTCATTAATTCTTATATCTTACGGTCTCTGTAGGGCATGCAAATTGGCCGAATCCTTCTTTAAGTGTCAAGTGGTCATTCTCCTGCATAGTCGCTAGCCAACACTTAATTCTGTTATATTTCAAAATTCATATTTACTTCATAAAATTCATATTTATTTCTTTTACATAATTTATTTCTATCTAATCCCTTCCATCTTCCGTTATTCCCCATATTAGTTCGTTGGTGTATCAAGGTGCATTTTAGAATTCACCCTTTTGCTACACTGGATAGAGTCACCCAGACTTCCTCTAGCACAATTGTTGCTACATTAACACATTTTTGTTACACGGCTGTCGAGGAAGTTACGCTAAAACGTCTTTTGACGTGACCCGTCTTAAAGAGTTACACAATGAAATTTTTTTAAAACAAATTTTAAGACAGTTTCCACACCACCCCAGAGGTATGTCTTGTGGCGCGTTATTTTTTTTAAATGGGTGTTCGCCAAGAGCCATATTGTCTTATTATATAAAATGAACAAAATACTTAAACAGTATAAAACACAACAAAATAAAATCCTATAAAACAAAATAAAATCCTATAAAACAAAATAAAAATGATGTAACAAAACATTGTACTATTCTATTTAAACACAAACACTATACACACTTATTATGTGCTTCTCGTTTTTTTTTGTTTTTGTTTTTTTTATGCTGATGTTCTTATTAAACTATTAGAAAATATTATTCGCTGTCTAAATCTGAAGATGCAGTGCTGCTATCGCTGTCATTATCTTCACCACCTGGTGTAATTATAATTGGCTCTAGTAAAACTTCGATATGAGTGTCAAGTTCCCACATACGATGTTCTTCTTTAATTATGTGGCCTATACATTTAGCCCATTTCTCTGGAGTTACATGGAGGATTGCTTGAATCAAAAGTTCCTTAACTTCGTTTAATTTGAACGTTTTGTTATTGCGTGCTACTTCTCCTTTCACTTGCGCCCAGATAAGTTCAATGGGATTAAGTTCGCAATGATAAGGTGGTAGACGCAGAACTTTGACACCATAATCTTTTGCGGTTTCATCTACAGCATATTAAAGATATTCACTTTTCCTTAACCGTGCAATGTCAAGTAGCTAAATTTTCAGCATTGATATTTTGTATGCAATCCCCTTTTCTGAAAGCCATTCTTGAATTCTCCCTTTCAATTTCTTTCATAATCACCTGTTTTTTTCGACTTAAATTGAAGAAAACAATCATCAAGGAACCCTGTATCACTTCCTATATAGGTGATGATTAAACGCCGTCCCTTTCCTGATGGAGCTTTTAATCCTCTAGACTAGCCTTCTATAAATGCTTCGCGTTTACTTTTGACATTTAAATCTTGCCAAACTTTTCCAACTGTAGGACTTTCGTTAATCCAGGTTTCATCCAAATAACATATTTTTTATCCAGTGCTGCGAATTTTGCGTATTTCTTCTAAATATTTTCTTTTCCACACAATAATTTTATTTTTTTCTAATAGCATACTTTTTCTATTGAGTTTTACATATCGAAAGTTCATTTCGCGCATGGTCGTGATTAAGACTCTACGAGATATCTTGGGTAAAAAGTCATCGTTTTCGAGCTCGTGAGAAATATTTTTCAGTGTTGGAATTTCACTCCAAAAATAAAATGAATGAATTTTTCAACGTATAATATTCCTTGTCTCGTCATCCAAAACAATGCTTTTCCTACCTTTACTTTTACCTTTTTCTTGCTTTTTATTTTCCGATGTATTTTTAAGTACACGATAAATACAGCCAACGGATACTTTTGTTAAACTGCTACAAATGTCGAGAGCTTGGCTAACATTTAATGCCATTTTTCTGCCGACAATTCCTTCATAAACGTTTTGTATCATTACCTTCTCTTCGGACGTTAACATTTTCCGTCTCTTTTGCCGCTTTTCATTTTTGGAATCAACATCAGAATTTTGATGTATTCTCTTGGAACAACTCAGTTTTTCGTCCAACTCAATAAAACTCAAACCAAATAATCACAGAATATAACTAAAAATTTACTATAAAACGACAAAATATAACACTCGTATTATCAATAACACAAACTTATCGCATAAAATATATACACAAAATGCAACACATGCACTACCCTCAGAAACCGAAACGCCAATGTAAATGAACGATTGTTGATGGGCACTTGCTCGGCAAAAACTAGTTTTACGGCTTTCTGTGGGTCCGAATTGAAACGGAGTTCCGACGCTAATTCCGAAGTTGCCAAACGTTGAAAAATAATGTTTTAAAATATCGATTTTTATTTCATAAATTTAAATATGTAACGAAACGGAACATATAAATAAAATTTATTTCATTACAATTTTGTGCTTAATTTTTACTATTAAAAAAATCATGTTTTTTGGTATTTTTATAACGGTAATAATCGCTGCGTGGAAGAATACAGGTTTTGTAGGACCTTAATTATTACTTGTGAACAAGAATTGGCTACACTGTACGACAACTCCTGGTCAGTTTTCCTATAGAGAAGCACAAATAAATATACTACTTATATATTGTGGAATTTCTTATGAGAAAACGCAAATTGCAATTAAGAAAACGGGTAGTTTTCGAGGGCCGCTGTGTACATTTAAATATGAGGATATTCAGCGTTTAAACGATGAATCACTCTCCCAAATAGTGAAATTATAGCATAGATAATAATTTCTGGGTTGAATTTAATTAAAAGATAGGATAGATCGCCAATATAATATAATAATATACATATTTTTTTTTTAACTAAAATTACAATAAAAAAATCTATTTTTCAGGTTTTAAATAATAACAAAAATATAAAGAATGATTCTAAACCTAATCATTATCTAAAAGAGATGAGCTCTTTTGGAGATGAGTTTAAAAATAATCAAAAACAAATTGGATTTGTATTTCTTAATAATATTGAAGACAATCAAACACATTAGAATCAATGGTAAGGCAAATAAATACACGAAAAAGGTTTTTTAATATAAGCTCTTTTAGGAACAGCAACTAAAACGAGAAGAATCTAATCAAGATATTGAAACTTTAAAAAATATAGCCACCCAAATTGATGATCAAAAATCTATAGATAATAAACACGACTGTCGAATCGAGATAAGCTCTTCTGAAATGGATAAAAAAAAATCAAAAACAAATTGAATTTGAATTCACTGATAAAGATGACAGTCAAAACCTATTATAATCAATGGAATCACTGGTAAGCTAACTAAATATTTAAAAATAATATCTACTTAATATAGGCTATTTTAGGAACAACAACTAGAAAGGGAAGTAGATTCAGAAAACTTCAGTGATTTTGTAGACTCTGGTAGTGAATATAGCCCAGACAAATCAGAACTTGCAGAAGCGAATTCAAGTGAAGAGTCCTTGGAAGAACCGTCTGAGACACGGAAAGTGGAAGAAATGCGAGCAAAATCAGGTAGATTGAAAAAGAGAAGAAAAACAAAATATCCCGGTCAAACATTTAAAAGTAGAAAACTATTGAAAAATTCAAATCAGACTCACAACACAGCAAGAGGTAAATTAATATAAGCTAAAACCTTATTAGATTTTGACTGCAATTGTTCTCTAAAATATAAAGATAAGATTATTGCCGATATTGGACAAAATATTTTTGAACAGTTTTGGACTTTGCAAACTTATCAAAGTCAGAATAATTTTAAAGCTGATTCAGTTAGACAGACAGGCATCAAAAGAAAAAGGAACAAGGAAAGTAACTTAAGAAAGCTTTCCCGCTTATATCATTTAAATAATAACGTTGTATGTAGAAATATGTTTATCAAATAATTACAAATCTCTACGAAAAGAGTTGATGCTGCTCTAAAAAAATTCTCGGCTGGAACTGTTAAAGACGGAAGAGGTAATTTTGAAAACAACAAGATGGCAGTAAAAATAAAAGTCTAACTGATGAAATTAAAAAAGTGTAATTAAACACATTAATTCTTTTACAACTTATGCGTTTCACTATTGCAGGGGAGAAACTAAAGCTAAGTACTTGTCTTTCGATTTAACTCTTAATAAAATGTATATATTTTTTTTGAAGACCAAAACTTAAAAATTGCTTAGAAGAAATTTTTTTACAAAAATTTTAACCTAAAAGGAAACCACCTGTCAAAATACATGCAATACTTACGATCAGTTAAGAGCAAAAATTAAAAGTTGTCAAAATGACTCTGAGTTATTGAGCAATACCAATATTTTACACAACCAACATTTAGAAAAAGTGGAACACGCAAGATATGCTATGAAAAGTGATTTAGAAAAAGATAAATCGAGAGAACATATATTACAACAGAAACACTTACCTATGACTGTGACTATTTATAATAAAAAAATTTACCAAGGATCCAATACTTAGCCGTATTGTTTTATATGCAAAGAGGGTATCACTGGAAGAGGAGCGCAAGAAGTTGGTTCATGCTTGAAAGTTATGATTGATAAGTACCTTTCACCTGAAACTAAAGAGCTAAATCTATGGTCTGATTTTTGCGGTGGTCAGAACCGGAATCTAAAAATTGTCCTTTTACTCAAAAGTGTACTTGAAACACATAAATCATTGAAAAAAATAAACTTAAAATATCTAATGCCTGGCCATAGTTACTTACCCAATGACTCTAATTTTTCAAAGATTGAAATTGCTTAAAAGAAAACATATTAGAATCTACACACTTAAAGAGTTTAAGGATGTGGTGGTAAAATGTTCAAAAAGCGTAAGTTTGCCATTCACGAAATGGTAAAAGAAGATTTCCTAGGCATTAAAGAAATTGAGAAACTTATTACTAACAGAAACGTAGATATACTAAGTAATAAAGTCAACTGGTTAAATGCCAGAGTAATTAGAATTATTAAAGATAAGCCCTTTTCAATATTTTTTAAATCTACAACTCATGAAGAGGGTGAGTTCTAAGAGGTTGTCATAAAAAATTTATAATAGGAAGACGACAAAAATATACGCACAATTTTTTTTCTTCAAAAAACTTTTATATAAATCTTTTATAAAAAAGTTTATTACCTCTTATTCCCAAAGATGTCCAGGACTTTTATAAAAATCTTCAACATAGAAATTTCGATGATGACGTAGGTGGGTTTGGTGATGATGCTGACTTTGAACTCGGAGAATAAGATTAGAATATAATACCACAAATTTTAAGGTTCTGCGAGCAAGACGCTTTACTTTTGTATTATTTTCATATTTTTTTAAATAAAAATTTTTATACAAAAGATCCATGTCTCATTTTCCTATACATACCAAAAGAACCAAACGCCAAAATATAAAAAAAACAATTTTTTTTTAATTTTAAATTTTTTTTTAAACTAGATATTTAATTCGCACTTGATCTATTTATATTACCGTCAAAACTTCTTTCTATTTGGATACAGTGATTTAAGTGCGATTTTATCAAAACATAAAATGTGGATATTGGCTCCTTTTCCAGTATCGCCCTAAAAATATATAAGTGAAGTTATATGTCTTTTTTCTTTCTACACGTAGTTTGACAGGTTACGTCAAAATAAGGGATCTTTAAATTAAAGTTCTCTAGACTGTATTTAATTTAAATACAATCGGCGTTTATTTTATTAGAGCACAGTAATAAAGGACGCACAACTGCGCATGCGTATATGTCATAAAATACTTCTTCAATTACTCTTTATTTATTTTGTTAATCATAGCTCTATGTTAGTCATAGTTTGGCTCCATCTATTAGTTATATTGCGATTTAAAATGAGAGAAAACCTGTTCTTAAAGTCTTTCGGTAACATTTTTTGAAAATTGTCGTTGCCACAAACCCTCTCCTGATAATAACAAACAAAACAAATAAAAAGCAGTTTTTATTAATTTTTTTCTCTCTGCGCAAAAAACATGTATGTAACTTTACTTTGAGAACCTTACTAAGACATCAAGGAGAATGTGAGTCAGTTCCTGTTTTGGTTTTATGTGTAGGAGACATAGAATGAAAACATTTATCAAATGATCTTGAAGATTTACTTGTAGTTAAGCTCAGGACACGTTTGCATATCTGTAAGGTCTACTTGTCCCCGTACGTGGATCTCTTTAAATAATAACGATTTTACTACTTGCCACTTTTTAGGGTGAGGTTTAAATATATAATACATGTCAAGATTTGTTAAATTTTGGCAACATCATTAGTCCCATTTTTTAGGATTATATCATCCACTATTTAGAAAGCAATGAAGTATTTAAAAATATAATATCTTTGTAGTTCTTATTTTATAGATTTACGTCAATATCATCATAATATTAGTCAATACTATGTATCAATTAAAAATGGCAGTAGAAACAAGGTACATAAACTTATTACAAAATTTCCGATAAACAGGAGTACACTATTCAAAAATATTTAAATGAAGAAAAAAATAAACTCAGGTTCTCTTATATTCACGAAGATTGCCTTCCTGCGAAGAAGAACTTTCATCCCCAATGTACATCGAAAATTTAAAAGATAATTTGACAAAAGTTTACGGATTTTCTCGTAAAAGTTTCAAAGCTGAAGCTTCAAAGTAATAAAGCCAAGGCCTGGCTCGACATGCACGCTACTGGTAAAACCTTCAAAAGGAGTGATTCAGTATGGTTATACAATTCTACACGTAAGAAAAAACCTTTGTTCGATACTTTAACAAAACTGATAAGGCCCGTGTACCGTCGTGCAGAAAATAAAGGATCTAATCTAACGCTTCCAGTTTTCAGCTAGAAGCTAGAAGTGAACTCAAGGTGGTTGATATCGAGAGACTAGCTCCATACCATAGAACTGATCCACCCTTTTGGCTTCAATCGATCCCTGTTAGTCTAGTTATTTGAGTCTAATACCTATAAAGGAGGAAGAAGTGTTACGAAAGTTCCGTAAGATTTATTCCACATAGAATAAGTCCCTTGAAGGAAAAGAATAGGACCCTTAAGCTAGCAGGGACACATGAGCGGAATCCAATTTAACCTATGTAATATTTTTTCATCCATTTGTCACTAATTTATTACCACCCTAATAATTTTTCACCACCAGACCACCCTTAATGGGAGCGATTCTGCTGGCTTAAGGTTCAAGCTAGTAGAATTAAAAAAAAAATATATTTTTGCCTCTGGCATATTGTTGCACCTATTTTTATAAATTATAATTTATACTTAAATAACTAAAATAACATATGTTCTGTTAAGTTTTTACTAAACTCTGACCACCCCGATAATTTTCCACCTCTAAACCACCCTTGGGACGTCTAAGGTGGATAGGGCATGTAATGCGGATGGAACAACATGACTCAGCTAGAAGGACGCTCCTTGATAGACCCATTGGTCAGAGAAGAAGAGGAAGACCTAGAACAAGGTTCCTTGGTAACATCGATGTAGACATGAGAAATATGGGAATACGTGCTTGGCGTAGAAAGGCGATGGATAGGAACGACTGGAGGGAAATTCTTGAGGAGGCTAGGACCCACATAGGGTTGTAAAGCCAGAATGATAATAAACCAATCTTATTTGGAAACGTTATTGCTAGCTTAATATCCGAGCCAGTGGAATTAGAAAAAAAAAATTATTTTTGAAATGTCACAGTGTTCTGCTAGTATTTTACGAATTTATTACCACCCTAGTAATTATTTACCCCTCAATTCACTCCTATCAGACGTCAATAATTCTGTTATGTTAATATTTAAGGAGAAAAAATATTTGTTAAAATTTCACCGTCCTGTACTTATAACTGAAATAAAAAAGTGCTCTGTTAAGTTCTTACTAAACTTTGACCATACTAATTATTTTCCTCCCCTAAATCAATCTTATTTAGTAAAGTTCTTACTAGCTTAATATTCGAGACAGCGAAATTAAAAAAAAATTAAATACCACCGTGATCTGCTAGGTTTTTACGAATTTATTACCACCCTAGTAATTGTTCAGCCCTAAACTAACCCATTAATACCCTAATACCCTGTTAATTTTTACCTATATCCAACTGACAATAAATATAATATCGACATAAAATTAAATAATATATTTCTATTCATTTCTATTCAATCAAATAATCTAAACTAGCTGTTCTGCCCAACATGTAATTTCCGTCTTATTTAAAAATTCTTAAAATATTTATCTGCTAAAATGTTTTCCAAATATATATAAACTCTTTATGTTATACAATTAACCTAAACAGTATATTTAATACCCTTCTTATTTAAATAGTATTAAAATACCTAAACTATTTTCCAAAAAATACCTAATAAATACTAATCTTTTAACAATAGGTGCGCAAGGTGTCTTGATCCACCTTTACAATTAGCTAATTAATGTAATGAACGTAATAAAATTATCGGAATTTGAATATTTCTTACCTGATAACTATTATGTAAAATATAACAATTCCATTGTATTAACTAAAACTCAACTTGATTTCAGTTATTTTATATTCATAAAAGGGTACGCACGACGCGAATCCGAGTAACTTTTTTAAAACAGTTAAAATTTATAATTTTTGTAACAAAGCATGTTCATATTTTCAATATTTAAACTATTCTAAGTGTCAATGGTAATTGCAGCTGAGACACAATAATTTAAATAAAAAAAAACTATTCTATATTTAAAATATTCAATATATTTAAACATTTAAAAAGTATATATTATTTAGCACAGAGTATTATTTCAGAATGCTATTCAATTTGGGTAGTCGAGAAAAAAATGACTAGTCATTAAATATAGTAAAAATCTAAAGATATAGTAAATGTGTGGCTGATAGAATTGGTGTAGTTGGTTAAAATTTAGTAAAAACGTGTAGATGGTTAATAATTTACCAAAAACAGATCAGTTTCTTATTTTGAATAAAGTACAGTAAAATTACAAAACATAATTCTACCTCTTTAATGTTAACCTACCAGAATTATTGACTCCCCACTAGGGTTAGTCTTAGGGGTAAATATTGTGCTAATAAATTCGTAAAAACCTAGCAGAACAGTGTGGTATATCATCAATTTTGTTTTTTAACTCTGCTAACTTAAACCGTAAGCCAGCAGAATCGCTTCCCTTAAGGTTGGTTTGGTGGTGAAAAATTATTAGGGTGGTAATAAATTAGTGAAAAATGGATGAAAAAATAATACGTAGGTTAAATTGGATTCCGCTTATGTGTCCCCGCTAGCTTAAGGGACCTGAAAAGAATAAGTAGTTCGCGAATATTTAAGATGACATGAAAAATTCATGAAATATCTAGTGAAGGTTAGAATGTCAGACAATATATTATAAAAATATTTTAGACAGTTTAGAACAGTTGTATTTTGAGTTTTGAAGTTTATGGTTGTCAGTATGTTAAAGTTTTGTAATATTTTTGGTGTTAATTTACAATAAAGTAATTTTCAAGAAGTGTAATAGTATTCCAACATTTTACAGAATTGCCTTATTTTAATACTAAACATATTAAACATCTTGACTCAGCAGAAAAATATTCAGAAATTTGTGTAAAAAATATAAAGATTAACGAAATAATTAAAACGAATTATTCAAATACCAAAAAGATAAATATTCGTTTCTTGTTTTACCAAAACAACTAGATATAAAGTCTAAAAGATAATGTAGATATTTTTAACCACTCTGTACACAAAAGCATCTAATTGGCAAACGAAACAGTTTGGGTTAATCCAGGATAATGCAAACTTTAATTAACACATTACCAAAAGTTTTAAAATATCATCAAAGGGAGTGTGGTAAAAACCAAACAGACGATTAGCACACACTAATACGGATAAGGTCAGTATAAAATAACAATTTTGTTACGAAGTCTGGACGCAAATACAGGTTGTTAAAATTCAGTAAGCAATATTACAGAGTGGTGAAAATGTATAGGTAACTATGTTACGTTCTAAATAAAAACCAAGTTACCCAATATTTTAACGTTACACTTGTATATTTTGACGTTCAGTTATATTTTTCTTCCAACTATTTTATTCTTTCAATATGCAAGATGATAAACGTAGAGCTTTCATTACATTTTATCTTTATCAATATACCGAACAATCTCAATATGTAATATAATACGAGGTATTAAGTAACGATTCAAAAAATATACACAAAACAGCTTTCTATCATCAAATAATTTTAATTCTAGCTACCTTTTACAAACATAACTATCTTGGAGATCAATTAACCGCTATAATAGATGTAAAAGGTTGTTCTCACGGAGGAGCTTTCTCACCTCTACTATGGTCGATAGTAACAGGAGACAAGCACGACAGTATTATTTCTAATTGAATGTAAGACTTTCTAAAGGATTTTCTGATTTTCTAAAGGATCCCAATCTCTAGTAAATCCCAATAGAACGATCCCTTTTTTTAACTAACTAGGAGAAGGAAATTAACAATCAATCATCTATGAATAGCACAGCATTATAATTTCGAAAGAAATTAAGCATCCCTGAGTAATTCTTGTTAGGAAACTTACGTCAAATGTAGACCTTAAAGTATCAGCACCAGAGAAACCACAGTTGTATGAACGTGCCGTAAGCTCTGTCATCATTATCACCATTGGCTCTACGACCCGAGCTGAGCATTGACCTTCCTAAGCTGATTGCTCGATTCAGTCGTATTTTATAAAGCTTAATGCCAGTTGACACTGATCTTCTTGACACTTTTATCTACACCATCCCTTTATCTCAACCTTGGTCTACCTCTTTGTCTAGTTCTCTCGAGCTTTGCCAATAAAATGCGTAATGTAGGGTAGCTTCCATTTCTTCTGGCTAGATATCGTGCCCCTCGCAGGCGTCCAATATTTATAGCAGTGACTTCTTCTTCTTATGGTGCCGTGCACCTATAGTGCGTTGGCGAATTATCTTAAGGTCAGACGTCTGTCTTTTGCGGCATGCAAAAGTTCGCCAGTGTTAGTTACGCCTGTCCAGTTCTTTATATTTCGCAGCCACGACATTTGTTTGCGACCTACTCCTCTCTTGCCCTCAATCTTTCCTTGGATAATTAGTTGAGGGATTGCGTATTTTTCCCCTCTCAGGATGTGGCCCAGGTATCCAATCTTTCGTGCCTTGATCAAGCTGAGCAATTCTCTCTCAGTATTTGCTCTTCTTAGGACTTCCTCGTTTCTCACCCTATCTGTCCATGGTATGCGGAACATTCTTCGCAAGGTCCACATTTCGAAGGCTTCCAAATTGTTAATGGAAGATATTTTCAACGTCCATGTCTCCATGCCGTATAACAATATGGACCATACATAGCACTTAACCATTCTGTAACGGAGATTGAAGGAAAGATTGCGGTTACAAAGTAGCGGTTTAAATTTAAGAAAAGCTTGTCTTGCTTGTTCGGTACGGCATTTTCTTGTTGAGGATCCCATTGGTCATTCATCATGACCATGGTCAGCAGTGACTATAATAATAAAATGCGTAATGTAGGGTAGCTTCTATTTCTTCTGGCTAGATATCATGCCCCTCGCAGGCGTCCAATAATTATAGCAGTGACTATACGTCTGGCTTGGGCTAACTCTTAATAAGTATTGTATAAATTAAAGTTTTGTCGATAGGTTTCATTTGCATTTATTGGACCTCGTACTTTTTGCAGGACTTATTTCTCTAATATCTATAGTCAATTTTCACCTGTGTTAGAAAACAGCCATGTCTCACAAGCATACATTACAAGTGGAAGTATTAAAGTTCTATATTCATAATATTTATTAGAATATTAGAATAAATGGAACTATTGTTAATAGATCGACGCAAATTCTCGCATTCGCTAACGATATAGTTGTAGTGTAGACATGTTGTAGTGTTTTACAAGGCTTGCAGACGTAACAAGTGAATTAAGACTTGTGGTAAACGAGGAAAAAACCAAATATGTTGGTTTCTACTACACCCCCGGAATATCCAACAGAGAATTCAAATATACGACCATAGCTTTGAGCAAGTCAAAGAATTCATATATCTTGGATCGCTAATAGACGAAACAAACACGGCAAGCTAGAGACGAAATAAAAAGACGCATAGCAATAGCAAACAGAACTGTTCACGGTCTCCAGAAACATATAAAAAATAAAAATATAAAACGTGTAGTTAAGCTCAATATATACAAGACCTTAATAAGACCGCTTTTGATATATGGAGCTGAAACGTAGATCTTATCTTAAAATGATGAACGACTTCTTGGTACATTTAAAAGAAAAGTTTTTAGAAAGATTTTTGGGACTTTAAAGAAAAACGAGCTATGGCATCGAAGATAC
This sequence comes from Diabrotica undecimpunctata, assembly GCF_040954645.1. Classification (NCBI taxonomy): domain Eukaryota; kingdom Metazoa; phylum Arthropoda; class Insecta; order Coleoptera; family Chrysomelidae; genus Diabrotica; species Diabrotica undecimpunctata. The sequence goes on along the minus strand of NC_092804.1, from coordinate 113,806,997 downwards.
AACTTTAAACTATATCAGTTATACACCGATCCAGATATTCTAAAACTCGTTAAAGTGCAGAGACTTAGATGGGCTGGACAAATTGCTAGGATGTCAGATCACGAAAACACGAAGCGATTAACATTTTCAAAACCAGTGGTCACAAGAAGCAGAGGACGAACACGAAGGAGATGTATTGATAATGTGGACGAAGACCTACAGATTCTAAGGGTCAGAAGATGGAGGAAGGTTACCAGGAATCAAAAGAAGTAACGACTTCTTTGTGAGCAGGGCAAGATCCACAACGGATTGTCGAGCCACTTATGATGATGATATCATGATCTTTGTCGTCCTTGTTTTGGAGTTACTTCTAAATTGTTTGATCAGTCTGTAGTAACTTCTATTTGCGAGCATTATTCTATGGTTTATCTCTTACAATATTATGTTTTTCGTGTTAACTGTGCTTCCTAGATAAGATAGTTGCTAAACAACTTCAAAATTATAGTCACCGAAGGTAAAGTTTCATCCTATGTTTTAGCTCTCTGGCTCGTCCATGAATATACGAGCTAAGTTTAATTTTTGTTGATGACCAGACTTATCTCTCCTGTCGCATTGAAAAGTGCAGCATCTTTCTAGATTTACGATTCGTACGTACGACATAAGTCTACGTTATCAGTATTTGCTAGTATTTGGGTAGACTTATTTGTTTAGTTTTGCTTAATAAAACTTTTTCAAGATCAATATTACATAGTAGGAACGCTAGTGCATCAGTCTGCATTGTAACTCAATTTTCTATTTGTACTGAATTCTTCAGAGTAGCTGTTTTGTATCTTTATATTTACATGTGACTTTTAACATTGTCATTGTTACCAATATTATCAAGTTGACACGAATTTCGAAGTGTTAAATTGGTTTATATGCCTTGTTCCTACATCTCTATCATATTTATGCTCCTTTGAAATCTACAAACAGGTGAAAGATATCGATATCAAATTTTCTGGTTGTGTTAAAGATCTGCCTTATAAAAATCTGGTGTAGTGTTGACTATCCCAGTCTGAATCCATTTTGACATCCGCCAAGAATTCATTTCCTCGGGTCAGACATGTGTAAATGATGTTATAGAGTATCTTATAGACTATATTTAAAAGTGTTATCCCCTCTAAATGCTACATTCAAAGCAAAGCACAGCAAATTCATGTTACATTTCTTATGCATTTGTACTTATTTCCATACTCTTGCTATAATCTTGTGGACTTGCTTGGTTAGGTGCTCACTCTTATACTTGTACAGTTCTGCCGGCATTTTATAAGTTTCTGGTACTTTGTTGTTTGTCAAGCTTCAAATGTTTTCTGTAAAGTAAACTGATTTCGTTATAATTTTTACCACAGTCTAGTTATATAGTAGAATCAACGTTATCATAATTAAATTATAGCACATTCTTTAAATACTTCACACCTATCTCTTAAGGATGTTTTCCTAACTATCTACTATTTTTACATTATTATTTTTACATATGTAAGTTTGATTCGGGTTTAAATTGTTTGTTGTGCCGTTTCCAAAGCTATGTTTTCATCCTTATCTCTACATAGTTTTAGTCTTTTAGTAAACATCTGAAAATTATGATTTGTTAAATCTAAATAATTGTTAGACTCAAATTAACGGATGCGTTGTTTTATGCGATAATAGTAAAGTTGTTCAATGTATAAAGACTCGTTTGTGTAGGAATCCAGCGGCAACGATATCGTGCTCTACAACATCCTGAATGAGAGATTCTGCCCCTCATGGTATACATTGAATTAAGATTGTCGCAAAAAGATCTTTTAAGCACACGAGAACAGCAACAAAACCTGTTGTTCTGACTGTAAAAGGTCCGTTTAAGTATTACGTAAGCAGATTTATTACAATTATGGACCCCACCCCCCTTGTCAACAAAAGTCAGAAAACCTCTTACCCCTCTGTTACAGTTTTATATGCCTGTATTAATGAGCACCAGTTAAAATTCTAGAAATAAGAAAATATATTTGGAATAGATCACTTTCATGTACATATTATTTAGTAAATACACTTTCTGGACACGGTATTTAACATAGAGTAAGGTACAAATATTACAATCTTTAGTAATATTATGAACAAAACAACTCCTTTAAGTTTTTGGTATAAATATTATTTCCAATTTATATTCTTCATTCCACAACCCCGTAAGTTTTCGATGATATTAGATTATTGCTGCTCACTTTCATCCGGTTTTGAAATGTCTACGTCGTTTTCATCGAGCAATTCAACATCGTGGAGCTTAAAATTTTGAATAATGTACTTAATAGTTTCAATTTTACGATCGGATAAAAATAATTGTGGGGCATTTACAGGAAATCTTTGACTGAAGCATTCAAGTGTAAAGCTAAATTGACTAAAATATTGAGAAATTGCCCTTCATCATCCAAAACCAAGTCGTCAACTGTTTTTACTTTTACTAGTGGTGGAAGAAATCTGTTGTTTAGTAATCTAAATGGGCCACTTCTTGGTCGACAGCATTCCGTTTTAATATTTAACAATTTGAAGCAGGTATTAGCTTTAACGCACATGTTTTTGTTTGTCTTGTTGAGCTGGACAAACAAGATCTTGTTTGTCCAGTCCAACATATTTTGCAGTAACATGATAGCCTTCAATTTACTTTTAACGCAATAGTTCAGCTAACACATTTCGTGCAAACTCGAAATTGGATCTTTATCAATGTTTATTAACTGCAATGCTACCTTCAGATATAAATATTTATCTAATTCAAATATAAATGTATTGTGTGGGTGGCAATGTATAAAAAAGTAAATAACTACTGCTGACGTAATTATCACCTAGACCCCGCTGGCCAATGTCATCAAAAATAAGCAAAGCAAAGACACCCCCATCCCCCATAAGTACTTATGTAATATTTAAGCAGGCTCCCATCAAAATATTTTAATTATGGCTGAAAAACTTGATTTTAAACTGTCTTAATATCATCATAAAAATGTGAGTTAAAGGCGCCATAACTTATAATACTGATTGGTTAAAAGCACACAAGAGAATGTAAATAATAAATTAAATTAAAAACCTGTAAACATCTTGTTTATTCACTTATATGTTTTAGACTTTACGAGACCCTTCGATTAGCTGGCAGAAATCTACCTGAACGGAACCTTCCAGAAAACGGTCGAAACGATGACCCGGATTGACCTTCTAGTATAATCAGGCTGAATTCTCGACTAACTGTATTTTTATATAATAACGGAGCTTTCATGAAAGGGAGTTAGTTAATATCTGAAGACCCGCGCCCGCGATTTTAATTGTAGCGTTCGTATAAAATAAATTATGTATTATTAGTGGTTAAATAAACTGATATAAATTATCGTGCTTTTTAATAAATTAAAATAAGAACCTTTTAATAAATAAATAAGAGATAAAATAGAATTATTAGAAATACTACAATGGTGTCAGAATAGTGGAATACATCAAATAAATGGCGAAAATAAATTAGACATAATAATATAACAAGTGAATATTTGTAAATTGCGAAAATGACGACGATTTATGAGCTCACAGTGACAAATTTAAGAAGACATCTCGAAGACAGAGAATTAGCTTCTACCGGAAAAAAGACTTATATATTTGAAGATGTTGTCCTCTCGTCGATTTCGAAAGTTTCTGATGATGTAGCCAAAGTTTCTGGTGACATCGCATCACTAGAGAACAAAGTTTCTGGCGATATTTCGAAAGTTTGTGGCGATATTTCAAAAGTTTCTGGTGACATCGCATCATTAGAGAACAAAGTTTCTGACGATATTTCGAAAGTTTCTTCTGACGTAGCCAAAGTTTCGAAGAAAAGATGAAAGAGATGGAAAGGAAGATGGAGGAAACAGGAACAACAGAGAGAGGAAACAATCCAATTACAATAGAGACAAAAGAAGACGAGACGAAATGTAAGTTGGAAATACGGCCGAAATTTGAAGGAAGTGGAGGTTCTGTCCATGTGAAAGTCCCAACTTTCGACGGAAAATCGTCATGGAACAACTACATGAAACAGTTCGAATCAGCTGCAAGAGCAAATGGATGGCCTGAAAAAGAAAAGGCTGTAAACCTGACTATCGCTCTTCAAGGAGATGCCTTAGATGTGCTTCAGACCATAGCCGTAGAGGAGACCGATGATTTCGAACAACTCAAGAAGAGGTTAAATATGCGATATGGCCACGAACTTTTGGAGCATGTATATCAGTCGCAGCTTAAAAATCGTAGACAGAAGAAAGATGAGGCTCTTCAAGAATATGAGGTAGATATTGCCAGATTAGTACGATATGCTTATCCAACAGCTCCCGAAGACATGATGGAACAATTGGCCGTTCAAACGTTTATTGATGGTCTTCGTGATCATGAAATGCAGAGAACACTGCGATTAGCTCGTCAAAAGACGCTGGTTGATGTCTTATCCGCCGCCCTCGAATACGAGTCAGCTACGCAGGCCTCTGGTGGGTACAGTAAAGTTAGGACTGTAAAAGAGGAAGGAGATGAAGATAAACTTGACCAGCTCGTTAATATGATAAAAAGCATGATATACAAGAAAACGAAGACTATCAGATGCTGGAATTGTGGCGAAATAAGACACGTACGAAGCTCCTGTAAGCACCCTAGGTACGATGCAAATCAAGAAACTCACCATCAGGAAAACTAGGGGGGCAGCTTCGACCCAGAACTTTTCCAAAGACCCTCTCATACTAATAGCTTCTTTGAAATGTCGTGAAGATAGTGTATATGTAGATGGAGAAATAAATGGTAAAAAGCATACGTTGTTGGTGAATACCGGAGCGACCAGAACCATTATACGCCCGACAGTTATAAACAGCCGTAAGAAACTGTTACCAACGACGTTGCGACTTCGGACCGCTACAGGTAAAAATGTCAACATTCATGCAGAAATCCAGGTACAATTGGGAATTGGAGCAGAAAAGTTTGTCCATACTGTTATAGTTGCTGACATCGAAGAGGATGTTATATTAGGAATGGACGTAATGAATAGGCATGGATTCCAATTGGATTTTAAGAATAAGGTAATCAAAGTTGGCAACGGAGAGGTATTTCTCCATCCACATAATGACAACACTGTGCAAGCAGCCATTAAAGAAGATACAGTCGTGCCTGCGAGAAGCGAAACGATCATAGTAGCGCGGCTACAGGGAATTGTGGACGAAGGGAGACCTGTTATGATGGAGCCTTGGAACGCGACGATGAGGTTGGCCGTGGAATCATAATTGGAAAGGAATTGGTGACTTCGGCTAAGGAAATTCCTGTGAGGCTTATCAATGTCAACGACTACCCAGTGATCATAAAGAAAGAGACAAAAGTAGGAACGTGTGTACCTGTGACATCCATAATCCGTCAGGCGACATCTGATAATTCCAACGACAAATTTGACCAAATGTTTGCAGTTGCAGGACAGTCTCTGAATCAGATTGAGAAAAGGAAATTAAGGGAATTTCTTCGGCAGTATCGTGATATTTTCGTACCGAAAGGAGGAAAGACGGGAAGAACTACCGTTGTTGACCAACCTACCTACCGAGATGTATGGGAAGCCTTACTTTAATTGAGAGAGCACGTACTAGAGTCCGACGTGCAAAAGTTAGCCATGCCAAAGTTAGAGTGCCGCCAATTAGATTGGAGGGTTATCCGAAATATGATGGAGGAGATCTTCAAAGTCACCTAAGTCCAGGTGTTAGTCTGTTACAATCCGCATAGTTACTGGTGCGGAGAGAAAACCGTCCCTTGTCATTTTTATACAACTGGAAGTTGTAAAAGGGGGTCTAGTTGCCGATACCAGCATACCGTTCCAGTTCCAGTCCCGACAAGGTTCCAGGAGGAACCATCTTTTAAGAGGGGGGTAATGTTACGTAAAAATATAAGTCATATTAAAAACCTGTAAACATCTTGTTTATTCACTTATATGTTTTAGATTTTACGAGACCCTTCGATTAGCTGGCAGAAATCTACCTGAACGGAACCTTCCAGAAAACGGTCGAAACGATGACCCGGATTGACCTTCTAGTATAATCAGGCTGAATTCTCGACCGGCTGTATTTTTATATAATAACGGAGTTTTCATGAAAGGGAGTTAGTTAATATCTGAAGACCCGCGCCCGCGATTTTAATTGTAGCGTTCGTATAAAATAAATTATGTATTATTAGTGGTTAAATAAACTGAAATACATTATCGTGCTTTTTAATAAATTAAAATAAGAACCTTTTAATAAATAAATAATAGATAAAATAGAATTATTATAAATACTACAATATATAGCAATCGCAAAAACTCCAACAATATTTCAAGTAGAATTAATAGTAATAGACTTGTTTGCTTAATCCTGATGGTTATTTAGAACATTTATAATAAATTCAAAAATTTTCTCATTTTTTTAAGTAAATATTTTGTTTTACATTTAATAATATTTGTATATTAAACGTTACTTTACTTTTAACCACTAAGGTATATAAATATTTTAGTAAATATTAAGAAATTAAGGATAAGTCAAGATTATGATGTATTTTTTCACGAAAAACTCAATAAAACTTCACTTATTTTTTGTTTCAAATGTTTGGCTGAAAAAAATCAATATTTACTCACAAATTAAAGCAGTTATATATAGAGAATAATAATAAATAATAAATTACCACAAAATAGTATTTCAATACAACACTAAAGTACAGTATTTTTAAAGCATGGTTGTGTCTATTCTGCAACTTTTACATAAACTATTATTTTTAAATGTCCACATATACACAACAGTATAATATAGAGCGCACCCTGTATATTATACTGTTGTGTATATGTGGACATTAAGTTTTATAAAATCAAAGTATACATTATCAGTCCTTAACACATAAATATCACACAGATGCTTATATGTAGATACATCTCATATCAACTAGTTCGTTTGAAACAAATTATTTCCCGTTTAACCAAAGCATTAAATCTAATGGCAACTTATTCTTAGCTTCCTAAAAAATCACGTAAAGCACTTTGGTTCTTTGAAAATAAATTTTCCCCGATTGCTCTCGACATGTGAAGACATTTTGAATGAAACACAAATAAATCTTTTTCTACAAGCAATAAATTTCCAAAAAAGCCCTTACTTTAAAGAAATGCGTCTTAACAGATTCTGTGCGGTTTCGGTAAATATAAATTATTGATGAGGTTTTCGTACAAGCTTATGTTTAGAAAGTATTAATATTTGATATTGTGTTATAAGGTTCTCCTGAAGTTAATAAATTTAAATTTAAATGACATCTTTCTTTTCTCCTAATAAAGTACATTTTTTATTACGGTATTCGTGTCTTTAAAAACCAGATAAATAGAAGGATACGATACTAAACTTGAGTGAAAATAAACCTGATTTTTCAGATATTTATAGTATATAAAAGTATGTAAAAAAGTGAATATTTCATTACTTACAATTAAGAGAGTAAAAATTTAAATTAAAATTTTTCTTTTGACATTTGTTTGATTTTAATTTATTTAGGAGTTATGGTAACCGCAATACATTATATTTTATAGAGTGAAGTCTTATAAGAGGAACATTTTAAATTGAACTATAAAGTGTAACTGATGAATTTATGATATTACCAGTTAAACATAATCCACCAAAAAATTTTGATTTTAAAGTTTATGTATAAAATTTGTTATTGTCAACTTTTATATGAATTAAGTCCTATAAAGGAGGTATACAAAATTTTATTTTTTCTGTCAACAAATAACTTCATTATTCGAAATTATACCTATTAACTAACATTAAATTAACCGATAATTGGAGCACAATATTTTTCGGAAATTTGTTTTTTGCTAATATAAATAAATTTGATGGTTTACCAACACGTAAGTATGTAACATATATTTGACCATGTGAGAAACATGGATTTTCTAAATACAAGCCGCAAACGGACATTATCTGGCAATGAAATTTGTTAATGGTCATCGCGAACTGTCTGTGACTTCCTTTTTATAGTCTAATATATATATATATATATATATATATATATATATATATATATATATATATATATATATATATATATATATATATATATATATATATATATATATGCATATATACAGATTTAACATAAGAGCAAAAGAATTTAAAATGACTATCTCATCTCATAAAACTAAAACACTAGTAGTCAGCATAGAACCAACCAGATGTAAAATAGAAATCGATGGCATCAGTATTGAACAAGTAACGGAAATAAAATACCAAGGAATTACACTGTTTAACTATGGAGGCCTGGACAAAGACGTGAGAAATTAAGTACAAAAGCAAATAGACTGGCAGGATGCGTCAAAAACACTATATGGCGAAGTAAATGACCAATAATTACATACGACTTAGAAACCAGACCCGAGACACAATACAAAGGCTACCGGAAACGGCAGAGATGAGAGTACTGAGAAGAATTATAGGAAATACGCTGAGAGATCGAAAGATAAGTGAAGACATTAGAAGAAAATGTAACGTAAAGTGTTATAAATGGACACAAAATAGAAAAAAATAATGGAATAATCACATAAGCAGAATGGAGGAGGAGACCCGTGTCGTCAAAATAGCAAGATTTTAAGTCACAAATTGGCAGAAGAAGTATCGGACGACCGCGCAAAAGATGGAGTGACAACCTTACATAGAGGTATTAATACAAAATTGCTTATAAAGAGAAAGAAGAAGAAGAATATATATATATATATATATATATAAATATATACATATATATATATATATAAATATATACATATATATATATATATATATATATATATATATATATATATATATTTATATATTTATATATATACTCATTAAAAGCTCACTGTAAAATTCATAGAAAGCTTATTACTAGTACAGTACCTTTAAGTTTTAAACTTATAATTGTTATTACTATTTTAATGGAAATAAGCCACAATTAAAGATTAAAGTAAGTTTATTGACGTTTCAATTTCCACTTCGGAAATCGTTCCCAAAATACATACATTAGTAAATTAAACAAATTTTGTTTTTTTGTTACTTGGTGAAAAATTCTTTTAATAATTAAATTTTATCTGACTCATTTATATTGACAATTCAGACCTAAATTATACATTGTAAAGTAGACGACTTTAAAATGATATTGCCAATATTGTTGAGTCGCGTTCCTGGAACGACTTTACTTGTAAGATAGTTTATTCGATTACATGAAATCAACTTTAACTTAAGAATACCCGTCAGAAAGAAATCATACAATGTAATTCGACTTAAAAAAGGCAAACACATGCCATGATGACAATAAATTTTTTCTGTTTGTGATTCCATAGTAAATTATGAGATAAAAACCAGGAAAAAACCCCACAATACTGTCCCAAATATGCACGACCAAATACTTACCATGTCGGGATAGTATTGTGAAGTTTTTTTTCTGGATTTTCCCTCATAATTTACTATGGAATCACTAACAGGAGAATTTTACTGGCATCATGGCACGTGTTTGTCTTTTTAAAGACGAATTACATGGTATATTTTTTTTCTGACGGATATTCTCAAGTGAAAGTTGATTTCATGTAATCGAATGCACTATCTTACAAGTAAAGTCGTCCCAGGAACGCAACTCAACAATATTGGCTCATGGCTCCTAAACCTTCGTCAGTGGACTGGCTTATCAGCAGATGAATTATTACATGCCGCGCAAGATCGAGAACGATATCGGCAAAGCATCATGAAAGCTACTCACGCCTAAAACTTGGGCACGGTACTCAAAGAAGAAGAAGAAGAATTTTCTGCGCTATATAAAACTGAAGTTTCATCGGCAAAACTTACTATCTTTCCCTTAGTATTAAGATTATATAGATTTTTCACATGGATATTGAATAGGAGTGGTCTTAATACTGTACCTTGAGGCACATTGCATCATAAGTGAAGTTTATTCCTGTTAATATTATTTATCCGTAAAATTTATTGTCTCTTCTACAAGTAAGACTTCAGTAAATTATGAGGAATGCCGCGTATTTTACTATTTTCTAGTGCTTCTAGTACTTTTGGATGGCTTACAGTATCAAATGCGTTCGCCAGGTTTAGAAACACACAAGTAGTAGGTTGCCTATTGTCAATTCGATTGTATATTTCATTGGCGAGTTCTATTATTGCGTCATTTGTTGATAAACCTTCACGGAATCAAAACTGCAAAGATGACAATATGCTGTGTTTATCAAAGAAAGATGGTAATCTGATTTTAAGATATTTTTCAAAGATTTCTGTTAAAGTATTAATTAGTGAGATTGGTCTGTAGTTTGACAAACTTAGTTTATCTACCTTATTGTATATAGGAATTACAACTGTTTTCTTAAATTTATCTGGACATTGATCAGTTTTAAATATATCATCAACGGTTGATAATTTGTTTATCTATAATTCTTATTGCTTCTGCTCTAATGTTGTCAATACCGGGTGATTAAAGTGTTTTAATATGATGCAGTAGGATGGAACATTACAATTCTTCAAATATTCCATGTATGTATCGGTATCATTATGATTTTATAACGTTATTTCAGCATAAACCATGCTTCACCAGCGGTCGGCCAAAGATACAAACTCATACACAGACGGTCAGCGAATGTATCTGCTTGTTTCCCACAAAGCTTTTGGTGAAATGTATACTTTTCCATTTTAAAACAGCTTAAAAGGATTGAAAGCGATTTTATTAAATCATATTTTGTTTATCGCTATCAAAATAGGTGGCATCTTTTGTAGTTACCACGACTTGTAGAAAACAAGCAGAGACATTTGCAGACCGTCTGTGCATGAGCTTGTATCTTTCCCGGATCTCTGATAAACCAGGGTTAATGCTGAAATAATATACATGGCTTTTCAATTATATATATATATATATATATATATATATATATATATATATATATATATATATATATATATAATATTTATTGTAAATAAATACAAACAAAACAAGAGTTAAAAAATAATCTTGTTAAAAACAATTTGAGCCGCTTGTATGCGTCGTATAAAGATGTAAAATGGAATACTTAAACAAAAACAACACTTTTTTCATTACTTATTAACATTAGTCAATACCGCAACTGTCAAATAAGTGTTACCAATTTATGCCAAAATATCACCTTCGTTCGATTACAGTTACAGTGTGTTCCGAATAAATGTTCTTCACAAAAACGCTTTATAATGCATTTATACAAATTAAATGAAACATATTATTGTGTATTTCTTTAAGTTAACATTAATAGAAATCTTTAAATATTATTTCTACGTGTATATAATAAAATATGTCTAGTGGCTGTAATGCCAGTGTACTCGGCTAAATGATTCAAAATGTGGAAATACAAGTGACAATCCAGCAAATACCAGCACACGAAAATCATGTGATTTCATTAGTAGTTTCCATTTCGTTGCATCTAAATGTGTTTTCGCTACACTCTCTTATTTTATTAAATATTGAAGAATGGGTGTTATCTTTTGTTATAAAATAATGAGACTCAACTACAAATTGTAGTATGCGAAACCCATGGTACAAAGAATATACAGGTATGATACTCCCGAGCGCGAAATTGGGACGAGTTCGCGCATTACGTCACAATGAGAGTGATTTTAAATATTCCCCGTAAGAACATTAGCAATCGGAACACAATTAATTTTTTTTTTTGGCAATTAAAGGTCATTTTAATAGATTTATGGAGTTTCTATTGAACTATTTCGGATTTATTGAAATATAGGTTTTTTATTATTTTGATTGCAAGAAAAAAATTAAATAATACAGTGAAAAAAAAAATTAATTTATAAAATAAATAGCAAATACCAGCACACGACAATCACGTGATTTCATTAGTAGTTCTCATTTCGTTGCATCTAAATATTTTTTCGCTACCCTCTCTTATTTCATTACATATTGGAGAATGGGAGTTATCTTTTGTTGTAAAATAATAAGACTCAACTACAAATTGTAGTATGCGAAATCGGTCGTCCATAGTAGAATAAATTGATTGTAAGTCTTTTTTTCCCTTAACTAAATTACTTATTTATTTAAATTAACGTACATGTGACGTCGATGGTCATTAGCATGAGTTAGCGTTTACAGCTTACATGGTATATAATATGAATTACAAATATTATGGTGAAAAGACATTTAAAATTTATATTTTTTTAACAGTTGATTTTTTTCGAGGAATTTAATACCAATAAATCTTTAAAAATTTAGATTAAAACGTTTTTTTTTATGTTTAGCTGATTACTATTTTTCCGAATTTTTATATGATAAATATAAAAATATTTTTCATTAATCATTTAAAGGAGAAAATGGCAATCGATAAATAATACCGTGCTCTGGAATTAAGAAAGTCTTCCAAAACTTTAAGTGATAATTACTAGTCGCAAGTAATTATAATTAATGAAATCTGCCAGTTTCAGCCCAGCAATCACTGTTAAGTAAATGTATAGATCTTTTGATAAGAAGTTTTGTTTAAGTCCCGCGCAATTGAGCTTTTGGAATAAATAACTTTTAATTAATCAAACACAGCAGCCTGCTGATAATTGTTTGACTTTTGAATTTTGTGTATCAAAAAGAAACGACAATATTTATAAGTGGTTTGAAAAAGAGATTCTGATTTCAAAACTTATTCGAGTGTACAATTTAAGTTCGGTTTATTAACTAAAAGTGGAAGGTTTTGTAGAAAACAGCGAAAAAGTTTTTAAATTGTTTAAGTAGTTTAAATTAACCACTAAAAACAATTAATTTGATTTACTAAAATAAAAGACTAACGTGCATTAGACTAACTTTGGATTAGGTATAACTTTGACAGCTTCATTGGATCAAAATAAAAAATAAATTTCAGTTATCAGATTTTCACGGCTTGTATGTCCATATGGCAAAACTGCGATATATACTGTTGCAACTTAAAATGATTCGTATTCATCATTAAAAGTTAAATGGGTGAAAAATTAGAAAAACTTGATTTTTCACTTTCTGTTACGGTAAAACTAGGATAAACACATTTATCGGTTAACTATGATGATATTGTGTAGACAATTTGTGTTACGAACCATATGATGTCAAGCAGTGGTAGGCAAGGGTTACGGAGATGGACTCGAAATTAATTAGAATCTGGCCGTTTACGTTTAGATCCGACCAAGAGCGTAATGATTTTGTTATTATTTTGTATAAAGTATCTTGGTTCTATTGTTTATAAAAAACTAAATTAACAAGGCAAAGAATTCTTAACTTCTAACCCCTGAAATATAATAGTATTTTTAATTTGGATTCGTATTTTATGTAGATAATGAATCCGTTGCTTTAGGTGTAACAATTTCATTTTTAGTTTAATTTTATATCAAAACAGCTCAAACATTTTCTCTTCCAAACCCTGAAGATCTAAATGAATACTTCGTTAATGCGAGTAAAAATATAACATCAGCTATTTTGCCACAATAAGATCCTATTTCTTATCTTCCCAATTCAAAAAAGGCCTCGAATTCATTCTTTATAAGACCAGTTGATAAATCTGAACTGATCCAAACAATCAGTAGTATCAAAAGCAAATCTGCCTGTAGTACTGATGGACTATCCATAAAAATTTTGTTAAATCTCACAAATAATGTGTTGGTCTCACTAATTAATTCCATTGAAAAATGTATATTTCCAGAGTGGCCAAAGACAGCCGTTATTATGCCTGTTCATAAGGGTGGTGATAAATCTAATGTCTGTAACTATAGACCTATTGCCTTACTACCTGTCCTATCCAAAATTATTGAGACTTATAAAAGCCCGACTTATGTCGTTTCTCGTTGAAAACAACATTTTATTACAAAGTCAGTCCGGCTTTTTATCTAATAAATGTACCAGCGATGCTATGTTTTCTGTACTACATGAGGTCTATCAAGCACTAAACAATAATCTTTATACTGCCACTGTTTTTTGTGACTATGTCAAAGCTTTTGATTGTGTAAATCATGACATTTTAATAAAAAATCTAAATTTTTACGGAATTCGAGGTATTTATTTGAATTGGTTCCAATCTTACTTGAGGAATAGGAAACAACTAGTTCGAGAAAATGATACTGACTCACAAAAGCATTGTATGTGGAGTACCACAAGGTTCAGTACTGGCTCCTCTACTTTTCCTTATCTTTATAAATGACATCACTAACTTAAAAATCGATGAAACAATTTTTCTTTTTGCCGATGATACCAGTATTACCTGGAAGAGCTCTAATATTGCAACGCTTTATAATTATAACTTATGATCTGCTTAAAATAAAAACCTGGTCCGACTCTAATTTACTCTCTTTTAACGTGGACAAGACAGTAGCATTATCCTATAAAGAAGCTCTTTAACCCTTGCTGCTTAATAACAGCCAGATCAGTATAATTGATTCTGTAAGATTTCTTGGTATTTTTATAGACAGCAACCTTAAATGATCCCTTCATATCGATTTGTTAAGTAAGAAACTAGCCTCAGCCTGCTATGCAATAAGATCTGTTTCGAAGGAAATGAATTTAGCATCTTCCAAAATAACATACGTTTCTTTATTCGAGTCTCATCTTCGATATGGCCTTCCTTTTTGGGGTTCTAGTACAGCTGCCCAATCTGGTGTTATTTTTAAATTACAAAAATGAGCAACACGGTATCTTTTTGGTCTCAGTACAACAATACATTGCAAAAGCTACTTCAAAAATCACGGGATTTTAACTCTTCCCTCTCTATATATTCTAGAAACTGTTTGATTAATTCGTTAACACCTACATGTTTTTCCAGCAAGACGTAGTCATGACTACTCCACTAGAAATTCAAGCTTTGGTGTGTATTTACCGATTCGAACCACTAAGTTAGTAAAGAAATCTATATTATATTCGGCAAAAAAAAATTATACAACCATCACTCTTTGCAACTAAAATCTACAAATTCTTTCCTTAAGTACCGTAAATTGGCAAAACCTATCTATCTGAAAGACTTTATTATTTAGTGGAAGAGTTTTTCAACCAATAATTAAGAAAGTTCAGTTCGTTTAGGTACAAGTAACAAAGTACTTTTATATATATTTGGGTATCAATGTATCAGCTTAAACTTATCAATAGAACGCCTAAATTTTATTTCAAATTATTTATTTTTTCCTGAGAGCTTAAGTTTTTTGATTATGTTGAGGTTGTTATTGGTCTTCATTTAATTCTGGTATCTCTCCTAGAGAAACAAGATGCTTTGGTACAGGTATATTTGCATGAGTAAGGACGTAGTACGAAATTGACGAATATCTGAGAAAAGATTTGGTTATCGAATCTTCTTATTGCGACGTCTCCTTTCGAAGGTTGGCAATCCAAATGGCAATTGTAGCTTTGCTAAATCTGCATTTGTATTTTGTGAAAAATCCTGACGTCCTCAATATTTTCTGATATCATTTTCGTTTTCATTATTTCAAATTACATAAAAATGAGAATTTTTTCAACAGGTTTTTAGTTAGACACCTGTATAAATAAATCTGAGCGACTCATAAATTGTATATTATAATAATAATAAAATATTATCTTTTTTGTATTGTCCTTTGATTAACTTAGATAGACCAGATTAACTATATCTTCTTAAACGAATATAATTACTTAAATTAAGTTTAATTTAATAAAAAAATGTTAACTTTACCCTTATTTTTATTTTGTTGAATTTTAAATTTTAAACTTAATTTGCAGCCACAATATAGGTAACTTTATAGACATGTTCATTAAGCGGAGGATCATTAACCTCAAACCAAATTTCAAGCTAGCTTGTGTATAATTTATGGGAAGTTTGAATATGGATTTCCATAACAAGGGTCTAACACAATGACGCCTACATTAAACTTAATATCACTGCAAAGCTAAATAAATGTTATGTTAAACATTAGAATGATTAGTACAAATATCATGAATAGATATTGTAAGTCGAACTACGTATTAGACATTAATCTAAATATAAAAGCTGCTTGATATCAGATTTGCATTAATTTTAATTAGAATACTTCATTTTGTTTATATATTACATACATCTTTGACATGTTTGTGTGAAATAGGTCTATGAAACTAAGATGATTATTATTTTATTGTTGTTGAACATGTCTTCAAGTCTACGCATGTCGTTAGTTTGTATGTTTTGCGTTGTTATTAGGTGACTCTTAAATGAGTCCAATTTACATTTCTGTATAGAGAGTGCTTTTATTAAACAATTCTACATTGTTCTTTATAGCATACCGCAGATGGAAATAAATTTCAATCTTAATTACTATGTAATTTTAATGAATAATGCTGAATATGTGTTACAGAATTAGTGCCAGTAATTTTCATTTAATTTTAATGTATATATATATATATATATATATATATATATATATATATATATATATATATATATATATATATATATATTGTGACAATTAGGGTTTATAGAAAATAATTTATAAGTTATATACTACATAATATTAGATATTTGGTTGTTTTAAATAAGTTATATACTAGAAAATTTAATAAAAATTATTTATGTGAGGGCATTTTTAATAAATTAGCATATAATAATTGTAAAAAGTTGTATTTTAGTAGTTATGATTTTGTAGATATTTTTAAGTGAGCCATGTGACTAGGCAACACACTATACCCTCCATTCCTAAGTGTCATTTTAAGAATTTTACGAATATAAGTGGGGTTATATTGTTTGAAATGTGTATTTTATTAAATTAGAGTGTTAGTTACTAATTTGAATGTTTATTCTGATCTGAAAAGCCTAAATGTCAACAAAATTATTAATAGAAAAGAATGGAATTCTCTGGATCATGGGCCGGAGATGGCCATGTTTGCGAAATGGTTTGTTCCAGAAAATTCAGACATGTATTAAATAGAATTAAATAGAACATGATATCTTACGAGATGGTTCTGGAATATCCGAAAGATATAAATACCCGTGATTTGGATTCAAGATAGCAGTTTTAGGAAGTTTTTAGTCAGAAGTCAGGCCAGTTTTATTATGAAAGTTAGTAGTGAAGTAAATTGTTCAGAATTTCAAGAAGTCAGTCAGAAAAGTTTAATAAGAAATATGAAAGTTAGTTGGAGATAGTCCAATTGTTTAATATAGTGAGTTAAATGAAGATTAAATATTATGCATATAATTTAATGCACATTTATAATTATACACAAATAATTATTGAAGATTAAAAAAAAGTATATTGGAAGAAATTAAATTATATTATGGTTGGAGATTAGTATAAATCAACTTATAATAATTGGATATTGGTATATTGAAAAGAAGAATAAATATAAATGTTGTTTGCTGGTGGTGTATAAATGCTGGTGAAGAAAACTATATCTTAAATTGGTAGAAGCTGATAATTGGAAAAAGTAATTTCACAAAAACAAGGATAACCGAAGTACGAAGACATTCAGTGGTGATTAGAATCTATATAGTGGAAAACAGTTCATTTAGGCATTCAGTGAAAGAAAGGTACAAAATTTTGTTAATATAATTTAGTTAATGTCATAACAATTTCAATTTTGAAGATAGTTTGTTTAAATTTTACATTGTCTATAGAATTTAATTAGTTTTATAAGAGTATCAATTTAAAGATAGTTTATTTTAAATTTACATTGGCTAGGTTAGATATATATGTGTGTTCCATAATAGTTATAATAAAGATAATTTAAAAAAGTACTTACAAACTAATTCTTTGAGAACCGCGATAAAAACCCTATATTATTAAAAATACTCATTGCTCATCATTCAAACAAAAAACACATCATAACAATTTGGCACCCAACGCGGTGGCTCTCTATTTAAAAGAATTAGTTTGGGAAGATAAGTGCTCTCATATAATTAAATTAATTATCAGTAGAAAGGAAAAATTATAGATTTTATTTTTAATTATATTTGAACAAGTAAAGTCTCAAAATGTCTCAAGGAAAGAAAGGTACAAGAAGCAAAAAGAATGAAGAAGATGTGGAAGTAGAAACACAACCTATACAAGAGGAGAGTTTAGTTCAAGTTCCACAAGATACTGCAGAAATGAATCCAGAAAGAGAGGAAAATGTCAATATGGCAGCTTTGATGTCATTAATGATGCAGATGAACAAGACAATGGAAGAGAATACGAAAAAAATAGAACACAAAATGGAACAGAATTCACAAGAAGTCAAAGAAGACATGAAAAAAATGGAACAGAAATTAGAAGAGAATTATAGAAAATTAGAAAAGAAAATAGAAGATAATAATAATAAAATTGTAAAACAAATGGAAAAACAAATGGATAAAAAACTTGAAGCTGCAGAAAAAAAAGTTGCAAATGAAATAAAAAGTATACGGAAGGACTACAAGAAAAGGATAGACAATGAGAGGACAGAAGTAAAGAGGATTATTCAAGATAATAAAATAGATATAGAACAGAAAATAGAGTTGGAGAAATGTAACTTAGAAGTAAAAATTAATGAAGACAGGAGAAACACAGAAGAAAAATTAGACGATATACAACAAAATATCCAAATAAATTGTAATCAAATAAGAAATGTGGAACAGAGAATAGATGATATTTCACAAATGAGAGACATAGGGAGACCTTACTTAAATTTAACAAATGAGACTAGGATTAAATTCTCTGGTAATATAAAAAATTTGCATCCTAGAGTATACATAAATAGTTTAAAACATAAATTAAGATTTGTGAATAATATTAATGATATTAAAGATTATATTAGATTGACATTAAATGACAATGCAGCAACTTGGTTTGCTAGTATTGAGAATGATTTAGATAATTTTCAAACATTTGAAAATAAATTTTTAAATTATTATTGGGGTGAATTAGAGCAAGCCAAGTTTAGAGAAATTCTATATTTTGGAAAGTATAATCAAAATTTAAAATCAAATATGGTAGATTATGCATTGAAATTGATAACAGTTGCAAAATATTTAGAACCACCACTTAGAGAGGATGAAACAGTCTTAAATGTATCTAGACATTTTGATGCTGATGTTGTGCAAACCGTAACTGTACAAAATATTCAAACAATAGATAGTTTTATTAATTTTATTCAAAGAATACAAAGAGGCAATATGACAAGTAATAATAACAACAGAAAAAAAAATACCTTTCAATATAATAAAAATGATAATCAACAATATAGACAATCATATAATAATTATAGGTATGGTGATAGTTTACAAAATTTTAATAATAATAACAGTAATCAAAATAGACAGAATTTTAATAACAATACTAGTTATAATAGACAACATTTTAATAACAGTACTAATAATAATAAACAAGATTTTAACAATAGAAGAAATACAGAGCGACCTAACTATAACAGACAGGTAAATTGTGTTCGAAGGAATAGGAGCTGCGAAGACAGGGAACGAAATCGTACAAGGCAAGAAAATGTGAGTAGAAGTCATAGTAGGGAAAGACATAGTACATCAGATCCAAGTGGTCAGATACAATCTGACAATTCTAATAATCAAAATTTTGTGCAGTAAACTTTCTGAATTACAAGTTAGGCCATTGCTATTATGAAAAACCTTCTGAATTTATTTCTTTAGATGAAGATAAAATTATTGAATCTATTAATTTAATTTATATAAATGCTTTGGCCAAAAATAAAATGATTAAGATTATGATAGATACTGGTTCAGAAAGTACTTTAGTGACGGAGAATTTTATTTTTAATACATTAAAACTATCAGATATAATAAAGATTCCAAAAATTAAAATTATTGGTGCAAATAATAAGAAGTTGGGTGAAATTGATAAACTAGCCAATTTTAAAATTAATATTCTTAATAAAGAAATTAATATGCAAGGATTTATTGTCAAGGATTTATGTGTTGATATATTAATGGGAAATGATGAATTGGAAAAGAAGAAAGTAAAGATAGATTTTGAAGAAAGAATGGTAACTTTGAAAGGGCAAATAATTAAATTTATGCAGAAAGATGAGGTGGAAGAAGGAATAAGAGTTGATAGGATATTATTAAAAGAAAATAATGATGTTTATGAAGAAGAAATGTATTTTGATGATAGGGAAATGTCCCAAAAGAATGTAAAGAATAATTATTGTAGTGAATATTTAAGGAATGGAAATTTTAAGCAGATGGATGCCTACGAGGCGGAGTGCGTAAAATTGGAAGCAAGGAATAATGAGTACATAATGAAGAATAATGTTATTTGTAAAGAAGAAGATATGATGAAAGTTTTAAATTGCCCTGAAGAATATAAATCAATAGTCATTTCCATATTGCAGCAACACAAGGGACTTGTCAATAAAGAAAATAGAATTGCACAAAATTATATCCATAGTATAAAAGTTAAAGAAGAAAAAGATTTTAAAACAAAATCATACCCAATACCATATAAATACAGAGAAGAAGTAAACAAAACAATTAATAATATGTTAGAAGATGGGATCATTGAGAAGGCAGATACACATTTTATTAACCCCATAGTAGTAGTACGAAAAAGATCAGGTGAAATCAGGTTATGTTTGGATGCAAGGAATATTAACAAGATTACTGAAAAGCAATTTGAAGCACCAATGAGTATAGATGGAATATTAGGAAGAATTACAGGAATGTCATTTTTCACTAAAATCGATTTACAGCATAGTTTCTGGTTAATACCTCTAGAAAGAAAAAGTAGACAGTATACAGGATTTCAGATAGATGGAGTAGTATATCAATTCAAAGTAGTACCATTTGGACTTCAATCATCTTGCAGTGCTCTATGTAGATGTCTTCATGATATTTTGGATCAATGTGAACATTTTGTAATTCACTACATTGGTGATATATTAATTGTTTCTAAAACGGCTGAAGATCATGAGAAACACCTAAAAATTATGATAAAGAGATTAGATAAAGTTGGACTTAAAATAAATCAAGAAAAATGTACATTTTTTCAAAAAGTAGTGATATATCTAGGTTATAAACTTAATACTAACAGCTTACTGATATATCCATTTTATTCAATAGACTTGATTTGTTAAATAGATGGTAGATTTCATTATTTTGAATCAATTTGACATCATACTTGTTGAATTTTGTATATATGGAAATTAATTTGTACCCTAAAAATCATAATTTGGGGTTAGATACAAAATTGATACTATAATTGCTATAAAAATGTCTTTCTGATATAATAAAGTGGAAAAACTTACCAATTTATATTGATGAAAGTTATTTTGAATGGAAATAATTCCTAGATTTTGTCTATAAATAAACAGAACACAATATCCATTATATTTTTAATTAAGGTTATATTTTATTCTCTGATATAGCATCCATTGTTCTATTTGACATGACAGTTTGACCATAGAATGGCCGAACTGTGATCCGTTGTTCTCTACTTTGACATAGACAGCGAACAGGGATGTATTTAACACATTTTAAATAAAAAAAAAATTGAATTATTAATTTATTAAATTTAATAAGGTATGAGAAAATTAATATTTAAAAAAATAATAAGTAAATTATTTATTTTAAATATTATTTTTGGGGTATTGTGACAATTAGGGTTTATAGAAAATAATTTATAAGTTATATACTACATAATATTAGATATTTGGTTGTTTTAAATAAGTTATATACTAGAGAATTTAATAAAAATTATTTATGTGAGGGCATTTTTAATAAATTAGCATATAATAATTGTAAAAAGTTGTATTTTAGTAGTTATGATTTTGTAGATATTTTTAAGTGAGCCATGTGACTAGGCAACACACTATACCCTCCATTCCTAAGTGTCATTTTAAGAATTTTACGAATATAAGTGGGGTTATATTGTTTGAAATGTGTATTTTATTAAATTAGAGTGTTAGTTACTAATTTGAATGTTTATTCTGATCTGAAAAGCCTAAATGTCAACAAAATTATTAATAGAAAAGAATGGAATTCTCTGGATCATGGGCCGGAGATGGCCATGTTTGCGAAATGGTTTGTTCCAGAAAATTCAGACATGTATTAAATAGAATTAAATAGAACATGATATCTTACGAGATGGTTCTGGAATATCCGAAAGATATAAATACCCGTGATTTGGATTCAAGATAGCAGTTTTAGGAAGTTTTTAGTCAGAAGTCAGGCCAGTTTTATTATGAAAGTTAGTAGTGAAGTAAATTGTTCAGAATTTCAAGAAGTCAGTCAGAAAAGTTTAATAAGAAATATGAAAGTTAGTTGGAGATAGTCCAATTGTTTAATATAGTGAGTTAAATGAAGATTAAATATTATGCATATAATTTAATGCACATTTATTAATTATACACAAATAATTATTGAAGATTAAAAAAAAGTATATTGGAAGAAATTAAATTATATTATGGTTGGAGATTAGTATAAATCAACTTATAATAATTGGATATTGGTATATTGAAAAGAAGAATAAATATAAATGGTGTTTGCTGGTGAAGAAAACTATATCTTAAATTGGTAGAAGCTGATAATTGGAAAAAGTAATTTCACAAAAACAAGGATAACCGAAGTACGAAGACATTCAGTGGTGATTAGAATCTATATAGTGGAAAACAGTTCATTTAGGCATTCAGTGAAAGAAAGGTACAAAATTTTGTTAATATAATTTAGTTAATGTCATAACAATTTCAATTTTGAAGATAGTTTGTTTAAATTTTACATTGTCTATAGAATTTAATTAGTTTTATAAGAGTATCAATTTAAAGACAGTTTATTTTAAATTTACATTGGCTAGGTTAGATATATATGTGTGTTCCATAATAGTTATAATAAAGATAATTTAAAAAAGTACTTACAAACTAATTCTTTGAGAACCGCGATAAAAACCCTATATTATTAAAAATACTCATTGCTCATCATTCAAACAAAAACACATCATAACAATTTGGCACCCAACGCGGTGGCTCTCTATTTAAAAGAATTAGTTTGGGAAGATAAGTGCTCTCATATAATTAAATTAATTATCAGTAGAAAGGAAAAATTATAGATTTTATTTTTAATTATATTTGAACAAGTAAAGTCTCAAAATGTCTCAAGGAAAGAAAGGTACAAGAAGCAAAAAGAATGAAGAAGATGTGGAAGTAGAAACACAACCTATACAAGAGGAGAGTTTAGTTCAAGTTCCACAAGATACTGCAGAAATGAATCCAGAAAGAGAGGAAAATGTCAATATGGCAGCTTTGATGTCATTAATGATGCAGATGAACAAGACAATGGAAGAGAATACGAAAAAAATAGAACACAAAATGGAACAGAATTCACAAGAAGTCAAAGAAGACATGAAAAAAATGGAACAGAAATTAGAAGAGAATTATAGAAAATTAGAAAAGAAAATAGAAGATAATAATAATAAAATTGTAAAACAAATGGAAAAACAAATGGATAAAAAACTTGAAGCTGCAGAAAAAAAAGTTGCAAATGAAATAAAAAGTATACGGAAGGACTACAAGAAAAGGATAGACAATGAGAGGACAGAAGTAAAGAGGATTATTCAAGATAATAAAATAGATATAGAACAGAAAATAGAGTTGGAGAAATGTAACTTAGAAGTAAAAATTAATGAAGACAGGAGAAACACAGAAGAAAAATTAGACGATATACAACAAAATATCCAAATAAATTGTAATCAAATAAGAAATGTGGAACAGAGAATAGATGATATTTCACAAATGAGAGACATAGGGAGACCTTACTTAAATTTAACAAATGAGACTAGGATTAAATTCTCTGGTAATATAAAAAATTTGCATCCTAGAGTATACATAAATAGTTTAAAACATAAATTAAGATTTGTGAATAATATTAATGATATTAAAGATTATATTAGATTGACATTAAATGACAATGCAGCAACTTGGTTTGCTAGTATTGAGAATGATTTAGATAATTTTCAAACATTTGAAAATAAATTTTTAAATTATTATTGGGGTGAATTAGAGCAAGCCAAGTTTAGAGAAATTCTATATTTTGGAAAGTATAATCAAAATTTAAAATCAAATATGGTAGATTATGCATTGAAATTGATAACAGTTGCAAAATATTTAGAACCACCACTTAGAGAGGATGAAACAGTCTTAAATGTATCTAGACATTTTGATGCTGATGTTGTGCAAACCGTAACTGTACAAAATATTCAAACAATAGATAGTTTTATTAATTTTATTCAAAGAATACAAAGAGGCAATATGACAAGTAATAATAACAACAGAAAAAAAATACCTTTCAATATAATAAAAATGATAATCAACAATATAGACAATCATATAATAATTATAGGTATGGTGATAGTTTACAAAATTTTAATAATAATAACAGTAATCAAAATAGACAGAATTTTAATAACAATACTAGTTATAATAGACAACATTTTAATAACAGTACTAATAATAATAAACAAGATTTTAACAATAGAAGAAATACAGAGCGACCTAACTATAACAGACAGGTAAATTGTGTTCGAAGGAATAGGAGCTGCGAAGACAGGGAACGAAATCGTACAAGGCAAGAAAATGTGAGTAGAAGTCATAGTAGGGAAAGACATAGTACATCAGATCCAAGTGGTCAGATACAATCTGACAATTCTAATAATCAAAATTTTGTGCAGTAAACTTTCTGAATTACAAGTTAGGCCATTGCTATTATGAAAAACCTTCTGAATTTATTTCTTTAGATGAAGATAAAATTATTGAATCTATTAATTTAATTTATATAAATGCTTTGGCCAAAAATAAAATGATTAAGATTATGATAGATACTGGTTCAGAAAGTACTTAAGTGACGGAGAATTTTATTTTTAATACATTAAAACTATCAGATATAATAAAGATTCCAAAAATTAAAATTATTGGTGCAAATAATAAGAAGTTGGGTGAAATTGATAAACTAGCCAATTTTAAAATTAATATTCTTAATAAAGAAATTAATATGCAAGGATTTATTGTCAAGGATTTATGTGTTGATATATTAATGGGAAATGATGAATTGGAAAAGAAGAAAGTAAAGATAGATTTTGAAGAAAGAATGGTAACTTTGGAAGGGCAAATAATTAAATTTATGCAGAAAGATGAGGTGGAAGAAGGAATAAGAGTTGATAGGATATTATTAAAAGAAAATAATGATGTTTATGAAGAAGAAATGTATTTTGATGATAGGGAAATGTCCCAAAAGAATGTAAAGAATAATTATTGTAGTGAATATTTAAGGAATGGAAATTTTAAGCAGATGGATGCCTACGAGGCGGAGTGCGTAAAATTGGAAGCAAGGAATAATGAGTACATAATGAAGAATAATGTTATTTGTAAAGAAGAAGATATGATGAAAGTTTTAAATTGCCCTGAAGAATATAAATCAATAGTCATTTCCATATTGCAGCAACACAAGGGACTTGTCAATAAAGAAAATAGAATTGCACAAAATTATATCCATAGTATAAAAGTTAAAGAAGAAAAAGATTTTAAAACAAAATCATACCCAATACCATATAAATACAGAGAAGAAGTAAACAAAACAATTAATAATATGTTAGAAGATGGGATCATTGAGAAGGCAGATACACATTTTATTAACCCCATAGTAGTAGTACGAAAAAGATCAGGTGAAATCAGGTTATGTTTGGATGCAAGGAATATTAACAAGATTACTGAAAAGCAATTTGAAGCACCAATGAGTATAGATGGAATATTAGGAAGAATTACAGGAATGTCATTTTTCACTAAAATCGATTTACAGCATAGTTTCTGGTTAATACCTCTAGAAAGAAAAAGTAGACAGTATACAGGATTTCAGATAGATGGAGTAGTATATCAATTCAAAGTAGTACCATTTGGACTTCAATCATCTTGCAGTGCTCTATGTAGATGTCTTCATGATATTTTGGATCAATGTGAACATTTTGTAATTCACTACATTGGTGATATATTAATTGTTTCTAAAACGGCTGAAGATCATGAGAAACACCTAAAAATTATGATAAAGAGATTAGATAAAGTTGGACTTAAAATAAATCAAGAAAAATGTACATTTTTTCAAAAAGTAGTGATATATCTAGGTTATAAACTTAATACTAACAGCTTACTGATATATCCATTTTATTCAATAGACTTGATTTGTTAAATAGATGGTAGATTTCATTATTTTGAATCAATTTGACATCATACTTGTTGAATTTTGTATATATGGAAATTAATTTGTACCCTAAAAATCATAATTTGGGGTTAGATACAAAATTGATACTATAATTGCTATAAAAATGTCTTTCTGATATAATAAAGTGGAAAAACTTACCAATTTATATTGATGAAAGTTATTTTGAATGGAAATAATTCCTAGATTTTGTCTATAAATAAACAGAACACAATATCCATTATATTTTTAATTAAGGTTATATTTTATTCTCTGATATAGCATCCATTGTTCTATTTGACATGACAGTTTGACCATAGAATGGCCGAACTGTGATCCGTTGTTCTCTACTTTGACATAGACAGCGAACAGGGATGTATTTAACACATTTTAAATAAAAAAAAAATTGAATTATTAATTTATTAAATTTAATAAGGTATGAGAAAATTAATATTTAAAAAAATAATAAGTAAATTATTTATTTTAAATATTATTTTTGGGGTATTGTGACAATTAGGGTTTATAGAAAATAATTTATAAGTTATATACTACATAATATTAGATATTTGGTTGTTTTAAATAAGTTATATACTAGAGAATTTAATAAAAATTATTTATGTGAGGGCATTTTTAATAAATTAGCATATAATAATTGTAAAAAGTTGTATTTTAGTAGTTATGATTTTGTAGATATTTTTAAGTGAGCCATGTGACTAGGCAACACACTATACCCTCCATTCCTAAGTGTCATTTTAAGAATTTTACGAATATAAGTGGGGTTATATTGTTTGAAATGTGTATTTTATTAAATTAGAGTGTTAGTTACTAATTTGAATGTTTATTCTGATCTGAAAAGCCTAAATGTCAACAAAATTATTAATAGAAAAGAATGGAATTCTCTGGATCATGGGCCGGAGATGGCCATGTTTGCGAAATGGTTTGTTCCAGAAAATTCAGACATGTATTAAATAGAATTAAATAGAACATGATATCTTACGAGATGGTTCTGGAATATCCGAAAGATATAAATACCCGTGATTTGGATTCAAGATAGCAGTTTTAGGAAGTTTTTAGTCAGAAGTCAGGCCAGTTTTATTATGAAAGTTAGTAGTGAAGTAAATTGTTCAGAATTTCAAGAAGTCAGTCAGAAAAGTTTAATAAGAAATATGAAAGTTAGTTGGAGATAGTCCAATTGTTTAATATAGTGAGTTAAATGAAGATTAAATATTATGCATATAATTTAATGCACATTTATTAATTATACACAAATAATTATTGAAGATTAAAAAAAAGTATATTGGAAGAAATTAAATTATATTATGGTTGGAGATTAGTATAAATCAACTTATAATAATTGGATATTGGTATATTGAAAAGAAGAATAAATATAAATGGTGTTTGCTGGTGAAGAAAACTATATCTTAAATTGGTAGAAGCTGATAATTGGAAAAAGTAATTTCACAAAAACAAGGATAACCGAAGTACGAAGACATTCAGTGGTGATTAGAATCTATATAGTGGAAAACAGTTCATTTAGGCATTCAGTGAAAGAAAGGTACAAAATTTTGTTAATATAATTTAGTTAATGTCATAACAATTTCAATTTTGAAGATAGTTTGTTTAAATTTTACATTGTCTATAGAATTTAATTAGTTTTATAAGAGTATCAATTTAAAGACAGTTTATTTTAAATTTACATTGGCTAGGTTAGATATATATGTGTGTTCCATAATAGTTATAATAAAGATAATTTAAAAAAGTACTTACAAACTAATTCTTTGAGAACCGCGATAAAAACCCTATATTATTAAAAATACTCATTGCTC
This sequence comes from Diabrotica undecimpunctata, assembly GCF_040954645.1. Classification (NCBI taxonomy): domain Eukaryota; kingdom Metazoa; phylum Arthropoda; class Insecta; order Coleoptera; family Chrysomelidae; genus Diabrotica; species Diabrotica undecimpunctata. The sequence goes on along the minus strand of NC_092804.1, from coordinate 113,779,046 downwards.
ATCATTCAAACAAAAACACATCATAACAATTTGGCACCCAACGCGGTGGCTCTCTATTTAAAAGAATTAGTTTGGGAAGATAAGTGCTCTCATATAATTAAATTAATTATCAGTAGAAAGGAAAAATTATAGATTTTATTTTTAATTATATTTGAACAAGTAAAGTCTCAAAATGTCTCAAGGAAAGAAAGGTACAAGAAGCAAAAAGAATGAAGAAGATGTGGAAGTAGAAACACAACCTATACAAGAGGAGAGTTTAGTTCAAGTTCCACAAGATACTGCAGAAATGAATCCAGAAAGAGAGGAAAATGTCAATATGGCAGCTTTGATGTCATTAATGATGCAGATGAACAAGACAATGGAAGAGAATACGAAAAAAATAGAACACAAAATGGAACAGAATTCACAAGAAGTCAAAGAAGACATGAAAAAAATGGAACAGAAATTAGAAGAGAATTATAGAAAATTAGAAAAGAAAATAGAAGATAATAATAATAAAATTGTAAAACAAATGGAAAAACAAATGGATAAAAAACTTGAAGCTGCAGAAAAAAAAGTTGCAAATGAAATAAAAAGTATACGGAAGGACTACAAGAAAAGGATAGACAATGAGAGGACAGAAGTAAAGAGGATTATTCAAGATAATAAAATAGATATAGAACAGAAAATAGAGTTGGAGAAATGTAACTTAGAAGTAAAAATTAATGAAGACAGGAGAAACACAGAAGAAAAATTAGACGATATACAACAAAATATCCAAATAAATTGTAATCAAATAAGAAATGTGGAACAGAGAATAGATGATATTTCACAAATGAGAGACATAGGGAGACCTTACTTAAATTTAACAAATGAGACTAGGATTAAATTCTCTGGTAATATAAAAAATTTGCATCCTAGAGTATACATAAATAGTTTAAAACATAAATTAAGATTTGTGAATAATATTAATGATATTAAAGATTATATTAGATTGACATTAAATGACAATGCAGCAACTTGGTTTGCTAGTATTGAGAATGATTTAGATAATTTTCAAACATTTGAAAATAAATTTTTAAATTATTATTGGGGTGAATTAGAGCAAGCCAAGTTTAGAGAAATTCTATATTTTGGAAAGTATAATCAAAATTTAAAATCAAATATGGTAGATTATGCATTGAAATTGATAACAGTTGCAAAATATTTAGAACCACCACTTAGAGAGGATGAAACAGTCTTAAATGTATCTAGACATTTTGATGCTGATGTTGTGCAAACCGTAACTGTACAAAATATTCAAACAATAGATAGTTTTATTAATTTTATTCAAAGAATACAAAGAGGCAATATGACAAGTAATAATAACAACAGAAAAAAAATACCTTTCAATATAATAAAAATGATAATCAACAATATAGACAATCATATAATAATTATAGGTATGGTGATAGTTTACAAAATTTTAATAATAATAACAGTAATCAAAATAGACAGAATTTTAATAACAATACTAGTTATAATAGACAACATTTTAATAACAGTACTAATAATAATAAACAAGATTTTAACAATAGAAGAAATACAGAGCGACCTAACTATAACAGACAGGTAAATTGTGTTCGAAGGAATAGGAGCTGCGAAGACAGGGAACGAAATCGTACAAGGCAAGAAAATGTGAGTAGAAGTCATAGTAGGGAAAGACATAGTACATCAGATCCAAGTGGTCAGATACAATCTGACAATTCTAATAATCAAAATTTTGTGCAGTAAACTTTCTGAATTACAAGTTAGGCCATTGCTATTATGAAAAACCTTCTGAATTTATTTCTTTAGATGAAGATAAAATTATTGAATCTATTAATTTAATTTATATAAATGCTTTGGCCAAAAATAAAATGATTAAGATTATGATAGATACTGGTTCAGAAAGTACTTAAGTGACGGAGAATTTTATTTTTAATACATTAAAACTATCAGATATAATAAAGATTCCAAAAATTAAAATTATTGGTGCAAATAATAAGAAGTTGGGTGAAATTGATAAACTAGCCAATTTTAAAATTAATATTCTTAATAAAGAAATTAATATGCAAGGATTTATTGTCAAGGATTTATGTGTTGATATATTAATGGGAAATGATGAATTGGAAAAGAAGAAAGTAAAGATAGATTTTGAAGAAAGAATGGTAACTTTGGAAGGGCAAATAATTAAATTTATGCAGAAAGATGAGGTGGAAGAAGGAATAAGAGTTGATAGGATATTATTAAAAGAAAATAATGATGTTTATGAAGAAGAAATGTATTTTGATGATAGGGAAATGTCCCAAAAGAATGTAAAGAATAATTATTGTAGTGAATATTTAAGGAATGGAAATTTTAAGCAGATGGATGCCTACGAGGCGGAGTGCGTAAAATTGGAAGCAAGGAATAATGAGTACATAATGAAGAATAATGTTATTTGTAAAGAAGAAGATATGATGAAAGTTTTAAATTGCCCTGAAGAATATAAATCAATAGTCATTTCCATATTGCAGCAACACAAGGGACTTGTCAATAAAGAAAATAGAATTGCACAAAATTATATCCATAGTATAAAAGTTAAAGAAGAAAAAGATTTTAAAACAAAATCATACCCAATACCATATAAATACAGAGAAGAAGTAAACAAAACAATTAATAATATGTTAGAAGATGGGATCATTGAGAAGGCAGATACACATTTTATTAACCCCATAGTAGTAGTACGAAAAAGATCAGGTGAAATCAGGTTATGTTTGGATGCAAGGAATATTAACAAGATTACTGAAAAGCAATTTGAAGCACCAATGAGTATAGATGGAATATTAGGAAGAATTACAGGAATGTCATTTTTCACTAAAATCGATTTACAGCATAGTTTCTGGTTAATACCTCTAGAAAGAAAAAGTAGACAGTATACAGGATTTCAGATAGATGGAGTAGTATATCAATTCAAAGTAGTACCATTTGGACTTCAATCATCTTGCAGTGCTCTATGTAGATGTCTTCATGATATTTTGGATCAATGTGAACATTTTGTAATTCACTACATTGGTGATATATTAATTGTTTCTAAAACGGCTGAAGATCATGAGAAACACCTAAAAATTATGATAAAGAGATTAGATAAAGTTGGACTTAAAATAAATCAAGAAAAATGTACATTTTTTCAAAAAGTAGTGATATATCTAGGTTATAAACTTAATACTAACAGCTTACTGATATATCCATTTTATTCAATAGACTTGATTTGTTAAATAGATGGTAGATTTCATTATTTTGAATCAATTTGACATCATACTTGTTGAATTTTGTATATATGGAAATTAATTTGTACCCTAAAAATCATAATTTGGGGTTAGATACAAAATTGATACTATAATTGCTATAAAAATGTCTTTCTGATATAATAAAGTGGAAAAACTTACCAATTTATATTGATGAAAGTTATTTTGAATGGAAATAATTCCTAGATTTTGTCTATAAATAAACAGAACACAATATCCATTATATTTTTAATTAAGGTTATATTTTATTCTCTGATATAGCATCCATTGTTCTATTTGACATGACAGTTTGACCATAGAATGGCCGAACTGTGATCCGTTGTTCTCTACTTTGACATAGACAGCGAACAGGGATGTATTTAACACATTTTAAATAAAAAAAAAAATTGAATTATTAATTTATTAAATTTAATAAGGTATGAGAAAATTAATATTTAAAAAAATAATAAGTAAATTATTTATTTTAAATATTATTTTTGGGGTATTGTGACAATTAGGGTTTATAGAAAATAATTTATAAGTTATATACTACATAATATTAGATATTTGGTTGTTTTAAATAAGTTATATACTAGAGAATTTAATAAAAATTATTTATGTGAGGGCATTTTTAATAAATTAGCATATAATAATTGTAAAAAGTTGTATTTTAGTAGTTATGATTTTGTAGATATTTTTAAGTGAGCCATGTGACTAGGCAACACACTATACCCTCCATTCCTAAGTGTCATTTTAAGAATTTTACGAATATAAGTGGGGTTATATTGTTTGAAATGTGTATTTTATTAAATTAGAGTGTTAGTTACTAATTTGAATGTTTATTCTGATCTGAAAAGCCTAAATGTCAACAAAATTATTAATAGAAAAGAATGGAATTCTCTGGATCATGGGCCGGAGATGGCCATGTTTGCGAAATGGTTTGTTCCAGAAAATTCAGACATGTATTAAATAGAATTAAATAGAACATGATATCTTACGAGATGGTTCTGGAATATCCGAAAGATATAAATACCCGTGATTTGGATTCAAGATAGCAGTTTTAGGAAGTTTTTAGTCAGAAGTCAGGCCAGTTTTATTATGAAAGTTAGTAGTGAAGTAAATTGTTCAGAATTTCAAGAAGTCAGTCAGAAAAGTTTAATAAGAAATATGAAAGTTAGTTGGAGATAGTCCAATTGTTTAATATAGTGAGTTAAATGAAGATTAAATATTATGCATATAATTTAATGCACATTTATTAATTATACACAAATAATTATTGAAGATTAAAAAAAAGTATATTGGAAGAAATTAAATTATATTATGGTTGGAGATTAGTATAAATCAACTTATAATAATTGGATATTGGTATATTGAAAAGAAGAATAAATATAAATGGTGTTTGCTGGTGAAGAAAACTATATCTTAAATTGGTAGAAGCTGATAATTGGAAAAAGTAATTTCACAAAAACAAGGATAACCGAAGTACGAAGACATTCAGTGGTGATTAGAATCTATATAGTGGAAAACAGTTCATTTAGGCATTCAGTGAAAGAAAGGTACAAAATTTTGTTAATATAATTTAGTTAATGTCATAACAATTTCAATTTTGAAGATAGTTTGTTTAAATTTTACATTGTCTATAGAATTTAATTAGTTTTATAAGAGTATCAATTTAAAGACAGTTTATTTTAAATTTACATTGGCTAGGTTAGATATATATGTGTGTTCCATAATAGTTATAATAAAGATAATTTAAAAAAGTACTTACAAACTAATTCTTTGAGAACCGCGATAAAAACCCTATATTATTAAAAATACTCATTGCTCATCATTCAAACAAAAAACACATCATAACAATATATATATATATATATATATATATATATATATATATATATATATATATATATATATATATATATATATATATATATATATATATATATATATATATGTTTGTTTTGAGATTTCCGCGGGAGCTATATGTGCTGTCACTATTTTTCCGGGTTTGACTCCGCGTTGTAAAATGCTGGTTTTCTTGAAAACCATTGTTTTGGCGACGTTTCGGCAAGGTCTCACTTGCCATTCTCAAGCCTGGTGGAACTACTTCTCGTCGTTACTCGATTAGTACTAATCGAGTAACGACGAGAAGTAGTTCCACCAGGCTTGAGAATGGCAAGTGAGACCTTGCCGAAACGTCGCCAAAACAATGGTTTTCAAGAAAACCAGCATTTTACAACGCGGAGTCAAACCCGGAAAAATAGTGACAGCATATATATATATATATATATATATATATATATATATATATATATATATATATATATATATATATATATATATATATATATATATATATATATATATATATATCTACGGCATAAAGTGGACTCCGCCCATGTTAAAATTCAGGTTCAAGTGAGCCCCGTGGTCAAGTGGCCACCGATATACGGAGCTCACTTGACCATTCCATAATATTGGCTCTGTCGATTCGTCAACATGTATAGTTTCACAATTTTTAAAAATTTTGTGGAGCCCCGAAGTACCCCTGTATCATGAATGTATATCGCTTAGTTCACGTGTATATATTATAGGGGTCGTTCAGATCTTGTTCCGTGTATATTGGAACCATACGTATATCGGTTTAAGTAAGCTCTGATAGTTTGGCAACTATGGGATTAAGCCGTTTATTTCCAGCGTATATTCTAAACGGTTAATATAGACTCCCTACTTTTGTTATCATTCATACGCATTACAGTATGTAACAGATATGTGTACTACCAAATACCTGTTTTTGGTAGGTACGTGATTTTCTAAAAATAGATTTATAGATACAAAAGGATTTCATTACCAAGTTGGATGTGTTTTTTCATATGCGAAAATTTCCTAATGTATTTTGTTAACGTGAGTATGTCTTTATACGTTTTATTTAAGAATCCGGTTAATAAGAACTTCTTTTATTTCATCCATTGTTTCATGATATCTTATATACAGCTTTTTTATTATTTTATTTCTTCTATTTTATTATTTTATATTTTTCTGGATTCTATTTCTTATTATTCTATTTTTTAATTCTGGATACAAGGTTATCTCAAAATAAATATTTAAGTGCTAAAATACGAGTAGATATTTTTTTGTTAAAATGGGTAGTAGTGCACAAAAAAGGGAAGAATGATTAATTTTTCTAACATGAATTATACCACTTCACCAATATTACATATTTCTGAATGTTTTATCCCGTATTTAGGGGTAATATGTAATCAATATAAGTGGAGTTAGTGTCAAATTTGCAATGATCTTTATAAGTAGTAGCTTACTGACTGTACTTTACGTGTTCAGTTCACATAAATCAACCTTGTCCCTTCAAAAAGAGCGATTTGAACGGTAAAGTTAACTAAGAAAGTGTGATAAGTCTTGTACCACCCCACATGCACACAAGTTAACCGGTGTTTGCAGGCAAGAGTCCTCCTGGCAGATTTAAGGAAGATAACTACCATAAGGAAGTTCCGTTCGAGGGATCAGATGGCGAGGAGCAGCTTATTTTTGTTTGTATATCTTGCAGATGTGTTGATATAGCCAGTTTTTCCTTGATTCTAGTCATAAAATGGGCTGGTATTTGTGGAGTGGATGTCACGAATCTGGACTTTGTTTTTTTTGCTCTCTAGCTACTTATCTTCGGATATTAGGTGGATTGATAGCTACGATATTGTAGAGCTTATGTATGGATGTGAGTCTTAATATTCCCTGAATTTGGCTGACTAATTTATAACTAAATATTTTATAAGTTATTTAAATAACTATTTATAAGCGGCATTTAGATTAACAAATACCACTCCTCATACCTGATATTTTTCGTACTTCTCTTCGCTGTGTTGGGCAAGATTTAGTATTTGTGACATATATGATCTAACCTGTCATATATAGCCACTTTTGTCTTTTAATTTGAGTTTTTCTTCTATTATCGGTTTATATTAAGGATCATGTACAGAAGTATTCTGTATAGCTGACAAAATAAATAGATATATTGGCCGATAGCTTTTGTGGTCGTTGGAGGTTTTGCCAGGTTTAAGCAAGGCAACAACTTTGTCTTTGCTTTGCTTGTCTAAAGACTTTGGATATTAGCCATTGTTGTATTTTTAGTTCAAATTTTATAGATAGTTTTGTGCTCAGATCCTCAGCCAGGAGCCGTAATATTGTTCATTATATACGTGGATAGCGGATCCAAGCTCAACATCGTTGAAAGGTTCTCTCAGCTGACTGGTTTTATTTTCTCTCATTATAAGTTTTTCTTTGCTTCTTTGCCTGCATTTAATATGTAATTTTCAGCGATAAGCTTAATACCAAATACCATAGGATTGGCCATCTATGTGCTTCCTGCATTTTGTTAAGCGCATATGTAAAGTAAAGTGTCTTTATCTCTAGATATACTCTTAATATTTTTACACATAATTAGAATAGTTGGTCCTAAAAAGGACCGATTTGACAAAAACATATTGAACGGGTGATTTAAGAATTAACGATTACTTAATTATCATTACCCAGGGTACGCCCGATTGCGGTAGTCTTATTAGTACTTCAATTTTCGTGAACGCTTCTACTTTAAATTTCATAAAAAATGACTAATCTTTCACTTTTCTGTTACTGTTATTTTAAGACGATATTTCGAGTCAGATTTGTATAGTAATAACTATAGTCAATATATAGTCTCTATAAGTAAATGAGTTTGTGGTATCGGTTACAACTCATATATATTGATAATGAGGAAATAAACAGGTTAAAATAGGTGTAGAAAATTTTACCTACATATATCGTCACCATTGTTCAGGAGATGGGTTTATCCCAGAGATCAAAGGTTACATACTTTTACAGGCGTATTCTAGGTTCTATTTATATATTTTTATTACTAAAAAAGTGTATTTAAGCTTAAGCTATCTGTAGATTCCATGAATATTAGAATCTATGGAAATTAGCAAATTATAAAAAACAGACATAATTCTGAATGACCAACTTGAGACAAACAGTTATCCCCTCCTCAACTTATTCAGTTACAAAATATGACGTGTAAACGCATACCTGTTTAATTGTTAGATAAAATGAATTTCCATCAAGTAACGGTCGAATCTATCACTTACTAAAAGAGTACGAAAAGACCTGCTTATGCTTTAGAGTATGGGTACTTTAGTACAAAGTACTCTTTGCTTTTGCCAATTGCTTTGTCACTTTCTCAGCGATGGGTCTCCCGTTTGCTCATCAATAATGTTCCCGCTCGATATAGTTATTCTAAGATATTCAGATTTCACTATATGCTCTACATTTGGTTTTATCTCCTATTAATTTACAACTACGACGAAATCTTTATAATATATCTGATGCATTGATATTAAAGTGGAGTAGAATACTTGGTAGATAATATTTATTTGTTTTGAGTATACTTATTTTACGACCTAGTACATAAAAAAATTAATACTTGTGTGCTCAGTGCTTTCTAAGTCTGTAAAACATAAACATGCTTCCATATGAGATTATACATTTATTAAGAATGTCCACTCTCTGAATTGAAGTTTTTATCTTAAAATATGACTGTGTCCCACAATCTTTCACAAAAGTTATTCTTTTCTGAAATTTTCTGAATAAGGTTCAATAGGTTTTTATATTTTGTTTTACGTTTTAATCTTTAAATCGGAGTTCATTTTTTGAAAAACTATAAACATGTGACAACAAATTGCTATATGAACGGCGTTATGCATCACTAGACCCAGCCCCAATTTCTTAAATTGTGGATTATGGCGCTTTCTGGTGGAAAAGAGGAACAACAGGATAACATCAGATGTAGACCAAACAAAAGAAATTAGGACACGCATTGAAATAGCACGTGCATTATTTTTTAAACTTAAAAAGTTTCTTTGTTTTCGGGATATAAAGTTAGAGCCTGATAATGCTTCGATGTTACGTGTTCTCTACTTTTCTTTATGGCTTGGAAGCGTGAACACTAAAACAAGTCCATCTGAATAAGTTGGCCGCCTTTGAATTTTGGTGTTACAGAAGAATCCTACGAATATCATGGATTCAAAGAATGTCAAACGTGGAAGTAACTAGAATGATAGGAAATGGGGCGGAAATATTATTAACTATCAAAAGACGAAAACTTGAGTACTTAGGACATGTGATGAGAGGGCAAAAATACGCATTATTACAACTTATTATGCAAGGCAAAATCCGAGGAAAGCGAAATGTAGGAAGACGAAGAATATTCTGGCTTAAAAACTTAAGGGAATGGTTTGAATGCAGTAGTGCAGAACTTTATAGAGCGGCAGTCAACAGAGTCCGTATAGCCGTGATGATTTCCAACCTTCGATAGAAGATGGAACTTAAAAAAGAAGATAGAAAAAAGCATAAACTATCTACGTAATAAATCCCATTAACCTGTTAGTAACAAATAACCAGATATATTTAAAAAGATTAAGTACCTTTCTTTTTAATTTGGATTTTGAATTTTGCATAACTAGAGCAAGCGACTAATTTTTGTGTATTAGTTTTGGACCAAGCGCCTCTTGCGAGCGTTGTAATGATTGTAAATCGAATATTTGGCAACATATGTACATAAACGTGGTTAACAATGGTGACGTTGGCAACTTGTTGAGGCGTTTAGGTTAAGAAGTAGTTTCAGTTATTGCTTAAATTTTTCTATAATAGTCACATTACAGAAGAGCTAACACAGAAAGAGAATACTTAACAAAAGACATAACATTAAGTAAAATGTATGAATTGTATATTGAAGAAGCAGTCAATGACCTTGTTAAATTTTCGTTTTACAAAAAAATGTTTTTAACACGATTTAATCTTCAAAGAAAAAAGTTTAAAAAAGATACTTGTAGTAGATGTGATTGTTTCGAATTAGAAATTAAAAATTGCGCAGATAACGAACAATTAAGCGTTAAAAAAAGAAAAATGTGCACTTAGAAGAAAGAAAGCTAGACATGAAGATAAGCAATGATCAACCATTAGTGGAAACCTTTTGTTTTGATTTAAAGAAAAACTCTTCCCCTTTCGAGAATTCTAATAAATATTGTATATTATAAGCGTCAATTATGTATTTACAACCTTGGTATCCATAGCGCCAAGGATAAAAAAGGTCATTGTTATATTTGGATAGAAGGTGAAGCTGGTCGGGGAGCCCAGGACGTAGGCATTTGTCTTAAGAAACACATTGAAGAAAATGTTACTTCTGCAAAACATGTAATTTTGTGGTCGGACTCTTGTGGCGGCCAAAACCGCAGCATTAAAATAGTTTTGATTCTGAAAATGATTTTGGAAACTCATCCTACCATTGAAAAAATTACATTACGCTATTTCTTTCCTAGTCATAGCTTTTACCCAATGGTAGTGATTTTGGAGATTTTGAAAATGCCCTAAAATTTCAACAACGTTTATATACCGTTGATGATTACCTAAACGTGATGAAAAAATTCCGTAAAAAGAACCCACTAGTAGTTCACAGAATGAAAAAAGAAGAATTCGTCAAGCTAAGAAGAAATACAAGCGAATCAACAGAAGAGACCAATTTAATAGATCTTGATAAAATATTAAAGTTAACAACTACAATTTCGTAAATATGGAACACTTTAAATATCTTAGATAAATAATCACGGTTAATAATAATGCCACTAAAGAAATACAGATCATAATTTAAACTTTTTACCTATTTTAATACATAGATGCTAATTATGGACAATGACTAAAACGGATAAGGAAGAAATTACATGTAATTGATTTGATAGTCCCCAACAGATGAGTATTGACTATAGGTAGGATAGCAGGTAGTTGAATAGGCATGTGTTGATAAATATGATGGGTCGGTAGATAGTCTCATTATTCCTAAATCTGACCTCATGTAAAGGCATTTTTTCTCTTGGGGCATCCTCCCAATTTAACTTGGCAATGTAGTTATTATAGAGCCTTTGGATATAGCCAGCGCAACTTTAGCATTGAGATTTAGCTTCTTACACGACGTTGTTGTCTTTATATATGTGTTTGGCCTTGGCATTAGTTCCGTTCGGTATTGGTTAGCAATTGCTTTTCTAGCAATCCTGATCTAATTAATACCTGAGATTTACGTACATTGTTTTGTTAGCATTCTGGCCACATATCCACACATTAGCACTGGTTTAATCACTGTTTTATATATCCTGATTTAAGAAAGTCGTATTAGACCTCTGAATTTAAAAGTATTATACGAGTTATATATACATCAGTTAGCTACCTGAATATTCCCTTTTAATTCTTATGTTACAACGTTATCTACGATATCTAAAATGTTGCAATCCTTTAAAATTATATGGGTCTATTGTTACGTTATGCCCTACTCTACGTCATCTCTTTTGTATGTTAAAGAACATTTATATGCTTTATTACTGACTATTAGACCGTTTTTTTATGCTAATATCATTATTTTATAGCATTCTAATAATTTATGGATTAAATCCGGATAGCAAATAGATATTCTTCACTTTCTCGGAGAAATAATATTCTAACACACAAAATCCTATTAAATTGTCAAAACCTTCCTTGCATATTCTATTCACTTATGAGGAGCAGCAGCAATATCAGTACCATAATAAGGCGTATAGTTCTGGACTGGCTAATTGTTGGATAATGAGAAGCATGAGTGTAGCAGTTTTAATGTTTTCGGGACTGCTACCTGGTATCGGGGAGCAGAATTATCATTACCGAGTTAATGCATATAGGAATTGTTGCTTGAACTTTATTATTATTAAACAACACTATATTTCCTAGTAAAATAATCATAAATTTACAGTAAGAAAAATTTTTGAACGTTGGTTATGAAAACATCATGTACATACCACCGGCTTCACTATGTCCATATCCAGCAAAATCCTTGTAATAATGATACTGGAAACCAAAGATGAAAATATGCTCCAAGAAACTCTGTGTTATAAAACAGTCGAATAAAATACAGATTCTCGATTCCAATAATCAAAAAATTAATGAACAGCTTACTAAAATAGAAATAACGCCTATTTAAGATGTAATCCATTAACGGCCCAGCGGACAAAGCACTCCTAGCATATGCTAATGATATAGAACTCATAACTCTAATGAGAAACTCTTCCGTCCACAAACTTCAATAAAGTGAAGAGAGCACAAAAAATGTTTGACTTAAAATCAACGAAATGAAAACCAAATACAAGCGAATCAACAGAAAACCAATCAACCAATTTAATAAATTTAGAAAAAGCATTAAATTCAACAACTACAATTTCGAAAGTATGGAACACTTTAAATATCTTAGATCACTAGTCACGGTTAATAATAATGCCACTAAAGAAATACAGAGCACAATTCAAACTTCAGACCTATTTAATACATGGATGTGAGTCATGGAGAATGACTAAAAGAAATAAGGAAGCACTCCGAATATTTGAAAGGAAAATAATCAGAAATTTTTATTTAACCCCATTATCATAACTACTATTTAAATGGGAATAAGCAACAATTAGAGGTTAAAGTTAGTTTATTGACGTTTCAATTTCCACTTCGGAAATCATTCTCACTAATGTTTGTATTTTGAGAACGATTTCCGAAGTGGAAATTGAAACGTCAATAAACTAACTTTAAGCTTTAATTGTGGCTTATTCCCATTTAAATAGTAATTACTTTAAAATGCCACAAGAAAATAGCTTCAGAACTCATTATCATATCGCTACAAATCCGTATAGAATAAGAAAACATACTGAATAAAGAAAGCTCGCATAACGATATTGTTCAGGAAAATAAATCCCTTAAGGTATATCGGACACGTGCATAGGCGTCAAGATGTCAAACTTGTAGAACTGGTGTGGAAGGAACTTAGCACAGAAGAATTCCACTTGGGCATGTCAGTATACAATGGAGAGAAAACATCCAATCATATCTCAAAAAATGAACATTTCATTTGCAGATTCGTGGAAAATCGATCAACTTGGAGATAAGTTGTAATCAGCGAAGACCTACCCAGTGTTGTAGCGCTACGTATTGATAACGATAAAGAGAAAGGAGAAACAGTGACAAAAAGCAACAAAAATGGACTATGGAGCAAAGCTGCTTCAAAATCTTTGATTGGAGAGGATTTAAATAAAAGTATAAGAAATACAATGGATGATTGATGGATTCGAGAAACTTGAGACTTGAGAAAGGCACTCTCCGAAACAGCTGTAGTGATAAGATAGAAATAATTTTGTAGAAGTTTTGCTGTTTTATTGTTAAACAAAATGGAATTAACATACGACATTATATACGCTAAAATAACTAGACATGATACGGACATATAAGGAGAAAGTTTAATGATACAATAATCTACCCAATATTTGTTATGAGTAAAAACGATATAAATAAACAAAATAAAAAAAACCATGGCAAAAGGCAAAAAGAGTAATGATTTAAAAATGAGAGAGGTATCCTGTGGATAACATGTGCTTAATTAGGAACGCATGGAGATGAAGATTAGAAGACGACAAAGAACGTTTTAAATTGATAAATGTATACAATATTTAACAATGTATATTTATAGGTCATTATTAGGGTCAACGTGCTAATTTTATGTAAAATAACACTTTTCAAGTTGGATCGGTTACAGTACAGCACGGTGGAATCAAATACACCCAAAGTTAAAAACTATCGATGTTTATATGAAAGATGAAACCTTATGGCACATGACCGTGCAATCTTGACACCTACACATTATCACATAATTGTGAACGGTATATTGTACCTAATTACTAAGAAGTTTGTTATTTTATTCTAAGAATAAGTTTAATAATTTACGGGAGATGTAATGTATTTAAAATTTTACAGGATCTTGTATCGTAAGAAGAAGTCAAATTTCACTACAACTCCATTAAAACGTGTTAAATTTTACTTTGGATATTCTTTTTGTGAATATAATAAGTAAAAATACAGTAAGTTTCATCTTCTTATTGTGCCGTATTCTAATTAAGGTTAGCGATTACTTCTTTAAACGCTTCCCATAAATTATTATAGTTTAAATTTAACTACTTTATGAAACAAATATTTCACGTCATAAATTGCAGGAATTGAAAAATTACAAAGATCTCCTGTTTACAGAGTTTCTTTTAATTTTATGTAGTTTATTATAATCCTACCGAAGGGCTTCTATTTTCTTAAACTGTTACACGACTACTCTACTCGATGCTAGTACATTTAGAGACTAAATGTTTAAGTGCATATACATTTTAACAAAAAATAATAATAAATAAAATGAAAACTAGCCATTTCCAAGTTTATAATAAATACTTTTTTAAGTTTGAAAATAATTAAAGCAAGTAATATAAATAACCACCATAAAATATTTAACTACATTAACCAAGTACCTATTTGTGAAATTTCTCGATGACAAAATTGATTGATATTTAAATAAATTTGAAGTTCCAAAACGTACCTGCTGTAAAATTTAAAAATCTACGACTAATCAAATTATTGGCAACATCGGAGGAGTTTAGTTGTGTACGAAAAGAAATGTATACGGATCCCAAAAGTGTTTTAACCTATTACGGAGTCCACTTAATCCGACGTGTTGGTCGGAGTCCACATAAAGCGCTACCCAGATAATAATATACACGGTGTATATTCTCCTGGAGTTAGTATAATACCGTTTTAGTAGGGGGCCCACATTAACCGCTAGATCTATATATATGTATATATATTAAACTTAGAGCTAAGATTAATACTATTATCAAAATTAATATTAAAATCACCGGTCTTTCAGGTTGAACCGCGTCGATATCCATTTTGCCGAGCTTTCGACATCCTCTTTGATGTCTTCTTCAGGGCTTCCGAGACCCCAGACACTACTACACTCACTAGTCACTTCTAGTTCATTCACTAGTTCACTACTACGACTGGGGTCAGGGGACGGTTCATTTATACCGTCGATAGTGACGTGGCCTAGGTGGGGGTTAGGGTGGGGATTGGCGCGAGAGTTGGCGAGAGCATTTCCGACAGTGGAATTTTGATTCGAGGATGAAGGGGGCGATATTTTGTTTATGAGAGGTCTCCATGTAGAAGGTAACCGTATGGCGTCATCTTTTTTATTAAGGCAATTTGGTCTTTTTTCTATTTCTATGGCTTCTCGGATAATTCTTGGTTTATAAAAGCGGATGGGGGCTATGGTTCTGGAGTTTTCAAAATCAATTTTGTGACCTGTATGAAGATGGTGTTGACCGAGAGCTGAAATTGAATCGGAATTGCGAACAGAAATGGAATATTCATAAATCCTATTTTGAAGTCTACGATTTGTTTGGCCTATATAGGATCGGGGACAGTCTGCACAAGGAATTTCATACATAAACTCCGTGCTGTTCATTTGGAATATTGTCTTTGTTGTTTAATATTAATTTTGATAATAGTATTAATCTTAGCTCTAAGTTTAATTGTACTAACCGCGGAAATCTTTCAGAACATATATATATATATATATATATATATATATATATATATATATATATATATATATATATATATATATATATATATATATATATATATATATATATATATTGTATATCTGTGGTCGTCATTTTTAAATCTGGATATGTCCACATGACCAAATCAACGTTTGCCAAAAGCTGATATATACGATGAATAATATTGAAAACAATGTAAGTTGTCCCTGCGTCATGAAATATTGCGCATGCCAAAAGCAGATATGTACAGTTAAAGTGGATTTATCAGCTTTTAGCAGTAATTGTTTTCTATATTTCTTGAACTTATCTGATTGTTTTCAGGAGCAGTATTTTTTCATTATGTACAACGATTTTGATTTAAAAAAATTTTAACTGTATTATGTTGGCCACATTAAATACTTATCCGCTTCACAGTATACCTTAAAATCCGTTCAATATGCTGTGTCTTCGTAGAAAATACGTCAAAGTCAACTGACTGTCAAGAACAAAATTTTAGGGAAAATCTATGTTTTTCTGGTTTGTGAAATTTTTGCATTGAGCTTTGTAACTTTGTAATCTCGTGATTTTATTATTTAATTTACAATAAAGTTTTTTTTAACTTACACAATAAAGAGAAGAAGTGACATTAAAATGCAATTATTAAACGAGAAGATAAATAAAGATGAACGTGACTACAGTGTCTTTCTATTTTGTTAACATTGTTAAGAGATAAAGAATAATGATTTCGTACTAGTGTAGTAAAATGAAACGATGTTTGCGGAGATGAAATTTACATCAATGAATTCTGTTTCACATCCTGATGTTGCATTTGAAAGGATAATCTATAACGATAATACAGATGTTGCCTTTGAAGGAATAATTGATAATAATAATACTGCCGACAATATTAAAGCGGTGTTTGATAAAAAATCTGATGCTAATGAATATGCCGATCTGAATTTCACACTACCAAATGAAGATAACAATGTTGCAACTGAACTACTCATCAAAAAGCATAACCGGTAAAAGCAAAAACAAAATAAGGATTAAGGACTAGAATATGAAAAATTAAATGAGTATATTTGTCCTGAAAAAAAGTTTGTTCAGTTACTGCAATGCTGCAAAATGAACTGTTATCAAAAAATACCAACTAATAATCAACAAAACCTTTTTATGCAATTTTATGGGATAGGAGATCAGAAAAAACAAGATCAAGTTATTGCAGATAGGATTAAGATTGACGATCCGAAACCGAGAAGAAGAAAGCTGGATAAAGATAAAATATTTCAAGGCGTTCTCAAGGTGTGATTAGTCAACGTAAATTATACACTTAAGGGGATCTCTGTTTGAAAAAAATATTTTGCAACGCATTCGGGCTATAATTTGCTAAGAAAAATCTAATTATAGCAAAAAAGATGGCTTCCTTTCAAACAAGCTGATACAGATAGATCAGCGAGGAAGAAATATTTTCCACAATAGCAGACCTGATAAACATGAAAAGTAAAACAACACTTTGAAAGCTTTTTAAAATATGAGAGCTATTATTCACGTCGGCATTCATCCAAATTATTTCTATCTGCCCAACTGAATGTTGCAAAACTGCACGAGTTATATTGTAAAAAGATGAAACAGGAAGGAGGAAAACCATTTGCACTCAGGACCTATGAAAAAGTGTTCAAAAGTCTAGGGTACAAAATAAAACATCCTAGTATTGACACTTGCAAAACCTGTGATGAGATAACAACTGCAATCTCAAATGCTAAGGAGTCACAAGGGAAAGAACAACTCAAAAGTGACAAGCAAGTTCATTTGGAGCAAACTGTTCTGGGTTACATAGAAAAAAATCAGAAACACTCAAGTCAAGGGAAGAAAATTCAACTACCAATATGTTATGCTTTGATTTGCAGCAGTGTATGACACTGATGTGGGGTCCAATACAGTATATTACAAACGTCAGCTTTGAACCTATAATTTTATCATAAGAAACTGTACTGATAATACCACCCACTGCTATATGTGGCATGAAAGAGTAGCCATGCGAGGATCTGACGAGATAGCCTTATGCCTGGTGCATTTTTTGTCTAACATTTCGTCAACAACGAAAAATATTATAGCATATTCAGACTCGTTCCAGGTCAAAATAAATACATAAATGTTGCAGCAGCTCTGTCTTATTTGGTAAGTTTAAGTCACAATGTTGTTTCCATTGAGCACAAATTTTTGGAATCAGGACACACTCACATGGAGTGTGACTCAGATCATGCTAGAATTAAGAAGGCAAAAAAAAGTTCTACATATCAGGTGAGAGTTCCCGAAGAGTCGTATCAGTTGTTTCGTATGGTTAGGGGAAAGAGGCATTTTATAGTAAAATAAATGACTGCTGAAATTTTTTTGAGTACTCGAAGCTGATCATCTTTAATTAAAAAGAAGAAAAATACTGATGGACATACATACACTATCAAACCAGCCAAAATCAGGAAGAGCCATTCAAAACTATGGACCTAAAAACAGGGATACGAGGAAGACGAAGTGCCGTTGTGCTTGACAGGAAGTACTCTGGTCCTTTTCCTATCAATTAAAAAAAAGATCTTATTATTTTGCTGCACTTGATACATCCAATGTATCATATTATATTGTATTACAGATTAAGAGTAAATGAAGAGTCTTATGATGTTGGAGACTAGGCCGAATCGTCAGATGAAGAAGAGAACTAATATTCTATACTTATACATACTCTTATAACGTTTGTCTTTTTTAAAAAGTACGATTTTTTTATACAACATTAAAAATTAAATAAACGTACAAGTAATAATTTTTATATTTTTTTATTTTCCAGTCTTTCTAGTGTATTTATGCTATATTGGAACTTGAACAAATCCCCTTCGTTGGCTCAGTGAAGATGTTCGTTCAGTTGTAATGGAAACACCAAATAATAGTAGCAGAGTTTATTGTAGAGACGTACACTATGGGTGTAGACCCGGGATTACTTTGAGTAGAGACTGATGAAGTTGATCGTTGAAGACTATCACGTTCGTTGAGTGAATATTGATTGAATACCTCTCTAGGCAAGAGATCTTAGTTTTATATAAACATTAATTGGGTCAATATTTTCGCGGACCTCGCGTGACATGTGTATTTTATTTATGTACATAGTTTAACTTTGTCAGCACTTTTGACTGATGTACAAATTATATTATTGATAATTGACCAAATGTGTATGTAACCTAATTAACTACGTGTGTGTATTTAATAACAAATAGATTCATTCGGTCTACTGGGTGATAAAATTATACTGTCCAATTTCGGATATGAATTCTAAAGATTTGATATTGGACATACTGCGGAATCGAGCAATCTGGCCCAAGTGTCAATACTCAAAGTTTACATATAAGTATTACATAACATAGTAAAATTCAAATATGATAAATTATAAATAGTTTAAGAATAATCAACAATCTTCCAACCGTACCCTAGCTATCAATGTCCGACTCTATCTCTAGATTAAAATTAGGGCAATTGGATGAAAATGTGGAAAGTGGGATGTCAACTTGGGAAGTCGACGGTACATTGTTGTGCCGATTACTAACTAATACAGGTACTTTCTGTTCGTTAGTCTGAGTTTGTGGATTCCCTGAACGACATAGTCGTGCAACAGGACGGTACTTCCATAACGTGAGTATCCCAATTATTACCATTATAGTAATGATCCCGGTGGCCACAAAATAATGCCAATTAGATTCGTGAATCGATCGCCACTGCGTATGCGTCATTTCTTGTTCCAGACTCTCCTCCTCAAGTAACACATGACGTAGCTCTCCTCCTGGTATGTCAAGGTAGGTGTTTAGAGGCGTGTTAAACTTGCGGGGTGTCCTCGCCACCAGTTGGGCCACGGGCGTGACTGGCGACTTCAGGTAACTCGTCACTGCTCTGTCCACCCCACTGCTAGTGGGGAGTAATGTAATATTTTTCATTTGGGCGATACATTTGGGTGAAAGCTTCAGAAATGTGACTCGTTCCAGTACTCTTTCGTTCCGATTTCCATCGCAAATAATGGATATGTGTATCGTGACTGGCGTGATAACTAGCCAGAGGTTGGGAGTACCCATCTTACTTCATTGAGCTGTCTGTATTGTCCTGGCTACCACTGGACATGTGCTATTCTTAGATCGCTCATAAATTTCTTCAAGTATGCAGTTTGGTTGGGTATCCATGTTTCTTATAGCCGTTGGTGAGCACGCTATCTGCGCCTTTGTCAACAGTAAGCATCTTTCTCTATCTTCCGCGGTCAATTCGAAGTAGTGCAGTGTGTTATAATCTACGACCAGTAGATTCCTTGGGGCGACAAATGTGCGCAACACCGACCCCTCAACGTTAAGTGGTATGGCCGTGACTTTGAGCATGCTGTACTTATTTTTCCCTGTCACTATGAAGTAGCCGATGACTGTTATATATCTGTCGTCATGACTGACTTCTGTTTCTATAATGGGTTGTCGTCGTATTTCGACCCCTTGAGGCAGTATCTGCCCTGCTTTCCCTATTAATTTGGTTATTTCACCCGGTTTCACTATATAAATGAAGTGTCCGTGGTTATAGTGAAGGTTTAATATTCCCTCGTAAAATTGAGTATATTCGTTTATGAAGTCCATAACTTGTAATGCTATCGTTTGTATTCGTAACGTGCTATATTCGGTTTCTAGTTTTTGTGCTTTGTCTTCTACTTCGTTAAGTCCTTTAGATATTTCTTGTAGACCTGTGATTAGTGCTTTGTTAAACTTTTTCATTTGCTTGTTTATCCTGTTCTCTGTGTGATTGATTGATGTTATTGTTTCTAACATTATCTTCGCCTGGTGCTGTGATCTCTTTATTAGCTCCTTTTGGTTATTATCTAATGCTTCAATGTTACTGTAGGCTTCGTCATTGACTCCAAATACTGAGGTTAATATTGTTCCTAATATTCCTCTTCTTTCCCTTCCTTTTATTTCTACTGTCAACCCCTCGCTTACTGACTCCGCCTTTCTTTGTCCTTCCTCTAACTTCTCTATTATATCCTTACAATTCACGATTTTTATCTCATGACACAGTTCTCGTACGCCTTGTATCATATTTCCTATTAGTTGGTGCTCTGTTCGAATTCTTCCTTTTTCGAGTAACATCTTTATTCGAAATGTTCCCTGGTCTATGACGACCTCTCCAAGGTCTTCTTCTGCCATTCTGATTTGTCTAAACATTTTTTCCAGATCCGCTGAGTATGCTACCTTATTGGATCTCCATCGTAATAGTATATTTGTCAAATCTTGTTGTAATTTCGGCCCTGTGTGCATAATATCATTCAGGCTTACTGCCGATGAGCTTTTGCTTGATGCATCAAACACGGCTCTTATTTTCGTTGTAGTACTGTCCTCTTTTCTCTCTGGATGATGAGGTAAGTAGTACCCATCTCTCTGGTTTTCTGCTATTACCATATGACCTTGGTTTTTATAATCTTCCATGAATTGTCTGTAATTCGCTTCTAACTGTTTGTCTTTTGCAAAGTTCCTTTCTAGTTGCATGAATCTGGCGAATGCTTGCTGTTTAGATTCTCCTAACTTTGCGACGTCTTCCCTAAACGGAATTTTTACTTCGTATCTCCCTTCTTCATTCCTTTTTACAGTCTGTCGATACAGTTCTTCACATTCTTGTTCTTCCACTGAGAAACTTGTGTCCTGATTTACTTCTTCTAATTCCCAGAAGTTCTTTATTTGTACGTCCATTTCTTGTCTTGATATCCTACAGCATACTTCTGCTTTTATATTCTCCCTTTCTCGTGCTATTCCCGAAACTATCCATCCTAGTTTGGTGTTTTGACTCAGGAGTCCATTACTTATTCTGTGCATCCCTTCTGTCAATATGTGACTGTATTCTTTTACTCCTAGTAGTAAGTCTATCTTCCCTACCTTGTAATATCTTGGATCTGCCAGTATTGCATTTTTCTCGTTATAGTCCGGTAGAATTATATCCTGTTCCGGTAAATTCCTTGTTATCTTCGGTAGTACTAGTGCTTCTATTTCCATCTCGAAGTCACTTTCGTAATGAGTTTCGATTATAAGTTTCATACTCCAGTTGGCTGTTTTTTCTCCTGACGAGCCTATCCCGGATATGGTCGCTTGTATGGGCTTCCTTGTTGTTCCTAGCGTCGTCGCAGCTTGTTCCGTTATAAATGCGCATTGTGACCCTTGGTCGATTAGTGCTCTCATTATGTGTGAATCTCCTTTCGCATCTCTTATGCGTACCACAGCTGTCGCTAGTAATGCTTTACCTTCCTTATGGCTTGCACAGTTTACTGAATTCTGCCCTCTTTGTTGGTCGTTGCTATTCCTAGGCCCATTGGTATCTTGTGTATTTTCTCGCCTTCCGTTATTTTGTTCTCTGGCGTTGTATGGATTATTATTTCCTCCTCTGTACCTATCAGCTTGGTACCCGTTTCTTCTATTGTTTGAATCTCTTCCATTTCTTTCTTGTGTTTGTTCTCCTTTCGTTCCATTGGAGTTTCTTTTGTTGCTTGTGTTTCCTTTTTCATAATGCAACATATGGTGGTGGTCTCCGCCACAGTGTCTGCACCTATATTGTGAATAACATTGTTTTTCTTTTTTATGTGCTAGGCAGTTTGTACACAATCCTTTTTCTTTTATCATCCTGTTCCGGTCTCTTACATTGAGTTCCTGAAATTCTCTGCAGTTCGGTACTCCGTGATCTCCGTTGCATATCACGCAATGTGTTCTTGGTTTCCTAAGAGATCCTCCTTGCTTCTCTTGTCTTTTTTCTGACTCCAGCAGTTCCAGTGTCTGAAATCTTCGCTGTAAGAATGTTTGTGTCGATTTGTACGTCGGTATCTCTCTACTGTCTCCAATGTGGTTTTCGTACAGCCTCCTAGTTTCATTGTCCCGTTTCGTTATGATAATTCGGGCTATCAATGGGCTCCACGCTTCCGTGTCTGTTCCTAACCCTCCTATGGCTCCCAGACTTTCGTGGAAGGTGTCATGTAGTGATTTCAATGCTCTAGCAGAAGATTCCTTTACTTCCTGCGCTAGTAGCATCCTGTCTATTAATTTAAACAATATCATCCTTGGGTTCTCATACCTATCTTTTAGCATGTTCCAGGCCACTTCGTAGTTGGCCTCGGATATGTTTAAGTGTTGTATCATTCTGTTGGCTTCCCCTCTTACTTGAGTTTTTAGGTACTGCATTTTTTCTGCGTTTGATAACTGGTCGTTTTCATGTATTACTTTAGTAAACAGATCGTGGAAAGTTCTCCACGTTTCATATCTGCCTTCATACACAGGGATTTTTACCTGCGGCAATGTCACACCGTCCCTCCTCTGTGTGCTTTCTGGCCGTTGCATTCCTGGCCTTATTTTCTTTAAAACTTCCCTGACTTTCCTCTTTAGATGATTTATTCTCTCTACTTCTCCATTATCTGTAGCGTCTAGTTCCTCATTTACTGCTGCTTCAATCATTAGTGTATTCACCTTTTCCATGTATTATCTTAACTCTGACTGCAATTCTTCATCCTCCTGCAAGTCTTGTTCATTTTCTGGCCGTAATAATTCCTCGATTCTTTGTTTTCTTATCTGTATCTCCTTTACTTTCGGTGCTTTTCCTCTTTTCAGCACCCTTCCATATTCTTCCAACAGGGTTTTCCCCTCAATGTATATCTTAAATACCTGATCATAGTATTTTGTTTCAAAATATTTTTCTTTCGTTATACCCCTTTCTAGCAGCTTTTCGTGGTTATTTAAAAATTTTGCCCAATATTCTTCTAATTTTTCCTGTCTATCCCGGATGTATTGTTGATTTTTCCGAGATTGGGAATCCTTTTTTGTATTTGAAACGAGTTTCGTTATTTCTGTTCCTAATTCCGCTTGCTTAACGTATATGCTTTCCATAATTATTCTTATAAATTTTTACATTCAGCGGTAAATATATTAGACAATACGAAATGTACGTTATTTATTAAATAAGTATACCTGTATTATAACACTTTCTTTTCTATCGGAATGTGCAATTTAGCGAAATATGAGTTTGACCTTGCCTGCTGTGCTATTCTTTGTACTGAGGTAGGTCAAGATGTAATCCGCACACTCTTATAATGATATATATATATACATATATATATATATATATATATATATATATATATATATTGTTATCAAAATAAATGAAATTATTTGCTACGTAATTATTTTAATTTAATTGAAATAAAGTATTTGTAAAGTTTGTCGAAATAAAGTAATTGAAATTAAAAGCAAGCTATATGTATGAACGTTTCTTTTTTCAAATTGTCATACAAAATTACTGTTTAGTAAGTTATAGTTGTGAATGACGTTTATTTTTTGTTTTATCAATTCTCTGTATTATTTAAATGGTATACATTCTAAAGTACATTATTATACGATTGATAGAGTGGAGATTGTTGTTCTAAATTGTTAAATTGTAATAAAAAAAAAACTTGTTAAATTGTAAGATTGTAAAAGTTGGAAGATTTTGTAATTATTCAAAAACTTACGGTTTTTTGTGTTCTTAGACGTTGAGGATCCCTCGCTTCTGGTGGGTTCTGCAATCGGTCCTGTCCTTTGGCTGCTCTGCGGCTCTAGTATGGCTCTCGGCTTTGGTACTGCTCTCGGCACTAGTATGGCTCTCGGCTTTGGTACTGCTCTCGGCTCTAGTATGGCTCTCGGCTTTGGTACTGCTCTCGGCACTAGTATGGCTCTCGGCTTTGGTACTGCTCTCGGCTCTAGTATGACTCTCGGCTTTGGTACTGCCTCGGCTCTAGTGTGGCTCTCGGCTTTGGTACTGCTCTCGGCTCTAGTATGGCTCTCGGCTTTGGTACTGCTCTCGGCTCTAGTGTGGCTCTCGGCTTTGGTACTGCTCTCGGCTCTAGTGTGGCTCTCGGCTTTGGTACTGCTCTCGGCTCTAGTATGGCTCTCGGCTTTGGTACTGCTCTCGGCTCTAGTGTGGCTCTCGGCTTTGGTATGGCTCTCGTTCTCCCGGGTCTAGTGGTCTCTCTCTGCTACTGAGGGTGTTGCTGGCGTGGACTGTATAGGCTCTCTCAAACTTTCTTGAAGTATTCTGTTTCTCGATAGGACCATGAACAAATCCCCTTCGTTGGCTCAGTGAAGATGTTCATTCAGTTGTAATGGAAACATCAAATAATAGTAGCAGAGTTTATTGTAGAGACGTACACTATGGGTGTAGACCCGGGATTACTTTGAGTAGAGACTGATGAAGTTGATCGTTGAAGACTATCACGTTCGTTGAGTGAATATTGATTGAATGCCTCTCTAGGCAAGAGATCTTAGTTTTATATAAACTTTAATTGGGTCAATATTTTCGCGGACCTCGCGTGACATGTGTATTTTATTTATGTACATAGTTTAACTTTGTCAGCACTTTTGACTGATGTACAAATTATATTATTGATAATTGACCAAATGTGTATGTAACCTAATTAACTACGTGTGTGTATTTAATAACAAATAGATTTATTCGGTCTACTGGGTGATAAAATTATACTGTCCATTTTCGGATATGAATTCTAAAGATTTGATATTGGACAAACTAATTGCCGCATCGCGTTTGCCAAAAAGCTGATATGTGCACTTGGATCGGCAAATTATTTGCATTTTGCAAAATACTAGAAACATTTTTATGAAATTGGTAGGAACGTTCTATGTAAACTTATATAGATATTTGTAAGAAAATTAAACTTAAAACCAAATATGATATTTCTTAAACTGTGATATTTTGCTCTCCTGAAAAGTAGCCAAAATGGACATATCAGCTTTTTGCAAACGACCACAGATATATATATACGCTACAGAATGGTCAAGTGCTACATATGGTCCATCTTGCTTTATGGCATGGAAACGTGGACTTTGAAAAAAACATCTATCAACAAACTTGAAACATTTGAAATGTGGTCATTAAGAAGAATGATGCGCATACCTTGGGTGGATAGAGTTCGAAACGATGACGTCCTTAAGAGAGCCGGCGTGGAAAGAGAACTCTTTAAATTAATTAAAAAACGCAAGATTGGTTACCTTGGGCACATATTGAGAGGAGCAAAATATGAAATACCACAGTTAATCCTACAAGGGAAGATCGAAGGTAGGAGAGGAGCCGGCCGCAAACAATTATCCTGGTTAAGAAATATTAAAGAATGGACAGGAATACACAATACAGGCGAGCTGTGTCACGCCGCCAAGAACAGAATTCTAGTAATGAGATAGTCGCCTACGCACTTTGGTGTATGGCATGTTAAGAAGAAGAATATATATATATATATATATATATATATATATATATATATATTTATATATGTATATATATAAATATATATATATATATATATATATATATATATATATATATATATATTATATATTAATAGATAGATATACACATCACATATAAATTGTGAGTGAGATTAAAATCTCACTGTAAATGAGGATATATATATATATATATATATATATATATATATATATATATATATATATATATTCTCCTTGACCGGTATATATCACCCACATTCACTATATCATATATATAATCACTCACATTGTATATATATGTATATACAATGTATATACAATATATATATATATATATATATATATATATATATATATTTATATATATATATTTATATATATATATATATATATATATATATATATATATATATATATACATTATATTTCAAGGACCTTCTATACCTTTTTACACATTCCAGTATTTAAACGCGCACTGTACAGTAAGTAGGTAGTATAGAGTTAACATTCAACTGCTAAATATTCTTAACATAAGCAATAACGCTATAACGCTATGTGTTAAAAAACACACAATCTACTTTTTGTGCAGTTCAGTTAAATGTAATCCCTTCATCCCATTTAAAGTTATCGATAAAACAGCTCGGCACTACAAAGAATGCTTGGCATTCAGACTATCGAAAAGAATTTCCCAATGTTCTGTTTAGTCGCGAAATATCGAAAAATCGGGTGGATCAAAATCAGATTAACAATTAGAAGTTCTATTAAACTATAAAACATTTTTGGCATTTCAAAATATTATAGTTTTTTAGGATGTAGATTACATTAATATTTATAAAATTTGATATGCATGAAATTATGTAGAAATTAAATATTAGATAAGAGTCTGTTTTAACATAAAACAAAAAAATCCTCAAAAATTGAAATATTCTCATAAAATATTCAAAACATTTGTTGGTAGAAAGTAACTTTGAATTCATTTGAACATATTTCAAAAGTAAAAAATAAAAAAATATATAATATTCTTTAAGAGATTACTATGCCAATATATGCTATTCCTCTGGTGTTGATTACCATCCCAACTTAAAGGGTGAAAAAAGTTTATAAAAAAAATCATTACAGTCGCTAAAATAGTGAATTTTAAGACAAAAACGTATTTTTGAGCTTTTTCGTAGAGTGAATATTTTTGGAGATTTGGGTTACTAAAATTTTAAAAATTACACGTCAAAAAATATGTTTGTAAACGGATTTTCGAGAATTACTTTTTATCGGGAAAACTGTTTGGATTAGAAGATCTAGAAGTTTAACTGGTTAGCAAAAAATCCGAGTTTAAAATAAAGATACTGTTTTGGGAATTTCTTTAAAAATCCCCGTTAAGTTATTTGAGAAAAATCGTTTTAAAACATGTTTTTTTGGGGAGTAATTTTTTTGAACTTTTATTAACAAATAACTAAAAAATATTGACGTTTTAAAAAAACTCTAAAGAATATTATTATCTTAAAATTTACTATTATAGAGTTGGGTGGTAACCACACCTACAGACAAAACACATATTCGCATACGATATATTTTGATCAATGATCCATTTTCTACCTATTGTCAAACTTTCAAGCAATTCATTCAGAAAATCGTCATATCTTGACTAAAACTATAGAAAATCATAACAAATTCTTTTATTACTACTGTGTTAGTGTATTAAGTATAGCTATATAAATATGCCTATTATAGTAAATTCTTCTAAGAGCAATAACACAATTTATAAAAAAAGTTCAAACTCGTTTTAAAACTCAATACAGCAAAACATTTCAGATATTAGTGCATATTTTTTTATTTTATTTTTACGTGAATATGCGCATAAAATTTCCCTTTTTTGTATGCCTAGTTTCATATACATAACGATGTGCAATCTACATAGATCTTTACATGTTATATAAATAAACAAAAATAAAAACGGGTATCCAAAAGTTTGTCAAAGTTAAAACTAAATCAGACTGACATACGAAATGCGCTCAAGAGTACAAAATCTAAAATAGAAAATCAATACTACGCCATGCTCGAAGTTAAATCGAGTTACAGTTCAGGCATAACCAAGAAGGTAAAATAATGATCGTTGTTTACTTTTCAGGATATAAAGCCTTTGTTGAAAGCAAATTATATATGTAAAAGTACATGTATTCTCTCTCTGTATTCTTATGTATATTCTTAGAAAACAGAGAACTACGAAACTTTTCATTACAATAATTATATATTTATATACATTTTCAGAAAATCTGTAAGGCTGGTCTTAAAAATAAATATCAACAACGTATATGTATACATATTTTATATATATATATATTATATATATATATATATATATATATATATATATATATATATGTACATATATATATTTATATATATATATATATGTATATATATATATATATATA